>NC_138169.1:15194000-15794000 GCF_964165515.1 Mesoplodon bidens | reverse complement strand
CCAGATCTGGGGGACCCGCCTTGCTGACTCACTCTGCTGTCAGGGAGATGGAGACGAGCTGGGCTGGGACCATCTCCCTGCCTCCTCCCTGGCTGACCGTGAAGACCAGGAGGTGGGGAAGAAGGCAGGAAGAGGAGGCTGCCCTTGCCCAGTTGAGCTGTTTCCCCAAGAGCTTCAGCTAGTAACTTTCAGGCAGACCTGAGTTTGAAACCAGCTAGCAGTGGTAGGCTATGTGCCCTGGGGCAAGTCACTTTGCCTCTCTGTGCCTCAGTTTTCTCATCTGTGAAGTGGAAACAATTGTACCAACCTCCTAGGTCTGTTTTGAAGACTGAGTTGGGGTCCAGCACAATGTGTGGCAAAACAGTTATGAGGCCATACTGTGTGCAAGACTTTGGTGGGAGGGACAGACATTAAAACAAGTCTGGGATCCTACAAATAACTGGGGATTTCAAAACACGAGAAGTGCTTTGTAAGAGAAGACCGAGGGTGATGGGAGCTTATAACTGGAGGATCTGCCCTACGCTGGGGGTGATCAGGGAAGGCTTCCTGGAAGAAGCGTCTAAGGATTGGAGGATGAATGAGTGGTGTTCTTCTGAGGGAGGGGTACCAGGCAGAAGGAACAGTGCATGAAATAGGTACGGTGGGTCAGTGTGGCGTCTGTAGAGAGCCAGTAAGCAAGGGATGAGGAGATGACCTGAGGGCTCAGGGACAAGAAATCTCATCTCCAGTTTGGCATTGGTGGGAGTTCGGAGAAGGCTTGTGGAGGGGGTGGGACTGTGATTTGACAGAGCTTTTAAAAAAAAAATGTAATACAGCATACATAACCTAAGGTTCACCATCTTAACCATTTTTAAGTATACAGTTCAGGGGCATTAAAAACATTTACACTGTGCAACCATCACCACCATCCACCTCCAGAACTCTCTCATCTTGCAAAACTGAAACTCTCCTCATTAAACAACTCCCCATTTCCCCCTCCCCCCAGCCCCTGGCAGCCACCATTCTGCTTTCTGTCTCTATGAGTTTGGCTATTCCAGTTACCTCACATAAGTAGAATTACATATACAGTATTTGTCTTTTTGCAACTGGCTTATTTCACTTAGCATGATGTCTTCAAGGTTCAGCCATGTTGTGGCCTGCATCAGGATTTCCTTTTAAGGCTGAATAACATTCCATCGTGTGGATATGCCAAGTTTTGCTTATTCATTCATCCATTGATGGACACTTGGGTTGCTTCTAAACCTTTTGACTACTGTGACTCATGCTGCCGTGAATATGGGTGTGCACATGTCTCTTTGAGACCTGACTTTCAATTCTTTCTGACATATACCCAGGAGTAGATTTGCTGGATCATATGGTAATTCTGGGTTTTTTTCCAGTTTTATTGAGATACAACTGACCTACAGCACTGTATATAAGTTTAAGGTGTACAGCATAGTGATTTGACTTAACATGTATTGTGAAATGATGCCCACAATAAGTTTAGTGAACATCCATCAACTCATAGAGATAGAAAAGAAAGAGGTTTTGTTTTTCCTTGTGACGAGAACTCTTAGGAAATACTTTAACAACTTTCATGTATGCCATACAGCAGTGTTAACTATAGTTATCACCTTGTACATTACATCCCTGGTACTGGTTATTGTATTTTTAATTTGGAGGGGGGAACTGCCGTGCTGTTTTCCACAGCAGCTGCACCATTTTTACACCCACAACAGTTGCACAAGTGTTCCAATTTCCCCCCATCCTCCCTAACACTAGTTATTTTCTGGTTTTGCTCATTTGGTTTGTGTAGTAGCCATCCTAATAGGTGTGAGGTGGTATTGACAATGCTTTTGAACATAAAGTTTGAGAAGGGGGAGCTTCTAGGCAATGCCGAAGCAAATGCATAACCTCACAAAGGCCTAATATCCATTATACAAAGAGCTTCTATAAATCAATAAGAAGAAGCAAACAATTGAAAAAACTAGCAGTTTAAAGAAGGAATACAAATGGCCATTAACATACGAAAAGAGCACTTCACCGTCCTCTGGGACTTGCAGCTTAACAACAGGGAGATTCCTACTACATTGGCTGGAACCAGACTTATGGCAGCCACCCTAACCCGGTAGGGGTGCAGGTATAAACTCCTTTCCCATTGCTGGTGGGAGTGTGTCTAAGTAGAGCTTTAGGGAGGGTCTTTTGGCAAAATCCATCAAATGTTTAAGATGTTTCTCCCTCTGTAACAGACACTATCAGGGCCCTGCCCATATCCTTTGGACTCTACCATTTTGGTGGGCTTCTGTGGACTTCGAGTTCCCAGCATGTTTTTTCAGAACCACCCATAAGCATGGTAGGCCAGAAGTGCTGGGAACCTAGCACCTCCCTCCCTGGCAGTGCTCACCTGATGACTGATAGGAGTTGATGTATAAATATCCCAGCTCCCTTGCCCTTGGGATTACCAGCCCATGGTGGGAACGATCTCTACCAGCCTTCACTGGTTGCATTTCCGTCCCTGAGTCTCTTCTCCCTCTCAGTGCTTGTGTTCTGTACACCTCCCAGATATTCTGCTTACTTAGACATCCTTGTCTCTGGGTCACTTCTGGAGGAGCTCAGACTGGGATACTCTCTGACTCAGCACTTTCACTTCTAGAATTCTCTCTGACAGAATATTCTCACGTGTACTCAGAGTCATGTGCAAGGAAGTTGATTTTGGTAATAATGAAAAAGTAGACACACTCAACTGCCCATCAGTAGGGAAACGTTACCTCTACTATGTATCATCCACGATGTGAAATCCTAAGACTCTACAGTGGCGGGGAGGTGGGGGGTGGCCAGGGTGGTAATGGTTAAGGACAGGGATTCTAGAGCTTCAAACTGCCTGGGTTCCAACCCTGTCTCTACCACTGAGTGGGCCCTGGGATATTGTCTTAGTCTCCTTATCTGTATAATGGGCAGGTTAATAGTACCTCCCTCATTAGATCATTGTACAGGTTAATTGAGGTACATTTTAAGCTCTTAGCACTATACCTGGCATATAGAAATCCCTCAGAAAGTTTTGACTTTTATCATCTTCTTCATCATTATGTGCATCAATATATCAATACATGGCACATACGTGAAGTGGTAAAAGTTAAGTTGCAGAAACGAGCTTCAGGATGGACTCATTTCTATGAAATAAACTATACTAGGATGTATATACAAGTATCATTAAACTGAGAAATGTCTGTAAGGGTCTGCTTCAAACTGATCATGGTAGGACATCTGGAGAGAGGTGGGATCGTGGAGGGCAGGGATGAGAAGGGAGAATTTAGAAATCTTTATGTATTGTTTCTTTTTGTTTCATTTTAAATACACCTATTCAGGACTTACTTGGGTTAGTTTCAAACACAAGTTTATTTTTAAAAACTAAAGTGTGCAGCTGGCACCTGGAGGCCTTGGGAGGCCTAGAGACCAGGATGAAGGAGGTTATCTTCACTGCTTAGGTGGGGCTGGTCCAGTCCACCACAGGGTGTTGGGCCCTGACGTCCCCTCTCCCTTCCCACAGTGTCGAGAAGTGTGTGGCCTGAATGCCTCTAACCGCTGTGACTTCGTCCGCTCCAACCCTGACTGCCGCAGTGAAGGGGGATACCTGGACTACCTCGAAGGCATCTTCTGCTACTTCCCACCCGACCTCCTCCCTCTGGCCGTCACTCTCTACGTGAGGCCCCGCTCCGGGGAGCTGGTGGGAGGGGCTGGTGGCCCCAGCGGGACTTAATGCTCTTTTCCCTTTCCGGCCCCCCCAACCCAGGCTTTTTGGCTGCTCTACCTGTTTCTGATTCTGGGAGTCACCGCGGCAAAGTTGTGAGTTTGGCCTTGGGCTCATATCCACCTTATAGATAGGAAAATGGAATCCCAGGAGGTTGACGTTGGGGTGACCCTGGGCTTGGGGGAAGGTTGGGGGCAGGAGCCACTCATTGTGGAAACACTCACTGTTTGCCTTTTCTCCATAGTTTCTGCCCTAACTTGTCAGCCATTTCGACCACACTCAAGCTTTCCCACAATGTGGCAGTATCCTTTGTCCCCGAGGGATGGAGGGCAGTTAGGGCGGGTGGCTGGGAGACAGGGTGGCAGCTCGTGGCCAGGAAAGGCCTGGGCAGGCTGGAGCCCGTGCACTGAGGCCCCTTGACACGCTCCCCCCATGGCGTCACCTTCCTGGCGTTTGGGAACGGGGCACCGGATATCTTCAGCGCCCTGGTGGCCTTCTCAGGTCCGCGCACAGCCGGCCTGGCCTTTGGGGCACTGTTTGGTATGAGAGGCCCCGGCTAGGGTGGGGTGGGGCAGCAGGAGGGGGCGCAGGGTAGACCAAGCTTGGCATCCTCTCCTCCAGGCGCAGGCGTGCTGGTTACCACCGTGGTGGCCGGTGGCATCGCCATCCTGCACCCCTTCACAGCAGCCTCGAGGCCCTTCCTCAGGGACATCATTTTCTACATGGTGGCCGTGTTCCTGATCTTCATCGCACTCTACCGTGGCAGGGTCACGCTGGCATGGGCCCTGGGTGAGCAGCCACAGGACCAGTGCGGGGTCATCCCAGGGCTGATGGGTGGGAGGCATGGGGGCACAGGAGGGAGTGGTCAGCAGGGCACAGAGTCACCTTTGGTTCCAAATGTTGGAAACCCTACTCAAGGTGGCTTGAGCGAAAAAAGGGGACGCGTGGTTCGGATAACCAAAGAGGGCAGGGCAGAGTCAGGGTGATGTTCTGAATTTTCACTATTTCAAATTTTAACAAGCAGTACAGCCAGGATGCTGATTGTGGCCATCAGGGTCCCAGCAGCATGTCCGTTCCATCCAGATGGTTCAAATGACATGAATGGTGGGACAGTTTACAGAGGGTCAAGGAAGCCAACAAGGGATGCTGAGATGCAGAGACACCAGGGACCAGCAACAGTGGGAGCCCCTGAAGGGGCAGAGAATGGGGTGCCTGGAGCCTGCTGAGGGCTACAGGCCCAGACCTGGGACCACCCAACATGAGTGACAGTTATGGAGGGTCACAGTCCCTGCCGGAGACAGGGTACCACAGTAGGGAGGGAGCAGGGAGGAAGTGCCCCAGACCCTCCCCTACTGCCTTCTGTTTTGCTGTCAGGGCTCCATGGGTGGGCCCAGGGCAGCCAGAGTTCAGGGGATGCAGTCTGCAGGGCTCAGCCTCCCAGGCCACAGAGCAGGACACCGACCCTTTGCACTTGAATTGTGTCCTAGAGGCCACTGTCTATACCAGGCGTTACACCCACCGTTGACTGCCAGATTGGTGGTGGGAAGGCAGGGGGTGGAGTTGGTAGGAAGGGAAGATGAGCCAAGGAGGGCAGGGGAGGGGGCGGGGCTCCAGGAAATGGCCATTTGCCTACTGGTGCTGGGCTGGGCTTACACAGATAGCCACCGCCACCAGGCGCCAGTGACAGAACTGGCAGCTCTTGTTCTCTGGGCCCCGTGGCCAGGATGCCACTTGGTGACAGCGTGCCCTTGTCTGCAGGTTACCTGGGCTTCTACGTGTTCTACGTGGTCACTGTGGTTCTCTGCACCTGGATCTACCAGTGGCAGTGGAGGAGATCCTTGGTCTACTCCGTGCCAGGTACTCCAGGTGAGTCTGAATGGAGCCCCCAAGGGAGGACCAGTGGGCCTGGCGCCCTCCTCGCCCTTCCCTGCTGCCTTGTGTCTCTTGAGGCCTTTGCCTGTGCCCATCGCCTACTTTTTCTACTCATTCAACCAGGGTCCCACCTCTGCGCTTTTGCTTGTGCTGGTGAAGCCTCCTCATCACCTGCTTGTCCAAGTTCACTAGTTCTTCATGCTGCTGCCTGTTGCCAGGGCACATCTTCCTAAGAGCTGTCACCGCTCGTGTCCAGGAATGCACCCCCTACCGTCGGGGTAAAATCCAGATGCTTCCATATTCGCAAATACGTGCACACACATATCCGCAAACACACACATCCACAAATACATATACAACACGCACAGACACAACATATACATATATAAATACACATTCACAAATACATACACATACACAGCCAACACATATATACAAATACGTGCATAGCACACACTCCCCAATACACACACATATACAATATATATACATACATGCTACATACATGCACACAAATACATGTACAACACAATACATACTCAAATACATGTACCACACACATGCAAATACATGCGCACACATATCCACAAACACATCTACATCCACAATACATATACTACACAAATATACACACATACACATATGTACAAATACATATATGGCATACACAACACACATATAAATACACATGCACAAATACATATACACATAGTCCACACAGATACACAAGTTCATATATAAACATGCACACACATATACAAAGACAACACACATATACAAATATATACACAGCACATACATACACAAATACAAAATACATACACATATATACAATTTATTGAGTAAATTATCAGTAATTGTCAATAATTATTAAATTATCAAATTCATTCTTTTCAGTAAGACTGTAAGATACGGCCTATTGTATTATCATCTTTTCGGGTGAGGAAACAGGGAAGTCAGAATCTTCCCAGGCCACTGGAGAGAGGCGGAGCCAGGACTTGACCCTTGTTCCCCAGACCCCAAAAGCCATCCCCCTACCCACAATGCCAGAGGCCACAACTGGGAACCTACAGACCACCTCTTCTATACAGAAGTGTTGTTTTTTTGTGGTGTGACCAGTGTGTTCTTTTAAAAAATATTAGGCCAAGATTTAAAATGAACAGATTTTGTTTTAATTTTTAAAATACTTATTTATTTTATTTATTTTGGCTGTGCTGGCTCTTAGATGCGGCATGCAGGCTTCTTAGCTGCGGCATACACACTCTTAGTTGCGGCATGTGAACTCTTAGTTGCGGCATGCGGGATCTAGTTCCCAGACCAGGGATCGAACCCGGGGCCCCTGCATTGGGAGCGTGGAGTCTTACCTACTGGACCACCAGGGAAGTCCCTAAAATGAAAAGACTTGATATAAATTGTGACTTCTCTTGAAACATGAGACCATCTGGTCCTCCATCCCTGCCTGGCACAATGCCTAGAACTGAATGGGGCTTCCCCCTTAGGACAAGGTGTGGGTCCCCAGTTTGCCCCAGTCCCCACCACTCTCTGTCATCAGCCCCAACACGTGGAGGTGGGTTGGTTGCAGACCTGATTGGAAAACCAGAATTCCGCCACCCAGCCTGTTTCACTTGGTCCCACGATGTGCTGGGTCCCTTTCAGCGTGTGAGCCTGAGAATCTTGCACTTGATCTGCTGCCATTTGTGCTGGGCCTCAGCTTTCTTCTCCAGACTCATTTCATACCCCAAACTCCATGCCCCAGCTGTGCAGGGCTACCACCGCGTCCCTGAAGACGCTATGCTCCGTCTGCCTGTCTCTGGGCCTTTGCATGTGCCGCCCCCTCTCCCTGGTGTGCCCTTCTTCTGAAAGACTTAAGGACTCAGCCTGGAGGGAGCTCTACAGAGACCCCCAGGTGTCCCTTCTGGGCTTGTACAGCTTTCAGACTCTCCCCAGCACAGCCTTTATCTCTCCATTCTGTTATGAATTTGCTTGTATTTCTGTCTATTGGACTGTGAGCTTCCAGAGGGCCAGACTCTATCTCATTACCTCTCAAATCCCTGGGGCCCTGACACAGGTGCTGGTGACTCCTCCTACAGGAAGTCTACCATGATTTTTCCTCTTCTGCCCTCTTTATCAACTGAGCCTTCAGAATTCAGCACATATTACCCTGTGCTGTCTTTTAAACCCATCATAGGCCTCCAGGCTGGAACAGAAGGGGAAAATGAGGCCTGGAGAAGGGCCCAAAGTCACACAGAGGCAGAATCAGGACTAACACTCCTCACGTGAGAAAGGCCATTTTCCTTTTAGGAAGCGCTTCTTTACAGGGCTCAGTCCTCTAATCATTCCCAAGGACTCCCAAGAAAAGTTGCAACTGGAAAAGAAAAATATGATGGGTTCCAAATTCTGAAAGGTACAAAGCTGAAGTCAGTAGATGTTTCAACTGTGTCTTCAAACACCCTTATTAAATTTAGCATTATGGCTGCATCATTACATTTGAAAATGTTTTGTGAGTTAGACTTCCTCAATCTGTAAGAATTCCTGAGCGTGCAGGGTGATTGCTGAGAAATCCAAGATACAGAGGGCCTGGACACTTGCACCCTGAAAACTGTCCTGTCCCAGAGGTGCTCCACCCTAGAACAGTGGTGGGAGGGTCTGGGCGCCCCAGCTGGCTCATGGGAAACTCCCCTCTCTCCTACAGAGATGCTCTCAGGTTCCGAGGAGGATCGGGTATCTTCTAATACCAACAGCTATGACTACGGTGAGTCCAGTGCCCTGTGCCTGGCTGGGATGGAGAGGTGGGGAGATGGGGCCATCCAGGTCCCACCTCAGCTAAGCTCTGGGCCGGGTTTGCCTGCACCCCTACCAGGCCCTGGGCTTTCCCTTCTTCTCAAGGGTTGGGGGGAACTGGTGGGAGGGGGAGGGAAGAGGGTTTCCCAGAGGCTGAGCCAGCCATGAACAGCTGCCGCTCCCACCTTGCACCCCCAGGTGAGGAGTACCGGCCGCTGCTCTTCTACCAGGAGACCACGGCTCAGATCCTGTTGCAGGCCCTCAACCCCCTGAATTACAGGAAGTGGAGGACCGAGTCGGTGTACTGGAGGGCCCTCAAGGTGTTCAAGGTAAGGGGGGACTCTGAGCCAGGCTCCTGGCTTCATGACAGCACAGGACAGTTGCCCCTCAGCCTTCTCCAGAGCAATGAGGGGAGGGTCGGCCTCTGCTGAGGACTTGATGGGGAAATAGATGAGCTGGGACTTGATGGGGAAACTGAGTCATGGAGCATAGCTGGGGCTCTGCCCCCCATGGAGGAATGAGAGCATCTTCTCAGGGACAGAGCGAGAGGAGATGGAGACCCCTCCTGACCAGGTGAGGGCAGGGAACTGGGATGGGGAGGGAGTGGGTCATAGTGAGTCCAAATGAGGCTGAGATTGCTCTCCTCGGATCCCCACTGCTTCCCTGAGCTAAATGTCTCCTGAGGTCTCGATGTGGGCAGGGGTATTCAGGCTGGTTTACATGAGGCACAACTGCAGCTGCCTTCCACCACCCAGACCGAAAAAGTCAGGGGTCTCACCTCACAGCCCTCCAACATGAATACCTCTTAGGCCTTCTCAGACCCAGGGGGTAGATAATGAACTATATTTATACCCCACAGTGGCTCTGGCTACATCATGACCTTGGGCAAGTCACTTCATCTCTCTGAGCTGCAGTTTTCTCCACTGAAAAATGGGGATAATGACAGTACCTTTCTTCTGGAGTGGTTGTATTAGTAAGTTATTGCTGCAACAGTGCTGTGTAACAAACAACCCCCCAACATCTCATTAACTTATGATGACAATATTTATTCTTGTTCAAGAGCCTATAAGTCATCTTGGGTGACTCTGCTTGGTGGTTCAGGTCTGCCCCCATCTCATTCTGGGGCCAGTGGGAGTGTGCTCTTTTCTTGGCAGAAAAGACCAAGGCAAACTCTCCAAGCACATTTTATGCTTCTGTTCACATCACATTCACCAACAGCCCATTGGCCAAAGCAAGTGACATGGCCAAGTTCAACATCAGTGGGACAGGGAAATATATTCTGCAGACTCTAGTCATTTGACAAAGTGTGGGAGTGTTTAGTTCTGTTACAGGAAGGGACTGAAGAGTTGGGAACTGTATCCAGCCTACTGCAGTGATTGTGACAATTTAATGAACTAATATATGTAAAGGGCTGACTCTGGTGCTTAGCATATAGTAAGCACTCCGTAAGTGTTACCAGTGGTTTAGTTACCGGCTGAAAACACAAGGTGTGGGGTTAGTCAGAGCTGCCCCTCTGTCCTGGTTTCATATACCCTTCTGTGTGGCTTTGGCAAAGTTTCTTAACCTCTCTGAGCCTCAGTTTCTTTATCTGAAAGGTAGGAAAATTAGACTTCCTATTCACAGCATTGTCAGGATTAGCAGTGGGGGTGCTGTACTAGCCCTCGGTGTGTGGCAACGTGTTACAGCAGCAGTAGGAGGCTAATCCAGGCACTTGGGGGCCTGCACACAGTGGGTGCTCTATTAGCAACAGCCTTGTTCTTGAGTAACTGAGCTCAGGGTGGGGCCAGCCAAGCACAGGCCTCCCTGCCTTCCCACACTTGACAGCTGCCCGTGGAGTTCCTGCTGCTGCTCACCGTTCCCGTCATGGACCCCGACAAGGAGGATGGGAACTGGAAACGGCCCCTCAACTGCCTGCACCTGGTCATCAGCCCCCTGTTCTTGGTCTTGACCCTGCAGTCGGGGGCCTGTGAGTATCCCCTCCCCCAGGCCAGCCCACCTCCCTCTTCCCCATATTCCCGAGTTTTCTTCTCAGCTGCACCAGGGGACCCTGGGCCAGAGGGGCAGTCCTGGAACTTAATATGTGCTTGTGCCATGAAGGACACCAGCCTCCTGCAGTCGCTTGGTCCAGGCCCGCTGGCTCCAGATGGAGGCTGGACACTGGTGGCCCTCGGACCAAGTCCGGCCCTCTGGCTCGTTCCCTAGCCTTACACAATGTGCAGATTTCACGTCAAAATCCAGGCCTGGGCTTCTCAAGGAGGTCTGGGCCACATTCCTAAAACCGAAATTGGCTGGAGCTGAGCAGAGGGGCACCGCCCCCCCCCACACACACACACAATGCGGGTCCCACTGACTCATTCCTCACAGGCCCCTCCATTGCCTCCTGGGTGACCTGGGTGGGTTACTTCACTCGTTTGTGTGACCTGGCCGGTCCCCACTGGCACTGAGTCTTCCCCCGCCTGCCCCAGGCTTTCCTTTTCTGACCTGCTCTGGCTAAAGCGACGCCCAGTCTTGTCGGGTGTCTTCTAACTCCTGCTACCTAGGTTCCTCCCGTTGTCTGACCGTAGTATCTCATGCTGCCCACTCCTCTCTCTGTCATCTGGGCTCCTGCCCCTCAACCCAGGGGCATCTCCTGGAGTGGAGGTAGGGCTCTGGTAGCAAATGCATGGCTGGCTGTGGCTTTTTTGCTAAGGAGTGTCCGGATGAAAAGCCTGCCAAATTCTCTGTGTTTCTCCTCCATGTTATGGGAGGACACAGGCACTGAGGGAAGGAGCGTCCGTCAGGACACAGTGTGGCCCCAGAGCTGGGAAGGGCGCCCCCTACGGGTGCCAGCTGTCTGGTTCATTACGGCCGGCCTCTCCTGCCTGCGGGCTGGCTTCACCATCCTTGTGGCTTCTTAAAAGAGGGGCTCCCAAGCGTTAGTCATTCAGGAACGAGCTTGATTTTTCTCTCACTCTAAACTGTTATATTTGATACTTAAATCAGCTCTTTTTAAAAACAATTTTTGGAAAGGAATCTGTATCACCTGCATCAGTAGGAAACTGGCATCATTTCCAATGCATTTAAGGTATTTAAGTTTGTTACAGTGAGAGAATTGAAGAAGGAATCCATTTCCTGAGATGTGATTCTATGATATTTAGTGTCTTGTCCACCTGCCCCAACACCATCTAGTGGTAGCTGGTCCAGGCTAATGCATTTGTGACCCCACTTCTGGGCCGAGCACTGGATAGAACCCCCAGACTGTGGGAGTAGCGCAGTTATGCATGATGAACATAGCAGTTTATGGTAAAAATGGGTCATTTTAATACTGACACAGTACTCAATAATCTTGTAAATGTCCCATAAAAAAATGTCAAGGAATAGTTCAAGTAGAATTTCAGCTTTGGGTGCTGATGGTGGAGCTGAAGCTTCTTCCCTGAGTCTTAGGGAGATGTGTTGTTCTTCTTTTCTGGTTTACAAGACCAGGGTAATGAAATATACTACAAAGACTCTTCATTTTAGGAGATTATTTTCAATGATGCCAATTACTGGTATTAATACTAGAATTAGAAAGAAGTATAAAATAGATGCTAGCTTTCCAATGATGTTGAAGGGTGTCCTACAGGTTGTCCTCCAATTCATGTTAGCGTTAATAGGTCCGCTACTAGTACTCAGTACAGACACTGACTAAGAGGTCGGAATGTTATGCTTCGTTGCTTGGATATGTGGAGTATTGGGATAAATGCTAGGATTAAGATTGACATGACGAGGGCTGGGACTCCTCCTAATTTGTTGGGGATTGATCGTAAGATTGCCTATGCGAATAGGAAATACCATTCTGGTTTAATGTGTGGTGGTGTGTTGAGGGGGTTTGCTGGGGTCTCCTAGTAAGTTGGGTGAAAATAAAACGAATATTAGTAATGCTAGAACTAGTAGTAAGGCACCTAAGATGTCTCTAATTGTATAGTAGGGGTGAAATGGAATTTTATCTATGTTGGATGAAATTCCTGTGGGATTATTAGGTCCTGTTTTGTGAAGGAATAGTAGGTGGACAGCTGCTAATGCTGTGATGATAACTGGGAGGATGAAATGGAAGGCAAAGAATCGTGAAAGAGTTGCCTTATCTACAGCAAAGCCGCCTCATTCCTTCGACACATTTTGTCGAATGTATGGGATTGCTGAGAGAAGGTTGGTGATGACTGCTTCTCCTCAGAATGATATCTGTCCTCATGGTAATACATAGCCTGTGAATGCAGTGGCTACAACTGTGAATAGCAGAATAATTCCAATATTTCATGTTTCTAGGAAAGTATAAGACCCATAATATAGGCCATGTCTTCTGTGAATAAATAGGCAAATAAAGAATATGGAAGCTCCATTTGCATGTATATACCGAATGATTCATCCATAATTTACATCTTGGCAGATGTGTGTTACTGATGAGAAAGTGGTTATTGTGTCTGATGTATAGTGTATTGCTAGGAACAAGCCTGTCAGGATTTGTAAAATTAAATACCTACTAGAGAACCAAAGTTTTATCATGATGAAATGTTTGATGGGGCTGGAAGATCAATATGTGTGTTGATAATTTTTATTAATGGGTGTGATTTTCAGATGTTGGTCATTAGTGTTCTTATAGTTGAATAACAATGATGATTTTTCATGTCATTGGACATGGTTAGACTCCATGTAAGAATAATGATAACACATTTATTTTGAGTACTATATTTGTAATTAGTTCTGTGGAGTGTTCTTCAAAACCTTCACCCATTTATGGAGGACTTGGGTTGATTGTGGGTGGTGGTGTTGGTTTTGGAATTCTGTTGAATTTTGGTGGTTCGTTTTTAGGTTTAATGCTATTTTTGATTTATCTAGGGGGAATACTGGTAGTATTTGGTTATACAATGGCTGTGGCTACTGACCCTGAAGTTTGGGTTTCTTTTTTTTTTTTTAACTATTTTTATTTATTTATTTTTTATAAATTTATTTATTTATGGCTGCGTTGGGTCTTTGTTGCGGTGCGCGGGCTTCTCATTGTGGTGGCTTCTCTTGTTGTGGAGCACGGGCTCTAGGCGCGCAGGCTTCAGTAGTTGTGGCTCACGGGCTCTAGAGCGCAGGCTCAGTAGTTGTGGCGCACAGACTTAGTTGCTCTGCGGCATGTGGGATCTTCCCGGACCAGGGCTCAAACCCGTGGCCCCTGCATTGGCAGGTGGATTCTTAACCACTGCGCCACCAGGGAAGTCCCGAAGTTTGGGTTTCTAATAAGACTGTTTTAGGAATACTTCTCTCAGGACTGATTGTAGAATTTTCAACAGTGCTATATGTTTTAAAAGACGAAGAGGTGGAAGTTTATTTAAGTTCAATGGGCTAGGAGATTGGGTTATTTATGATACAGGTGATTTCTGGCTTTTTTTTTTAGCGAGGAAGCCATAGGAATTGCAGGTTATGTAGTTATGGTGCTTGATTGGTGATTGTTACTGGTTGATTACTGCTTATTGGTGTGGTGGTTATTATGGAGTTTGCTCGTGGTAATTAAATAAAATTATGCTTAGAGTAAGGGTAATGAGGAATGATAGGAAATATAGTTTGATTAGACCTTTTTGGTCTGAGACTAGTGTAGAGAATTTTAATTGAATAAGGGAAGTGGTTTTTGGTAAAACTCTTTCTAGTCAGATTAAGTCTAGGAGAGAAGATGCTGATTTTTGGCTTGTTGATAGATTTAACTAGGGTTGTAGGCGGTGTATGATAGTGGGAAAATACCCTAAAAGGTTGGAGAATTTGAAGGTGCTTGAGGGGTAATTAAATTTTAAGTTTTGTGTAGTAAGATTAACTTCACGTGCTAAAGTTAAAGCCTAGGACAGTCACTGAGGGCAGTTAAGTTTAGGTAGAACAGTATGGTTTTAGGGGAACTGAATGTTGCTGGAGATAATAAATCCGGCAAAAATGCTTCCAGTTAATAAGCATTTAACAGAATTAATCAGGAGCGGGTTATTTTCATTGATTAAAGTTAAGGTGGAGAATCGAGGGTAGAGATAGAGAGCCCTGCCTGGGGGGGGTGCCGTGTCCACCAGCCAAGCCTCCCAATCTCACTGCCAACCTCCATCCTGCCTCTCTAGGCCACCCCCAGAGCCATCTTTCTAAAGTGCCACTTTTCACATGTTGTGGTCACTCCTCCACTCGAAGACCTCCACGGCTCCCCCGTGCCTCTTGGAAAAAGCCCATGTCCTCCAACTATCATTCAAGGCCTCTGAGACCCTGAGCCAACCACCTTCTCCAGGTCTTTTTCTGCTATTGATGACACGAACTTGCTCAATTCCTTTCCACCCATCTCTTCCCTCTTCCTGTAGAACCCTTGTGCCCCTCTCTGCTTATGACTCAGCTCACATCCTCAGCATGCCAAGAAGTCCTTCCTGACTACCCCATGCCCCAGCCACCTCCTGAAATTCCTCTAACACAGGACTGGGAAATACAGAGAAAGGACCTCTCATCCAGGCGTCAGGTTCCAAAGCCAGCTCTATAAGTAAAAGTCACATCCGTCAAAATTACCCCCTGAAAATCTCCCACAGTGTATTGTGCACACAATTTTATATATTCAGCCCCCTCGTGTAATCCTTATGCCCACTGATGTTTGCGAGCCCATGAGCTAGACTAAAGAAAGAACAAAAGGAAAGTCTTGTTACATGTGCCTGGGCAGTTGAACCATCCATTGCCTTTGAGATTAGTGGTGAAAGGATGGTATGTGGAGAATTCTAGAGTGTTCTGCCTGCCTGCAGGGTCTCCTCCCTTTGGTGTTTTTATATGAAGCCTCTGGAACCTTTGTAACTTTATAATGGATTGGTTTGTGGAGTAGACTTCTCAAGAGAGCCAGGGTCAGTGGGTAAGGTTGTATTTGACTGTACAGTTCATCTCATGGAGCGATGCCCATCCATTGGTAATGCCTGGCTGGAGGGTGCTGTCTTGAAGCTCAGTTGGACCAAAGCATCATGGTTGATTAGTCATGTCTGCCATGGGCACGGGAAAGGATAGTGGTGGTGAGTAGTCTTAGCCATTCCCATCCTAGTACCACAACAAAAGGCTGGAGAGTGTTTTTCACGTGTCTGTCTTTTCTTTCCAATGTGAGTAGCTTGCGGGCAGGGGCTGTGTCTTTAATTTCTCTGTCTCCCTGAAGTGTCTAGGACAGGGCTGGGCACATAGGAGGTATCTACCCTATATCCAAACAATTGAATTTTATCTGTGGGTTTTATCCATGGGTCTCCCCTCCACAGCATCTCAGTCATTCTTAGGGGGCTTCCAGGAGGAGGCACCAAGTTGAAGCCATGGAGAGTACCAGCTCCCTTTCTCATCCCTCTGCAGATGGCGTCTATGAGATAGGTGGCCTCTTTCCCGTCTGGGCCGTGGTGGTGATCGCAGGCACAGCCTTGGCTGCAGTGACCTTTTTTGCCACATCCAACAGTCAGCCCCCCAGGCTTCACTGGGTAAGAAACCTAGACTCTCCAAGCCGGGAGAGGGGACACTGAGGTCTCCTGGACAGATGTTCTGGGACAATTTGGCCACTAATCACTTTCCACCATGACAGGTCTTTAAAGCCACTTTTAAGGAGTTTTGTGCCTGTTCAGGGTCCACTTCTTTTGGTAACAGCTTTATTTTATTGTGCTGTAATTCATACACCATACAAGTCACCCGTTTGAGGTATACAATTTAATGGTGTTCATTATATTCACAGAGTTGTGCAACCATCACCACAATTTGAGAGCATTTTCATCACCCCCAAAAAAACCCCTGTTCCCAGTAGCAGTCACTCCCCATCCTCCCCACCATCCCCTGGCCTCCATGAGTCTGCTTTCTGCCTCTCTAAATTTTCCTGTTCTATATATTTCACATACATGGAATCATACAATATGTGGTCTTTTATGACTGCCCTCTTTCCCTTAGCAAAATGTTTCCAAGGTTTATCCACGTTGTAGCATGTATCAGTACTTCATTCCTTTTCATGGTTGAATACTATTCAGTTATACAGATATAGCATATTTTGTTTATCAATTCATCCATTAATGGACCCTAGGGGTTTTTTTCCACTTTTTAGATATTATGAATAATGCTGCCATGACCACTGGTTTAAATTTTTTTCTGTAGAAGTAATTCTTTCATTTCTCTTGGGTGTATTCCTGGGGGTAAGTAGAACTGCTGGGTCAAATGTGAACTGTATGTTTACCTTTTTAAAGACCTACCAGACTCTTTTCCACCATCCTAACTAGGAAGCACCTGGGCTCCTAACGATCACATTCCAGTGATGGAGTTGTTTGGTCTTTGGGGGTGTTTTTTTTCCCATTCTCTCACCTCTGCAGGATGTTAAAAATTTTTTAGGTAGTTTGTCCAGAGACATTTTCCTCAAAAGTTTACTTAATTTTTTTTTCTAATTATTGCTTTTAAAAATTCTAGTTTCTATTTTCAGAAACTCTGAATGGATGTACCATCCCAAAGGAAGTTGAATTTTCAGCTGATTGATTATTTAGAGAAATGGTCTTAGGCAGTGTTTCTTACTAGTCTTTGAAGTACTGACACATGTTCCAAAGTGGATGCACCTTGAAAATATGATGCTGAGTGAAAGAGGCCAGTCACAAAGGACCACGTATTGTGTGAGGCATTTCTATGACATGTCTAGAATAAGCGAATCCAGAGAGACAGAAAATAGAGGAGTGATTGCCAGGGGCTGGGAGGAAGGTTGGGTGGGCTGGGAAGTGACTGATCATGGGTATGGAGTTTCTTTTTCTGGTGATGAGGTGGCATTTGGTCCATAGACTAGAAATCTGATGAAAGCTATGATGAACTCCTTTTTGACAAAATGGTAATATTGATCTAGCATTTTACTGAGCACTTAATATATGCCAGGCTCTAACTGCTTTGCACCTACTAACTCATTTTATGCTCATGACAACCTCACGGAGTAGGTACTGTTATTCCCATTTTATAGCTGAGGAACTAAGGCTGTGTCCCTGTTCCCTCCCCCAGCTCTTTGCTTTCCTGGGCTTCCTGACCAGCGCCCTGTGGATCAACGCAGCTGCCACAGAGGTGGTGAACATCTTACGGTCCCTGGGTGTGGTCTTCCGGCTGAGCAACACTGTCCTCGGGCTCACGCTGCTGGCCTGGGGGAACAGCATTGGAGGTGACTTGGGGCCGGGTGGGCTTCTAGAATGAGCACAGCCACCTCACTGCTTTTTGCTCCTCCAGACAGAATTGCATGTGGGCAGGGGCGTCCAGGGCATCTGCCCTCAGCAGGTGGTCAGTGCCTGTCATTTTGGAGTGACCATCATTGGGCATCTGGGTGGGATGGGCCAGACTGTACCTGAGCCGGGAGGCTCTGGAGAAGCCCCCAGCCTCTTCCCCACTCTCTGATGCATGGACACTCAGTGGCTTCCCAGACTTCAGGCAGGACATGGAGCTCATTGCAGCCAACCAGGTGGAATGTGTCCGTGGGTGTGCGACATGGGTAGGCATTCACTCATACATGCAGATATCCTTCTCTAGCTAGAGCTGCCAAGTAGGGTTGGTCAGGTTGTACACTGCCCAAGAGCATCCTGACAAGGGATCAAGGGGCCCAAAGTCTAGCTCTCCTTCCACTCACCTTTTTGGGCCCCTTTTCCTAATTTGCACCGAGGTACTGTGTGTGCTCGCAGCAGACGGGACATGGGTGAAAGATTGGTGGTGGCATGTCACACCCTCAAAGTTGCCCCTGGTGGAAAAGAGGCAGGTAGAAGGAATTAAGGAGGGAATTGTGTCTTATGGGATGATGTGGCCTCCCATAGCACCCCGCCAGCTAGTGCCAGAGCCAGGCAGACCTTCATCAGTGTTTGTTGACTGAATGACGGTGGGTAGAATGAAGGAGTGAATGAACAAGGAGGGCTAGGGGAAGCCTTGCACAACTCAAGGCCTTCTCGTGCTTCCACCCAGATGTCTTCTCAGATTTGACGCTGGCCCGCCAGGGCTACCCACGGATGGCGTTCTCGGCCTGTTTTGGTGGCATCATCTTCAGTATCCTTTCTGGGGCTGCCACACGGAGCTAAGGGTGTGCTCCGTGCCCCCCCACACACCCCGGATTGGCTTTCACTGGAACACCTGGGGCAGGTGATGCGGCTGCTCAAGCCTCAGCTTTTTCGTGTGTAGAAATGGGGATATTGAGAGGACTGATCTCATAGGTTGTTATAAGGATTGAGTGAGGTGGCAGAAGTGCTTTGCACCTGGCAAACGGCAGTGATGGCGGATATTCGTCTTGTTAGGGCAGAGGTATTATCAGTAGGTGCCCACACACTAAGCTGTGGAAGACCCCTCCCTCTTGCTTACAGATGTCATGGTCTGTAGATGTCAGGGTTGACAAACTTTTTCTTAAAGGGCCAGAGTACATATTTTAGACTTTGTGGACCATAGGATCCCTTTTGCAGCTCCTCAACTCTGCTGTTGTAATGTGAAAACAGCCATGGACAATACATAAACAAATGGGCGTGACTGGGTCCCAATATAACTTCATTAAGAAAAGCAGGCCTTGGGCCGGATTGTCCTGCAGGCTTTAATTTGCCACCCCTTGGTCTATATAGAAAAGGCAGGGTCAGGCCACCTGGGGCTGTGGAAATCTGCCAGCTGTGTGACCTGTGTGCAGCATGCCTCCTGCTGTCTGTCACTCCCAGGTGCTCACTGTGACCCGCTCCTGGCTTTAGGGCTGTGGCTTCTCCTGACCACAGCCCTAAAGCCAGGTTGGGGTGGGAAGGACGGAGCCCTGGCTGGAGCAGTGTCCCCTGAACAACCCCTAGAGGTGGCCCCGAGACACGCTCTGTCACCAGTCTCCCCAGTGGACCATGGGGGGTCACTTCACCTTGCCTCCCATTTTTCCATCTTACCAGGTACCAAGCGTTTCTGTCACCTCCTGCGATCCTTACAGACTGAGGCAAAATGTGCATTGGAGACTCTCTTAGAGGTGCTAAAACTGGATAAGGTGTCCTCAGATAGGGTGGCTTTTGGGGAGAGGGGGGAGCACAGCCTGAGATCAGAAAGAAAGCCAGTGGGCTGTGTGGTCAGGGTTATGGGGCGTTATGTTCTGGCAAACTTCCTGAGCTGGGCTGCAGATATCCTGGTGGGTGTGGGGCTGGGCTGCCTGCTCCAGATCTCCAGGGGCCACGTGGAGGTGGAGGTGAGTGGCCAGATGCTTCTGCAGGGGCCTCCTCATAAGGCTCTCTTCTCCTCCCCTCTCCCTCCTCCCCCTCCTCCCTCCCTCCTCCCCCTCCTCCCCTTCCTCCTTCCCTCCTCCCCCTCCCTTCCTCCTTCCTCTCCCTCCTCCTCCCCCTCCTCCTTCCCTCCTCCCCCTTCCTCCCTCCCCCTCCTCCTTCCCTCCTCCCCCTTCCTCCCTCCCCCTCCTCCTTCCCTCCTCCCCCCTCCTCCCCCTCCTCCCCCCTCCTCCCTTCCTCCTCCTTCCCTCCTCCCCCCTCCTCCCTTCCTCCTCCCTCTCCCTTTTTCTCCCCCTCCTCCCTATCCTCCTCTTCCCCCTCCCTTCTCTGGACCAGAGACCATTCACATCTCAGTAGATGACACTTACTGGGGAGAGGACTTGTCTACATTTGCGACATGTCTGATTTGTAGGATATCTTTAAAATATTTTGCATATAGGGTTAAAAAAGGTATTCCTTGCAAGGTCACAGAGTAAGATGTAGCTCTGAGGGAAAGGGGCGGGAAGGCCCAGGATTGGGGTCTTGGTCTCATCACTGAAGTCTCTTGCTATGTGACTTTGAATGAATCAGGACTCTGAGGATCTTTGAGCCTCAGTTTCCTGACCTGTGAAATGGGGTTGATGCCCCCACCACCACCACAAGCTTCCTGGATAAGCAGACATGAGGTAAGGGCCAGGCTGAACACCTTATCCCACCACTGCCTGGAGGGGACAGGCTGGGGTGAGAGAGAATGTTGGCAACAGCCCAGAAAGGGGGGATCTCCATAGATTTGGAGTTCTGAAATGCACTGAGCAGCAGAGTTTCTGGGGGTTCAAGGGCACCCAGGAATTTCCTGGGAGCGCGTGAGACCTCCTGACCCAGGCATTCCAGGGGCTGGGGGCTGGAAACCTGCATTTTAAACATGCTCCCTGGGGACCGATGAAGGTTAGGACACT
Organism: Mesoplodon bidens; assembly: GCF_964165515.1. Classification (NCBI taxonomy): domain Eukaryota; kingdom Metazoa; phylum Chordata; class Mammalia; order Artiodactyla; family Ziphiidae; genus Mesoplodon; species Mesoplodon bidens. The sequence goes on along the minus strand of NC_138169.1, from coordinate 15,773,496 downwards.
TGGAAACAGGTTTCCAACAAGGTTGAAAACTCAAAACACTACTTCAGGGCAGGTAGCCAAATCTTGTGGGTGACTCAGGTGGGCCTCCTGTGGCCAGATAATCCAGCTTTTCTAGAGAAGAAATCGAGATTCCTAAGTGAACTTTTCTCTTTGGAAATGGTGCACAGGGCCAGCAGCACCCCGTGCAAAGCAGAGTCAACCCACATTCGGGCCCCAGCTTTGCATTCCCAAGGACTTGGATTCAGAGGCCAAACCAGAGAAGGATGGAGATGGGGAGGGCATGTGGCCCAGGGGATGGTTTCAAGGCTAATCGCGTGGAAGCACTTGGAATGTGCAGCTGAATGACGGCGTCGTTAATGGGAACAAAGTCGCCCACCTCTTGGCTAGTTCTTGAACAGATTCTTGTGGTTGACTTGTAATTAACTGCCAGCAGGGCCGGCCTTTCACAGTGGCCACGCCCATAAGCAAATAGCTACTTGCCGCTTGAAAAGTTTGCTTTTCTAAGGGGTAAACACCCTCTGTCTGCAAATTTTGTTTATACTCTTCAGGGGTTTAATAGGTTCCTTTCATTCTCGATTTTCAGGCGGCTCCTGATAATGAGGCTTTAGGGGTTGGCCCCCTGAGGGCCTTACTTCTTTTCTCTGGCTCCTTGTGGAATGTGTGTGTGTGGGGGGGGGGGTGTCGGTCTGTCGCATTCCGCTGCCTTTGTGCTCCTGCTTTTAATTGCATAAGACATCCGGCATCATGAGAGGTCATCCTAGAAGGAGGTCCAGGGCGTATTGTTGGCTGAAAAACAGGTTTTGCTCTTCAACACGTACCTATTGTACGGTCCCATTTGTGGTTTCAGAATGGATGGACAGGCCTGTGTGTGCACACGTGTACCCACACATCTGTGGGTACACGTATCATTGTATGGGGAGACAGGGTAGGGTATGAGCTTGGACTTCGGAGTTGGGCTCTGTCATGTACTACAGCTGACCCTTGAACGACATGGGAATTAGAGGTGCTGAGTCCCTGACAGTCGCAAATCTGAGTACTGCTATCTCTGCCTCAAAAGCAAAGGAACTGATAACTGACTGACCCGGGGACAGGATGCCGAAAGAGTTTGCATAGAGTCACGACTCAAACCCTAGCTCTTTCGATTCCACATACTGTGATCTCTAATTCAACACAAACTTCCCCCCACCACGCTTAATTTAAAGATCGTGAAATGAAAATACAGGTACTATAGTTGTTGAAAAAAGTCCGCATATAAACGGACCCATGCAGTTCAAACCAGTGCTGTTCAAGGGTCGGCTGTACTCGGTTTCCTCACTGTGGACTGGTGATCATGATAACGGTCTCCTTACGTGATGGGGAGATAAAAGCCTAAGGTGGGTGTAATATACCTAGCATAGCACCTGGGGTTAAGTCTTCCATATATGTTAGATAGATGCTAACTAAATCTGAAAGGGAGAGAAGTAGGAAGAGGACAATTTCATTTCCTCTTATTCTTCTGTGTTGCTGGGGAATTTTTCAACTACTGCACGTAACATACATATGTATATATATATGCATATTTTTATATATACATACATATATACTTATACATATATAAACTATAGAATTAGTTTCCTAGAGCTGCCATAACAAATTACCACATACCAGGTGGCTTAAAAATATTGAACTTCAAGGTGCGGGGTGCCATCCCACTGGGCAGGCCAAAAGTCCCTCCCTGGCCCCTAACGAGGGGCCCTCAGACCTCAGTTTGACTGTCAGCTGCAGTGACCCAGCCTCTCTCCCCGTGTTCACCGCAGCTGGAGCCGGATGGACTGTTGGTGTGGGTCTTGGCTGGCACCCTAGGCCTCAGCCTCGTCTGTTCCCTGGTCTCGGTCCCACTGCAATGCTTCCAGCTGAACAGAGTTTACGGCTGCTGCTTGCTCCTCTTGTACTTGACCTTCCTCCTGGTGGCCCTGCTCACTGAATTTGGAGTGATTCACTTGAAAACTGTGTGAGTGAAGCTGTGTCGGGGTCCACCTGGCGGTCGGGAGGTGTCGCTGCAGGCGGTGAGATGGAGGATGAAGTGCCTTCATTAGAACCCGCTCAGGCGAGCGTGGCCGAGGCCGAGACCGTGAACGGGGTGTGGGCTCGTGGGGCTGTGCTCTCTGCCGAAGCTCCCCAGTCGCCGCTGTGTGCAGTAAGGACAGCTAAACCTTGTTTCTGGGGCTGTGGAGGCTGGGCTTCCCTGTGGACAGAGTTCCAGGCAGCAGGTAGAAGACTTCCTTGTGTTATCTCCAGAGCCTCTTGAAAGTTGGGGTCTGGGGCGAAGGGGATGCCTGAGTGCCTTCCAGGCTGGAAGACCCCAGAGTTCAGGGCTGGAGACAGTTGTGGCGGCCCAGGCCCCTCCCCACAGTCACGCCCTGTTGCCTTTCCTGCTTCTCTCAGGGCTGCCAAACCCGGGTTTAGGGAGTCAGGGTGACTCGGACCTGGCAGATAGAACAGCTTGTGTGCTGTGGGCCTCGGGCCAATGCAGGCTGAGTTCTAGAGCTGCGCTGTCCAACAGAAATAGAATGTGAGACACATACCTAATTTTGAATCTTCTAGTCGCCACGTTAATAAAGCCAAAAGAACAAGGTGAAATTAATGATAATATATATCACTCCAAAATAGCAGCCAGTGGCACTGGCCCATTAGTGGCTGCCATATTGGACGGCACAGCTCTAGACTCTGCCTCTAGAACTGTCTGCTGGATTCAGAGGTTTCCCCAGCTGCAAAACAGGAGTCAGTATGACTGTGCCCTGTGCTTACCTCAGGGGGAGCCCTGGGCTGGGGTTGCCTTGCCTGCGAGCTCCTGGGAGGGTGATGAGCGCTCCCGGGCGCCTTCCTGCTGTTGGCCAGCGACCCGCCTTTTCAATAAGCAGCTCTTCCGTTTGCTCAGTGCCTTATACCGGCAGTAAAGGGACTCAGTTGTCTTTTTTTCCAATGAAAAAATTATTAAATATTTCAAGTATACAGAAAATAACATACAGCCGGCTGTTACTAGTTCTTCTTGACCTGGGTCAGGTTGACAAGTGGTCAGTTCCAGGGCCGAAGGCGCTTGGGCCTGATGGATCTGGACTTCGTGGCACGTCTAGGGGTGGGGCTGAGGTAGGGTCAGCAACGGGCATGGATGGGTCCTCTCCCTGTTCCCCACGATCTCAGAAGCCACCGAATGGTGCCTGGTGGAAGTCACGAGGCATCAGCCACGTGTACAAAGCAGAGGCTCTTTTATTAATACGCCAGAGGTCCGGAGACGCGGTGGGTTTTCTAGGTAACAAATCGCCATTGTACAAAAACCTTACAGCGTCGCTCCCTCTGTCTGTACAAAATGATTGTCACGTGGTGTGGAGTAAGGCTGGGTTGGGGGAGGGAAGCAAGGAGGAGGGGCCAGGTGGTGTCCCCCCCAAAGCGGGGCAGGGGCCCAGGGCCATCAGACACTGACAGGTGGTGTGACCCAGACCCAGTCAGTGCATCTCACCTTGGTGGTGTTCAGCTGACATGGGAGGTGAGAGGGCATCCGAGCTGGATGTCCTGGGTCCCCAGAGCTCACAGCCCTGGGTGACACCCGCTCCCTGCTCGATGGCCTGTGTGCAAGTTAGAGGGTCAACTTGAGGAGGCCCCCAGTGACCCCAAAGGGGCAGCTGTCCTTAGCCTCAGTAACGAGGGTGCCCACCAGTGGCTGGAGTCTGGTGCCTCAGCCCTGTTGCCACTTGGCCTTCATCCTGTCCCTGGCTAAAACCAGGGCCTTTCACAGGATGGGGCTGGGAGGCCTGGACTAGATCCCAATCTTCCTGGTACCAGCCTTCACCCTGGGGGCTGGGGGGCAGGGCTCAGTTTCCCTGGCGCCCCTCCCAGGTTTCAGCCTCCTGGGGGCAGATGCTGAGGTCGGAGGACTCACGCCCTCCTCTGAAAGCCGCCCCTTGAGTCCTGCTTCCAGAATGCCCGTTTCAATACACAAAAGCTAAAAGGCACCCAAATATGCAAACAAAGTTACTTCTCTGGAGAGGGGAAGGGGTTCTGGCCTGGGGCTTGGTGCCGAGCTGCCTGCGATGGCCCGCGGCCCTCCAGAGATAAAGAGGACAAGCCCGTCTCCCGATTCCCTTGGGGAATCTCAGTGGTTCTCAGTGATTCGTTGTTTCCCTAAACGGCTGTGCTTTAAAAACAAACATCCACCGCTTCTCCCCTAGTGAGGGGCAGAGCTGTGTGGTGCTGGCCATGGGACCAGCGTGTCCAAGGCCGCAGTCGAGAAGACTCGGCCGTGGAGACGGGGCACCGCACCCGGGATCAGGCCCTGCCCGGCTGGGAAGAGGATGTGGCGAGGGGGAGTTTGCCCACCCGCCTCCCTAAGTCACGGAGGCAGTGGAGGCAGCTGGAAAGCGGGGGTTGGGGCAGGATGCCCAGTGCAGCCGCTTCCCCTGCCCCCCCGCCGCCCCTTTCATCCTGGCTTCTGCCACCTCTGCTGCCTGCGCTGAGACAGGCTCACCGCCCCGGAGAGCTGAGCCGAGGCTCCCTCTGCTCTGACGCTGCTGCTGCCGCTGCCACCGCCGCTCACCGGAGCTGCCAACGCCGACAGCCCGCTATGGGTTCAAGCCCCGGCTGCATCCTGATCTCAGAGAACTCTCCCAAGGTCCCTGGGGAACTCAGGAAACGGACAGGCCACCTGAACCTACTCCCGGGAGTGGAAACCTTGGGGTGAGCCGCGTCCCCAGCCCTACCTCAGTCAAGTCCACGGAGGGCGACTGCTCAAGGTGAGGAGGGAGCTGGCCAAGGAGACCACGGGTTCAGCCGCAGGGCAGCCGTGGACAGCCTGAGGTGAGCCTCTGTGCTTTGTTCCCATTTCCAGCGAATGCACACACGTGAAGGATCTGCTGTTGTCTTTAGCAGAATCCTGAATTAACCAAAATGTCTTTTTGCTTAAACAGGACGATCCCAAGGAAAAGGGATTTAAGGAGAAAGCCCATTTCACCTGTTCTGGGGTGGTAGCCATCGGCCTGGCCTCTTGCCCACCTTCCTCCTCCTACGGGGCTGTGATTCCAAAGGCCATTTTAGAAGGATTTTCAGCAACAAGGGTTGAAACCCAAAGAAGGGTAGGTGAGGTGGTTCACGGAGCCGGGATACGGCCTCTCTCGCCTCCTGGCACTGGCTGAGATCTGACCATACGGAATAACCACAGCCCTGGATCACTCGTTCCAGTAGGTGCTGGGTACTGGTCCCCCAAGGGAACGCCCAATTTCATTATCATATCTAGAGACATATCAACCCAAGGATGTGGGTTCTTTCCTTCCTAAGTGGTTTTGTCCCTAAAGCAGAACACAGAAACCCCAGGATATGGGCGGCAGGGCAGGTTAGTGGGGAAGCTAGCTGTCAGCCTGGGTGGGATTCTGAAAGCAGCATCAGGAAGACGGTGTGGATCTGGCCTAGGGATGCTGGCCCACGTTGAAGGCAAGCCCTGCAGAGATCGGCAGAATCCATTCAAGTGCTCTTGTGAAGGGACCTTCTGGAGCTTTCCATGTTGAGAAGAGCTCCCAGTGGCCTGATCCCCCCAAAATGAAATTGACTTCTGGGGTTAACAGGGCAAGGTGGGTACAAACCAAACCTCAACTTGTCTGCCTGTCTTTCCTTCTTCCTATATATAAATATGTGCATATTTATGAATGTGTGTATATATATATAAAACATATACACACACACACACACACATTATTCTGATACATCGTAGTAAAATAATACTATTGTGTTATTGCATAGAAGAGATGGCTTTTGCAGGCTGGGCTTAGGTGATGGTCTGGGAGCGCTGGCGGCTGCCTGGAGGCTGCTGGGTGGTGGGGGCCACGCAGCCGCTGAGCTGTCGTTGCTGCTGCTCCTGCTTCCGGGCGTGTTCCTCATACCACTCCTAAGGCAGAGAGCAGACAGGGTGCTGAGCGGGCCCCAGCCCTGTCCCCCAGGCTAACGGGGTCACCCAGGCTGGGCAGTGCTGTGTGACCCTCCCAGATCTGCTGGGAATTCTGAATAGGACCCTAAATAGAAAAATGACGATGCAATCTTTCCCTTTTTAACTAGAGATTTGCAAACCTCCTTGTTAAGTGTGCCTGGCACCGTCACCTCTTTCAATGAGGCCCAGGTAGTAATAATCACCCTTTATTTGTGAACATGATCTGTGTGGTTCACAAAGGGATGTGTGCCCCCCACCCCCTCGCCAACCCCCTGTGTTATCCCTTTTGAGCTGGGTGTCCTCATTTTACACCCAGGAAACCCAAAGCTCAGAAGTCGTATAAAGTTGTATGAAGCTTGAGTGCATCTCCCAACTCCCCGGTTGCTTTGCTGCCCTCCAGAATGGCTGTGAGAGCATTTTGAAAAAAACCAAACAAACAGCTCACCTGCCTAAGACTATTATCATTCTATCACCGACATTTTCAGGGACAGACGTATTCAGGTAATTGAGAAAATTTAAATATAAACTCTATGTTTTTAAAGAGTCTGAACCACAGGACTTTAGAGCTTAAAAAATTAGAGAGATGGCCTGGTTCTGTGCCCCCTCATTCCACAGAGGGCGAGACTGAGGCCAGGAGTGGACGGCCAGGCGGCACGTCTAGTGCCGTCCCCTCCTCTGCTTTGTGAGGCAGGGACTGTCCCCCTTTCATAGATGGGGATGGGCTGCGTGACCTGCCCAAGGTCACGGAGCCTGGGATCAAACCCGGGTTTTGTGACACCGGAGCTCATGTTGGTTCCTCATCTCTGTGACTCCAAGTGCAGTGATTCGCCAGGCCTTTGCCCAGACCCCTTGTGTGTTTACAGATAAGGTGCGAGTCGCTTCAGGGGATTGCAGCCTCCCGGCCTTTTGGGCTCGGACCCTGGTCCTCACTGTCCCAGGGAAACAAGGGTTTCCATCCTGAAAACAGCATAGTCACAGTGGCTGGCGAGGGAGCTGGGAGCCTGGGCGGATGGGTGGCCCGAAGTCCACGGCTCTGTCTGGGCTGCAGAGCGCCAGCCCACGGGGTGCTTCGCAAGCTCTTTCACTTAGCAGCCAATGTGGGAAGACTGGGAGAGTTTGCAAAAAAAAATATCTGACTTTTCCCTTCTCTTAAAAACCATCAAAACCCCCAAGAGAGCCAGACGCAGCAGGCCCTTGTTCCTATCGGGCAGTGTCTGGCTGGATGTGGGAAGGACCACCCTCTTTGAAGAGGCCGGTCCAGGCCAGCTCGCCAGAGCCCCCCAGGCTCCCTGCTCTGCCCGGAACGTCTCCCGCTGTACACGTTTCCTTTGCTGTTCTGGCTCAGAGGAGGAGAATGAGATGAGGTCAGTGACATACGTGGAAGAGTGGACAGGGTGGCTGCCTATGTTGGGGAATGCTTCAAGGGTTCAAGGCTGAGCCCTGAAGCGCCCCCCCCACCCCGAGCCGTGGTCCACTGGTAGTGGTCCCAGCAGATAATCCCATAGCTCCCCACACAACTCAAGATGGGGAACCAGAGAGCAGCCTCTGCTCAGCAGTGGGGAGGACCACTCCCGGGCAGGAGGAGCTGGGCAGCGTGGCCAGGGGTGCTCCTACCTGAATCTCCTCTTGGTACATCTTTAGGCTCAGATCGCTTTTGGTCCTCGATCTCCGTCCCAGAAACACCAAGGTATTTTGCTAGAGAAGAACAGAGAGGCTGCAGGGGCCGGCCCGAGCCAAGGTCCTGGCGCCCGGCCTCACCCCCTCTTCTGGTTTCTGCAACGGTGCCCCCCAAAAGTGTCACCAAAACTTGAGGGGATGGACAGTGGGGGAGCCTTTGCACTAAGCCACAACCCGCTCCCTCCGTGGGACGAGGCCCTGTCGCTCCCCACCTCGTATCTCTCCATCTGGGAGAGGATCTTGAGCAGCTGGGCGATGTCCGAGGCGGCTCCCCATGCCTCCTGGTAGAGCTTCAGGACGGCAATCAGCTCATCTTTGGAGATTTCCTTCTCAAGGGTGATACCGCCGTCAACTGCAGGACGGGAGGGCGGCAGGGGGAAGGAGCCTGAGACTCAGAGCCCCCAGTCTGGCTTGGTTTAGCCATCCTCCCTGCTCCCTCTGGGGGCCTTAAGGTTCCCTCTCCCAGCAGAACTCTGGATCAGCACGACCGCCTCCCCCCACCCTCTGGAACTCACGTCCCTCCCCATCCCCTCCCTTTGCTGGGGCTGTCAGGAGCGCTGGTCAGGCCACCAGCTTACAGGGGACAGAGGGTTTCAGGAGGGAGTCTCCGAGCAAAAAGAAAACGACCAGGTAGTCTGAGAGGACAGAGATTTGGAAACAAGTAGTAACAGGATGTGGCAGCTCTGACAGAGAATCCGGAAAGCGTGAAGGGTCATTAGGCAGAAAGCTATGCATCCGGGGAGAGGGCGGCCAGGGGTCGCGAGCTGCAGGAGGAAGCAGTATCGGGCTCTGCGGTCAACGGTATTCACACCGTTTAAATCAGGAGCCAGAGGACAAACATGGGGTTAGAAATGCGGAAACGATAACTAAAAGGGGGAACAGCTAAGGATGAACATTCGGGGAGATGAGAAAGGCGGGACAGAGGGTTGCTGGGGTCACAATCAGCCCGTGACTTTTCTTGATCTCTGAGCTGTACTGTTCTGATTTTTAAAATGAGATCAGGTGCATTTTTCTGTCACTAAATATTTGAAAAATCAATGCAAATAAGAGATCAAGAAAGCTAAGCTAGGACTTGGGTGGTGGCACAGTGGTTAAGAATCCGCCTGCCAATGCAGGGGACACGGGTTTGAGCCCTGGTCCGGGAAGATCCCACATGCCGTGGAGCAACTAAGCCCGTGCGCCACAACTACTGAGCCTGCGCTCTAGAGCCCGCGAGCCACGACTACTGAAGCCCGCGCGCCTGGAGCCCGTGCTCCGCAACAAGAGAAGCCACGGCAATGAGAAGCCCGCGCACCGCAACAAAGAGTAGCCCCTGCTCGCCACAACTACAGAAAGCCCGTGTGCAGCAAAAAAGACCCAACGGAGCCAAAAATAAATAAATAAAATTGGGGGGGCGGGGAAGCTAAGCCAGATCAGTAAGCTGAATTGCCAAAAGACTGGACAGACAGACAGACAGATGAGCAGCAAGCGGCGAACGCCCCTGCTCCAGCCACTGGCACAGACCTTCCGAGTCCTGGTTCTTGCGGCTGTAGTTCATTCGGAAGACGAAGGCTTCGAGGATGAAGGCGACAATGATGGTCATCACCACCTGGCCAGGCACGGAGAGGACGAGCCGAAAGAGAGAGGAATGAGGGGGGTGTGAGCTGCCGCAGGGCCCCAAAGCCAACAGAGCCCAGTCAGATGTGTCCCCGGCCCCCTCCTCCCTGAGCTGCCGCCCGATGAGCAGGGGCAGCTGGAGGCTTTGAGGATGGAGGAGGGTGGACGGCATTCTGTGTCCCTGGACCTACCATGGTCACGATGTAGAAGGTCATGAAGTAGAGGCGGCTCCAGTGGGAGGTCTGTGAGGTGATGCCTTCCTGGAGACAGAGGGAAGCAGGGAGTGAGCGAGCTCCTGGAGTGGGGCCGGGTCGCTGTCTACGCAGGCTTCTCCGTGGCCCTGCTTTCTACAGACCCTTCCTGATCGGTTGTGGAAGACGAAGGGGGAGGACCTTGCTCCCTTGGGTCTAAAAATCCCTCTGAGCTCCTAAGGCCTGGACACTCCCCCCAGGACTGATACGGCCAACCTTTGGAAGAGTTTAAGAAATGGAAAACAACCAACCAACCAACCAACCACACCTGCCACACTCTTTTTTTTTTTTTTTTTTGCGGTATGCGGGCCTCTCACTGTTGTGGCCTCTCCCATTGCGGAGCACAGGCTCCGGACGCGCAGGCTCGGCGGCCATGGCTCACGGGCCCAGCCGTTCCGCGGCATGCGGGATCTTCCTGGACCGGGGCACGAACCCGTGTCCCCTGCATCGGCAGGCGGACTCCCAACCACTGCGCCACCAGGGAAGCCCCACACTGTTTCTTTCTTTTTTTTTTTTTTTTTTTTTTTTTGGCTGTATGTGGGCCTCTCACTGTTGTGGCCTCTCCCCTTGTGGAGCACAGGCTCCGGACGCCAGGCTCAGCGGCCATGGCTCACAGGCCCAGCCGCTCCACAGCATGTGGGATCTTCCCGAACCGGGGCACGAACCCGTGTCCCCTGCATCGGCAGGCGGACTCTCAACCACTGCGCCACCAGGGAAGCCCCCCACACTGTTTCTTGATTGAAAAGTCTCCCTCACAGTGGTGGGAGCAGGACAGAGACCCAGAGGCTAACTGGCCTCTCCTGGCTGCTGGGGGATGTGTGGAAAGCAGGGACAAAGGCCACGTCCAGCAAGTGCTGAGGGGGAGGCTCTTGGGATTCTGGCCGCACCGTGGCGTCCCCGCAGAACCCTGCCCCTGCGGGGGACGGGGAGAGCCATGCACCCCAGGCTGCGTGAGGGGAGACGGGAGCCGGCCTCAGAGAATGGTGGGAAGATGCCCCCAGGAGCTGACGGAGGTCCTTACCATGATGATGTACCAGTTGTTGACAACTGTGAGCTCAAACAAGGTCACTGCCAAAGGGAAGGGAGAAACAGAAAGCATCTTGATCAGACCTGCTTTTGCAAAGTGAGTTTCAAGCGGCCTCTCTCCACCTATCCTGGGTACCACGCACCTGTCTGCCGGGCCGGCCTGTGAGCTCCCGAGAGAGCAGCCAAGGCGCTTCCTGAGCGCCCACCCCACAGGGAGTGCTGCCATCTTGGCCGGTCCCCAAAAGGGTGCACCTCTGGCCTCAGCAGCTCGTGATGGACCAGGGGTGGAGATACTGGGGAAAGAGTCCCCGGACCTTCCTTGGTGTAGATCTGGGATGTCGTGAGGGGATCCCTTCCTCTTGGGAAGCTGTGTCTAGCCTCCCGGCCTCTCCATGGAAGCCAAGAGCAGAGCTATGTGGGCCTGCGTAGTGCAGGGCACTGTGGCTGGCTGGTGTGGCCAGGCCCCACCCGGCCACTGTGGAGCTGTGACAAGGGGGCTGGTTCCCCAGCACCGGGCTGTACCCACTTCCCAGCCAAGCATGAAGCTCTGCTGCTCCCCCGATGCTGAAAAAGTAACAGGAACCAAGCCCTGGGGTCTGGCCTGGACTGCAGCCCCAAGGCTGGGCAAACCACAGGCTCCACTGGGGCCAGAGAGGACTCGAGAAAGTATGGCAAATGGCTCGGGATGGGGAAGCCTCCGGCAGCTCGCTCCGCCCCACCTGGGACCTGCGGTGACCAAGGCAGTACCCAGGGCATGGCCCGCCTGGGCTTTCCGCACTCACCAAAGCTGTTCAGGATGTTGTCAAAGTTGTTGAGATAGTAGTAGCCCTCCTCCACCACGGTCCTGTTGTCCACGGTGTGACTAAGCCGGCGGTAGGCGTCTGCCACTGTGCTCGTACTGGCCAGGGGAGACGGTGGGGGGCAGGGGACAGAGGGTTGGGCGGGAAGGTCACAAGATAACTGGTCACCTCAACAAAGTACAGAAAGTTTAAGCAAACCAAGGTCTTCTGACTGAGGACCGTCTCTCGTGGCCCAGCCTGGTTTCCTGCCGAGCCCCCAGCTCCCTTGCCTGTCTTCCTGTCTCAAGGGGAGTGCCCAGGGTGCTGGTGGGAACGCCCAGACTTGCCCCCCATTCCACCTTCACTTGGCATTTCTCTGCCGCCAGCCAGGCCTTCTCACTCTCAGCAGCCAGAGCCCGGCACTCCAGGAGGGGAGACAAAGGCAGTTCCTTCTCGAACGCCACCCCCAGCCCCCTGCCCCCACCAGTCTGGGATCTGCCCTGGAGGCCGGGTGCCAACGGCAGCCCTCGAGAAGGGTCCTCCCCTCATCGGGCTTTCCCCAGCACCTGGCTGGAGCGTTCTGTTCTATTCTAATCGGTTGCCCCTGTTCTGAGAGCTTGTTTGCTACTTTCCTGCCAACCTCTTATGGCTGATCGGCTATAATTCATGCTGATGTTTTGACAAGGCTGGTCCTTGGGCCCCCAGGGAGCTTATTCCGAAGGCAGAGTCCTGAGCCTCTGGCCTGTGTCAGACACGCAGGATGGGGTCTGGAGTTTGCCCTTTTAAGCAGCAGCCCTGAGGATTCTCATGCGCCCTAAGGTTTGTGACCCACTGCTACAGGCTCTGGTTCTTAGCTTAGCCTGACACTCAAAACGGCTACCAGTGTCTCTGAGAACTTTCTCTATCAGCGCTTGAAACCATAAGGACCAATTTTAAGAGAACACTGGATGGAGAATGAATGGCAGAGCACACGGATTTCATCTTAGGAGGAAAGGGAGTGATGAAGGGAGGTTGTGTCCCCCGCCCTCTATCCCTGCCCCAGAGACCCTCCCACGTGTGTCCATCTCATCCTAACAGGCCACCCCTAGCTGATGTGTCTGCCCAGGTCCTCAGTCACCCCTGGGGAGAAGCAGGAGGAAGCTGTGGGACCCTGGCCTCGGGCCCCAGGCTGCTCCCAGTTCTGGAGCAGCCGCCGGCGCCCAGCCCGAAGGGTAAGCTGGTGGAGACCTGGCTGGAGAGTGGCTCCTAGACCCTGCCTGGGGGACAGGGAAACTTGCTCAGACATCCTCACTTCAGAGAGGACCCTCTGCTTCCAGGCCCCCTCCCTTAGCTGCTGCACTGAACTAACAGGCCCTGGAAGCAAAGGAGAGTGCTTCTCAGGGCTTCAAAGGGTGCTGTGGCTTGGGGAGGTGGGCCCCTGAGGGATCAGAGGTCAGCGTTCCAGTCCGGCCTGGGGCTGGGGGCCCCGCTGCGTACTCACTTGCAGCAGTTGGGGTAGAGGGTTCCACAGAAGAATTCCATGCCCACGATGGCGAAGGAGTAGTAAAAGATGAGCAGGGTGAGGCCCAGGCTAGGGAGGAGGGTCAGAAGAGACAGGGTGATCGAGGGCCGGGCAGGAGAGAGCAGCTCGCCCGGCGGCCCCGGCATCCTCAGACCCCTGAGCTGACTGATGGAGACGCATGCCCCTAGCCAGGTGCACCAGCTGGAAAGTGCCTGCAGGGGAGGGGCCTCGGATTCCGGTCTGGGGTAGAAAACGGCTCGAATCAGGACTCTATCACCAGACGCCCCTCTACCAGCGATTCACCCCTTACCTGTGAAGGTAGACTCACAGGTGACCCTTACCTGTGAACATAGACACAGGTGGTAAGTTGACAGCTCCCTGCCCTCCCTACTAAACACTTCAGACAGGTCAGTGGAGGAAAGTGGAACCAGGGAGACCTGTGGTGGTCAAGGTCTCGGTCTCCTTGAAGAGATCTGACCCTGTCAGGCCCTCGATTTTCGTCCTTTTTGGGACTCCTCCTCCCCCTCCTCCCGAGACCACCCAGCTGCCCACCCCGAGGGGGCACAAGCCTCGCGACGCCTGGCCCTGGGGGCCAAGAGGCAGGGCAGTACCTGGCCATCCGGGGCAGCAGTTCAAACATGGTGTCCAGCACGTTGCGGTAACGCTTCTTCAGTTTAAACAACCTGAGCGAGGGAAGCGGGCCGGGTCACTTACGGGTGCCGGGCGTGGCCGCAGCCCCTCCGTCCACAGCACCAGGTGGGGCGCGGCAGGCCCGGGGTCCCTCCACCACCTGAGCGCCTACTTTCCCCAGAGCCGCCAGCCGGGCACTCAGCTCGGGCGACTCGCACCCTGGGCAGGCGCCGCCGCACAGCTCCCGGATGAAGCGCGGAGTCTGGGCGCGGGGCGGGGCCTTGCCCGGGACGCCGCGGCAACCCCGGGAGGGGAGAAGGCCGCGCGCGCAGAGGAGCCGGCGGTGCGGTAGCTCCTCCAGGTAAGAAAGGGCCGCCCCGTCCCTCACCTCCACGTCTCCTCCTGGGCAGGACGGGAGGGGGCGATGGATGTGAATGGGATCGCAGCTGAATATTCTAGAGGAAAACCAGCCTTCTGAGGACACACAGAGATCTCTAACTAGTAAGGGACACCATCCACGGATCTCTACAAATTTGTGCTGGTTTCCTACGGTGGTCCCTGGGGGAAAGCTGAGAGCAAGTGAGGGTTTTTCTTGACAAGGGACTGTGCCAGAAAACCACGGCTGTCTGTGGTAGGGGCTTGAAAGTCCCTCTGGACCCTCAGAGGCCGTGGCTCTCTAGTTGATGACTCTGAGCACGTGTGTTTCTATGGCTGCAGCCGACACCAGCACAGGCCAAGTTCACTGGAGCCCTGAGCCACGTTTCTCTTCCACAGTCAGAGGCAACTGGTCCCAGGATGTGAGGAGGTGGGCACACCTGCCCAGGTGGAGACAAGGCCCCCACCATCCCCCCTCCCCCCACCCGCACTAGGTGCTCCTGCAGGGGCCGTGCCACCCCTGACATCAGGCCTGTGAGCCTTCTGGCTCCTGGTCACTCCCCAGACCAGTCCCAAGGCTCTCCCCACCCTCCCCTGCCCACCACTCCCAACCCCAGCCCTGCCCCGTCACCTCAGCAGCTGGAGGGGACGCAGGACCACTATGAAATAAAAGGGCTCCATGTTGAAGGCCAGAGCCAGCAGTCCCAGGAAGGCGAACGCTGTGACAGAGAAGTCGAACCTGGGAGGGAGGAGGAGAAGCCATGGTCTGTTCGGCCCACCCCTAGCCTCCCCCACGACGGCCGGTGGCTCCCCCGCCCTGTGCCCAGCACTCCCTTCCAAGGAGCCCTCACGCCAACCACCGCAAAGGCAGCCACAGGCCCCACAGTGGCCCACAGCCAGCCAGCTTCCTGCTGCTATCGGGTTTCTGAGGCTGGTGTGGTTGGGCCCCAGTCACAGCACACACCTCAGGGGTCAGACATGCCTACAGAAGTCCCTGGTGGCGCAGTGGTTAAGAATCCGCCTGCCGGGCTTCCCTGGTGGCACAGTGGTTGAGAATCTGCCTGCTAATGCAGGGGACACGGGTTCGAGCCCTGGTCTGGGAAGATCCTACATGCCGCGGAGCAACTAGGCTCGTGACCCACGACTGCTGAGCCTGCGCGTCTGGAGCCTGTGCTCCGCAACAAGATAGGCCGCAATAGTGAGAGGCCCGCGCACCACGATGAAGAGTGGCCCCCGCTTGCCACAACTAGAGAAAGCCCTCGCACAGAAATGAAGACCCAACACAGTAAAAATAAATAAATCAATTAATAAACTCCTACCCCCAACATCTAAAAAAAAAAAAAAGAATCCGCCTGCCAATGCAGGGGACACAGGTTCGAGCCCTGGTCTGGGAATATCCCACATGCCGCGGAGCAACTAAGCCCGTGTGCCACAACTGCAGAGCCTGCGCTCTAGAGCCCGTGAGCCACAACTACTGAGCCCGCAAGCCACAACTACTGAGCCTGCGCTCTAGAGCCTGTGAGCCACAACTACTGAGCCCGCAAGCCACAACTACTGAGCCCGCGCTCTAGAGCCCGTGAGCCACAACTACTGAGCCCGCGAGCCACAACTACTGAGCCTGCGCTCTAGAGCCCGTGAGCCACAACTACTGAGCCTGCGTGCCTAGAGCCAGTGCTCTGCAACGAGAGAAGCCACTGCAATGAGAAGCCCATGCACCGCAATGAAGAGTAGCCCCAGCTCACCGCAACTAGAGAAAGCCCGAGCACAGCAACAAAGACCCAACACAGATAGATAGATAGATAGATAGATAGATAAATAAATAAGAATCCGCCTGCCAATGCAGGGGACATGGATTCGATCCCTGGTCTGGGAAGATCCCACATGCTGTGGAGCAACTAAGCCCGTGCACCACAACTACTGAGCCTGCGCTCTAGAGCCCGTGAGCCACAACTATTGAGCCCGCGCTCTAGAGCCCGTGAACCACAACTGCTGAGCCCGCGTGCCACAACTACTGAAGCCCGTGTGCCTAGAGCCTGTGCTCCACAAGAAGAGAAGCCACTGCAATGAGAAGCCCTCGCACAGCAATGAAGAGTAGCCCCTGCTCGCCGCAACTAGAGAAAGCCCGTACACAGCAACGAAGACCCAATGCAGCCAAAAATTAATTAATTGAAAAAAAATGCCTAGAAACCCCTCCTGAAGGTCCCACACTGGTCTCATGGCAGACACGGGTTACACCAGCGACCCTGGTGAAGGCACTGAGGGGTGGGGTAGGACCACAGGGGAGTCCCACAGGGAAAGCAGGACAGAGAGACCCTCTCTCCTCCCAGATACACATTAAGGCCCTGCAAACTGCATGCCCACACGCTACTGCTCTGCCCGACTCTTCTCTACTTATTAACTTGTTTTTACTCTCATGACCCAAGACCTCGTGAGTGCAGCCTGATTTTGTGGGTGAGTTAACTTTCATGGGCAGTGAGCCACCTCTCGGGGTCTCTGGGACAGGGAGAAGGGCGACCAGCTCGATGCTGACCAAGCATCAGGACCCGTGGCACTTCCTTCTCTGTGTGTGTCATGGTTTTCGTGGAGGAGAAAAGAGCTTAGTTGTCAGGGAGGGGTGTGGGGTTAAGTGACTCACAGAGAGCCAGCTGGCCTAAGGCCCCCAAGAGGCCATGTCCAGGAGAGGGGCTGGCGGGGGCGGTCTGAGAGAGTAAGATGAGGGCCTGACCCTGGGGAGGCCTGGAGCCACAGGCAGAACTGCTCCAGGAGACAGGCGCCTGACCCAGCCTCGGACCTTCCCTCTGAAACTGTGCAGTGGGTGTGGACGGAGAGGACCGTGGCTTTCATTAGAGTCTCTGACGTGTGTAAGAAACATGCTCTCTACTCACAGATTCCATCCGGAGGACAAGTACTCAACGGGGCCGAGGCCGGCTACTTTCAGGAACAGCTCCACCCCGTAAACTGTAAGCAGGAAGAAGCAGTCAGCAGCGGCCCTGCCACAGCCTCCGCCACCCCTGGCCTGGCTCGTCTCCTCCTCGAGACTCCCCCGAGGTCTGGTCACGTGCCCTCCAGACACCCACGTCACACCCGCACCCCAGAAAGAGTGTGGGCTCCAGGGCAGGGCCTGGCCCAGGTGCTGGCCAACCGCGGCCGCCCACTAACAAGAAGCACTCGCTCCCACTCTCTGGGAGTGGCCGCAGGCATTGTCTGTCCATCCAACGGGTATTTCCTGAGCCCTTCTCCTGTGCCAGGCATTGCACTGGGTGCTGGGTGCCCAGCCCTGAACAACACAGAGCTTAGAGTCTAGATTCAGGGGAAAGACAGCAAACTGATATGTTAGACTGGGGGAAATAGACTGGGAGAAGTGTTACATTTGAAAGAAATCAGGAGCCAAACAGGATATGATCTTGGCCTGCTTGAGGGGCAGAAGGCAGGTTGGTGTCATTGGAACATAATGAAAGGAGGAGCCGAAGAGGGAGCTCTGGAGGGGCCGTCAGATCACACAAGAGACACAGCTGGGAATAGATCCAGGTCTTTCTGACCCCAGAGTGTGTGCACTGAATCACTATGCTACTCTGAACTCCACAGAAAAAGCCAAAGGGCACTGATCAAGGCAGTAAAAGTCATGCTTTTTAAGAACAATGAAAACAATTTAGGACACAGTGTTATTAGTTATGTCTCATGTTTAGACATAAAGGGAGAGGGGTGTCAGGCAGAGCGGTGTGGTGAGGGGATGAGTGCACCAGGCAGAGGAAAACACTTGTGCAGAGGCCCAGAGGTAAGAAAGGGCAGGGGCCCTGGGAGGCAGGATGTGTTCGGGGGGGCTGCAGGTGGGGCACGGGTGGTGGTACTGGCAAGAGATGAAGCCTGAGAGGGAGGCTGAAGGGGCCCCGTGTGGCGCCATGACTCACACCCAGCACGGGAACTTGGTCTGGAGGCCAGTGGGCAATCACTGAAGAGTTTGAAACAGGGACGGGGTAGAATCAGACTCGATTTCTGCTCCACCCTCATTACGCTCCCCTGCTTTAGAGAAGAGCCGTGAGATCTTAACCCAAAAAGAAGTTCCAGCCAGTGGTTAGGACAAGCACTTGAGCAAAGCCATGTCAGAGACTTACTAGTCAGAAAGACGAGGTAACTCCAGGGCACATGCTTGGAGAAGAAGTTCCCACCTGTAAGAAGAGAGGCAGCACTTCAAGAGGTGGGCCAGGTGTGCCCACAGGATGGGCCAGTCCCCTAACCAGGCTCACCTTCCAGCATGAAGGTCTCCACAAGGATCCAGACCCCGTTGACTGCCACCACCAAGTCTGCAACAGACAGGCTCATAACAGAGAAAGCACAGGTGGGTGTGGAAATCTACAGGTCACAGCTGCAGCCCCTGGTTAGTTTCTAGGCAGCTCTGAGACATGCAGAGAGCAGGGCTTGTAACAGATAACTTCCTGCTTAATGCTTTACCATGAGCTAAATCAACCAGTAGTTTCTCTTAGAAAATAGCTACAGATTTCTAAAAATCACCCTCTGTGTCACTATAGGGATACCAGTTAAGATGTTTCAGTAAAACCTACAGATTATTCCAAGTTGGTGTAAAAGATGGACCATATACAAAGGGTTTGAGTATTGAAAACATTTGTTTTTCCCTAGAGATATCTGGTTTTTAAATGACTGCAGGAACTAGTTAGCAAAATTGCATATGCGTTTGGCCTTTCACCTAGCAATCCTACTTTTAGGGATCCATCCCAGAGACATTAGCAAGAACACAAATGACGTATACTAAAAGCTATTCACTGAGGAACTATTTGTGATAGCAAGGAAACTAGAAACAACCTAAACGATCAATAGGAGACTGGATGAACAAACTATGATACGTTCATGAAATGGCGTACTCTCAGCTATAAAAAGAAATGAAGAACATCTCTGTATATTAATATGGTGTGATCTCTAGGATGTATTGTTAACTGAAAAAAAAGCAAGGTTGAAAAAAGTGTGTAAATTATGCTAGTTTATTTAAGGCAGGAAAATGTGCATATATGCATCTACTTAAAGTTTTTTAAAAAATGGAAGGATAAACTACAATAAAAGTTACCCATTGGGGGAGGTGACAGGATGGAAACAATTCTTCCTTGAGTATACTTTGTTTGTTGATCTGACTTGGAATCATATACGTATTTTACATAATTATAAGGCAAAATTCAATGTAAAAAATGATCTCTAAAAATATTTTTTCAAATGAAATAAAGAAATGTAGATGGTGACATACCCACATGGAGAAAAACTACTCCAGATGAATTTAAAACAGTCATCTGAATCCCTGGAGTGGTGTTTCTAGCAATTATATTATTAGGGTTGTGTTAGTATTGTTTTTTGGAGACTATTATGTGTGGACTGTGGGATAAAGCAAGTGAGGGACTGTGGCAGTGTTGGGAACTAGGATTTTAAGCCTGGGAATTTAGACGTGAAAGAATGATGAGGGCTTCCCTGGTGGTGCAGTGGTTAAGAATCCACCTGCCAGTGCAGGGGACACAGGTTCAAGCCCTGGCCCAGGAAGATCCCATAAGCCATGGAGCAACTAAGCCTGTGCGCCACAACTACTGAGCCTGCGCTCTAGAGCCCGCGTGCCACAACTACTGAAGCCCGCGTGCCTAGAGCCCGTGCTCTGCAACAAGAGAAGCCCCGCTCGCTGCAACTAAAGAAAGCCTGTGCACAATAACGAAGACCCAACGCAGCCAAAAATAAAAACAAACTTTTTAAAAAGAAAAAGAAAAAAAGAATGATGAAGTTAGGTAAAAACCCTATAGTCCACAATTTGAATTAAGAATATCAGGATAAACTCACAAGATAGTTTATCTTTTAAAAATCCAAAATCCTACCTCTGTCCATGGAAAGGCCTGGAAACAATAACCAACTCCAAGCAATGAGCACCTCTAGCATCTCAGATTGTGGTCTCTAAACACCATTTCCCATTAAATGGAACCAGTACTCCTTAGAGTGAATTCAATCAAGCCTCTAGATTAGTAGAAGTGTTTGCATCTGTGCTGTCCAATTGGTCATCATTAGCCACACGTGGTTACTGAGTGCTTGAACTGCGGCTATTGTGACGGGAACTGAATTTTTAAGTTTTAGTTGGTCTAAATTTAAATAGCCATATGTGGCTGGTGGCTGCCACACTGAACAACACAGCTCTAGCTATAACTACCAAATTACAGTAAATAAGCAACAGAGGAACATGCAAAATCAAGAATGAAGGACAAACAATCCTGTTTCTTCAACTAAATATTGCAAGAGGAAGAAAACGTATTGGGGGAGAAACCTACGGATTAAAACAGACTGAAGTGACAAATCCACAAACCACGATCTGTGGTTCTGGAATCTGCTTCCAAAAACACCAGGTCTAGAGAAGGGATGATGAGCTGGACTGAGGAGATTAGACAGACAAGACAGACGGGCAATGAGATGATAACTGCTGAAGTTGGGTGACAGGTACGTGGATGCTCTTTACAACCCTCCACTTTTATACATGCTTGGAATCTTCTATAATAAACAGCCAACATCGTAACTGCAGGATCTATCCCTTGCATCTCCATCTTCTGGAGCAGTAAGACTCAGGAGGAAAGGGACCGAGAGCTGTGATATTTCACACTTACACATGAAATACTGGAAGGCCTTGGACTTCACAAGGATATTGATTCCTATTTGAAGAGAAGAAATGTTAACAGTGAAATGTTCACGTACAAGTACACGTTCCCCTACCACAGACATCATGCGTGTAAGCAACAGGGGTGTTTATGCCCAGGGGTGAAAAAGGAAGGGCCCGCTCTCAGAAGGACACCCACGCTTGTGCCCGGACCCCTGGGCAAGACTGCACTGGCAACATTCCCTCTGGCAAGAGCCTGAGCAACCTGGAGCCGGGACAGAGCATAACAAAGCTTTGCTGGCCACTGCTGAAACTTTAAGTTTGCTCCTGGCCTAGAACCGGCACTGTTTATTTACCCACTTGAGTAACTATCATCCCAATGGAATGGAAAACTCGCTGAAGAATATGGAATAATAACAGCTGTGCTCAAAGTCCTAGCTGTGGGAGAAATAACAAAATAGGACATACCATTTTAACTCTTGCTCATATGGCCCAGACCCCTGTGAGCTAACCATACCCCATGTGGAACTTCAAAACTGGCATTAAATTCAGGGAAAACTATTAGGTAAATAATATGGGGCACTCCGATTTTAAAATTTTCCATTTTATACAATGCAAGCATTATGTAAGGGATTAGATATACTAGCTATATATCCTGACACTGGAGGAAGGTCAAAATCCATCATTAGGTAAAAAGGCAGGTTTCAGAACAGAACATATAACGTAATCCCCACAACTGTTTTTAAAATGCACAGAAAAATAACCAGAAGGAAACACATCAGAAAATTAACCGTGGTTATCTCTGCGTGGGAGACTTTCATTTTTTTCTAATTATTTGACTTTGTATCAATTTTCTTCAATAAATATCCCACAAATTTTTTTTGGTTTGGTTTTTATGTTACTGATTTCCTTCCTAATCCAACACTATTTCCCTGCTGGGGTAATCACACTCTGTCTCTTTTACACACATAGACATTTCACATGCACACACACACACACACATCCTCTGGACATGTTCTTTTAATGCTTATCTGTGGTCACCGGAAACCTCCATTCGTCCCCAGCTGCCATATTCAGGTCAACCTTACCTTTGAAGATGAGGAATGCTGTCCTGGGAAGCTCATCAAACCAGTGCTCTCTATTTCTCTTTGCCTGGCCAAGGAACAGGGCCATAGGAGAGAGGGTGTTAGGACCGGTGACCAGAGCCCAGCCCTGGGGGCATGGATGCAGCTTTCCTTTCCTGCTCTCCTGGCTAACTTGGGAAACCATGAAAACACTCAGGGGTCTAAAGAACAACAAAGCCAGCCAATGTCTGCTGAACTCTTCAATGTGCCCTGCACTGGCATTGTTTTTATAGAATCCTGAAAATAACGTGGTAGGTAGGGACTCTCCTGACCCCACTTCCCAGGTGAGACAAGCCTTGGAAGGGTTCCGTAACTTGCCTGATGTCACACGGTGACTAATGGGGTCTGAGATGTAGTGCTTTTAATCAGGACACCGCACTGCAGATGGACAGGCAGATGCAGGGCCAGGGGCCACCTGTTACCCCTCCAGTGCACAATGCCCAGCCGAGAGCTGAGATGTCCCAGCAGGGAGAGAGCTGGACAGCCAGGTGCCTCATGGCCTCATCCCCCTCCCATGGAACTGTCTGCCGGGTCACTCCCTGGGGAGCACCCACCTTCCACTTCAAGGCGGCAATTTCGTAGATGTCTTGAAAGTCCTTCAGGCTGTCATAAGCAACAAGGGCAAAAAAAATCAGAGCACGTTCCCACCGAGCTTCGGTCCTCTCACTCGCCTGCCTATGGTCACCTTCCAGGGGTGGAGCGGGGGAGGGCAGGAGGCGACACCTGCGAGTCCCAGCGCATCAGGGCCCAGGGGACCCATACCTGCAGGCATTGCATCTCCTCGTTCCTCCAGGGACTATGGATACTTAATCCACTCAGTCTACACAGACCACTGCCGGCTTCCATCCCCCAGAGAGGCAGCCCCCAGATTACCACCATTCTTAGACAGACAGGGACTGAGCCTCCTTTAGCAAAGGACTTAATAGAACCGGGGCAGAGAGTTCAGCCCAAACAGAGCTCGCTCACTCTCGTCTCTGCAGCAGGCCTGCTTCATCTCAGATCAAAAAGAAGGGTTTTGGTCATCAGCAGTCAGAAGACCAAGACTGCCCACGGAGAGCACAGCTCTTTGAGGCTGTGCCAGAGATGTGAGTGAGTGAGAGAAAGAGAGAGAGAGGAGTGTGTGTGCGTGTGTTTCACGTTGCTCTGTGGATTAGCTCACATGCAACCACCTTGCTCATGGCTCGAGGGTGAGCAGCTGGGCCAGTCCATTCCACGAGCCAATACATTCCTTTTTTATTTTTATTTTTTGCTGTATGCGGGCCTCTCACTGTTGTGGCCTCTCCCATTGCGGAGCACAGGCTCCGGACGCGCAGGCTCAGTGGCCATGGCTCACGGGCCCAGCCGCTCCACGGCATGTGGGATCTTCCCAGACCGGGGCACGAACCCGTGTCCTCTGCATCGGCAGGCGGACTCTCAACCACTGCGCCACCAGGGAAGCCCCATTCCTTTTTTTGTCTCAAGTTTAAATTGGATTTGGGTTACTTGTAAAAAGATTTGTTACTTGTAAAAAGAATCCTGAGGAATAGGGTCTACATGCTTAAGAATCTCTGAAGAAAACTAAAGTCTCTACGAGCCTCTCTGCCTGCCCACTCCCCAGCCCCCCGGCTTTTGCAGGCCCCAGCTGCCTCTTGTGAACGCCTCGTCCGGCCACACTGCGCCCAACTGGCATCCGCTCTCACCTGAGCAGAGGCGAGTTGCTCTGATTCAGGGCCTTGAACGTGAGATAGCGCTCCCCGGCGCTCATCCGGGGCTTGTAGAAGCGCATCAGGCCTTCAAACTGCCTGTAGGAGATGCCGGCAGGCTCCTGGGGGAAGAGGGAAGACGGCCACGTGGAACACGGTGGGGAGCAGCCATGCCAGATGCCCAGCATCACACGGGATCCCAGGGTGCCCTGTTCTCTTGTTCTCCCGAGGGCAGGACTCCTGGTTTCGGAAGCTGCCGGCCCGCCCACGCTGAGGGGATACCATGGGGCAAGGGCTGGGGAGCAGGGACCGACCTCCCTCCCCGGCTCAGCCCCTGCCCCGCTACCCGCTGGCTGATGAGCAGGCGGTAGGCGTGCTGGATGGCGGCTCGCTTGTGTAGCAGCAAAGACTTGAACTTGTGTTTCTCGATGTCATTGAAGGTGTCAAACACCACGGCCAGAAGCTGTGAGGGAAGAGCAGAGACCTGGCTCCTGTGCCCGGCGGGGCCTCAAGGAACCAGGGAGTTGCTCTCCAGCCTCTAGAGGGCGCTCTTCCAGCCACCCCAGAGAAAGGGGTTGAAAAGAGCCTCTTGCCTGCCCCCAGGTGGTGTAGGAAGTTCATCTCCAAGACTCAGCAGAGCAAGGTCATTCATTGCCACTTGTAAATTTCCCCTCTAAAGATTCATGAAGACACTGCTATTACATTTTCCCCAGGTTTTTCTTCTCTCCGCCTGTAACTCATCCCTGGCTGGGCAGCTTTATAAGGGGAGAGAAGCTCTAAATATCTTTTAAAGCAAATCAATTACACATAAACTATTTTTTAGATTCTAAACTAACAACAGTATAAAAGAGCTGTAAGATGTTCAAAGAGATATCTAACATACTTATTTTGGGTTTTGAGGAATTAAAAAAAGAAAATATTTTCCTTCTTAAGATGTCACACTTTTAGGAGATTTCACAGATCTACCCCAGAGAAAGTGTTTTCCACTTCTATACTGGGCCTAACTGTGGTGACTGGTGTGAGAATGCTCTTCAGAAGTATAAAAATAAATGCAAGACTTGATAAGGCCTCTTCCTAGTAATTCTGGCATTGATGTGGGCTCAGCGCCAGCCTGATGGCCCAGTCCGGGAGGCAATCTGCTGATGGCAGGACACTGCTGGTGGCCGGCCGAGCCTCTGCAAACACCTCCAAAGTTCCCAGTGTGCATGGGGACTTTATGTTCTCCCTAAAGGAATATGTTCTGTGTTCAATTTCCCAATGGTTCGTGATAAACAAGGTGGAAATACACAAGACATTCCTGGCATGTGGCTGCAGTAGGATGGAGTGGCTAGGAGCAGGGCTCTGGAATCAGACCAGCTCCCCTGGCCACCCCGAGCTGTGCAGGCGAGTTAGCCTATCAGTCTGATCCTCAGTTTCCTCAACTATAAATTGAGAATAATAATAATAATTCCAGGGTTTAAGTGTTAAATTATTTAACCCTCATCCATAAAACACTTTGCACAGTGCCTGGCTAAGGCTTAATAAGTACCACCTTTTATACTTATTATATGTTTGCTGTGAGAAGGAAAAGATCCCAGGGTACCTTTGGTTTAAACCCTAGCACTGTCAGCAGCTGTGGCGGCCGGCTAGTTACTGCTGGTAACCAGCTGAACTTAAGTCCCGACAGGGAATTCCTAGCCACACCACACTTGACCACGGTCTGGGACCTCCTTCCCCAATGTCCTGCCCTCGGAGGCTGAAAGCTGTCCCTACCTCATCCCCACAGTGCCCAGAAGAGTGTGGTCTAGGGCTGCTCCAGTGGGGCGCGAGGCAAGGTCACTCACCAGGTTCATGATGAAGTACAGCTCGATGGAGAGGTACACGATGAAGAAGACGCAGGACCAGGGGTTCCGGGAGTAGGAGGGCATCATCACATCTGGGAAACTGTGTTTGCAGAGTGTTACCTGCAGGGCCCGTATCTGCTGGTCTCCGTCTTCTATAAGGACATCTCTTCTCCTGCCTTGCCGGCTCCCTCCCCCCTCCCCTACTCTTGGCTCACCAGGCCACTCCCGTCCCTCACGGGGTCCCAAGAACCTGTCTGGGCCAAGATGTGGAATATTCTTGGCTGAAAAGAGGAGGAGACCCCGGGCACTAGAAGAGGGCAGAAGCCAAAGCAGGGCCCAAACTTACTTGGCGGTGGTCAGAAGGACAAACAGACTGACAATGCTGTTCTCCAGGGTGCTGAAGTACTGAGAGGGAGAGGAGGAGAGGAGGGCACGTGGCCGCCGGGCTGAGGGCACACGCCACCGGGAACAGGCTGCCTGCCTGTGGGCCGCCTCCAGAGCCCTGCCCTCCCGCTCCCTACCCCGCCCACTCCTTCTTCCTCCCAAGGGATCCCTGAAGGATGGCAGAGGAACAAGCAAACATGGAGTCCAAGGCCTCCTCCTTCCTGAGCTCAATGCTTCCGGCGGCAGCAGACAACTGGCTTTGGGACTTGTCTCCCGGGGAACCACATACGCGCAATTAGCTGAGCTCTCCTCCACTGCTCCTCTGCCAAAATGTGCCCGTGTTCCAAATCTGATGCTGGAAACGCCCCTCTCAAGGACAGGGCAAGGGGCCCCCCTTGGCATTCAAGGAAGGAGACAGCTCAAATCTGGGTGACAGGGCACTTTCAGGTGCCAGAAGCGATGATGAGAAGCCAAGCAGGGCATCCCTTCCTAATACAGCTAGGGGGTCAGTCCAGCCACCTCATCTGAGGGGAAAGGCCTCCCGTAAAGGAAGAAACAGACAAACATGTTGATTACTTACGGGGTCTGAAGGATTAGGGGAGAACAGGTAGAAACCTAGAGAAGGTGGTGGGAAACAGATTGAAAAAAGGGTTAGGGCACAAGAGTCCCAAACCCAGATGTCAGAAGGACTGGACAAATAAATGTGAGTCAGTGCAGGAGGCAGAGGAAAAGCATAGGGAGTGGTGGGGACTGTGGCAGACCACTGGATAACGGCTGCCATTCAGGAGGGTGACCCAAGTACCATCAAATGTATGATTTAAAAAGGCCGTATAGGGACTTCCCTGGTGGTGCAGTGGGTAAGACTCCATGCTCCCAATGCAGGGGGCCCGGGTTCGATCCCTGGTCAGGGAACTAGATCCCACATGCATGCCGCAACTAAGGAGCCTGCCTGCTGCAACTAAGACTTGGGGAAACCAAATAAATAAATAAAATTAAAAAAAATAATAAATCTGTATAGTAAAAAAAAAAAAGCAGTACGTACATCATGGTGACGATAGTTAATGATACCGTATTGTATATCTGAAAGTTGCTAGGAGAGTAGATCTTAAAAGTTCTCATCAGAAGGAAAAGAAATCGTAACTCTGTATAGTGATGGATGTTAACTAACCTTATTACGATGATCACTTTGCAGTATATACACAGCAAAGCATTATGTTGTATACCTAAGACTAATACAGTGTTATATGTCAATTATATGTCGATTTTTTTTAAAAACGGAAGTTTAAAAAAAGTTAAAAATTTTAAGGCTGAAAATCTGTATTTTCATGTAAAAAAAAAAAACCTAGTTTCAAAATGCTGCTCAACACTTTCAGACCAAACAAAACTCATCCATAGGCTGGATTTGGAACCCAGACCGCCGGTTTGCAATCTTTGGTTTTGAGAACATGACAGCCAAGCACAACTCCAAAGGGACCCTGTTGTTCCCCTGTAGCCAAATTAACACCATTAATTTTTTCCTCTCAGAATGAGCTATTCCCAAGTCCTTGAAATCCTGAGTGGGAAAGGGAGTAACTCTGCCCTCCGGGGAAGTCAGCCCCCTTGGAACACAAAGGAAATTCTATCGAGAGTGGGGTGGAGGTGAGGTAAGTGGGAGTCAGTGGCTCAGGACAGAGCAGTCACGAGAACCCGGGGCTTTCAGCACTGGTGGGGGCCTTAGAGCCAGGGCTCTCTAGTTCCACTGTCGTTGCCATCTGAGTACTGGAGAAGGGACCTTGGGCTACCTCGCCGTGTTCTAAGACCTCCACGGTCTAAACCCTGTGTCTGAATGTGGGTATCGCATCAATACTTGATCTTATCTGAAGAGGCAAGGCCTCCTCAGAGTTAGAAAGGCCATGACCTTGCTTTTACATCTAGTGAAGCTGAAGTGTGTAGACCCTAAGGTCCTAGGCACACGCTGTAGGGAAACCCTCCCCCGTGTGCGCCAGGAAACGCACGAGAATGTTCACTGCAGTGTGATCTGTGATAGTGAAAAGTGCCCACCCACAGAAGACGTGATAAATAAATTTGGATATATTCACATATCAGATCACGACACAGCAGTGAAAATGAATGACCTACATCTACGTGCAGCAGCGTGAATAAAGGCCGGGGGTACCTCTGGGAGCCGGAGGGAATCGAGATCAGGAAAGGGTACAAAGGTGGCTTCCATTTTTTTTTTTCCGATACTGCATTTCCTCAGTTGGGTGTTTATATCATTTTGAAAACCTTCCTGAATTTCTGAAACTGTCAAAGTACCCTTTTTTCTCAACTGTGAGTTTGCTTTTCGCGAGCGCCTGCATCCTGGGGCGCAGGAGAAACTCACCAAGGATGGCGAAAATGATCATGAAGAAGAGGAGTAGTGAGAGGATGTCCATGAAGGGTGGCAGGGACTGGAAGATCTGGCGCAGGTTGCTGGGGAGACAGACGGGGCCGGGAGGGGTGAGGCGCAGCCGGGGACGGGCCAGGGCCCAGGGCGTGCTGGCTGGGGCTCCTCAGTGGGGTACGTGCCTGTCAAGATGGGGCCCTGGTGCTCCCAACCCCCAGAACACTAAATTCCCTGTTGCCCTGGCTTGTGACATCATGCTAGTGATGTCCTCGGCCTTCCACTCAGTGGGTGATGGGGAGAGAACCGGGGCAAGTGTAGCACTTGCGGAGCCCAAGCAGGCAAGTGCCTGCAGGAGACGGAGACGGCAGGAGAAGGCCGGGTGCGTGGCCTCGGGTGACAAGGCCAGCTTGCCTGGGATGTGGGAAGACATTTCAGGGCCACCCAGTCCTAGGACATTTGTCTCCGGTTTTAAGGACGGGCACTAAGCGTGAATGGCCAGCCCGCTCTCATCCACAGTACCCCAGCCAAGAGGTTTTCCAGATGGATTCTCAAAACTCAGTTTGACCTTAGGCTAACGGCCTGGTTTGAGTTCAGTACCCCCAGTCCCAGGGGAGGTGTCAGGACAGCCTGCTGAGTCACATGGACTTTACTGAGTTCCTGCTTTAGGCTGTGTTTGGGCAGGTACTGTGCTCAGAGAGAGGACCAGTCCCAGAGAAGCACAGGTAAGGCAGGAGAGCGCCCTGGACCCAGAGTCAGGAGACCTGAACTTCAGCAGGAAGACCACCTGCCTCTCTGTGTGGGTCAAGTAGCAGAGGGAAGTGAGCATGACTATGTCCCTACCCAAGTGCAGGAGTGGCCTTACTGCTACGTCACTCACTGGCTCTGGCTTCACTGGCCCGGAGGTCCAGGCCAGGCCCTGATAGCGACTGTCTGAGCAGCTCCTCCCCCGGGCCTTACCGCCGGATGCCACCGCAGTACCGACAGTCCACCAGGAAGATGCAGCGCAGCGCCCGGGTCACCCGCACGTGGGACGTCTGCCGTACCAACACCACGATGGCCTCAACGAACTGCACCACCAGCACAGAGGTCTGTGGGTGGAGGGCACAGTGGGCCGTCAGCTCCTCTGACCCAGCCCCTCCTGTACACCCTGAACAGAGGGCTGGTTGGATACTGCCCAGCCCGGCCCGGAGTCCAGAGAGTCCTTTCCCTCGCCCTTTCTCACCTCCCCCAACATTAAGCGGGCCCCAGGGAGAAGCCCTCTGGCTGCTGGCATAGAAGTGCAGTCCCAGGAGAATGAGCCCCAGATGATACCCGCTGAGCAAAACTGCTATTCCGCAGGCCACATCCAGCCACCCTCTGCTTCCAGCTCTCCCCGCTTGCACCGTGAGGGCCCCTGAGGTCTGCAGCACACTCCGACCTCCAATTCCTTGGGCACATTTTCCTGGACAAGTGTGTGGGCTTTTTACACTGCCAAACGCCACTGTGACACGTCCCAACTCACGCCTCTCTCTGCCGCAGACAGAGAAAGCACATAATATGGTCCTGATCAGCGTGGGCGTGGAGGCCACAGAGCTGGCTTTGAATTCCAACTCACTGGGATTTAGATCCCATTCTCTTCCAACTGGCTGCATGTAGGCTAGGAAGAGCACTACACCTCCCGCAAGTGTCATCGTGCCAGAGCTTGGCACGCGCTAAACGCCAAACCACATTCACTACTGTTAGCATCACTGTGACACCTGGAGCAAGGCTGGAAGCATGGCGAGGACAGGGACCCAAGGTTACACTTCTGAGCGCAGGACTAGGCCCATGGGGGACTTGGAATTGAACTGAAGATACAGACTTGAAGTTGACAGGGGAGGAAATGCTGTAGGGAGGTGGGCACAGCACCTTGACCATGGTCCGTCTGTGCCGGATGAAGGTGTGAAGGCCCAGCCACCGCAACTTCATGCAGAGTTCAAACACGACCACCATCAGGGCAAACAGCTCCAGGGTCGCGTGGACCTGCAGCCAAAGGGTGTGAAGGAGACGTGGCTTCCCCAGCGCCTGCCCTCCCCCAGCAGCGAGCACACCTGCCCGCCTTCTCCTCTGAGGTTGGAGACAGCTAATCAGGTATGCTGCCCACCTGGGGGCCAAAGCGGGGCTATGGGTTCTGAGGCAATCCGAAGGTGCCCCTCCCTGGAATTTACAAGGGAGCAGGATCCCAGGGAGACGGGGGAGGTGCATTCAGTCGGGCAGGGACCCCAGGCAAGACGTCTGCCCTTCCAGAATGTTCCCTCTCAATCTTGAGTTACTCTGCCCCCAGAGAGCCGTGGCTCTCAGCCATCCGGACACTCACGTAAATGCCCAGCCGGAGCGCGGGCACGGCCGGAGCCTCGCACAGGGACAGCAGCAGCAGGAGCAGGGCTGCGGACAGCTCCATCAGGTAGAAGAGGTGGTTATGAGCAAAGAGGTAGGCCGCCAGCGCTTTGGCATTCTTGGGGTGGGTGAAGAA
Organism: Mesoplodon bidens; assembly: GCF_964165515.1. Classification (NCBI taxonomy): domain Eukaryota; kingdom Metazoa; phylum Chordata; class Mammalia; order Artiodactyla; family Ziphiidae; genus Mesoplodon; species Mesoplodon bidens. The sequence goes on along the minus strand of NC_138169.1, from coordinate 15,743,217 downwards.
CTTGTCATTATTCTCACCTTCCTGAAAGAGCAAGCGTCACGTGGGCGAACGCGCCTGGAGACGATAGGGCGGCTAGGATGCGCGGTGGGCGGGGAGGGGGGAGGGCCCTCGGCAGGTGGGAGGAGATTCAGGCCAGAGTCAGGAGATGATGGAGAAGCAAAAGTGTCATCTTCGTAGAACCGCACACCAGTCAAGTCTCACCCTGGCCCGCTGATGGGGCTCCAAAGACTTGCTTCTTCCCAAAACTACTCAGAGGAATCAAAGAATAAAAAATCCAAGAGATCGAAGAGAAGCGGGCACATCTGGTCCCCTCTGAGGGCAAATGTTCAGACTCAGGTGTGTCTGCGGGATGTTAAGTGCTTGAGGTCGGGGGGGTGGGGTCTGGGGTAAACTAAGAACAGCTGAGTCCCGGCTCCCCCCTCCTCCCTGGGTAACACTGAGAATGTTCCTTCACCTTTACAACCATCAGCACTCATACTCACTCCCCAGGTTCCTGCAAGACACTTAGGACAGCATCTGGCACACAGGAAGCTCCCCGCCAGAGGTTACCTGTTATTATTATTTTAAGTTATAGGAACACTGAGGGGAAAGTGTCAGGGTACCTTTATCACGCTCCTTCTTCACTCAGCTTTCCCCATCCCACTTCTTAATTTACTCCATTTCCACCTCATTTCCTAACCGCTTGATGCCTTCACCCCAACAGTAATGAGACAGCGGCTGACCCCCAGGGAGTGCCCTCCAGGCCCGGCACCATGCTCAGCGCCCCCACCCCCCACGCCGAGCCCTCCACACTCCTCTCACCCCTGACAAGGAAATCCAGGCACAAAGCTTCAGTAGCACCTGAGCTTATAGAGCCAGACAGCCTGATTCCAGCGGCCCTGCTCCATTCTTGGCCTCCTGCTGATGATGTAGAAAGCAAACGACGGAGCAGACCGGGAACGGTCCACTTGGGAATATAAGCAGATAACCCTCCCGGTTAGGATCGGCCTTCTGGGGGAGGTAGCGGATCTTCACTGCCTCCCCCGGGGTTGGTGGGCACGGGGATAAGTAAGGGAGATCCCTCAGCTTCATCACCTCGGTACCCCATCCAGCAGCCGACAGAGAGAGAGTACTTATTGGCTCATGCTTTACAAGCATCACCTTGCCTCAGTGCTTCTCAACTGGGGGCCATGTTGACCACCTGCCCTCCCCTGACTCCGCCCCGGCCTGGAGACATGTTTAGTTGTCTCACCTGGGGGGTGCTGCTGGCATCTATAGGGTAAATTCCAGGGATGCTGCTAAACCTCCTAAAATGCACAGGACAGCCCCTCACAACAAAGAATTATCCAGTCCCAAGTGTCAACGGTGCTGAGTCGGGAGAATCTGTCTCATTCACTCCCAGCACAAACACTCAGAACACAGGCTCTTCCCCTTGGCTCCAATCCTTAGAGGAGGAAAGGGGCACAGCCAGAAGGGATGCCCAGAGCCCTTCTGAAAGCATTCCAGCTCTCCTGGAATGCAGTCCGACCTTCAACTATTCCAACTATTCGACTCTTCTGAGATGAGGCCACACACAACCGTCTCATAAACCCTTATTCTGGGGAAGGTGAAACTAACACACGCTCAGTGATTCCTGCAGAGGTTGCAAAGCCAGGCCAATGGGAAGAAGTGTCTCTGGGCCCAGAGGTGGCACATGGTGCTGTGGAAACAGCTCTGGCTGGTGGGCTGCTGTACTAGCCCGAGGTGGCTTCAGCTCGCCAAGCCTGTTTCAGAGAATCGGGAAGGCAAGAGGTATTGTCAGGTCCTCAGCTGGCACGGTGCCTGGTGCACACAGTAGGCATTTAATAGGTGTTTAGTAGGATGAAGCACTCCTGCAAGAGATCATTCTCCAGGCCCCTGCCCAGCCCGAGGACTGCCCAGGAGCTGGGAGGCGGGGAGCTCTGACCTTGGCTGTGGTTTGCAGGGGGAACTTCAAGTGAGTCACTTCCCTGAAGCCGGCTACATCCCTATCCTCACTATCAAAAAATAAAGACAAACCACACACTCAACAGGGCAGGGAACAAACATCCTGGCGGTCACACGGAGGGGAAGCTGGACAAGCCTTGCTCCTAGTCCTGTGATCTGTGCCAGGCTGTGGTTTTCACCAGCACTGCCATGGCCACAGGGGACACACATGGCCTGGGAAGCTTCTGGTTTGGATTTCTAAAAAAATGCAATTCTTGGGTAATTTCTTCCAACAAGTAGCCAGGGATGGAGGTCTGGCTAGAGGAAACCACTAACATGGGGGACTCGGATCTGACCGCTAGGACTTGAAATTGCCACAGAGGAGATTGAAATTGCCACAGAGGAGATGGAGAATGAGGCTTCCCCTAGCAACGACGGAGTGAAATACGACCCGAGTCACTGGATTCTGACCCAGACCCTAAGGAGAACACTAGCCTTGTTTCCTAACTGCCGATCACGAACTAGGAAATTCATGATTAGGAAAAATAAGAAGGCAGGCCAGTTGTATGTGACTTCCAGGTCTTTGCTTTCTGCTCCCTGGGGCAGAAGTCCACACAGAAAACTAGGACTGTCTTGGAGGCACCAGGAGCGCCGAGCACACAGCTCCTGAGGGTGAGTGAGTTAACAGGTAAAATCCGGGAAGAGAGGAAACTGCAGGCACTAGATAGCCTCAAAGCAGCGAGCGGCCAATTACCCAAGCACACCAGCAACCTGCTTCAGGGGCCATGCTGCAGCTCCCCTGCAAGCATGAAAACGACCAGCAGACACCAGCTAAAGCCATCCTCCAGAAACAGCCACGAACTACTGTCCATGGGGATCCAACTTTTGCTTTTAGTTTTAATTCTACAAAATGATGCATTTTTTGTAAAATAATTCAAATCATACACAGAATTATAAGGTAGTAAAAATTCCATCAGCCAAAAATAATCACCTTTAAAAAACAATAATAATAATCACCTTTAATATTTAGATAAGTAACTTTCCAGATGTGGTATATGTGCATAGATACAGACACACATTATATAAAACTGTATATAATTTATATATAAAAATCATCACATGATACCTTCTGTTCTGTAACCTCTTTTCCCACAAAGACATGGCCCATTTTCAAGTGAATACATGGGGACAGGTAGAGAAATGAGGCAACCACGTAGAGAAGAAAAAACATCATTTGGAGGCTGGATGGACACGGTTTAAATCCAACCTTGGCAGTTTACTAGCTGGCTGGCTTTGGACTCATTGAGCCCCTGGGAGTTTCAGGTGTATGAACTGGGAGATGATTAAACTGCTTGGTAGGGTTGTTAGAAAGATCAGCAAGTGCCCAGTTAAACTATATAAAATTTGTTTGCATTTTGTGGGGGGGGGTTGTGTTTTTTTGCCGTACCACGCAGCATGTGGGATCTTAGTTCCCCAACCAGGGGTTGAACCTGTGGCCCCTGCAGTGGAAGCAGGGAGTCTTAACCACTAGACTGCCAGGGAAGCTCCATTTGCATTATTTTTAAAATTCCAAATATAAGTGATATAATATTTGTCTTTCTCTGTCTGACTTAATTCATTTAGTATAATATTCTCTAGGTCCATCCATGCTGCTGCAAATGGCAACATTTCATTCTTTTTTAGGTCTGAGTAACGCTATAGTGTATATATACACCACATCTTAAACCAACTGTCTGCTGACAGGTACTTGGGTTGTTTCCATGTCTTAGCTATTGTAAATAATGCTGCTATGAACATCAGGGTGCACGTATCTTTTCAAATTAGAGTTTTTGTCTTTTCTGGATATATACCCAGGAGTGGGACTGCTGGACCATATCGTAGCTCTATTTTTAGTTCTTTTTGGAAACCTCCATACTATTTTCCATAGTGGCTGCATCAATTTACATTCCCACCAACAGTGTAGGAGGGTTCCCTTTTCTCCACACCCTCTGCAGCATTTATTATTTGTAGACTTTTTGATGATGGCCATTTTTATTACTAATGTTCTCACCTGCTTAAGGAAAGAAGGAATTACCAAGCAGCTTTCTAATTCCACATTCTGACCCATCCCACCCTCTTGTCTAGCACCTATTCAACTCTGGAGAAGGTGACAGTGCATAGGGGGGCCCTGCCACATCAACTGGCATGCCGAAGCTTGCTAAAATTTCCCTAAAACATTTCTATTGCCTTAACCTGAATCAAAATACATTTCTTGAGGAGTACAGCCATAAGATGCGAGAAACACACAGACACCCAAACAATTATCAAATAAGTATCTGAATGTCATTAAATCTTTTTAAAAAATAGCAAAGCAAATACTTACAAGGGAGAGCTGCTTCAAAGAAAAAAAGATTAGGGGAAAATGATCATTCAAATGAATTTAAGAAAAATTCCATTTCCTCCCCCAAACCCTTATTCAATGCACAGCTGAAGCTGAAATCTTATAATGACAAAAATGGCAAGATTGAGGTGAAAATGCCATTGACAGTCAGACTGGAAGTTAATAGGCAATATCCCCTTTGGAGAGTATTCGATACTACATAACAAGGGCATTAAAAAAGGTTGATTCCTTCTACCCACTGATTCCACTTCTTGGAGTCTTTCCTAATAAAATAATCCTAGATATTAAAGAGAAAAAGAGAGAAATAGCCGTAGGCACAGATTGTCCTCGGATTATAATTTACAATAAGGAAATGCATAATAAGGGAAATACATAAGGGAAATATAAAAAGAGAAAATATCCAACCTTATCAGGATAGTTAAGTAAATCAGGACGCACTTACCAGATAGAATTATAAAGACTTTAAAATTTGTTTACAAGAGTTATAACATGAGTAAAAAGCTTAGGCCACATGCTAGGGAAAAAAAAAAGCAGACTGTACAGCTGTAGCTACTACAGGACTTTAAAATTATTTTAGAAGACACATGAAACCTATGTATTATTCTTAAATAATGTTGTCAGCAACTGCGTTAGGTGAATTTTTTTTCACATCGCCTTTGTACTGAAACTTATTGTAACGAGCATGCATGACTTTTATTAAAAAGTATTCTTTTTCTTTAAAAAAACAAAAACAAAAACCAAGCATGAAATAGCAAACATGAGAGCAGCAGCAAGTTAAACAGGAAGGGAATAAAGATCTCTAGATTCCCCACACTAAGTCAGCAGTGTTAAGTAGATAAAAGAATTCCCTCCCGAGAACCGGCCTCTCAATGTGCCTGAGAAGAGGGAGTGGGGCAGGGGAGGCCAAGTGGACAGACTTGGGGAACCTTGGGGGCAGGCAGAGCCACAAACTGGGGGTCCCAAGAACAAGCCCGTTCACATCACCCTTCCACGTGGGCGTAATCGGGTTGGCTCTCCCAGCCTGATCTTAGGAGATGAGAAGCTCACACACGGAGCACTAAGCCAGAACTGAGCTGCTGGGCACCCAACAGAACCCCGGCTATCCTACTCCACCAACAGGGGCCAAGAATGGCCAGGTCCTGACCGGAAGATACTCACCTGGAGGTAGATTGCTGCCTCTTGATAATTCATCTCCCAGTTGTGTCCGGTGAGGCTGGAGGGGGAACTCTCGCCCCCTGAGCTCAGACTGGGGGTGCAGGAGTCGTGGACGGCATATTTGCCTCCATCTGCATTGCAAGAGGAGATTCACTTACAACCCAGGCTTAAGAGAATAAAGACACCATTCACCAGGAGAAAAGGTTGACAGTCACCTCGTATACTCACACACATATCCTATTAACTGTAAGTCAACGCACTATCCCGTGTACTAATGACAGCAAGAATTAGTGTGCCTAGTTAAAAATGTTTTTCTTACATGGATGGACACGAAGGGTATTATGCTTAGTGAAATAAGTCAGACAGAGAAAGACAAATACTTTATGATATTACTTATATGTGGAATCTAAAAAATAAGACAAACTATTGAATATAAACAAAAAAAGCAGACTCAGAAATAGAGAACAAACTAGTGGCTACTAGTAGGGAGAGGGGAGGGGGGAGGGGCAAGATAGGGATAGGGATTAAGAGATACAAACTACTATGTAGAAAATAAATAAGCTACAGGGGTATACTGTGCAGCAGAGGAATATTTTATAATAACTATAAATGAAGCATAACCTTTAAAAACTGTGTATCACTATGTTATACACCTGAAACTTACATATTGTACATCAACCATACCTCAATTTTTTAAAGTTTTTCCTTCTCTTGTTAAGTGAAAAAAGCAAGTACAAAAAAAGCACATACTGTATGCTATCTTTTGTGTAAGAAAGGGAGAAAACAAGAAAACACAGAGATATCTACTTAACAAAAGAAACAGGAAGAACAAATTAGAACTTGGTGAAATTGATTGCCTACAACGGATGTAGGGAACAGTGTAGAAGTCACTCAGAGGGAGTGATCTTTTTGATTACTTTTGACTTTTGGAAGCGTGTTAATATACTACCTTGTCAAAAAAATAAAAACAATTGGGTTTTTTTCACTGGTGCAGTGTCCTCTGTGGCTTTTCCCTGCTGACATCCATGCCCTTTTCTTCCAGTAACACAGCCCCATCTGCTTTTGAAGAACATCCTCTCCCTACCTTCTGTCCATATTCTTTGGCTCTGGCCAATTCTACCCCTGGCTCCCAGGCAGATGATCCAGTGCAATGAGATCCCCTCATCCCCCCAGGACAGGCACTGGTTCAGGCAGCGGTGCTGACCCAAGCCCGGCCAATGAGGGCTGAACTTGGAACTTTTCCTGGACCAGTTAGAAAGGAGGGGCTCTTTCCCTGTTGCTGCTGGCGGCTGTCTCTGCCACGACCTGGGGAAAACCTGCCTGAGTTACATCCCTGGGATCGAGCTGTGCCCCAAATCTACCTCGTAGCGTTTCTGAAGTCTGAGTCCACAAATATCCTTTTACACTTAAGCCTGTTTGAGTTGGGCTCGTCATAACACTCAGGTGTCTCCACTGACATATGCAATAGCACCGAGAAATGACTCTCAGCTTTTAAAATTTATTGGGAAGAAGAGAATCTAGGATGAGAATTTGGTTCCCCTAACCCACATTCCGAATGACCCACCTATGGGAGGATAAAGAATCAAATGTTTGGATAATGAGTCATGCACAGTGGCAGGGAGCAGATGTGTAAAGCTCACAACCAAACAGGAAAGGGGAGGAAACTGGCAGGGTTCAAAGGGCTGTTGGGTCACAACTGGTCCTTCTGACTTTGAACTGCTAAGCAAGGGCAGTCAGGTCTGCCCTCTGCAAAGCTCTTCTCTACCGATTTTTAAATACTTTTACTGAGATATATTTGACACACAATAAACTGCACATATTTAAAGTATTCAATTTGATATGTGTTGACATGCGTACACACTCGTGAAACCATTACTAAATACAATCAAGGTAATGTATCTGTCACCCTTTCAAGCCCCCCCCATCCATCCTCAGGCAACCGCTGATCTGCTTTCTGTCACCATCAGGCGAACCTGCATCTCTTAGAATTTTATGTAAACAGCATCACAGTATGTACTCTTTTTTTTGTTTGGCTTCTTTCACTCGGCATAATTATTATTATTATTATTTTTTGCGGTACGCGGGCCTCTCACTGTTGTGGCCTCTCCCGTTGCGGAGCACAGGCTCCAGATGCGCAGTCTCAGTGGCCACGGCTCATGGGCCCAGCTGCTCCGCGGCATGTGGGATCTTCCCGGGCCGGGGCATGAACCCGTGTCCCCTGAATCGGCAGGCGGACTCTCAACCACTGCGCCACCAGGGAAGCCCCGGCATAATTATTTTTAAATTCATCCATGTTATATGGTGTATCAGTAGTCCATTCTGTTTTATTGCTGAGTAGTATTCCATTGCATGGATGTACCACAGTTTATCCATTCACATTTAGATTGTTGCCAGGGTTTCACTATTTCAAATGAAGCTGCTATGAACATTCATGTACAGGGTATGGTATGGACATAGGCTTTCATTTCTTTGGGGTAAATACCTAGGGCTGAAATAGCTAGATCATACATTTAATTTTTTTACAAAACTACCAAACTGTTTTCCAAACTGACTGTACCATTCTACATTCCCACTAGCAGTGAATGAGAGTTCCAGGTCCTCCACATCCTCACCAACAATTGACATGCTCAGTTTTTTTAGTCAACTACTCTAAAAGGTTGTGATGGTACTGTACTGTTTTAATTCCAATGCTTTTACTTTGTGTTTCCTTAATGACTAATAATGTTGAGCATCTTTCCATTTCTTTATTTGCCATTTGTACAACTTAACTGAAGTGTCTCCAAATCTTTCTTTTACCTTTTTCTTTTCTTTTGAAGGTTTTAATTTTTTTAAATTAAAAAAATGTATTTATTTATTTATCTATTTATTTATTTATGGCTGTGTTGAGTCTTCGTTGCTGTGTGCGGGCTTTCTCTAGTTGCAGCAAGCAGGGGCTACTCTTCGTTGCAGTGCACAGGCTTCTCACTGCGGTGGCTTCTTGTTGTGGAGCACGGGCTCTAGGCGCACGGGCTTCAGTAGTTTACCTGCTTATTTATTAGGTTATTTTCTTCTTTTTGAATTTTGAGAGTTTACATAAATATACAAATATTTACCTCTGATTAGTATGTCTACTCTAGTTTTGATTACTTCTTTGAATTAGTGATTAGTGTAGCTTTTTCCATTCTTTCAATCTCTTTGTATCTTTTTTTTTTTTAAAGGAGAAAAAAAATTTTTTTTTTGGTTGCACCAGGTGTGCTCCTTAGTTGTGGCATGCAAACTCTTAGTTGCGGCATGCATGTGGGATCTAGTTCCCTGACCAGGGATAGAACCCAGGCCCCCTGCATTGGGAGCATGGAGACTTATCCACTGCACCACCAGGGAGTTCCCTCTTTGTGTCTTTATATTTAAACTTTGTTTCCTCTAGGCAGCATAGAGTTTGGTCTTGCTCCTTTCTTCCAATCTGAAAAACTCTGCCTTTTAATTGGAGTATTTAGATTATTTACAATTAAGTAATTACTAATATGATTAGGCTTAAATATATCATCTTGCAATTTATTGCATATTTGTCCCACCTGTTCTTTATTCTCGTTTTCTGCCTTCTTTTGGATGACTGTATATTTTTTTATGGTTCCATTTTATCTCCTTGTTGGCTTATTAGCTACAATGCTTTCTTTTGTTATTCAGAGGTTGCTCTGGGGTTTACAGTATACATTTTAAATTTATCACGTCTACCATCAAGAGACCACTTCATGTCTAGTATAAGACTCTTACAACAGTGTAGTTCTTTTTCTCCCCTCCCAACTTTGTGTGTCTGGAAGCGAAGGGACTTCCAGTTCACCAACCTACTCTGGATTGAGCTCCATTGCTAGCATATGTAACTAGGACAGTCTTTCTGGAAGGGACTGCACCAACGAAGGATATAAGAAAAGTAATGAGTTAACGCGACTTGCTCTGTGCTAAGTGCTCCGTGCTGATTATCTCACGTAATCCTCACCATCCCCATGAGATACACACTAGCATAAATCCTACTGTACAGAGAGGTTAACAACTTGCCCAAGGTCACACAGCTGTAAAGGGCTGAGCCAGGATTTAACCCCAGGCAGCGTCCCTCCAGAGCAGCTCCATTGAACCACTGTTATACTCCCACTCTCTAAGAAAGAGAAGTCTGGGGTGAAGGACCACAGAGAATGGTTTTAAACTAGGGGAGCAAATACTTGTGGGTGGCTTATTACACGTCAAAATCTATTCTGTGGCAGATGTTTTCCCCAAAGATAGCCACAGCATTATCTTTCATACTACATGCTCTTCTAGAACCCCTCCACCTCCCTACAAAGAGGTAGAGACTGTGTCTCCTCCTCCTGAAACCAGGTGAGGCTTTGTGACTGTCTTGACCAATAAAGGAAGTAAAGCTTATGACTTCCGAAGCTAAGTCGTAAAAACGCTTCCACCTTTCTCTCTTGGGTCTCTTGCTCTTGGAACGTAGCCACCGTGCTGTGAGAGAGGCCCACGGAGGAGAATCAAGGCGCCCAGTCCACAGCCCAGCTGAGCTGCCAGGCAGCAGCCAGCACCAACTTGTTGGTCAGCTGAATAAGTCATCTCAAAACCAGGTCCCCCAGCCCCAGTCACTGTGTGGGGCAGAGAAGCTGCCCCTCCCCCAAGCCCTGCCCAAACCTGCAGATTCATGAGCAGAATAAATGATGTCTTCGTCTTAAGGTGCTGTGTTTGGGGCTGGTTCGTTATACAGCAATAGATAACTGATACATACCTGAGTACTTTCTACCAATCAAGCTATTTAATTCTCACAGCTATCCTATGAAGAAGGTAATATGATTATTCCCACTTCAGACTTGAGGAGATTAAGGTGCAGAAGGGTTAAGTACCTTCCTGAGGTCATGCAGCCAGCGAGAAGAAGGGCTTGGGTACCAAACTAGGCTGGTTAGCTTCTCATTGGTAGGCTGCATGCCTCTCAAGGATTGGAAACCTGAAAAGGAGGACAAGGTAGTGCTGAAAGGATTAAAAATATAGCAGCGGGGGCTTCCCTGGTGGCACAGTGGTTGAGCGTCCGCCTGTCGATGCAGGGGACACGGGTTCGTGCCCCGGTCCGGGAAGATCCCACATGCCACGGAGCGGCTGGGCCCGTGAGCCATGGCCACTGAGCCTGCGCATCCGGAGCCTGTGCTCCGCAGCAGGAGAGGCTGCAGCAGTGAGAGGCCCGCATACCGCAAAAAAAAATATATATATATATATATTATATATATATATAGCAGCGGTTCCATCACTCAAATGGAGTAACAGGTAGAAGGCAGGACATCTGGCTGCAGCCAGCCCTTGATCATCCTGGTCCTGCTCTACCAATGCCAACATTTCCCAACTCTGATCCCAGTGCCCATTTCTGAAAGAACTAAGCCCTAGGCAGAGACAGGAGAAGGTCAAACCACCTTCCTCCACCCGCTCACATGGACCAGGGAAGCATGAGCCAAAACGTGACTCCCAAGTAGGAGAAAGATGCCTGCCGGCATCTGGACGGAGCTGGGAGCTTGTGCGCCTGCGCCCTGTCCTCCATGACCTTTGCACAGCACGGCAGGAGCCAGCGCCCGGGACACAGCAGTCCTAGGTCGAATAAATAGCGGTGCTGGTGCGGGGTGGGTGGCGACAGGCTGGCACAGATGGCAGCGGACATGAGTGCCATTTTCCCAGCCCGTGCTAGACGTAAGCGTCTGCAGGAGCCCCTGCCTTGGAGACCCCCGTGTGAGCCTTCCGAGCCCTTCTTCTCGTGTAGGGGTCTCAGCAAATTGATCGAGCTTCTGCCTCCCGCCCGGGAGCTCTCTCAGGCACAACCTGGTGGGGAGAAGGCACGTGGTCCTCCTCAACTTCTCCCCTTTGCCCCCATCACTTATACCACACACTACTGTGATGGGAGGTGGGGGGAAACACTACAGCATCCCCCAGGGCAGGCCAATCCTTGCCACTTCCACCTCACTCACACCAATGGCTTTTGCCTGGGAGCAGGTGACCCTTGGTATCTTTTTTTTTTTTTTGCGGTACGCGGGCCTCTCACTGTTGTGGCCTCTCCCGTTGCGGAGCACAGGCTCCAGACACGCAGGCTCAGCAGCCATGGCTCACGGGCCCAGCCACTCCACGGCATGTGGGATCTTCCCAGACCGGGGCACGAACCTGTGTCCACTGCATCGGCAGGCGGACTCTCAACCACTGCGCCACCAGCAAAGCCCAACCCTTGGTATCCTGAAGGGCCCTGGTTTGGGTGAGAGACAGTCTTCTCCCCCGATGCACAAACAACAATTCCATCCAGTCTCTGAAATCCACAAGGATCACAGGGACAGGGAGACAGACCAGCCTTCCAGCTGCCTTGGGAGGACGGTCCTCACAGCCGGAAATCTTTGACATCACCTTTCCCCCCGCCACCCCTCATGGCCTATAAGTCGCCAGGTCTGGGAGGGTCTCCTCTCTGTAATCCATCTCCACTCCCCACGTTCACTGGAGCCCCTTGCCTTTCACCTAAAAGTCAGCAACAGCCTTCAGCCTGGTTCTCGCTGCCTGGGCCTTTCCCAGCCACCTGACCGCGGAGGAGTCTTGTTGCAGGATGAAGTCGGTAAAGCATAAATCTGATCGTATCCCTCAGCTGCTTAACCATCTTTCAATAGCTCGCCCTCGGGAAAGACTCGGACTCAGCAAGGGCCTTTAGGATCTGGCTCCCGCTGTATTTCTCTCCATTTCCTGTTCCTTCCCAAACTCCTAACAGACACGTAGATCTTCAGAGGGCAGCTGGTTACTGCCGAGCACTAGGATGCCAGGGCCCCCATGCAACAGCGAGCATCACAGAGACAAAATGTATGCTCTCTAGTCACAGATCACACCTGGTGGCTGGCAGGTGTGAGGAGACATGTTGTGAGGCTACAAAGGGCAGAACAAGGACTTGGGAGGAGATGTCACAGGACAGGCATTTCCACCAGATCCCAGGAAGGCTTTTCTAACTACAAGAGCTGCCCCCGGGACTTCCCTGGCGGTCGGTCCAGTGGTTAAGACTTCACCTTCCTATGTAGGGGGTGCGGATTCAATCCCTGGTCAGGGAGCTAAGACCCCACATGCCTCGTGGCCAAAAAAACCAAAAACATAAAACAGAAGCAATATGGTAACAAATGCAATAAAAACTTTAAAAATGGTCCACATCGAAAAAAGAATCTTAAAAAAAAAAAAGAGCTGCCCCCAGATGCACTGGGTAGAGGGGGGTTTAACTCTGTCATGTTTGATTTATTAAAATTAAGTAAGCACTAAGCTCTGGTGGCTGAGTACATATGTATTTGTCATTCTATTCCTCATGTGATCTGTAAGTTAGAAATAATTCTTGGGCTTCCCTGGTGGCGCAGTGGTTGAGAACCTGCCTGCCAATGCAGGGGACACGGGTTCGAGCCCTGGTCTGGGAAGATCCCACGTGCTGCGGAGCAACTGGGCCCGTGAGCCACCATTACTAAGCCTGCGCATCTGGAGCCTGTGCTCTGCAACAAGAGAGGCCGCGACAGTGAGAGGCCCGCGCACCGCGATGGAAGAGCGGCCCCCACTTGCCACAACTAGAGAAAGCCCTCGCACAGAAACGAAGACCCAACACAGCCATAAATAAATAAATTTTTAAAAAAAGGAATAATTCTTAATAAAAATATTTTAAAACCAACAATGAATGGCATTGTTCTACTCGTTTTTTTTTTTTTTTTTTTTTGAGGTACGCAGGTCTCTCACTGTTGTGGCCTCTCCCATTGCAGAGCACAGGCTCCGGACACGCAGGCTCAGCGGCCATGGCTCACGGGCCCAGCCGCTCTGCAGCATGTGGGATCTTCCCGGACCGGGGCATGAACCCGTGTCCCCTGCATCGGCAGGCGGACTCTCAACCTCTGCGCCACCAGGGGAGCCCCGTTCTACTCGTTTTGATGGGCATCCCCAGGGGCGGAGTGCAGCTCCTAGGTGCTGGGGGCCCTGGCTGGGGACTGGAGGTACCTGGATAGTCCCTGTCCTCTGGGGGCACCTGTCTGCCAAGGCAGCACATACGCCATCAACACGGGGCCTCAAGAGGAGGCTTCAACAGAGGGAGATTCCCCCCCAGCAAGTAGCAAGTTGGACCAGCTGCCTTTGCAATTCACAGCATCTATGAATTTACAGATACATAAAGACGGTGAGGGGGACAAGAAAGGGGGTGCAGATGGCTTTAAAAATGACTCCCAACTCATGAACCACCCATGGGGCCGGCCATGCCACCACTGGTGCAGAGGCCAGCCGCTTGGATCCTGCTGGCTACCAGAAGCCTCCCAGCAACACTGCCTCGCTGCACCGAGAGGGTGACAGGGTCTTTTTTAGCACACACGTCCCTCCCCCACCCTAATTAACCTCTATGTAGCCCAAACCTCATCAACTCAGCTTCTGCTGAAATAACAAACACACTTACAGGGCATATTCTGTGTGCCAGGCTATTCTCGGCACCATATATTTATTTATGTATTTATATAAATGTATATATTTCTATAAATTTCATACTCACAATAATCCTATGAGGTAGTGACCATTATTGTGCCCATTTTACAGATGAGGCAATGGAAGCCCAGAGAGATCTGTGAACTTGCCCGGGTCTCACACATTTAGAAGGTCAGCAGGTTCTGTGCTGAGAATCCCCACGCTAAACCACAGAGCAGGGTTTAGCGTGCTCTATGGGCTACTGCGTGGACTTGAGTACTTTCTGCTGCTCAGCTTAGAAACGATGAGTGTCAGGTCTGGGGTCTTAGAAAGGATGATAGTCAGGTCTGAAATGGATCACAGAGACCACTTAATTGAATGCCCGTCTCTTAGAGATGGGAAACTGAGGCCAGGGAGGGGAGGTGTGCGTAACAGGGCTGATCCATCAGAGAGCCAGCTCTAGCACCTGGGCCTCCTGGCTCCCCGTCTAGAGCTTTCTCCGCCACAAACACTGGTCACTCATCCCTCACTAGGGTAATGTGGACAGGGGTCTGACGCCCACTGTCTGCCACTGTGTAATTGCTGGTGCACAGCTGTGAGACAAATCAAAGAGAATAAGCCACTGGCCTACTCCTACCCACCTGGGCCAAATCTGCACTTCCTGGGAGAAACAGCGGCCCCCCAGGTCTCCAGGTGAAAGTTGATGATGCAACTTTCAGGGCATCCCCTGCACAGGGAGAGTCTGGACAACAAGGCGGTCTGGAGGGCTCTCACACAGCACCCCAGGTCTAGCCCCCTCCTGTGATCAGGGACCAGCCCTCACACCAGCGGTTGTCAGAGACCACATAAGAATCCACATGTTCAACCTCTGACTTTGGCACCATGCTCGCCCAGAGCAGGGTGGGTGTCTCCAGACGAGCTGGAAAGGCAAGGTCAAGGCATACCGCAAGGGCCCAGCTGGAGGAGGTGGGATGACCTCACGACGGGGCTGTCGGGGAGCTGGCCATCCGCTGCCTCGTCCAGGAACATGATGGCTGGCCCTCGCCTCTGCATTTCCGTCTTTCCTGGGAGGCAGCTGGCCCGGAAACGGGCGGGAAGGAGGAGGAAAACAACGATACACAGCAGCGCAGGAGGGTGGGAGCGGCAGTCTTCTGGCTCCCACAGCAAACCAGCTGCTCCGCTCTCAGGAGAAGGGCCAGAGGAAGCTGACCAGGAACATTCTTGGCAACCAGGAAGATCCCATTCGGCGCCTCTAGGGCAAGTCCCCCCCACCCCAACCCCCAAAGAGAAACACTTTGTTCTGCACTTTGGGTGCCCTGGGCAGAGAACTCTCCTGTGAAACCAGCCTGCAGCCTTTTCAGGCCCAACGACCTTCGCCACTAAAGATTTATGCATCACCAACCCCTTAACTGCCCTCCCTGCATCCTGGCAGTCAGCCCAGGGAGGCGAACATAGAGGAGAAGGAACAGAAAGAAACTGCTGAACTGACAGGCACTGGAATACAAAACAACAATAACAACAACAAAAGAACTGCCTCCAAGTAGGAGAGAAGTTCCCCACACAGAGGACAGGCAGACAAACCAGGATGACCTGTTTGCACAGATGGTAACGTTTCCTCCAAGATGATGTAACAGGGCCCAGAGGCTCCCTGCAAAACAGCTGGCTGCTTTGCATGCAGCCTCTGAAACGACCCTGTGGGGAATCCAAGATTTCCATTCGCTGGAGCACAGCGTGCAGCAGCATCCTGGTGGCACTGGGTAAATAGAAACAGTTTCCATATGCCAGCTGTGAAGCGGAGCCAGGGAGGAGAGGGAAGGAACGGGCAGGTGAGGAGGGCTTCTGTGACCCACCCCCCATCCAGCGAGCGCAGGGTCCACTAGGGCTGGGAAATCACTGCGGCCTTCCTTTGGGGCCTGGGCAAGAGGCTGCTTTGGATAAAAGGCATATGAGCTCCTCGTGGGACATAGTTCTGATCGGAAAGACTGCAAGGCAGTGACTGTTCTCGGGCAGGTTTATACTGAGGACCCCACCCCATTCAATCCTCCCTCCTTTTCATTCTCATTCTCTTACACATACACAACCTTATGCATTCACACACACACACACACACACGTCCCGCACATCCTCTTCAAGACAAAACGCAGCCCTGAACACCCAAGGTCGCTCCCAGCTGTGCTCCTCCCAGCCCTTGGTTCACGATCTTGATGCCCAGAGCCTCAGTTTCTTCATCCATTAACCGGGACTGGTGCCAACTGTGCACCTGGGCATCTGAGAAACAAATGCGAATACCCACAAAGCACTTGGAGCCCTCCGGACACCAGTGCCCACCAGAATGACAACGAGCAATCGCCCAACCGTTTGCCAGTTGTCGCTGAGAGCCCCACTCCATGGGAAAAAGCTTGAAGGGGAGAGGAAAATCAACCAGAGTGACGCTGATGAGTTTTCCAGGCACGGCGTCGCCGTCCTGCTTCTGTGCCGGCTGGCTCCTTAAAGGCCCCCAGATAAAAATCAGGCAAAAGACACTACACCGAAAGAAAGCAGAGCACACATTTCCTTCTGCTCGAGACTTCTCTGCTGATGACTGATTGCAAGATGGCCTGGGAGGTAGACCCGCGTCATCAACGTATGTTAGGAGAGGCTGTAAACCCAGGCAGAACCCCGGGCAAATAGACTAACCTCCACAAAGGCGAGAGTTGGCATGCAGCCCTCCCAGTTGAATCGCTGGCCTCAAGCCCAAAACCTGTCCTGCCAAAGGCTTAAGCCAGAGGAGGAGAGGAAAGATGAAAGGCTCACCCAGGCCGGTACTGGGTCAAGCACTGTTCTACAAGGAGCCCTGGTTTGGAAGTAGCCAGGATAACGCCCTGCGCCACCTCCAACTCTGTTTCTGGCCAGCTGACAGGGACCTAAGTGGCCAAATCCAGAGGGATTCCCTGCAGATACACAAGGCCAGCCATGGAAGGGACTTGAACCGGGTAGAAAGTTGAGAGCAGCAGCTATAAACAGAGGAGACGTACAGAAAGTCAGGAGGGGTGAAGATCAGAAACAACAGACTCTTGGGAGGGGCCCGGCAAATAAGCATCTCTTGGTAATTTAGAGTAGCAACTGCTGTCCCAGGGGCCCACCCTCAAACTGGCCACACAGGGAACTCACACCCTGAGGTTGCAAATGTGACCTTGAGAGCAAGTCTCTAGTCTTAATACATCATGCGGTTATTTGGGGGAGAAAAGGGGAGGGGAAAGTTTTTAAAAGGCTGACCTTCTAGATGCAAACAAATATGGTTTCATTTGAGGAGACATTTCCTCAGCACCTACTGTATACCAGGCATTGGGTTAGGTGTTGGATTTGAAAAAGTAAAACCATGAACTTTGCCCTCATGGAGTTCACAATCAGGAGGCAGAAGAAGGGATGTGATTCCGGTGCATTAAAGGCACTTGTTGGGCTTCCCTGGTGGCGCAGTGGTTAAGAATCCACCTGCCAATGCAGGGGACACGGGTTCAAGCCCTGGTCTGGGAAGATCCCAAATGCCACGGAGCAACTAAGCCCGTGCACCACAACTACTGAGCCTGCGCTCTAGAGCCCGTAAGCCACAACTACTGAGCCCACGTGCCACAGCTACTGAAGCCCGCATGCCTAGAGCCCGTGCTCCACAACAAGAGAAGCCACCGCAATGAGAAGCCCGAGCACCGCAACGAAGAGTAGCCCCCGCTCGCCGCAACTAGAGAAAGCCCACGCACAACAACAAAGACCCAGTGCAGCCAAAAAAAAAAAGGCACTTGTTAGTTACAACAGCCTAGAAAAGGATATGATGACAACTACCGTCCACGGGGGCTGGAGGAAAGAGGCAGAGAGGGATTCAGGGGCGATATCCGTGCTGGCTTTGAAAGGATGAGGGATGAAAAGGTGTTCAAAAGGGGGATGGGGATGGGGTGAGGGGTGCATTCCAGAAACAGGAAGGTCATGCATAAAGCACAGAGAAGCAAATAGCAGGCGATGTCTGGGAAACTGCAGAGGGTTCGGTAATTCTGAAGCCAGAGATAAGGCTGATGTGTGGGAATGAGAACAAGAATAACAGCTCACACTCAGCGCTTTACGTTTGTTAATTCTTTTAAGTATAAAAAGCCCCAAGAACTAGAGACTATTAATACCTTCAGTTTCCAGAAGGGGAAACTAAGGCCCAGAGAGGCTAAGTGATTTGCCCAAGGTCACAGAGCAAGAAAGGGGCCAGGCTGGGGTTTGAGCCTAGCAGCCTGACTCTTTTGTGAGGCAGGAGCAGAGGGTGGGCTGTAAGCCATGCTAAGGAGAATGGACTTGAGCTGCTGGGTTTTACCAGCAGAGCAGCTAGACCAGGTGTGCCAATCGGATATACGCAGGCCAGGAGGGCATTCTCGGTTATACCGTAATCCCATCTACATTCTGCACAGGCAAAAGGGCAAGGTCCCTTCCCTGGAGGAGCCATGGTGAGCTCATGTTTACAGAGCAGTTAACTTGCCAGGAGCCGCTGGGGTCACCTCCACTGTCTGATTGTCCTGACCACCCTGCACGTGAAGAACCATGTCTTGCCACTGCTACACAACCCACCACCACCCTCTGCCAAGGCAAAGAGAGAAGAAGGGGTTTGCCAGATGCTGGCAGATACTTTCTTGGTGAGGCTGGAAATGATTTCCATCTTCTTTAGTCTGTGAATTTCAAGGCCTGACTTGGAATTGTAGTTCCTGCTCCCGGGCCCCTGGGTTTTTTATGAAACAAAAGGCTTTTATTCCCACTAATAACTCATCACAAAGTATTTATTGAGCACCTACCATGGGCAAAAGTGCATCGGATGCTTTGAGAAAACATTTGTAAGCACTACATCCATCTCCAAGGCCTACTTTTCACACACACACACACACACACACACACACACACACACACGCACACAGAAAAACATGCAAACTCCACTCTGTTTACCCAGTGAAGAGTGCAGCACCTGTGCGAACATCTGTCCTGTGTTCACTTGGAAGCACTGGAGATGCTAATTGTGAAACGCACAGGGATGGGGATGGGAGCAGTACAACAGCAAATGGAGACAAAGGCATTTTTCACTGCGCACTGGCGCTCCCTGGGCCTCTGCGGGGGTCAGCGGGTAAGTAGTGCTCAGAGGAACAAGTCTGGCTATGAGACTTGTTCTCCACATGGCTACTGCTCAGAGGTCTGCTCTAGCCCCTACCTGGGAGCACCTGGGGGACTGACTGGACCTGGCTCCCATGAACACTGGCCACAGCCCAGCATCTGGATCTCCTGTGAGCTGGTGGCTATACTCAGAAGAGCAGCAACAAGGGATAAGATGACCGGGAGGCACAGGTGCCTTGGAGGAGTGACATGTCAGGAGGAAGTCTACAACCCGCAGAGAGCTTGATGGCCTGGGCACGCCACTTCTCCAGGACCCAGGCTGGCCTGGTGCATGCTGCTCCCAGGGGAGCCGGCAGGACCTGAAAGCCTGTGCAATCAGTGGTCGGGCACTGGGCTCAGCCTCCTCTTTCTCTTCCTCGGTTCCCTTTCTGTCGAGTGGGGAAGAGAGCGCAAAAGAGGCATTGTGAATAAAGAAAAATACAATGGAAACCAAAAAGCCATCCTAAAGAGTGGGCAGGAGGTGGGGCTACTTCGGTTGAATTGTCTCTGCAGTGCACCTGGATGGCCAAGGAAATTAACAAATGGTTCCCCCATTTGCCACCACAGGATCCCTAAGAAAATCCAAAACCCAACTAACATTCCTTAAGAGGAAGAATTTAATAAAAGGAAGGGCAAGCTCAAGTCCTCAACACAGAGAGTCCTTAGATTATCTACTCAGAGTCTCTAGAAAGGGCGTCATTGCTACTTTGTTGAAAATGAAACCCTGATACTTTACTATTAGTTAGAGTTTCCACTTACTGAGGTGGTACCGGGAGATGTTATATGGAATTTCCCGTTTAATCTTTATGTCAACCCTGAATGGAGATGTTCTTCTCCCGTTTTACAGCTGAAGAAAGTGAAACTCAGGGAGAAACCGAAGCTTAGCTCCTCCTTCAAGTTTGCACAGCTGCTAAGAGATGACACTAGAAATTCAACCCCATCCTTTGCTACAGACCAAGAGACTCTGAAGAAATGTCAGAACACACTACATCAGCAGCATGTATGATCACTCGCCCGACACACACACATGTCTAACAACCTGAGGATTCTCCCAAGCTATCCCCGTCTCCAGACTTGGGAGCCCCTGCTCACCCTGGGATGGTGTCTGAGCTCCAAAAGGAAACAGCACAAAACATGCAGCAAAAGCAAACAGGTCAACTGGCCTGAAGGCTGAGCAGGCTCTGCAACTGAGAAAGTCTGAGCCCCATCGAGGTGACCAGACAGGCTCCAGGGTGCGCAGTAAAAACTTCCATTCACAACAAAAAGGCAGGCCAGCCAAGTGTGAACAGCCGAGCCGGCAAGAAGAGGGGACCCTGGGGTGTCACAGAAAAAAGGCATCACGCTCGTCGACAACCACTCACAAGTGAAAGCCGACGCATCCGGCAGCCTGGAGTGGCTCCAAGCCATTAGCCAGCGCTGAGCACAATCACTCTGCCCGAGCTGATTTCCAGCAAGAGCCCAAAGAATAAGAAAAAACAAATAAATAAAATCCCAGTCTAACAAAAAGAGAGATTAACAAGAGGGAGAGGTGGCCTACGAGTGGTGCGGTGGTGGAGGGGCGAGCTCAGATGTCGGGGAAGGTGGGACCACACCACCCCAGGCTGACATGGCAATTATGAGACGTGTGCACCCCGGAGAACTCCAAAAGCAGAGACCAAAGACATCCCCAAAGTAGGCCGCTCCTAGGGCAAGCAGGGGCCAGGCCCCGCCCGGACTAGTTCTGACCTGATCACACGTGAATGAGTCTCCTGGTCACCCCAGATGGTTCCAGGGGCTGGTTAAGCTGTGACAAACAGAGTCACTTGGGACCCTGGGTGTTTTGGGAACCTAGTGACTCACTCCCAGATATGTTACTTCATGGGAGTCTGTTATTAAGTGCCCTGGGTGTGTGCAGAGAAGATGTGGTCCGTGACTTTGCAAAAACTTGTGCTCCCAGAAAGAGGCACATCAGGACCCAAAACAATAGCACCTACTCAGGCACAAAGCAAACCCTGACTCAGTACGTGAGACATTAACCAAACCTGCAGGTGCTAGGGAGCAGGTGGGCCTCCGCGCAGTGTATTCAGAGGATGGTGTAGAAGTGCAGCCACTACCCTAACCATTTAGGGGCGGTTAGGGAAGCCTCCATGGAAACAGAGGACAAGATCTTCGGCTGAAGAAATATGAAGTGGGGATAAATCAGAAGCAAGAGACGGCAGCCCACAGGAAGGTTTGGTAGTGAAAGTGGTTCAAATGAAAAAAATGTGAGATTATGTGACTGTTAAATAAATGAGATGATAGGGGACTTCCCCTGGCAGTCCAGCGGTTAAGGCTCCGTGCTCCCAATGCAGGGGGCACGGGTTCGATCCCTGGTCGGGGAAATAAGATCTCGCACGCCGTGCGGCACAGCCAAAAAAATAAATAAATAAATGAGATGGTATGAACAGCTCTACGTTTAAGACTTTTGCTTATTGGTTCTGATTTCTGGGAGGGGTAGTGAAAGAATGAAGGCCCGTCAGCCAGGGATATAACTGAGGTGGAATTTCTCATGGCCTGTAAAGTGCTGGGGCCACTGCCACGTGGATGGGGGCCAGGCTGGGAAGGTAGATCAGAGGACTTGGCATTCAAGGTCTTCATTTTCATTTGATCCAAGAACTTGGCCTAACCCTCACCAAGTGAACAGGTCTGAGGTTATGGTTTCCTTATCTATACTCTGAAGTTAATGAAAGTTTCAAAGCCACTAGAGCTTGGATGGAGAAATGTTGCCTCTGGGCAAGGCCTGAAAACAGAGGTGGCAGGTCTGCGATCCGAGAGCAAGAGGGACCCACAAACCTGCCTTCCCCAGGGGTGTGCCGGGCACACAGCAGCCCACCAACACTGACGATGAACGAGGCCCACCGCTCCACTGTCTGCCTGTGCAAGTCACTTCCTTCCCCACCCCTCGAATTGCACATCTGAAAAATGGGGATAAATACTGTTACTTCACAAGGGATCGTAGGAGCAACCGCTTATGTTAACATTACCGTACACAGTTTTTCCAACTGCAATCAGTTGTAATAGTGCTTGCTGCCGCCAGTGAGAGAATAGCAAGAATGGCTCTGGGGAAGACTTCTACTTTAAGGTAGCATAAAAGATGCTCTGATTTGTAGCTCCTGGATTCATTGTTGGGCCAGGGTGCAGGGGTGGAGCCCACAGAGCACTCATGGGAGATATTTGCTAGTGTTGTTCCAAGTGCAGGCTGAGGTCACCAAACGTTCACCTAGGAGACTCCCCAAACAATTGCGTCTTCCAGGGAAAAACAAAGCCCCTAAATCACGCCTTTAAAAAAAAAAAAAAAAAGATGCCGCTACCGTATCATGCGCTTGCTTGTGTTATAGCTAAAACACACAGGGAAAGAGATCTAAAAAAAAACATTTTTAATTTGTCATCCAAACACCCCAGTTGTAATCCAAGATGACAATTCCTCAGTCCACGGAGGGTGGTTATGAGAACAGAATTCAACTCTCCTTTTCTCCACTGAATGGAAATACCAGCCATGCAGGAATTATCATGAAAGAGGATAGAGAGAGTTAGATCTACGCTTCCTGGCCGAGCAGATTGAGAACTTCCGGATCAACTCTCTAGCAGGATGGATTGTTTAGAGGGCTGTGTCAGTGCACTGGAACAAAGCAGAAACTTATCTGCTGGATACAGTTAGAAGCCGTGCCTTTTTAAATCAGGAGAATAGCTCCTTTCTGATCCTAAGAGCTTGGCAGCAGAGCATATTCACTCCAATCTCGGCTTTTCAGCTCCTGACGTTACTAATCTGAGACACACCCTCCTACACATATATCCCAAGCCAGGCGAACTCATCACGAAAGGACTGACGGGTCGCATATTGTCCAGATGTTTCCTGAGTGCCTAGGGTGAGGCAAGAACTGCACTGAGCTTCAAGAGACAGAAAGAAAGAGAGAAAGATGCCCAGTCTGGGACTTCCCTGGTGGCGCAGTGGTTAAGAATCCGTCTGCCAATGCAGTGGACACCAGTTCGATCCCTGGTCTGGGAAGATCCCACATGCTGCGGAGCAACTAAGCCTGTGCACCACAACTGCTGAGCCTGCGCTCTAGAGCCCACGAGCCACAACTACTGAGCCCGCATGCCACAACTACTGAGCCTGCGCTCTAGAGCCCGTGCTCCCAACAAGAGAAGCCACCATAATGAGAAGCCCACTAACTGCAACTAGAGAAAGCCCATGCGCACCAACAAAGACCCAACACAACCAAAAATAAATAAAAAATAAAATTAATTAATTAAAAAAAAAGATGCCCAGTCTGGCTCCTGCCACTATAGGACATGCTGGGAGAGTTTCCTCTCCACCCACCTCCCAATCTCCAGAGCAAAATGCCATCCCTATTCAGGATTGACCCGCCCCAGGGTCTCTAAGGCAGGTCTCTAAGGTCTATCACGGTGGATAGAGACGGCCTCCGGAGCTGGAAAGAAGTCAGCTGGAAGAAACGTTCTCATCACGTCACTTTCTGGTTATTCCACCAACTCTAAACTACTGTCTGGGGAATTCCCTCGTGGTCCAGGAGTTAGGACTCAGCACTTCCACTGCCATGGGCCCGCGTTTGAGCCCTGGTAGGGGAACTAAGATCCCACAAGTGGCGTGGCATGGCCAAAAATAAAAGAAAAAATTTTAAAGAAAAAAATAACAAATAAAATGCTGTCAGCATTCCAGGCTCTCCATAAAATAGGTCTACCTGCTCTGACCCCTCCCCTAATGAAAACGGCTAACATCCACCCAGTGCTCCTTCTGCTATAAGCCAGGCAATGTGCCTGTTTGAGGTACGCTGTCTTGGTTCAACCTTGGGACAGCCCTCTAAGGTAGTATTGTTATTAGTTTCCTTTTACAGATGAGGAAACCGAAGCTAAGCGACGTTATGTCAAGCGCCCAAGGTCCCAAGGCAGCAAATGGCAGAGCTAGACTCAAACTCGTCGTGTGCTCTTAACCACGCCCCAGACCCCATCTGCCCCAGCGCTCTCATCTCTGGCCTGCATGGGGAGGCTCGTACCCCCTCTTTCCTTCTGCCCAGGCATTCGGGCCTGTCCCCAGCATCCCCAACTCCCATCTGTGCCTACAACTCCACCTGGGACTTCCCTGGTGGCGCAGTGGCTGAGAATCCGCCTGCCAATGCAGGGGAAATGGGTTCGATCCCTGGTCCAGGAAGATCCCACATGCCGCGGAGCAGCTAAGCCCATGCACCTCAAGTACTGAGCCTGCGCTCTAGAGCCCGCAAGCCACAACTACTGAACCTGCGTGCCACAGCTACTGAAGCCCACGTGCCTAGAGCCCGTGCTCCGCAACAAGAGAAGCTACCATAATAAGAAGTCCGCACACAGCAACTAGAGAAAGCCCGTGCGCAGCAACGAAGACCCCATGTAGCGAAAAAAAAAAAACCTCCACCTGCCCCCAGGCTGATCTGCTCCCTCAGCTGAGCCTTCACTGTCCTTTGTGCTCTCAACTCCTGCCACGGTGCCGTCCTATCAGAATTTACTGCCAGGGCTACAAACTCAAATGCCTGCAGGCACCAGGCAGGCAGCAAAGCTGGGGTGTGTGAGACGGCAGGTGCTGAGCCCTCACGCTGTGAACAACCATAATACCTGCTTAAAATACCATTCAGGCCGAACAAAAAAAGGTCCCATCATGTGCCTCGGCCACTCCCCTGCCACCTGGTCTTGCCACCCATTTCCAACCACTCTTTGCAGGGCAGCCTGAGTGAATTTGCACACGCTCCCCTGAAATGTGACCGTGTCACTCCCCTGCTTAAAGCACTCTGGGACTTCTGCATCACCCTCAAGATGAAGTCCCACTCCTCAGCACGGCCCTGGAGGCGGAGAGAGCCCCCCCAAGATCTGGATCCAATCTCTCCTCCCCGCCCACCAGTCAAAGCGCCAGCCACGCCCACCCGTCCACGCCAACTCTCTACACCTCTGCCCACCCCCTTCCTTGAGATGGTCTTTCACTTCCAGCTTCCACTTCCTGCCTCCTGTTCATCTGCTCTTTAAACACTGAGCACAATCAGGCTTAATCTCTCTAAAGCCTTTCCTGATGTGCTCCCTCCCCAAATCAAGCAGACTGACTCTATCTCCTGCCCCAATATTTCACCTCCTTGGGAAAGCGCTTCCACCTCCCCTGCCCATCCTTACTCTCTCCTCCTCTAAATCCTTCCACGGTTACAATAAAAGCCACAAAAGTAGCACGTCATATACTCGTCTGTTTTACTGCCAACCAGACCATAAATCCTTCACGAGCCATAACTAGATCTGCTACGTTTCTGTGCCCTCCGCAACAGCACTTCTAAGCTCTGAAGAAATCCATGCCGGCCAGTTGAAAAACTACTTAGCTTTCCAGTTGACAAGATGACAACGATTCAAGAAAAAAAAGAATTAGAAGACGACTAGCTATTAAACTATTACTTATTTTTAAACTTCTAATGCCCACTTGAATCTTTATTACACATCTCAAAGTCAAAGCCAAAAAAAAAAAAAAAAAAAGAGTCCCATGATCAAATAGCTAAGAAAAGAGAAGAGGGACTTCCCTGGTGGTCCAGTGGTAAAGAATCCGCCTGCCAATGCAGGGGACGCGGGTTCGATCCCTGGTCAGGGAACTGGGATCCCACATGCCGCAGGACAACTAAGCCCACGCGCCACAACTACGGAGCTTGCATGCCTCAATGAGAGAGCCTGCGTGTCGCAACGAAGAGCCCACATGCCGCAACTAAGACCCTACACAGCCGTAAATAAATAAATAATAAAATAAATCTTTAAAAAAAGAGAGAAGACAGTCTTAAAGTTGGATGCAGATAAGAAAGAAGGAGCAAAGGGCACTCCCACAGAGAGGGTATCAGGTGAACTGCAACCCAGAGGAAGCAAGGAATAAACAGAAAAGAAAGATGGAGGGGATCCCGGGAGATGTGCCCACCTGCTCTGTCCTCCCACCTCACCTGCCTGGCCTGGCTCGACCAGGGATCGAACCCGCGCCCCCTGCGGTGGAAGCGCGGAGTCTTAACCCACTGGACCACCAGGGAAGTCCCGAAATCCGGTCTTTCTTTAGGTGAAGCATGCAGAGGCAGAGAAAAGGTTTCCCCCAGCCAGTTCTGAATCTCATGGAACGGCATCCAAAGGTGAAGAACCTCTCCGAGGCCACGGAGAGCACGTCCGTTGGTTCTGTACTGTTTCCTTATTTTGAAGGAGTTCGTTCTGAACAGAAAACAAAGGCTGAACAGGTAGGTTCTATGTCGTAAAGTGGCAGCCGCTGACTAGATTTTACTCAGCTGGCTGTTTGAGAAATGTGAAACGGCTGCTGATATGTAAAAGTCAGAAGGCTTCCGATGAAAAGCGTAGGTTTTCATTTCTCTGAAAACACTGGAAAATGTAGTCACGAGCAGCCCGTGAGCCTCCCTGGTAACGAATGGCCAGATGGAAGTAGCAGCCAGCCCACCAGACAGCACATGTGCTCCCCAGCGTGTCCCCGGCCCACCCGGGCCCAGGGCAGCCACGTGCTCAGGCACTTCCTACAAGGTCACTTCAGCTGAACCATAGCCTCTCAAGTGCTCTGAGTAGAGAAAGAGCCATACGTTTTTATGAGTAGATAAGTACCTCCAACAAAAAGCAAACACAGCAAAGGGGGTCACCAGTGCAAAAGGCAACCCAAGCCCTGATGGCCTGAATCAGTTCTCCTGTCCAGGGACACCCTCCAGGCAAGTGATGATAGGGGGTCACCTGCCCCTGGGAACCCGTGACCTCGGGGGATGGCTCTCCTTGGCCACCCCAGCTGGCCTTTTGAGTCTCGTGCCCTGCTCCAAGGCTGGTCCTCCTTTGCCCTTCCTTTCCCAAATCTTGACTCCTATGAATTCCCATTTTCAGCCCAAACTGTCTTGTTCCAGCCACCATGATGTACAGTTTAGCCAAATGCCTGTGCACTGGAAAAGGGCGTACACTGAGGAGAAAGCTGTGTGAAGTTGTGGCTGTCCTTTGTGGTCTGTTGTTTTTTCACTTGCCCGTCTTTTCTAGTTTCTCAGTGATGACCCGATACCACGTGTACAATGAAACTCCCGTAAGTTTGGCTGTTTTTATAACAGGAAAGGGAGTTCCAGGTACGGAGCTCCAATCGGGAATACCATGCCTTGCAGGAAATAAAAAGTTTAACTGACAAAAAAAGAGATGAAGGTAGAGATATCATAGAAACCAACTTCCTTTTCGAAAAGAAACTCTGGCCTGAAGTTCTACCTCTTTCACAAAGCTTTACTTCCTGGTGTGCAGCACATCAGCTCAGAACCTGAGTTCCCGACTCAGAAGACCTGGGTTCCAATGCTGCGGCCGACACTTCCTGGCTGTGTGACCCTGGGTGAGTTTCAACCTCTCAGAGTGTCAGTTTCCTCTTCCGTCAGATGCAGATGCTGAACCGACCGCACAGATATTCTGGGAGGACCCAATGATTGAGACGGCACAAGTAAAGTGCTTTCAGACGCTGCCTGGCACATGATAGGGGCTCAATACCCATAAGCCATTATTATTATTTTATTTATTTATTTATTTTGGCTGCATTGGGTCTCCGTCGCTGCACGCAGGCTTTCTCTAGTTGTGGCGAGCAGGGGCTACTCTTGGTTGTGGTGCGTGGGCTTCTCATTGCGGTGGCTCTCTTATTGTAGATCACGGGCTCTAGGCGCCCAGGCTTCAGCAGTTGTGGCTCGTGGGCTCTACAGCGCAGGCTCAGTAGTTGTGGCGCGCGGGCTTAGTTGCTCTGCGGCATGTGGGAATCTTCCTGGACCAGGAATCGAACCCATGTCCCCTGCATTGGCAGGCGGATTCTTAACCACTGCACCACCAGGGAAGTCCTGAACCATTATTTTTATTGTGAATGACCTTACTCAGTTTGGACTGATGGGGAGAGAAGGGAGTCAGGAAATGTTCAAATCAGGGAAGTCACCCAGCAAGGGGAATCCTGTGGACTCGCTGAGCATGAAGGTGGGATGGGGATGGTCCTGGGACCAATGTCCCTCCTGGGGGCTTGATCGCTTGCTGCCTCCTCTGGGTTTCCTTCCAGGGCCACCGTGCTGTGATTCGCAAGGCAGCCCTGGGGGGCGGGCACTGCAGCCAGGGGCCATCAGAGCCCTCCCACGTTCCCTCCCTGACTTGGAGGCTGAGAAGTTCAGTGTTCTGCCTCGTGAAGTGCTCCTGGAGCAAATGGGAACTTAGACCCCCTAAGGCGATGGGTAAAGAGCAGTTCAGCAGCCGCTCCAGCCTGTGCCCAGCTGCCACAACTGCCATTTTGACACGGTAGCTTTCGGCGTGCGGAGGGGAGAGATGGCATTTCATGGCGGGGGGCCTGAGGGAACAGACAGGATCCCCCATGAAGACTCGGAGGGTGGAGGAAGCGAAAGGCTTCAAGTGTGGGTTACGAGGCTGGAACCCAGCAGGCCGGATGCTTGCTCATTTTAATTGGTGCCTCCGCCAGCCTGGTGACACAGGCATTCTGCCTTGGCGAGGCCCTAGGAAAGCCAGGGGACCAACTCCGGCGGAGCCAAAAGCCCAAGCTCCCTGGGAAGCTGTGAAAATCTAACTACTGTTCGGTCTCCAGTTGCCATGCTGCTTTTGCTTCCCAGCTTGGCAGTGACCACCTGCTGTGCCAGGAGTGGGCCAAAAAAGGATTCAGATCTTGGCCTGGGTTCAGCATCCCCGCTCATGCACTATGATCTTCCAGAGAAGAAGCCTAGTCTCTGGTCATGACAATAATGCCTATGACTGGCTGAGCACTTACCATGGGCATCACACACGTGATCTCACTAAATCCCCACGATAACTCTACTGGAAGATACTATCATGATCCCACCCTATAGATGAGGAGGCTGAGGCTTAGAGATGCTAAGTTCCATACTCAGCTGGGATTGGAAGCCTGCAGCTTGACTCCAGACCCCGAATGCTTAACCATTCCACCACCCAGGGTATCACAAGTGACAAAAGCTACCCAAGTCCTTGGGCTTTATTTATCATTTGGCAAGTATGCTGGGGAAGCTTGGTCAGGGAAAGAACAGACACAGATTTCTGTGATGGAGCACTGACCTTGGGGTTGGTCACCCCTGGGAATACAGCCCCACTACTCTATCCCAGCTCAGGTTGGCTACATCTGCCCTGAGGCCAACAGCTCTGGCCCACCTTGGCTAAGACAGGTGTCAGCTGGCTCTGGCTGCAGGAAAACTCTGGAAAAGGAGCCAGGGTGCCTGCCATGTGTTGGCCCCTGCAAATGGGCAGTGGCCCTCCACCTTGTACTGGGTCCCAGGTTAACTCCTGAGGATACATTAGGCATCGGGGCAAAGGAGGGGGAGGGGGTCCTCTGCTCTATCCCCTTAGGCCTTATCCCTGCATGGCCTGTCACCAGAAAGCCATGGACCACCAGCACCAAAGTAGCACATGAGACGAAGTGCCCTCCTCAAGCCTCAGCCACCGCCTTGCCCACAATCCTTTTATCACCCAGAAAAGGCCGACAGTACAGGCCCATCTTAGGCAGCTGCTGGGTTTAAAGGCAGTGAGGAGGCAAAAGCTGAGTGTGACGAGAATTCCCCTGGAAAATCCCTTGTATTGCCCACAATATTCAGACTCTATGGTCTAGAGATGGTCCAGACCACTGACTGATGCGCAGTGCAGACAGCGGGCTATCTCCAAACTGCACTGTCAAATGCCAACCCCGCTATTTTCAAGGTTATTCCTAATTCCATGCTTTAAATACCTTTGCTCATACCTGCCTCCTTTATCAACCTGACATCCCCTGCCTGTGAGTCATTCATTAGCATTTCAGCAGCTACTCTTATAGCCCAGAGATGTCTGAGTCCTGGATAAAATCCATCCTTTCCCATATAAGGAAAAACAAATCCAAACCCTCCAGTTTCCTTTAGGGATAATTCCCCAGCATTGATCATCCCTAGCATAGGGTCAAAGGGCACAGGCTGCACAGCCAGATTCCTGGGGACCGCATCTAAGGAAAGGGCAGGAGTGTTATGGGCTGAATTGTGTCCCCCCCTAAAATTTCTATGTTGAAGTCCCAACCCCCAGGGCCTCAGAATGTGACTGTATTCAGAGACAGAGCCTTTAAAGAGGTAATTAAGGTAAAATGAGGTCATATGGGTGAGCCCTAATCCAATAGGACTGGTATCCTTATAAGAAGAGATTAGGACACAGACACACAAGCTGAGGCCACAGTGAGAAGGCAACTGTCCAAGAGCCAAGGAGAGAGGCCTCAGACAAACCAACCCTGCTGACACCCTGATCTTGGACTTCCAGCCTCCAGAACTGTGACACAATACATTTCTATTGCTGAAGTACCCCCACCGCCCCCTTCTGTGGAATTCTGTCATGGCAGCCCGAGCACACTAAGACAGGGAGTGTGTGGTACATAGCCAGAGGAAGGCACCAGTGACAGCTGCTGGGTCACGGCAGAGGCCCAGGCTCAATCAAGGCACACACCCTCAGAGAGCTGGCTTATGTATCCTCAGGAGTTAACCTGGGACCCAGTACAAGGTGGAGGGCCACTGCCCATTTGCAGGGGCCAACACATGGCAGAGTTCTCAGCGGCAGTCGTGCCCACATAGCTGCCACTTCTGCTGAAGGCCTCTGTCTACATTCTTTTTTCGTTTTTTTAAATTGGAACTTGTATGTTTTATTTATAAAAATGATAACAGAAACTTTCTTACTTTTTAAAGACTATTATTAAGTACCCTGCATTTAGTTTTCTTTAGAGAAATGCTATTTTTCAAGGATTTTGTTTTTATAAAATTTTCTTCTCTTCCCCTCTGTCTGCATACTGCCAACGCCTTAACACCTCAAGGGTTTCTATCAGCCACAGACCAGCTGGCAATGATGGCAGCCCCCAGGACAATCAGCTGTGCTGGGAGTGATGAGACTCCAACCGCTGGTGAACAGAGGCAGGACGGGCTGCTGTCCACCTCTGACTGGGCCCTCAGACAGCCCCTCCCATGAGCTACCAGGCCTCAGAGACCCAACTAGGCTTATTTGGACCATGACTTGTTGAGTGCCTGCATACGGTAGGCATCAAGCTAGGTAATGCACAGATGAATGAACACTTGGGGCCTCAGAGGTGATCAGATGGTTAAACAAGTCATTTCCGCGCAGTAAGTAGCCGTAATAATGGAAGCCTAGACCAGATACCAAAGCAGAAAAGGGTGAGTAATTAGCCCCATCGGGAACAGGAGGTTCAGTGAAGGCTTCAAAGAGATGGGATTATCAGCAGGATTGTCAAGACAGCACTGAAGCTCATGAGTAAACAAGAGCCTGGGGAAAGCATGCCAGACAGTTACCAGCAAGGCGGAGAGGTTTAAGAATATACCAGGGGGCTTCCCTGGTGGCGCAGTGGTTAAGAATCTGCCTGCCAATGCACGGGTTCGAGCCCTGGTCCGGGAAGATCCCACGTGCTGCGGAGCAACTAAGCCCGTGCGCCACAACTACTGAGCCCGCGTGCCATACTACTGAAGCCCACGTGCCTAGAGCCTGTGCTCCACAACAAGAAGCCCGCGCACCACAACAAAGAGTAGCCCCCGCTCGCCGCAACTAGAGAAAAGCCCTCGCACAGAGATGAAGACCCAACACAGCCAAAAATTAAAAAAAAAAAAAAAAAAAAAAAAAAAATCAGTAGCCCTGAAAAAATTAAAAAAAAAAAAAAGAATATACCAGGGATTCCGAGAACTAGAATTGTGGGTTAAAGCAGGAAATGGGACTGGTCAGGCAAGAAGGCACTAGAACACACATATGCTGGCTAAGGAGCTTGGCCGTCATCCTGTAAGGGACAGGAAGGTCCTAGGGGCGGCAAGCTGGGGAAATTACAGGCAGACCTCAGAGATATTGCGGGTTCAGTTCCAGACCACTGCGATCAAATGAATATCACAATAAAGTGAGTCACATGAAGTTTTTGGTTTCCCAGTGCATATAAAAGTTATGTCTACACTATACTGTAGTCTATTAATTATGCAATAGCATTATGCTAAAAACAATGCATACACCTTAATGAAAAAATACTTTGTTGCTAAAAAATGCTAACCATGGGACTTCCCTGGTGGCGTAGTGATTAAGAATCTGCCTGCCAATGCAGGGGACATGGGTTCGAGCCCTGTGTGACCACAACAATGATCAGGAGTCCAATTTAGAACCTTGAGCCTGGCTATTTCCAGAATGATCCACACCCTGTGCACATCAACCACCTTCCCTCCAGTCCATTCCCTCATTGGCGATGGACTTAACCGCTCCCCTCACTAGGGGTATCCTACTCTGAAGCTGAGACAATGTCACATTCATTTACATCCCTTTCCCCAAAGCACCTTACATGGTGGTGTTAGAGGGAAGATCAGAGAGACACTGCTGCTTGCTAGCTGTGTGACCTTGGACAAGTTACTTAACCTCTCTGAGGCTTTGCTTCCCCAGTAAATATGGATAATAACAATTATCCTTAGGTTTATGATGAAATAATATACGTAAATGCTAAGGACCAGCACTCACACTCATTGAGGGCTTGTGAAGGAGGAAGAGGAGAGGGAGGAGGGGAGGAGGAGGAAAAAGGGAAGAAGAGGAGGGGAAGGAACTTTGGGGTCAGTCCTCAGTTCAAATCTTTGCTCAACTGCTTGCTTGGCTGTGTGACATCAGGCAAGTTCCTTAACCTCTCTGACTCTCAGTTTTCCAGTTTTCTCCTCCGTAAAATAGGGATAATACTGTCTACCTTGCAAAAAGGATCTTAGTTAGGATAACAGATAAGAAAGAGCCTGAGGGGAGGGGGAAGGGTAAGCTGTGACAAAGTGAGAGAGTGGCATGGACATATATACACTACCAAACGTAAAACAGATAGCTAGTGGGAAGCAGCCGCATAGCACAGGGAGATCAGCTCGGTGGCTTGTGACCACCTAGAGGGGTGGGATAGGGAGGGTGGGAGGGAGGGAGACGCAAGAGGGAGGGGATATGGGAACATATGTATATGTATAGCTGATTCACTGTGTCATAAAGCAGAAACTAACACACCATTGTAAAGCAATTACACTCCAATAAAGATGTTAAAAAAAAAAAAAAAAAAAAAAGAGCCCGACACTTAGTTTGCCAACTC
The DNA here is from genome assembly GCF_964165515.1 of Mesoplodon bidens. NCBI lineage: Eukaryota > Metazoa > Chordata > Mammalia > Artiodactyla > Ziphiidae > Mesoplodon > Mesoplodon bidens. The sequence continues at coordinate 15,710,059 of NC_138169.1, read as the reverse complement.
TAGGGTATTTAAGAAGTGGGCCTGAAATCACAGCCACCGATTTCTTGGTCCTGAATGGCACTTAGGGAAAAATCTGGTCTACTTTCTAATCTTCCTCGATCACCCAGCTCTGCCACTCTGGATGGGTGAACACGCTAAAGCAAAGAGAGGCCAGTTTAGAGGGAGCCAGGCCTCCCACTGCACTCCCATCCATGGGAACAATGCTGTCCTTCACCACTTCCAAGGGGAGGCTGTTAAGCTCCCTGCAAGCCAACTGTGTTCTCTCTGGACAAAGGAGATGGGAGAGCCAGGCTTATCTTTCCCTGGACCCAAGCAATACCCCTGGCTCAACAGGATGGCTTGTGGGTAGAATTTCCATCTGCTAAGGAGACCCTAAACACTAGCCCCTGACATCTTAGGACCCTCCATAAAAGGCAAGTTATTTTAAGCCTCTCTTGGACCCAAGGTCTGAGCAAACGAAGCAAATGGCTTCGGGACAAGAAAGGTTTTTAAGGCCTCTCGTTCTGCCAGAAACACACTTAAAATCTAAAAAATTTAAAGCTCACAACCTCTCGCGGGTTCACTTTGTGCTGCTGGGATTTGGTTTAGAGGAAGACAAAGCAAAACCCCAAACCCTCAAATCAATGGATCACGACAAATGCTTGCCCCCTTCCACCCTGTCCTGGGCAGTACAGGGACTGAGTGCCAGTGGGGAGAAGCAGTCAACTCCACTTTCCTGCCAAAGATCAGGCAGACAGGGACCAATGTTGAAATCTGTTTCTTTTTTTAACAAGGAATGGGGCAGAGAAGCTAGCCAAGGAGCACGTTTACCTGAGGTCCCCACCAAGCATCCATGAACAAAACCCGGGTACCACCGGCGCAAGAGAGGGGAGGCGCTGAGGGAAGCAGGGCAGGCTAGTCCCGCAAAGCACCCGTAAATTGAGGGTGCAGGATTAGGACCCCACAGGATTAGTCTCCCAGTAGTTTCTGTGTCAGAACTTGGGAGTCAAACGTGGGGTCAGGCATTCAGGTACATGCATCTACCATCAGAGCACCAAGCCCACAACTCATCCCCTGAAACAGAAAAGCTGCACCCCCTCCCCCAGCCCACCCTACCATCTTACTTCTGCTGGGCAGATCCTCTTGGCCCAGGCCGTTGGAGGGAGCCAGTAGGGTGTTGCCACCCTCATCCAAGGTCAGGATGAGGGGAACGTCGTCATCTAAACTCACGGCCATGTTCTCCTCTCCTAGAGCCCTCAGGATGTGATGTCCAGAGCTTTAAACAGTCTCTTCTTTGAGCTCCAGTTCAAAGCCACTGGCCCAGAGGTGCTTCTTAGAAACTCCTCCATCAGTGGCATCTTCTAGGGTTTGGGGGATTAAAAAAACAAAAAAGGACAATTATCAAAATACAACCACTACTGATGAAAATGTTCTGGAATTAGATAGTGGTGATGGTTGCATAACCTTACAAATATACTAAAAACCAAAGAATGGTACCCTTTAAGATGTAAGATGATGGATCTTATAGTAATGTGAATTGTATTTCAATAAAAAAGAGTATTGCAATATAATAGCACTAAAATTCTGTGTAAGATTAAATACTGAAAAGTTAAGGGTAATTATGTTTGCAGATTGGGATTATGGCTAATATGTTCCCCCTCTACCCTTCTTAATCCTTGTTTGTGTGTGAGTTTCACAGAGGTTTTAAAGACTTAAAAATATATATACATATACAACCATTCAAATAATAGTAGTTAATACTCAGAGAACGCTTACTATATGCTGGGGCACTTCTAGCAATTTTTAAGTAAAGCTGATTGAAACTCTGTAATAGATAAGTAGGATTATTATCCCCCATTACAGAGCGGGGAACTTAAGGCTTAATTTAGAGAAGATAAGTAATTTACTTGTTCAAGAACCCACAGCTGGAAAGTCAAGCTTTGAACTACGCAATCTGACTCCAGACCTGTGTTCCCCGCCAGCATACTACAATTCCTCCATGTCCCAGCCCTGGTATTTAGGCAGCACTTAGCTCCAATGACCTATAAAGAGTTAGTGTGCCAGGTCATCTAGATTTGCCCATATCACTCTTATTATTCTCCTAGATTTAGGTATTTGGGGAGGAAGGGGAAGAGACTAGAATATTTTTTTAAGTGATGTCCGGAGTCACACAGCAAAAACGCTCATTCTGAACTCCCAATTCAAAACGGTCAGAACTAGCCTGTTACAGTTCCTATTTATAAACATTCCCATTTCCGCTGAGGAGGACCAAAAGAAAAGCAAACACTCAGCAGATCTAACAGCAGGCCTTTGAACTTGAAAACAGCAGCAGGTTCCTTCCTCAAACTGCTGTATTCTGGTCTCGATCAAGTTTGCCTCCAAACTAACCCACTGAATGGCAACCCATCAATTTACTTCCTTCACGAATCACCAGGACAATCCAGGGCAGGCCCCTGTGCGTCAATATCTTCTTAAAATTAGGCAGTAAAAGTGAGCATCATTCTTTGCTGCTAAGCCTGTAGTGGTCTGCCCAGTAAACTTCCTGCGGGATTTTTTTTTTAAGTTTCCTCCAGATCTGGGGATTAATTTCACTTTTAAATCTCAGTAGTGGGAAGACAGAAAAGGAAATTCCAAATGAGATGTTACCATTTGGCTGTCTTAAGCGTTATTTTTTTTTTTCTTTTTGGCTTAACTTTTTATCACAGCTATTTTCAAACACACTCAAACGTAGAGAGAATACATAAATGAACTTCCTTGTGTTGATCACTCAGCTTTGACAATTATTAACATCTTGTCATTCTCTCCCGTATTTATTGTGAAGGCTGGAGAGTCTATTAACTTTCTCAACTCATCAAGAAGAGCTTTTTTAATTGTTATCATTGTTACCAAAATAGCTACTGGTTTTTATTTTAACTGTATAATATACGACTGGTTGCTTGCAATGCATGCATTAGTTCTGTGGCTCTCAGCCGGGGTGATTCCCCCGCCACACACACACATTAGCAATGTATGGAGACATTTCTGATTGTCACAAGTAGGGGGTAATAGTAGGTAGAGGCCAGGGATGCCTGGAAACATCCTACCATACACAGGTGAGACCCACCACAACATAGAAATATGTGGCTCAAAATGTGAATAGTGCTGCTGTTAGGAAATCTTACTTAGCTAATGTCCTCACTTCACAGACGAGGAAACTGAGGCTTAGCAGGGTTCACTTAACCTGCTTCTTGTAAATAAACAGCAGGGACGTGATAGAGTCCAGATTTCAACCCAGGAAGTCTGAATTCAGGGACCCTCCCCACTTAACCATTACCCTTCATCTCTTCCCAGACGGTCCCCTCATCTGAATTCAAACCCGTATTTTACAGAGAGGGAAAAGTGAGGCCCACAGGAGAGAAGGGACTTGCCCAGGGTCACAGTGCTTCTCCCTCTGTTGAGGAGCCAGAAGGGAAGGGTCACCCCTAGGGACAGGTCCTAGGGAAAGAGGGCAGGCAGGCTCTTGCGGGGTGGGTCGCCTGAGGGCGCCAGGGAGACAAGCAGACGAGGGAGGAGGGTAACGAAGAGGAGTGCGGGCGCCTGCTCCACGTGCTCGTCCTTGCGCCCCTCCTCCCCGCCCCGGGCTTCCCCGGGCGATCCCTACGCTGGGGTCTCCGCGACCAGGGCTGGAGGGAGAGAAAAGCGGCGATGACGTCCCCGCAGGCCCTCTTGGCCCAACCTGCCCTCCTCCCACGTTCCAATGCCCTCACTCCGAGCCCCCTGACCCCTGACCCCTGCCCTCTCCATCAGGCCAACCCTCACACCCCTTGAATTCTTACATGCGCCGCCCCAGCAACCCGGACCGCTCGCCGGGGTCCGCACCGCGCAGCCCAGTCCTCCGGCGCCGCCGCCAAAGCCACGAGCCCGGAGCTGTTGCAGCTGTGGCAGCCGCCGCAGCCACCGCCACTTCAGCCGCTGCCACCACGGCAGCTGCGCCAGCTCTCCCATCCACCGCCTACTGCCCCTTCCACCCCACCGGCCCCGCCCCATTTTCCCTTCACCGCTGCCTATTGGCTACCTCGGCTGTTATGTTGAGCTCTGATTGGTCAAGTCTTATGTCCTTCCCCAGTTCTTGCCTGCTGCTAATGCAGAACTCCATGCCTCCCTCCTTGAGAAGGGGCGGGACGAATAAGCTCCGCCCCTTTCCCTTCCGTTTCTCCCCGCCTTACTCGGTCAGCCCAACCCAGAGGGAGGCCCGAGTCTTCCAATTGGTGGAGAGTTATAGGGACGGTGCTTCTGATTGGTCAGTCCTCAGGAGGTGGAACGAACTGAGCGGAATAGGGAATTTAATGGTGAAAGAGAAAGTCAATCAGACGCTGAGTCCCGCCTTCTGAGATTGGCCGGTAACCTAGCAACGCAGGCACCTCGGTGGTTACCACGGATAGAAAAACCTGAAGCCCTCCGAGCAGGTGAATGACTTTGTGGGGAAGGGCTGGGAATGATGAAGAGATGTTGAATGGGGTCTAGCCCTCTATCCTTTGGCTCTCTGAGGAATCAGTAGCCCCCCACCGTGAGCCCGTCCCCTACTCAGGACCCTGCTCTCCAGCCCCTGCCTCAGTTTGGACCTCCCTCTCGACCCCCGGCAAGGACTACTGGGCATCCTCTACTCTGCCCCTCCACTTGTCCACTTCCTCATCCGTAAAACGTGGATGATACTAGTCAAGTGGAGTCGCATCAAAGTTAACTACTTTCAAGTCAAACACAGGTGCTGGGAGTGAGAATGTAGTTTATAAGTCCGCTACCATTCCACCCAACGGCCTATATATACATCCCAGGCGAGCATCCAATGAAAGTGAGTGTTTAAATCAGGTGATTTTGATTATACCAATTTTGGCCTTTTGTGCTAACTTTAGAGCTTAACTCCCATCCCCGTCCTTAAAATATGATTTCATTTACATACTTAAGACAAAGGGTTTGTTGTGAGGATTAACTAAGGCAGAAAGTAGAATAGTGGTGGTCAGGGGCTGGGGGGAGGGGAAAACGGGGAGTTATTTAATAGGTACAGAGTTTCAATTTGAGGTGATGAAAAAGTTCTGGAGGTGGATGGTGGTGACGGTTGCACATAGATGTGAATGTAACAATTTAATGCCACTGAATTTAAAATGGTTACAATGGTAAACTTTGTTATGTATATTTTACCACAATAATAATTTTGTGTGTGTGTGTGTGGTATGCGGGCCTCTCACCGCTGTGGCCTCTCCCGCCGCGGAGCACAGGCTCCGGACGCACGGGCCCAGCGGCCACGGCTCACGGGCCCAGCCGCTCCACGGCACGTGGGATCCTCCCAGACCGGGGCACGAACCCACGCCCCCTGCATCGGCAGGCGGACTCCCAACCACTGCGCCACCAGGGAAGCCCCACAATAATAATTTTTAAAAGCAACTATAAAGCTGGACAAAACCGTCTAGTGCTATGTTAGCACACTGAAAATCAACCGAAGTCATACAACAAACTGAAAGTTTTTATTCATAAAAGCACCAAACTTCAAGTTTGTGCTATACTTACCCGAGACTTCTCTAATTTCCCCACCCCCAGTTCTATGGGCATAATAGTTCAACCAGGGTGAGTAGCCCCCTGAATACCAACAGCTTCACTGTTACTGTCTGATGGGGCTCACTTGGTTTGAAGGAGTATTGGCTAAAGTGGCAATCTTGGTGGGAAGAGAACAGGGGAGGCCGGCAGCTCTAGCAGTCCAAGGTTGTAATCCTATTTAGCACAAACAATGGACTGAAAGCTTGGAGTTCCTGGAGAGTGAGGCAGCCATAGGGGGCCTGATGAGCTTTGTGTATATCTTGGTTGACTAGAGGTTATGCGCATGTGTAGCAGAGACCAGAGCAGGCCCAAGCCACTTAATCCCTGGCCGTTGGAGCCTGTGTAGACGTGCTGAGCGCATGCTGCACTTTCCATGGGACAACAGAAGCCTTACCGGCTCAAAGTTTGAGCACAACCTCGGACTGACTTTTGGCTGAATATTAAACTATGTGGATACAGAGGCAACCCCTAGGAAGCCAGGTTTAAAAATAAAAATATGAAAAAAAAATTAAGCAGAGACATCAGTAGCTGCACATTGTGGAGGAGACCGACTTGACAGATTTAGTCCAGGAAGTAAATTACCAAACACCCAAGCAAAACAAGAACAACAATCATTAGGAAGGAAAAAATAGCGAGTTGCTACAAAAAAAAAAAAATCTTCCCTCTAAAATTTCCAGTGTTCAATAAAAATTGTGAGACGTGTGTAAACGTACTCAGGAAAAAAAAGCAGTCAACAGAAAGTGTCTCTATGTGTCCCTAGATGTTGGCTTTAGCAGACAAAGGCTTCAAAGAAGCTATTATAAATATGTTCAAATAACTAAAGGAAGCCATGTTTAAATAATTTTTAAAATGTAGGATAACAATGACCCATCAAATAGAAAGTATTTAGTATTCCAGAATAGACTGTGATAAATTAAGATGCACATTATAATCCCTAAGTCAGCCACTAAGAAAACAACTCAAAAAAATTTTTTTTAATCAACAGAAGAATCAAAAGAGTAGACTAAAAATATTTATTTAACACAATAAAAGGCATTAAAGAAATAACACAGGAACAAAACATGAGATGAGACGAATAGAAAAACATAGGAAAATGGCAGATGTAAATCCAACTGTCTGAATAATTTAATGTAAATTATTAAATGTAAATGGAAAAAACACTTCAATCAAAAGGCAGAGCTTGCCAGACTAGATTTAAAAAATGAGACTGAACTATATGCCGCCTACAAGAGACTCACCTTAGATTCAAAGACACAAAGGATTTGAAAGTAAAAAATTGGAATCCATGCAAAGAGTAAGCATGAGAAAGCTGGAGAGGCTATATTGCTATCAGAAAAAATTGATTTTAAGACAAAAAATATTACTAGAACAAAGAGGGACATTTTATATTGATAGGAAGGTCAGTACATCAGGAAGATATAGCTAGACTGACCAAGAAAGTAAAAGACACAAATTACCAAAATCGAACTGCAGAAACTTAAAGAATTATAAGGAATATTATGAACAACTTCATGCCAAGCAAAGACAACTTAGATAAAATGAATGAATTCCTAGAAATACAAATTATTAAAATTGACCCAAGAATAAAGAGAAAATTTGAATAGACCTATAACAAGTAAACAGATTGAATTAGAAATAAATAGTCTTCAGGAATTCCCTGGCGGTCCAGTGGTTAAGACTCAGCACTTTCACTGCCATGGGCCTGGGTTCGATTCCTGGTCTGGGAACTAAGATCCCACAAGCTGTGCGGCATGGCCAAAATACCCAAATCTTCCCTCAAAGTAAAGCCCAGTGCTAGATGTCTTCACTGGCAAATTCCAAATAGTTAAAGAAGAAAATAGTGGGAAAGTCAAGAGTGAGAAGGGGTAAGTTCTGAGGTCACTGTTCATGCCTTTTCTGAATATTATAAAGTTGTTAGTAGAAAGCAAAAACCTATCCCACAGTTCCCTTTCCCAGACTTCACCCCCTACCAAGCCTTTTGATTGAAAGAAACAGTAACAGAGGCTGCAGAGTCAGTATCAATATCCTTGCCTCCAGGCTGAATAGCCTGCCCCGGGCATCCCAGCCAGACCTCTGCCCTGGCTCAGGGAGAGGCATCCCTTGGGAACACACTCCAGGCATGGTTAGATATAAATGCCAGGGCTTTAGCTTGGGATTTTCACTTGATTTACAGTAAAAAAAAATAAAATAAAATAAGGAATTCCCTGGCAGTCCAGTGGTTAGAACTCCATACCTCCACACTTTCACTGCAGGGGACACAGGTTCAGTCCCTGGTCAGGGAACTAAGATCCTGCAAGCTGCATGACTTGGCCAAAAAAAAAAAAAAAATTGAATTAAAGGGGTGAGTCTTTCCTGCCTACTCAGTTGCTAAGTTCCCCACATGTACTTCCCTTTTTCCCTAGGAGAAAAGAGCTCTGGGCAATGAGGCTGATGCACTACGTGATTTATCCCTCAACATATAATCAGCATCATCGCTCCCCGTTGAAGAGAGCTTTGAACTCTCCAAGGGCTTTCCTGTCTATTAAACCAAACCTTCTCCACTCAGCTCCCTTTTGATGTGGCTAAGACAGGTGTTGTGTCACCAGGTGCCAAGGAGATAAAGGACTTGCCTAGACTTATTCCAAGAGCCCCTGACAGGAGAGAGTCATGCACCCAGGGCTCCTAAGACCCAACTTGTGAATCTGATCTTGATTCTGTAACTGATGGTGGCTTTAGATGGTGCTGAGGTCGGCTCGTCAGACAGAGCTGGGCTAGGCTTGGGCATGCCTTCCTTTGAATCTGGATAGAGCACTGGACTTAGCATGGGGGAGGCCAGGAGTTTTACAGGGAAGCCAAGCTGCTGTGGTCTAGACCAGTGGTTCTCAACCAGGAGCACTGCACCCACATTCCACAGGGACATTTGGCAACGTCTAGAGATATTTCATCTCCAACTGATCAGAGCTAATGGTGGGAGAAGGGTGCTACTGGCATCCAGTGGGTAGAGGCCAGGAATGATGCTAAACATTCTACAAACACACAGGACAGCCTCCATAGGAGAGGATTATCTGACCCAAAATGTCAGTACTGTGGAGACTGAAAAACCCTGTTCTACACTGGTATTTTCACACAAGACAAGTGCTACACACACACACACACACACACCCCTTTTCCCTTCAGGCCCTAGTTAGTGGAACTGAAAGCAAAAGGGATTGAAAATCAAGACCATTTGAAATACAGAGCATCAGGGAAAAGAATCTCTTTGACCTTAGCTCTCAAATAATCGCAGCAGGTTATATCCTATGACCAATCAAATGCCTTTAATATGGGGGCTTTTGAACACAAGTTGATTTTGGTTTTGGTTTTGTTTTTTTGGCTGCGTTGGGTATTCGTTGCTGCGCACGGGCTTTCTCTAGTTGCGGCGAGCGGGGGCTGCTGTTTGTTGCAGTGCGCGGCCTTCTCATTGCGGTGGCTTCTCTTGTTGCAGAGCATGGGCTCTAGCCGCGTGGGCTTCAGTAGTTGTGGCTTGCGGGCTCTAGAGTGCAGGCTCAGGAGTTGTGGCGCACAGGCTTAGTTGTTCCGCGGCATGCGAGGTCTTCCCGGACCAGGGATCAAACCCGTGTCTCCTGCACTGGCAGGCGGATTCCTAACCACTGCGCCACCAGGGAAGTCCCTTGTTTTTTTTTTTAACCACAAGCCAGACAAAGAAATACATTTTCCTCCTTGATCCAGCAGACGCCTGTTTAAATACAAAAGAATACTTACTACATGCAGTGCACTATGATGTTTTCTATTCTATTTCATTTATTTTTAATGCTAGTCTCAATAGGCAAATTGATTCCACCACTCACTAAAGGGTCATGGTTTAAAAAAGACTCTTCTACAACATAATCTGTCAGTCAGGAAAAGCCAGTGTTTTGCATTTGCTAAGATTACGATTTAAATACATATATATATTTAAGTGGGGGAAGTTTATTTTAGAAGAATCTAAATTCACTGCTAAGAAATTCTTCCTTCTGTCTGAAACAACCTAAGTGATACTATCCACAGTTGGATATAACCAGAAAGAAACACATCGAAAACCACACTGCCAAAAGAGGAATTAAGAATTGTGATGAATTAATCTGTAAGGGGGAAGAGACTGGAAAATGGTGAGCGGTTTAAGGGATCTCTGTCCTCCTCCATTACTAACTGAACGTCATGAATAATGCAGAAACCTGAAAAATTAAAAACAGAAATAGTGGGCTTCCCTGGTGGCTCAGTGGTTGAGAGTCCACCTGCCGATGCAGGGGACGTGGGTTCGTGCCCCGGTCTGGGAAGATCCCACATGCTGCGGAGCGGCTGGGCCCGTGAGCCATGGCCGCTGAGACTGCGCGTCCAGAGCCTGTGCTCCGCAACAGGAGAGGCCACAACAGTGAGAGGTCCGTGTACCACAAAAAAAAATAATAATAATAACAGAAATAGTATAAAGGAGTAAAAAATGGATCCATGTTGGCTCTTTATAAACCTTTCTGCACAAAAACAAGTATATATTATTTTGAGGAAAAATACATGTTCTATTTTTAAAAGTATTCAAATGTTAATATTAAATTGTATCATTTTGGAAGTCATCCTAAAATCTCAACATGACTGAGTCAGGACTTCATTTCACACTCACAACAGTTTTATCAAGCATGGGTTCTGTTACTGTCCCCACATTACAGGTGAGGAAGCCGAAGATGCTTAGAGACGTTCATTGACTTGCCTAAAGCCACACAGGAAGGAAGTGTTGATCCCCTAGGATTGAACTTCAAATTTGTCTGACATGGGAACCCACAAACTTAATCACTGTGCAGCAGGCTCATGTTTTCCCGTTCAGCTTCAGATATGAGAGTCCAGAAGGTCAAATGAATTTGCCCAGGGCTATAGCCGTAGCCAGTGGCCAGCAGAGAGTTGTTCATTATAACCAGCAGCTTAGAAATCTGTCCCTGGGAGTACATTCCCTCCCAACCTCAGTCACTACTCAGGGTCCTCTGTCTCCAAAGCACAGGATAACACTGGAGCCTGCGGCCACAGAGCCATCACCACCGATGCAATCCAGTCTGTTAATACCTCCAGTGTTCACTGCTTCAGCTCCAGCCCTGGAACCTTCTGCAAGCCAAATGTCATCCATGAAACATGGGTTCTCAAAAAGGACAAGATAGGATTGGGTAATACTTCAAAAGTGGTGGTAGAGGGAATTCCCGGGAGGTCCAGTGGTTAAGACTCCGCACTTCCACTACAGGGGGTGTGGGTTTGATCCCTGGTCCCTGGTCGGGGACCTAAGATCCTGCATGCCGCACGGCGCAGCCAAAAAAAAAAAAAAGTCGTGATAGGAAAAAAAATGCAACTAAACCATGAAAAAGAGAAAACAAAATATATTTAAATCTTTTACCTTAAAATTCCAAGCCCTGTGTCCAGGGATGGGAAACAACCCATATAGGCCAGATCTTGGCCCACCATTTTCACTCTTGAAATGTGACAGTATTTTCTGGTTCTAATTCAGGACAGAACATATTTTGTGAAATAACATTATCCTGTGATGCCAACATCACCCTGTGAGGAAACGGGGCTGTTGTTAAAGCTGGGTTTGCCATCTCTCCATTTATTCAATAGGGCTTTCCTGAGCACCTACTGTAAGATAGTTCCTTGGGAGATAGCAGTCTTCATCATGAATGTCCTGCCCCTTTCCAGCCCCTCACCTTCCCGCTCTAGATCTGGAAGGCTCAGATAAAGCCTAGAGTGTTCTGAAAAAAAGCTAGCTGGGTGGTTCACAGGCCAGTTGGATCTTCCTGAGGCTGAAAGGAAAAATGCTGCTGCTTCGAAGGCAAAACCTCTGCCCATTAACCCAGCAGGTAGGTGGAGGAATCAGAACTAAGTGACCAGGAGTCCCTTAGCCATCAAGGACTTGTCTGAGTCATAAGCAGAACATTAGGATACAGGTGAAAGCACGGAGTGTAGGTCTTGAAGTCGTGGGGTGGGTGAGAATTGTGCCTCTCAGAAACATGGCAGAACTGTGAAAACCACATGAAATCAGCTAAGCAAATTATAACATCCACAGAGTGTTATCAAACTGAAGGCCATAAAGTTCATAATATTCCTTTGTTATTTTTTTTTTTGCGGTACACGGGCCTCTCACTGTGTGGCCTCTCCCGTTGCGGAGCACAGGCTCCGGACGCACAGGCTCAGCGGCCATGGCTCACGGGCCCAGCTGCTCTGCGGCATGTGGGATCTTCCCGGACCGGGGCAAGAACCCGTGTCTCCTGCATCGGCAGGCGGACCCCCAACCACTGTGCCACCAGGGAAGCCCCTTTGTTATCACGTTAACATCCACGGGATCAGTAGTGATGGCCCCTCTTTCTTTCCTGATATTAGTACCTTGTCTCTTCTCTCTTTTTCTTAGTGTGTCCTTAACATCTCCCTACCGCTTTCTAATCTTGCTTTTTTAGCAAGACAGAGATCTGGTCTCAGACCCATCTTTCCTGGGTCACAGTATCTAGCTGGAATGAAACAACATCAGGATGTAGACATTGTTATCTTCTGTTTAATGAAAGTGAAACAGATTTTCCAGTTACAGCGAGGTATAAAGTTTCCTTTTTAAGGAAAAGTACTTAAGAAGGAACATGTATTTAAAGAAAATAATTGAGTTGTTAATAGTACAGCTTGGTCTAGAGATTTGGCAGAAATCACAAAGGTGGCATTCCAGCGAGAGAGATTTGGGCGACACTGAATTAGAACCAGCCGTCATGAAGGCATCTTTCTTGCCCCACCAGCTCCGCTCCATATGGTGTGGCATCATGCTGCTCAGCAATCCCCACGTCGTGATCAGTTACGAGGTATGTCTTGGTAATTCGCTGATAATAAAGTTCCACAGTATGTGAATGATTGACTCCAAAATATAAAAATCAATGAGAGATGATTCAAAGCTTACCCTAAAATAATTTAATCCCTCTCCCTCCCTCACCTGCATTCTGATAAGCTTTTTTTTTTTTGGCCACATGGCTTGTGGGATCTTAGTTCCCCAACCAGGGATCGAACCCAGGCCCATGGCAGTGAAAGGGCCGAGTCTTAACCACTGAACCGGCTGAGAATTCCTGATAAGCTTTCTTAAGTGAGGAGAAAGCAATGGGGTGGCAGCTCTGCGCTGTGAACTGTGTCTAATCCCAGGTGTACCCATGGGAACGTGACACCGGGTGGAACACCGTGAGGCACTAGAAAGAAAGGGGAATCAAGTCTAGCATTTATATTTATAAGTAGTATAATATAATATGAAGTAATGCAATATAATATAATGTATTGTATTATATATGCACATAGAACAACAAATATGCGTATTCATGTTTGTAGTTGTTAAATAGATCGAATGCTATAGGAATTGAGTTGTGAACCCATCTCTTCTCTACGCCTCCGCTTAACAGGACTCACTGAAACTGGGCCAGCAAAGAATTAGTCTACAGATCATGATTCTAATTTTTCCACCATAGAAGTCAATCTTAAAAATCAAGAGGCTGGACAGAATAGTGGTTATGGGATGCAGACTCCTAAGACAGACTGCCTGGGCTGAAATCCCAGCTCTGCGACTTACTTGCTGTAAACTAGTAGAAACAGCTAACCTCTCTCTGCCTTCCTCTCCTCTTCTGGAAAATGGACGTAATAAAAACACCTACCCCAGGAGGCTGTTGTGAAGAATAAAGGAGTTAATTCGTGTAAAGCGTTTAGAACAGTGGTCGGTACATAGTAAGTTCTCAAGAGTTAGTTCATTTTTTTTGTTTGTGTTTGTGTTTTTTGTTTTTTTGGGGCTGCACTGCGTGGCTTGTGGGATCTTAGTTCCCTGACCAGGGATCAAACCCAGGCCTCTGAAGTGGGAGTGTGGAGTCCTAAGCACTGGACGCCAGGGAAGTCCCAGGAATTAGCTAGAATTTAATGGCATTTCTTAAAATGAGATGCTCCCCACCCCGACATAAACCTCTCTCTCTCCCTCTGTCTCCCTCTCCCTCTCTCTCTCCCTCCCTCTCTCTCTCCCTCTCCCTCTCTGTCTCTGTCTCTCCCTCTCTCCGTCTCTCCCTCTCTCTCTCCAATTTGTTTTTTCACACCTTCTGACTTCTCCATGGACCAGTGCTGGATGTGCAGGGTACTTGTAGGGTAGTTGGGTTTTCTTCTCCTTTTTCTCCCTGGGGGGGAAAAATATAATTTACCTCAAACCTTTTTTTTTTTTCTTCAAAATGTTCTGAGAGGGAAAGTAAAACATCCAACAAGCTTATCTGAGTGAAAACGAGGTATAATTTGTATGATAAAGATATATTTCCATTTATAAAGTTCATCAGCAGAATTAATGACAAATAAAGGGAAGATCCAATTAAAGTCCCCCCTCCATTAACAGCCTTGTTTCGCGCTTAGGGCAAGAATTTTAAAAGGAGAGTCTTGGGCTTCCCTGGTGGCGCAGTGGTTGGGAGTCCGCCTGCCGATGCAGGGGACACAGGTTCGTGCCCCGGTCCGGGAGGATCCCACATGCCGCGGAGCGGCTGGGCCCGTGAGCCATGGCCACTGAGCCTGCGTGTCCGGAGCCTGTGCTCCACAACAGGAGAGGCCACGACAGTGAGAGGCCTGCATACCGCAAAAAAAAAAAAAGAAAAAAAAAAAAAAAAAAGGAGAGGCTTAAGTTGGAAATGATTGAAATATTAAGGTTCGTGGCATTAATGAAGTGATCGTATCAGAATTCAAGGAAAGGAGATTCTCCAGTGATTTTTGTAATCAGAGTCAGATGCATTTCCCCCAGTTCCAGTTCCACCAGCTTTTTCTTGTTCACCCAAATGAGCTGTCAGGAACTGATGGGCGTCGTCATAATCAAAGAAAACAAGTTTGCCCTTTAAAGCAAAGAGGTAATTTGGCTGAAAGCAAATTGGAAACATTTCCCATAAGGTTGCATTTGCAGCTGCAATCTCTAAAGAATTTGAGAGTTTTGATTTATGCTTGAGAGCCTTGGGGGACCATGGGGAGAAGTGAGTTCATTAAACACTTGGTTCACATTCATTCTGTGGCCCGTGGGGTGGAGATCCTTCATTCCCCGGGGAGGCCGAGGAAGCTCCATGGCTGTCCCTAAAATGTTATTTTCAGGAAAAGCCTTAAGGAACTCACGAGACTGATTGGGGAACAGGAAGCAGGTGGGAATCAAGGAGATGCAAGATAATGCCCTTCTGCCCCAGTCCTCAGCTCCCAGAGGCTTCTGATTTTTCTTTTTTTTAAATAAATTTATTTATTTATTTATTTATATTTTTGCCTGCATTGGGTCTTCGTTGCTGCGTGCGGGCTTTCTCTAGTTGTGGCGAGCGGGGGCTACTCTTCATTGCGGTGCACAGGCTTCTCATTGCGGTGGCTTCTCTTGTTGTGGAGCATGGGCTCCCAGCGCACGGGCTTCAGTAGTTGCAGCATGCGGGCTCAGTAGTTGTGGCTTGCGGGCTTAGTTGCTCTGTGGCATGTGGGATCTTCCTGGACCAGGACTTGAACCTGTGTCCCCTGCATTGGCAGGCAGATTCTTAACCACTGCACCACCAGGGAAGCCCAAGGGATCCATTTTTCCTGGCCAAGGAACAAAGCCTCCTTAACACCTGATCTGGGTGCATTTCTTCCTGTTCTTTGTTACTTTAGGTGTTCCTTGGATCTCCTTACTCTTTGCCTTGCTGAACAGGTGTCGGTTGTGGCTTCATACATCGCTTCCTCCTCCCTTGCATTCATATCTCCATTCCTAAGGTCTTCCTGGAGCCCCCTCGACCTTGTGTTGTCAGTTGCCTAGCATATTTTGTCAGCTAGGGTCCTTTGATCGCGAGCAACAGAAACTAACCCTGGCTAAGCAAAATGGTGAAGGAAAAGCTGAAGATCCAGCCCTCAGACAGGACGACAGCCAAGGAAGTTCTGGGGATCTTGGTAGCAGAATCTTCAGGAACCCATCACGGGCATGAATCAGGTCCTGCCATTTCTCATCCATGAGTCACTCTTCAGGGTTCTTAGGAGGCAGAGACCAGGATTGTTTGATTGGCAGTCCCACCAAGACCACACACAGGGAGAGAGAGGATGAGCTCCTCAAAGGAAAAGTGGGGTGCTGTCCCCCGATGAAGAGCAAACAGGTCGCGGGAAGGCCGAGACATCCTTGCCCACTGTCTACTCCAGTTACGGCAGCTATAGCTCGATGAGTTTAAAACTGAAGTCCCTATCTTCCCTTCTAAACTTCCTCTCCCGATTTCCCTAGATTCTCAAGGGCCCCACCATTCTCTCCCATCCCCACCCAAGCTCAAAACTGTCCTTCATGCATCAGGTCCTAATGGTTCTTTCTTCAAAACGTTTCTCACATCCACAGACAGTATGAAAAATTGAAATGGCCCAGGTAACCTGTAGTGGTGGCAACAGATCTCTCCCCAGGATGAATATCAGTTTTTTTCCGTGCTGGGAATTCAGGAGTCATGAAAATTGATAAAGCCTCTGCCTTCTTTGGAGCTTACTTTTTAGAAGAGGGGAAAGACAGACAATAAACAAATAAAGAGGTCCATGGACAGATGTCATATGGTGAAAATTAACCTGCGGAAAAAGTAAACAGGATAAGGGGACTGGGAGGGTGGGGGAGAAGGAGAGGGTTTATATTTTACATCAGGTGTCAGTAAAGCACTCACTATGACACTAATATTTGAGCTGAGACGAAGGGAAGGTAAACTCTGGGAGGATAGGAACTATACCTTGTATCTTTTTTATAACCCCAGGGGCTCAATGAATACCTGAATAGATGACTACAGGGCTGATCTTTTTTTTTTTTTTGTGGTACGCGGGCCTCTCACTGTTGTGGCCTCTCTCATTGCAGAGCACAGGCTCCGGACGTGCAGGCTCAGGGCCATGGCTCACGGGCCCAGCCGCTCCGTGGCATGTGGGATCTTCCCGGACCGGGGCACGAACCCGTGTCCCCTGCATCGGCAGGCGGACTCTCAACCACTGCGCCACCAGGGAAGCCCTTAATCCATTCTTAAAAGCCAATGCAAATGCGCTGTGCTGGTCCTCATGCTGTTCGCTCTCAGCACCATTATTTGCTTGTCCCTCTTCCGCTCTGTCTCCAGCTGCTGACCCCTGCAGGCTGCATTGCCCAGGCTCCCTTGTCCCTGGTTTCCCACTGGATTTGGTCAGTGGGAGGCACTGGTGTTAGACTGGAAGGCTGGACAAAGGGAGAAACCAGATTTCTCCTCTTCTCTCTGCTTTGGGCTGCATTTCCGGCAGTGGCCACAGCTCCACTGGGGCTATAGTGACTCCTGGACAGGAAATGGCTGTGGCTCCAGCTTCCCCTGGGTGGCCCTGATCCCCAAACCCAACGCTTCCTCCTCCTTCGTGGTTTCCTGCCATTGACAATCGCTGGGTGGCTTTCCCTCCCCCTGGTTGGCCTCTCAATTCTTCCATCACCCACGTAACTGGTTGCTGTGTTTGAATACCTAGAATGATGCCTGTATTCCTGGTTGGTCCCTGCCTGACACATGTGCCTGAGACCCAGCTCCACACATGGTCCCCTTACCCTTGGGGCCCTGAGCACTGTTACAAAGCTAAAAACTGCTTTCCTTGAGAGGTTCTGTGTAAAAGCTGCAGAGCATCTAAGACAGACTCTCCACGTCAACAGTTTACGGCTGCTGTGGCCACACCAGCCATCCCGAAGTCAGCCTGACTCTGCTGACTACTTACTCCTTCCTTTTTCAGGGTTGCCAGAGACAATAAAAGCAGGAAGCCCAGATAGTCCACCAAAGTCTCAATCTCTCAGGGCGTACAAAGGCGAAGAAGACCGCTCATAAAATGGCTTTGGACGTCCTTGCCGTGGCCCCTCTCTACCAAGACCCTGACGTCAACAGAGTAAGGCTGATAGCACAGACAACCAAAAAGTCCACCACCCCGCCAAAACCCTTGCCTCCTACCAAGACCAAACTCACCACCATCGAGACCAAAAGGATCATGTCCGTCCTGGACGAGACCATTCACAAGGTGGAGTGGGTGACCCTGCTGTCATACGTGGCATCCAGCTCCAAGAATTTGGAGGGGATGCTGGGGGAGGACATCATGAAAGCAGTGAGAGAGCACGAGGACCTTTGCCAGATCCTCCTGGATCGCATCAATTACCTGCAGGAGGAAGAAAGGCAGTTGCAGGAGGAAGAAGAGTTCGAGGATGAACCGTGGTTCCGAGACCGTGTCCTCTCCATAAAGGTGCAGAAATCCCACCTCCCACCCCTTATGCAGCAGATCAAAGGATCCACCAAGAACATCGTGAGATTCCTGCTCAGTAACCCCCAGGCTGCCAGTCTGTTGCAGGTGCAGACCCCGGGCAGAAGTGCGGAAGCCCAGAGTTTTATTGATAGCCTGGTAGAACTCCGAGGTTTCCTGTTTGAGAAGCTAGTCACTAGTCCCATGGAAGCCAGAGACAAGACTCAGTTCCTCCAGGACATCACCAGACGGAATCAGAGGAACCAAGAAATCATCGATACACTGGAAAATGAATTGGCAGTCTGCGTGAGGAACAGGGATGCAGAGGTATCACTGCACAGTATTGGTCAGGGTATAGAAGGAGCCCCAGGGAGGAGCCCAAATCTTTTGGCAGTTGGGTTTTTTCCTCAGTGATTTAAATAGCTGTTTTCATTCATTTACTCCATAAATATTGTTTTGAGCACTTACCAGGTGCCAGGTCTTATAAATGATGAGTCCACATGGTCCCAGCCTCATGGAGTTCATGATAGGGAAGGTAGGTCTTAAAGAGCTGATTTAATTACAGTTTTGAGAAGTACAAGGAAGGGTAAGTATAGGGTGCTATAAGACAGTGTTATAGGAAACCTGAACTTGGAACTCAGGGACGTTGAAGTCAAGACATGGAGAATGAGAGGGAGTGAACCAGGCAAGTGAGGTAGAGAGAGACCTTCCAGGCCAAGGCTGGATAGTAAATACTTAATTTGAGGCTTTGCTGACAGATTACACAGGGCCTTTGAGGCCTAATCGAGGAATGTGGTCTTTGTCCTGAGGGTAAGGGGCAGGTAGGAGGAGTGGAAGCTCTAGAAGAATTTTTAAGAGGGGAAAGGATAACATGATCCCAACCTAATAATAACCATCTGGGGACACATACTATGTGTTATTCTTTACACACATTTTCGCACTAACAACTAGCAAAGTCCCTGGGAAGTGGCATATAAGTATAGGTTTGGCTGCCAAATCAGAGACCCCAAATGACAGTGGCTTAGTCAAGCTGGTGATGTATTTCTGTTTAACAGAGAGCTGGCATGGAAGCTCTGCTTCGTAAACTCATCAGGGGCCCAGGTTCCTTGCTGCTGGCTTCTCTGCTGTCCCCCACATGGGACTTCTAACTGTGGGCCCAGAAGGCTGCTCCAGCTTTCCACCGTCATGTCACCACTGGTCCAGCCAGCAGGAAGGAGGAAAGGGGAGGAGGGGACTTTGTCCTACCCTTTTGGGACATCACCTAGAAGCAGCATTCATACAGTTCTTAGCTACACCGAGTGCTAGAGATGCTGGGAAAGTGGTCTGTAGCTGGGGCCACCTTCCCAGTGAAACATTCTGCTCTACAGCCTTTCTGGGGAGAACAGGTCCTGGGGGACAGCCAGCCAGCACTGCCACATTTTCATCACCCTGTGATAGATGAGAGATCAAGGCCACCCTCCCTCCTCGATGTACTAGCTCGGGGGGGGGTCCCCCCTTCCTTATGTTCTCTCCGACTTTGTCCTGTACAGCATTCATCAGGGTTTGTTGATGACTATTTGTGTGATGATTTGATGATATGATTGGGGTCTGGCTCCCCGACAAGAGGACAGGGACCTTGTCTCTCTTGGCCTTCCACTGTGTCCCCAGTGGGCCTGGCACAAAAAGGGGGACAAGGTAATTATCTGCTGAGAGATGACAGGCTCCTGGGTGCTCAGGGGAGACCACTCATAGGTTGGAGGGGTGTCACCTAGGGACAGGAAGAGGACTTCCAAGTGGCTTTGCCAGTCTCATTCGGGTAGTGGAAACAGCTTGGGGCTGCCAAGTTGGACAGACCTGGGGTCAAATTCCATTTCTGCCAAGTGGGCAGGTTTCATCAGGTCACTGGATCTCAGTGTAAAATGAGAGGATGACACCAATAAGGCATGTTGAGGGGTCCACAAGAAAAGCTCTGACTGCAAATAGTACTGCCTGCTTCAAACCCAACCCCTGAAGGCTGAAGACTTGCCCACAGGACAGGCTTGCCTCAAACCCCTCCCCGCCCCGCCTCCCACTCCCTGAGTACAGGAAGTGAGCTCAGGCCCGCTGCGGCCCGGCTGCCCGCTGCCCCCAGCCCGAGGCTGCTGGCCTGAGCCAGCCACAGCCCCCGTGTGTTCAGAGGGACACCCTAGCACTTGTGATCAGCCTTTGGAGTTTATTTACGAAACAGCGGCGCCCCCGAACCCCAATTCCTGTTTTATTTTATTTTATTTTATTTTTCATTTATTTATTTTTTTTTAACATCTTTATTGGAGTATAATTGCTTTACATTGTTGTGTTCGTTTCTGCTGTATAACAAAGTGAATCAGCTATATGTATACATATATCCCCATATCCCCTCCCTATTGCGTCTCCCTCCCACCCTCCTTATCCCACCCCTCTAGGTGGTCACAAAGCACTGAGCTGATCTCCCTGTGCCATGCGGCTGCTTCCCACTAGCTATCTATTTTACGTTTGGTAGTGTGTATATGTCCGTGCCACTCTCTCACTTCGTCCCAGCTTACCCTTCCCCCTCCCCATATCCTCAAGTCCATTCTCTAGTAGGTCTGTGTCTTTATTCCCGTCTTTCCCTTAGGTTCTTCATGACCATCTTTTTCTTAGATTCCATATATATGTGTTAGCATACGGTATTTGTTTTTCTCTTTCTGGCTTACTTCACTCTGTATGACAGACTCTAGGTCCATCCACCTCACTACAACCAATTCCTGTTTTAGAACCGACTGAGGGGCAGGAGCCAAGCCAGGCCCTCAAGGGGAGAGTGGGGGGGGCCAATCCCTGTGGCGTGTGTTTATCTCACACTTTCATGCATCGCGCCAAGTGTCCCTGGCAACTAGGCACTCCCCTGCTGTGACCCGGCAGGAGCGTCGCGCTGTCGCAGACCTCTCCTCCTGTGACCCCGCTCAGGCGCGCCTGTGCACTTCACTCACGCCGGGAAATAGAGGATGGCGGCCACGAACGTGGGCTCTGGATCAGACAGACCCGGCTTCAAATTCCATCTCAGCTGCACAACCCCAGACAGACTCAACCCCCCTGAGCCTCAATTTCCCGGTCTCTAGGCAGGCTGTCCCCGTCCTCCGGGGCCAGGGCTGGGATTTGGTGAGGTGGTAACGCCCTGTCCTGAGGGGGCTGCAGGCATGCCAGCCTCTCCTGTGATGCCTCATGATCGCGGAGGTATCCTGGAGCCTCTCTTCTTCCTGGCCCAGGTAGAGAAGGAGAACTTCGTGATCCAAGAACTGAAAAACCACCTGCACCAGGTGCCCAAGTTCTCAGAGAACAGCCTCCTTCGCACCAAGCAGGAGGCTGAGGAGCAGCAGAAGGCGGACTTCCAGGCCTCGCAGGCCCGGGTGGCCAAGATCCAGCAGGAGATCCTGCTGCTGCAGTCGCGGTTCAACAGCCTGGTCATGGAGAACTGGAAGGCAGAGCAGGCGCTGAGGAAGGTGCCCTGGGAAAGCGGGGCGGTGGGGACAATGGGGCCACTGGGGCAGGGGAGGGGGTGAAGGGAGGGCCAGGCGCAGGGCTTGGGGTGGGGGGCAGGGCTGCTCCAGCCACCTGGGGAGCAGCTCCCTGGGGGGAAGGGTGCAGGGAAGCCCAGGATGGATGCAGTATCCCTCGGGAGGCGGGAGGGAGCAGCACACAGGCCCAGGGACTGGGGGCAGAGAGATCAGGTCCTGCTGCAGGCCAGCTCTGTGACCTTGGGCAAGTTCCTGAACTCCTCTGAGGCTCACAAGGAGGATGATACCCACCAGTCCTGCAAAGGAAATGAAAGGCGCACAGAAACCTCTGGCAAATCTCTTAACTCCCTCCGAGCCTTAGTTTTCACATTTTAAAAATGAAAGCGATTGAATAGGCCTTAATGAGTTGCTATGAGAATTAGATGGGATGATGGGTAGCCAGCTGGTAGCACCTAGTAGGTGCTCAATAAATATCCTTTTTTCATCTGCCTTCTCCATCGTCTCAGCTAGGACCCAGGCCCAGCATGCATCCAGCTTGCTTCCGATTCCCTTTCCTCACAAAGGGCACCCTTTCTAACACTTGTTCTCAGATTCGTTATTGTTTCACTACACTTTTGAGCATCTGATGGAAGCACTGGGCCTCTCCCCCATGAAAAGGCTCAGAAGTACATACCCATGGTGCAGGGCAATTCTTGGGTCACAGGCCCCCTGAAGCCAGCCCATCCATG
Organism: Mesoplodon bidens; assembly: GCF_964165515.1. Taxonomy (NCBI): domain Eukaryota; kingdom Metazoa; phylum Chordata; class Mammalia; order Artiodactyla; family Ziphiidae; genus Mesoplodon; species Mesoplodon bidens. The sequence continues at coordinate 15,688,086 of NC_138169.1, read as the reverse complement.
GTGCCCAAGTTACGAACTCTTGCACTGTAGGACTAAGGAGCTGATTTTTTTTTTAATTGAGGTGAAATTCACATAACATAAAATATAACCATTTAAATTTATTCAGTGGCACTTAGTATATTCACAATGTCGTACAACGACAACTTTTATCTAGTTCCAAGATATTTTCATCACCTCCAGATAAAACCCTGTACTCATTAAGTAGCTTCTCCATCCCCCTCCCCCCAGTCCCTGGCAACCACTAATCTACTTTTTGTCTCTATGGATTTGCCTATTCTGGACTCTTCATGTAAATGGAATCATACAATATGTGGTCTTTCGTGTCTGGCTTCTTTCACTTAGCATTGCACTTTCAAGGTTCATCCACGTAGCATTTACCAATACTTCACTCCTTTTTATGGCAGAATAGCATTCCATTGTATGTACAGGAGCTGATCTTTTAAAAACAAAATTAGGTCATGTTCCTCCACTGTATCTAACTCCACCCAACAGCTTCCACTCTCCCTTACGTTAGAAACCAAACTCCTTCCACTGCTGACACTCCCTCTGTGACACAGCTTCTCACTCTGAGCTCAACGGGACCATTCCCCTCCCCGGCCATGCCATTCCAGCCACACTGGCTCAGTTCCTACTCTTTAAACATCACCAGCTTGTTCCCACCTCAGGGCCTTTGCACCTGCTGCTCCCTCTGCCTACAGTGTTCTGGAGCTGGACTGCTGGCTTCAAATCCAAGCTCCACCACCCGTGAGCTCTGTCATCTTGGGCCAAGTGAGTTAGCACATCTGATCCTCCGTGTCCTCGCCTGTGAAATGGAGAACGTACCTTGTGATGTGGATTCAGGAGGCGAGGCGTGATGCACGGCCTGCGGATGCAGAGCGGGCTGAGTGCTTTTTATTGTTAATATTAGTATTAATATTGGATTATGGATTAACGGATTATTTTAATAATTAATTGTGGATTAATTAATGTTAATCAATAATATTATTATTAATAAAATATCCATTAATATTAATAATTGATTAATATTAATCCATCACACAATGACTAACTGAATTTTTTTTAGAAAAAGTATAAAGTGGAAACGGAAATTGAGAACTGGATCCAGAAATACGATTTGGAGATGAGTGAAAAGCAGGTATTTGTCTGCCTAAGTCTCTCTCAAGTGTGTTTCCCAAGATCCTCTAGGAATGGGGGTGAGGGGTGGAGAAGAGAAGCCCTAGTATGTATGGTCCATGGTCTATGCCAAGTTCTGGGCCTCTCCAGAGTGGCTTCCCTGCCCCTTCCTTAGGCTCAAGGGTTTGTCTAGCCTGGGGCAGTGAGGGGAGTGGTGGGAAAGGAAGGAGCCGGAAGCTGCGAGCCACCAAGATGTGCTTGACCCCAGGCCCGAAGATCTTGGCTCCATCTACTGTCAACTTCCCAGACTCCCCGTTCCCTCCTGCTCAGCTCCTGCCAGCGGCCCCCTAAGCCGGGACTCATCCCCATGGGATTCAAGCATTCACCTCCACCACTTCACTCAGTCACTCAGGAACTTTCTACCGAGTGCTTAGATGTGCCAGGTGCTGGGCTCCAGCGGTCAAGAAAGTCCCCATTGTCATCTGGAGGTTCTACTCTAGTGGCACTTACTCGCTGTGTGACCCTAAGTAAGGGACTTGACCTTTCTGAGCCCATTTCTGCATGTGATCACAGTAACACCCACGCTGGAACCATGGTGGGGATTGAACGAGTCACTGTTGTCACAGGTGCTTGTACAGCACAGGATCTGGCCTGGAGGAGGTGCTCAGGGAATAGTAGCCTAAAAACGGGGTGCCCTTAAGCCTCCACCCAGCTCTGTGATAACATCGGTGGCCCACAGCCCCGACTTTGGGGCAGGGGGGCCTGGTGAGCACTGGAAGTGACATCAGCCTCTGAGTGGTCAACGTCAGGTGTGCTGTATGATCCTGAATGCTCTACGAAGGGGGAGACTTTGGAGGCTGTGCTCCTGTTTCTCTGTTCCCAATGAGGGTGGTGGGTTAATGATGGCAGAGACCGAGTCCACTTAGCTCTGTGTCCTCTGGAAGTACTTTTCTTCTGGTAGATGCCTGGTGGGAGGGGGGGATGGAGGTTGCATCCATCCCGTCATTTAATCCTGGAAATAGCTCCCACCCCTGCTCCTGGGTTTGGAATTGTCCCCATGTTTCAGATGAGGAAAAATGATGGCTTGAAAGGTGAAGCCCCTCAAGATGTGGCTAAGCTGAGATTGGAAGCCCAGCCTGCCCAGCCCATGAGCCGTGTTCTTTCCTCCTTCCTGAAACTGTTTCAGCTGGGTCCCACCGTAAACTCAGATGGACCGCGTCAGCTCTCCCATTCTCATCTGGGCCTCAGATGCGGAAAGGCTTAGCGTAGGCGGCATTACTGGGGTGGAAGCGCCTTCGGGAAGGGTGGGAACAGAAGATGGTGGCAGGCGGTGTTCTGTGCCTGGAGACCCCTACCCCCTGCCTCTCACCCCAGGATGAGTACGAGGAGTTGGATGTCATCCACAAAGAGGAAAAGCTCCAGCTGGAGGAGCTGAAGAGACGGCATGACGTGCTGGTGGAAGAGTTCTCCCAGATCCGGGCCGAGCAGGAGATCAACGCCAAGAAGAGGCTGGAAGCCGAGCAGGAGATGGTGCGCATGGTGCGGGCTGCCACGCTCATCCAGGCCCTGTGGAGGGGCTACCTGGTCCGCTCCATGCTCAGGTCCAAGAAGAAGCGGAGCAAGAGCAAAGTGAAGGAGAAGGGCAAGGGCAAGGGCAAGGGCAAGGTCAAGAAGTGAGTCCTTCCCCCAGCCTGCCCAGACCCCTGCCCTCACCATGACCTTACCTCTCACTCGAGAGCCGGCCTGGAAGCCCCTGGGATGTGGAGCCCTGCAATTCATGGCTTTAACACTTTTTCAAAATTAAAAACCCTTTTAAACCACAGCCTACAAATAAACTTCACTTTACCCAGGGCCATTGGGTGCGTGTCCATGCTGCAGATGCCAATTCCATGAGGGGAACACACAGGCTGGATGTCAGCACGTAACCATTCCTTCATTTAGCTTCGGTGGGAAGCCAGACCCTGGGCTGCATCCCCCTCGGTCCCAGCCCAGAAGCTGCCATGACTGCGATGGACACATCACCCACCAGGACAGCTGGGTGTGGGTCACAGCTGCCCACAGGGGAGGGCGGGGCAGGCAGAGAACCCCAGGAGAAAGAGGGAGGGTTTCAGGCTGCACCCTGCCCCTGCTCTGGGTATCAATTTGCCCATAACTTCTCCCTGGTTTAGCATCGTGAAAGCTCAGGGGTCCTGAAGTCATAAACCAGCAACCTCACATTAGCCTTATTCGGTGTCCAGGTAGTTGAAGAATATATTTTTTAATTCACTACTGGCGTTTTTTTTTAAAGTCTTTATTGAATTTGTTACAATATTGCTTCTGTTTTATGTTTTGGTTCTTTGGCCGTGGGGCATGTGGGATCTTAGCTCCCCGACCAGGGATCCAACCCACATTCCCTTCACTGGAAGGCAAAGTCTTAACCACTGGACCACCTGGGAAATCCCCACTGCTGGCATTTAAAAAATCAGAGGCTACTGCTTAAAAATGCCTTTTCTGGAAAAATCTCATCATCCAGATAGCCCGGGCCTGCATGTCTTCTAAAGGTGAGCAGGAGCGCCCCCTTTGGATGGCAGAGACAGGTTGTCCCAGTCCCCACCACTCCCAACTGTCTTCCAGCCATCATGGCCTCAGTGTCAGTCGCCCCTTATCATCATACTTGGGCGGTTGCTTCCCTTTTTTAGTACAGTTTGGAGGAAAGAGGTATTTGTGGCCAATGTCTACTAAAACATAGGGGCAAGGGATAAAGGCAAATGAGAGCTGAATGTTTCAAGTAAAACTGAGGAGGGAGGGAACTAACTCTTAGTGAGAGTTCTAGGAAATTTAAACACCCTACATGTTTAAAATGCTGTCTGTGCCAAGAGCATGGCTCGCTTGCGTCCCTCACGGCCCACCGGAACCGTGTAGGCGTCTGAATGTGGGCCCCTGGTCCTAGGCACCGTTGGTCCCTCCCAGACTGTTCCCCGGGAGTGTGTGCTCTTCCCTTCCCCCAAGGTGGAGGCACAGAACCAAAGATGTGGCTTCCAGCTGGCCTCTCTGGAATTCCGGTGCTTCCTGGAGGTGCATCAGGACACAGAGAGGCCCAAGGCGTGGCCTCCACCCAACCCACCAGGATGCTGGGATTCTGGGTGCAGCTCCATCAGAGCAAAGGCTTTGCTGTTCCTCTTGAGGGGCCTGACCCAGGATGGTGCGGGGCAGGAGGCAGGTGGGCCCTGACCACTTAGGCTTCCTTCCCGAGTGCTCTCCAGGTGCCATGTGGAACTTTCTGGTCTTCTTGGACCCCTCAAAGTCCAAGCAAAGTCCTAGTCACTGTGGTGGTTTTTTTTTTTTTTTTAACGGTAGGAAATGTGTATCATATATATATACATATGATTTCAAAACAAGTCAACTATAGCCCATATTCTGAGCTCAGGAAGAATCAGCTAACCCCCCAATTAGTGGTATTAGCTAGAAACCAACGGGAGGAGGATTAGTTGCCCACCTGCCACTGTCATGATTGCTATGTTATTTAACTTTGTTATTTAAATCAACTCAGGCCTAACACTGGCCTTTATCCTAAGGAAAAAATTAGCAAAACTCGCGGCTTCGATGAGCTGATATATTTAATACATGAAAATAAATACATGACTATTAAAATTTTAAATGTCCACCCACATATCACCTTGTGTTCCCTGCTGGTCCACATACTGTGCCTGGGAAAATTCCTGAGGCGTCCAGACTCAGCTGGAAACTCATCCTGAGCAGAAGCTTGGCTTGAAGGGAGGGAGAAGGAACCCTCCGGGTTGGAGATCATACCGTTTACTCACACTTGGTGGCGAGACCATGTTGTGGGTGTGATGGAGGGGGTGGGGGGACCCTCCCGGGGGACACCCCTGGGTTGGCACTGATATGCTGTGTGGCTATGACAGAACTTGAAACAGGGATCTCAAGAGGCGGCCCTCATATCCACCTCAGCGGCAAAGGCAGGGAGCAACCAGAGGTTGTCAGAAGAAAGGGCGGCACTGCCCCCCCTCGCTCTGCCCCAGGAGTGCTTTGCCAATGCCTGGTGGTCTCCCCAAAGGCCCGCCCACCAGTGCCATCCTCTGAAACTCTGCCCTTTGCTGTGACCCCATAGGCAAACCTGCAGAAAGCACCAAGAAATTCATTTCCAAGGTGGCTTTGGTTTCTGGGTGGCTCCGCCTCGTCGGGGGGTAACTGGCACTGAAACACTGACTGAATGAGCCCTGGGAGTCACCAGGGGCCTCCGGAAGGTCACTCCTGACGGGGAAGGTCTGGGATCTTGAGGCCCGTTTGTGCAGGGGGTACTGGTGGGTGGGTGACTTGTGCTGGGGACATTAAGGTGGGTGAGGGAATAAGAACGCTCCCGCCTCGGAGGGCGTGGAGAGTCTAACCCACCCACGGACAACCTCCGAGAGTCTGCCACCATCCTGCGCTCTGTCTTCGAGGGACCAGCTGGGTGAATGGCTCGCACTGGAGTCTCCCCGGGGCGGGGTGAGTGGCTGCCCCTAGGGGTAGCTGGGGGTGTCCAGAAGAGGGCATGGAGCTTTGCAGCATCCCCCTTCGTCATCCACGAGGCCTCCCAGCCGGCGCCCTCAGGTCGGGAGCCAAAGAGCGACTCATCACAGTAAGAAGGAGTGTGGCCAACCAGTCTGGTAAGCGAAGAGAAACAGTGAGATGGGGAAATAAACCCTAAAAACCTTGCCCACCCCCACCCCCACCCCCTGCCAGGCAGCTGCAGCAGCAGAGGGTTGCCTATAGGTCCCAGAAGTCCCTGTCTCCCAGCCTGGCACCTGCAGTGAGGCCACAGCCCTCATGTACCACTACCCCCATCTCTGCTATTTTTCCCCTGCCAAGTATCCAGTCCCCCTGCATCCTGCCCCACCCCACTCCCACTCCCTGGCATGTGCCCCAGGCCAGGCCAGTTTGCATATCCCATCCTCCTGACCACATTGATTGGCTCAGGAATAACCACATGACCCATTCTGCACAATAAGGTTCTGCCTTAGGACCTCTGCAGAAACTACTAGGAGAGAAATGTTTTTCTTCCACCTAGCCCTGAAGAACTGGCAGGATATAAGGGCTAAACGGCTGGTGGCCATCTCACCTGGGATGTGTAGGGGAAAGCTGCACTAAAACAGAGACAAAATCCCAAGAATGTTTTGAGCCCCTGTTATATGAGCCCCAAATGCCCTTTTTCTGCTGAAGCCAGTTTGGGTAAGTCTTCTGTCACTTGCAACCAAGAGTCCTGATTAATATAACCTTAGTCTTTACAGCCTTCACTCTTTCTCTTAACCCACTTTTCCCTTTTTGTAGTGGCCTGGTCAGTCAAACCCTCTGCAGTCATGTGGCCCTTCCAACTATATTTGAAATTGCACAGCCCAGCACCTGGCATGTAGAGGGTACTCAGTTTGAACTTCTGTGATCTGGCCTCATCACCAGAGTAGCTTTTAAAATTTTTGCATATTTACTCAGGGCTTTTCATGTGTAGGTCCAGGACCCAGCAGGTCACTTGTGTGTCATCTCATTTCTCACAACACCCAGAGGAGGGCGATATAATCCCATTTTACAGACAAGAAAACTGAGGCATAGGAAGAGTAAAAAGGAGGGTATAGACAAGATTCAAATCCAGCGCCCTGCTCAAAGAACCAAGCTCTTGATCACTAAGTCAGACTTAAGTGCCTTCTAGGCCTCTTACCTTTAATTAGATTCATTCAGCAATTTTTTTTTTATTAGTCCCACAAATATTCATGGCATACCTATGAGGTGTCAGGTCCATGGTTTTTGGCCAGGACTAAAAGTCCCAAACTGCAAGTCTTTGAAAAGTCAACCTTTTGCCACTTGATTTAGCTGTTCAAAACCATACCTGGTTGAAACCTATGTCTGTCTGGTACCAAAGTTGCTGCTCAATAGCATCTCTAATTCTTATGTACCTTCTAACTTGACACCCTCTACTTGTCAGCATCCAGCGTAAAATTCCATCCTCCAGGAGAGCATGGGGTTGACTGTTATCTCCCTTGTTTAGGAAACCATACTTCTGTTAATATAGCCTATGCTGACACCAGCATTTTTAGCCATGTTGTAGCTGTCAGGGCTGCTAATGTCAACCTGAGCCTGCCTTGTGGTCCACGGCAATTGTCAGGTAGACATGATAATAATGGGGACTTGCTTTTATCTCTGTTGAATTTTATCTACTTAAATAAACACTATTCCCATTCTCAACTAATAAATGTGCCTCTTGGCTCAGAATGGATCCTAAATATGATTGGCTAGTTATTATGGACTGAATTGCATCCTCCCAAAATTCATGCTGAATTTTAAAGAGGTAATTAAGGTTAAATGAGGCCATAAAGGTGAGGCCCTAATCCAATAGGATTTGTGTCCTTATAAGAAGAGGAAGAGGCACCAGGAGTGTACACGCTCACAGAGAAAAGCCCATGTGAGGACCCAGTGAATAGGTGGCCAGCTGCAACCCAAGGATAGGTAGCCTTCGGGAGAAAGCAACCCTGCTGCCGTCTCGACCTTGGACTTCAAGCCTCCAGAACTGTGAAAAAATAAATTTCTGTTGTTTAGGCCCCCCAGTCTATGGTATTTTGTTATAACAACCCTGATTGACTAATATACTAGTCTTCCATGTCTTTGTTCAAGAGACTGATGACAATAAATAAGATAGAGCCCTGAGGCCTCCCTCCAGGCTGATATTAATCGAAATAATCCAAATAATCTAATTCGAACTTACACTAACCACTGGCATTAGATCCTGTTTTTCTAAATTGTTTGTGAAAATGCAGCAAGAACCATTTTCAAAATGACTTGCTGAAGTTTGGAATCATCACATTTGTGTCATTTCATGGATCAACCACACTAATAATTACATGCAAATTGCTGTGTGATCTTGGGCAAATCACCTGACCCCTCTGGGCCTCAGAAGCCCATTCTAAGACATTTGGGGATGGGTATTCCACCATCACAACCATTATCACTACCGTTTACTGAGAGCTTCCTAAGTGTCAGGTTACCGTGCCCAGCACTGTACATGTCTCATCCCATTTAACCTTCTCAATAATCCCATTAGGTCCCACCTTCCACTGTGAGAAAACTGTGGCTCAGAGAGGTCAAAGTGCTTGCCCAAAGTCACACGGCACGTGAACAACAGGGCATCTCCCCATCCTGTTACCTGTATTTGTTCTTCTTCCTTGGTGCGAGGGTCAGGGTCTTGTCCCTGGAGGAGGTAGTCTCACAGCTCCCGTTGGCCCCTGAGGCCTGTGACGCCCCTGTACCCACTCCTCTGGTTCTGTTGGCCTTCCCCATCCACGGTGGGTCAAAGACTGGTGGTGTGGGCTGGGTGCCTGCAGGACTGCCAAACAAAGTCTCATCCACGTATGACGGCCTAACCTTGACCCGGCAGCTGCCCCGGCAGCGGTGCTGAACGTGGAGGGTCTGCATCCCACTGACGGCCAGCTCCACCGGGGTCTTCACGCTGCTCATGGTCTTGGGTGACAGCAGGTGTGCTCTGCCTGTCAGTCCCTGCCTCCAGGTCTCCCTATGAAAAGTGGTCATGGTGGCAACCATCTGTCATCAGCAAAGACTGGCAATCTCTTAAGTCCCCGTCCCCAGGGCAAAAAGGTCACGTTCTCCCTCAACCAGTCCTCCTCAAAGGGGAGCTGCCAATCCCAGGGGACATTTCGGAAAATTGACCTTTTTTGAGTTGTTGTAATGACGGGGAGGAGGGTGCTACTGGCAAATATTTAATGAGTAAATATGCATTCCTAGCATACAGTGTGTACTCAGTAGATATTTACAGAATGCTAAGGGGGTGAAGAATAGATTGGGCCTGTGCCTACCTTAGCACCAACCAGAAAACAAACTATGGTGGCGGGGGGCAGACAGGGCAGGCTCCTATATCCTGTACATATCTATGGGGCAGGAATAATAACCTGCATAGATCCCATGCCTACCTCCTGCAAAGAGCTCTACAAGCATTGTCTCATTTAATCTTCTCAGCAGTCCTGTGAGGTAGCTTCCATTATGTCCATTCTACAGATGACAAAACTGAGGCTTCAAAAGATGAAGTCACAAGTGTTAAGTCCCACCTATAAAGCTAAAACAGTGGAAATAGAATGTGAACCTGATAGGAGTCTAGAGTTTGTGTACTTAACCATTCTACTACTGGGGGATTACACCCAGCCCGCCAACTGCCCCACATTCACGGATCCCCAAGTCAATGTCCCGGCTGATGTTCGAGGTGCCCGCATTCTGGAGTTATTTTCCTACCTGAGCATCTTGGCTGGCTGATGTCGGCGGCAACCCACAGCGCCCCCTCCCCCCAGGCCTGGACTCCTTTGCGGGGACGCTTGGGCACCTGTGGCGCGCGGTACATCCGAGATCTGCAGCTCTGAATCCCGGGAGCACGCGACCCCTGGCAGCTCAGGCCGCCCCCGGCCCCCGCCCGGGGGACCGCGCGGGCAAACTCTACCCGGGAAACCGAGCCCTAGCTATGCATGCTCCGAGCGCGCATCAAACAGCAACCCGCGAGCGGTAAGGCGGGGCGGGGCGGCCAGAACCATTCGCTCCCGGGGGGGGGATTAGGTCCACCCTTTTCCGGACGCCCCCGGAGCTCCCCAAACCCTCGGAGAGGGGTCTCCCGCACCAATGAGGGGAGTGTGTGCGTATGTGTGTATGCATGCCAAGCCTCCGGAGGCTCCAGAAGGTGAGGGAACGCAGCCTGGGCTGCGTAGAAGCGCCCCCCCACGCCCTGCAGCGCCGTTGGTACGTACCCGCAAACTCCGCCCCCTCCCGTTTCCCTGCGCCCTGGCCCGCATGGCTGCTGGAAGGCGTCTGGCGGCCGCACCGCGGTCCAGAGCTGCCATGGCCCAGTGGAGGAAGAAGAAGGGGCTCCGGAAGCGCCGGGGCGCGGCCTCTCAGTCCCGCAGCAGCGACTCGGAGGACGGCGAGTTTGAGATTCAGGCAGAAGATGACGCCCGCGCCCAGAAGGTAGTAGCGCTGGGCTTAGACCTACGTCAGAGCCCGAGTCCCGGCTCCGCGCAGTGTCCCGCGGCCTCAGTTTCCCCAGCTGGGGAGTGGGCACGACTGAGGGTGGGGAGAGGTCGGCTGGCCGGGGGTCGGGGCAGGACCTCTGGCCTGAGCACGTGTTTCGGTGTCCGACACGCCCAGGGTCCTGACGTCCCGAGCCTCTGTGCTAGGGAGCCTGGGGCCTGAGGGCCTTCCGGCCTTCCGGGCCGGCTCTTGGTCTCGCGCTTCTCATTGGCTACTTCCTGGTCAGGGGGCGGGTCCCGGTTCTCATTCGTCCAATGAAAAGTGCGGGTGATGAAGATCAGACTTTGAGAGGGGTATTCTTGGGAGGATGAATTAAGAGAAGGCTGCACCTCTTGGCTTGAGACAGTGACGCCCCCAAACCTCTGGGAAACTAGTAATAATAAGTTAAACTTGCGTTTGTAGATAGCTTCCAGTGTGCTGTCCTCCGTGCTAAGAGCTTTACAGGCCTTATCATTTAATCCCCACGCCAACCCTGTGAGCTAAGTAGTCACAGTCGTTTTCCAGAGGAGGAAACAGAAGCCTGGAGGGGTGAAGGAACTTGACCAAGACCTCACAGCTTGTGAGTGGGAGAGCCAGGATTCAAATCCTGGACTGTATGGTTCCAGGCCCTGTGTTATTTCCACTACTGAATGCCAACTGTATGCAAATGAGGGTGGGGTCAGGTATGAGCACCAAGGGGGCAAAAGAGCTGTAGCCCATTATTTCTCACAGCCTTGTGCTTAGCGGGTACCTGGCACAGAGAAGACTCCGGGTAAGTAGGGCTTTATATGAAGAGAGAGGTCTACACTCCTCTGAGGCAGGGACCAGATGGGGACCTTATTCCACACCATCCGAGCCTCACACAGTAGGTGCTCTATAAATATGGGCCAAGGCACAGCCCTGTGTTCAAGTTCAACCCAACCTTGTACTGGCTGTGGGACCTGGGAGAAGTTGCTTAACCTCTCTGTGCCTCAGTTTCCGCATGTGTAGAAAGCTGTTGATTATGCCTCAAAAACTGTGGAAAGGATGAAATGACAGTGTTCACACATTCTACTCTACAGTAAATATTGCTGGGGCACCAGTGTGTTCCAGGCACTTTGTTATCATGTGTCTAGAATGGGGGCTGGCAAGCTTTTCCTGTAAAGGACCAGATGGTAAATATTTTGGCTTTGCAGGGCCATATATGTTTGACTTTTTACAATCTTTTAAAATTTAAAAACCATTCTTAGCTCATAGACTGTACAAGACAGGTGCAGCTCTGACCTAGAGGGTTGGTGGGGGACCATAGAGCGTCTCATAGGAAAGAATATAGACTCCGAAGCCAGGGTTCAAATCCCTTGCTGGCCGTGTGACTTTGGCAGGTCACTTCACCTCTCATGCTTCAGTTTCCTTCTCTGTAAAAGGGACTAGGTAATAGCACCTACTTCACACAGTTGTTGTGAGGATTAAGTGGGTTAATTTATTTTTTAAAATTATTTTATTTTATTTTGGCTGCATTGGGTCTTTGTAGCTGCGCGTGGACTTTCTCTAGTTGTGGCGAGTGGGGGCTGCTCTCTGTTGCAGCGCGTGGGCTTCTCATTGCGGTGGCTTCTCTTGTTGCGGAACACAGGCTCTAGGCGTGCAGGCTTCAGTAGTTGTGGCTCGCGGGCTCAATAGTTGTGGCTCGCGGGCTCTAGAGTGCAGGCTCAGTAGCTGTGGGGCACGGGCTTAGTTGTTCCGCGGCATGTGGGGTCTTCCCGGACCAGGGCTCAAACCTGGGTCCCCTGCATTGGCAGGCAGGTCCTTAACCACTGCGCCACCAGGGAAGCCCTAAGTGGGTTAATTTATATGAATGCTTAGCACAGCACCTGGCTTATAGTAAGTGCCAGGTAAGTTTTAGCCATTATTATGAATTAGTGCTTTTATAAATGTGATTTCTGAGAAGAAAGGGATAGCGCTGTAGTCCAAGAAGACTCCCCAGAGGCAGTGTCTGAGTTTGATTTAGCTGTGCTAGAACAAGTGGGTGGCAGAGATGAGGCCAGGAATGAGAGACACCAGAGCTGGGGAGGGATGATGGACCAGAAGGGGGATTGTGGAGAGGGGAGCTGGGCAGATTGGAAAAGTCTAGTATCTCACACATAGTAGATGTTTTGATTGGCTCCATAAAGTTTTGAGGGCTTTGAATGACAGGCTAGGATGATAATTATGATGATACCACCTCCTGGGCACAGTTCAAAGCTTTACACTCACCCATTTAGTCTTCACAACACGCTATGAGGCATATGCTCTTGTCATCCCCATTTTCCCAATGTGGGAATGCAGGCTCTGGGAGACGAAGTCCCTGGTCTGAGGTCAGAGTTGGGATTGAAACGCAGGCTGTCTATCTGCAGAGCCTGCTCTCTGACCCTGTGCCCTGTCCTGGTCTGGTCAAAGGAGAGCCCTTTAGCAGAGAAGTCATGTGATCTGGCAGGAGCATCATCGCCTCGAATGGGGCAAGGTTGGGGGCGGGCACTGGCAACAGGACAGCCCCCTTCCTTGCCCCCAGTGGTCTCACTCTACCTGGAATGATGCTGCCTGTGTTGCTCCCTCCCAGCTGGGACCCGGCAGACCCCTACCCACCTTCCCCACCTCGGAATGCACCTCGGACGTGGAGCCGGACACACGGGAGATGGTACGAGCCCAGAACAAGAAAAAGAAGAAGTCGGGAGGCTTCCAGTCCATGGGTGGGTGAGCCAGGCATCCGGGGACTTTGTGTGGGGGGAGCAGCAGTGGGTTATGGCCTTCCGTGCTCTGCTCTGGACCCAACACTGTGATGGGTTTGGGGGGATGGAGGCAGCGGATAGTCTCCAAGCCACTCACGGCCTTCTCGTGGGGGCAGCGGGCCTGACACGATGAGAGAACAGTTAGGACAGGACTCGGGGCGATGCTGGTGCAGGAACAGGCACAGACGTCTGGGGACTGAGCAGCATGACAGAGCTGCATTTCAGAGCCGAGGGTAAGAGATGAGATAGTTGGGTGCTGTTGGTACACCTGGCCAGCCGGGAGGAAAGCCGGACTCTTTCTTGGCTCTTTACATATCAGTAGCATCTGGAGCAAAGATTGAAACATCAAGGTGAATAGTTGTATAACCTGAAAGGAAAAGAAGCCTAAGTGTGACCTGAGCACTGTTTTATTTGACTTTTTTTCTATTTAGATGTGTGTATGCCAAAAACACACTGTAGACTTAAGTTAAAGTAAGCACTGTACCAGGAATATATTTGCAACTATAGGACAAAGGGCTGATAACCCTAATATACAAAGAGCTTTTACAAATCAAGAAGAAAAAGACAGACACCGTGATAGAGAACTGGGCAAAGAAAATAGCTCACAAAAGGAATCTAGACAGCCAAATGTGCTAAAATTCATCAAAATCAAAGGAAAAAGCCAAAACATCTACGTGGGGCTATTTTTGGCCTTTCTGAATCTCTAAGATGAAGGATTGACCAAAAAGCAGATGAAACCATGGTGCTTTCCTATCTCCAGGCCTCCCACTGTCCTCCCATCTCCACAAGCCCAGGTCACATGGAGCCTCCAAAGGCCACCTTCTCCCCCTCGCAGTACTACGTGCTTCAGCTGTCACACCCGTGCCTGCACCCATCACAGGCCCTTGTCACTTAAGACCCTTTTCTTCCTCTTTCCTTCCTTCCTTCTTTCCTTCCTTCCCTCCCTCCCTCCTTTTTCTTTTTCTTTCTTCCTTCCTTCCTTCCATCCTTCCTTCCTTCCTTCCTTCCTCCCTTCCTCCCTCTCTCTCCTTCCCTCCCTCCCTTCCTTCCTTTCTTTCTTTCCACTTCTTTTTTCTTTTGGCCACGCTGCATGGCACGTGGGATCTTAGTTCCCCGACCAGGGATGGAAAACCCGTGCCCCCTGCAGTGGAAGCACGGAGCCCTAACCACTGGACCGCCGGGGACTTTCCGACACCCTTTTCTTTTAATTATGAAAAATTTCAAACATATAAAAATTAGGAAACAGTGAGTCTCCACATACCCATCACCAGCTTCAGCAGTTTTAACCACTGGTGTTGTTTTATCCACACCCTACCCACTCATGGCCACCATCCCGGAGGATTCTGAAGCAAATCCCAGGCATCCCCTCCTTCTATCCCTAAATACTTCCCACCTGCCTCCAAGAGATGCAGGACCCTCCTACACCTAAAACAAACACAGTTCCTCAGTATAATCCAAGGTCCTGTCAGTGTTCAGACGCCCATTGTCTCATGGCATTAAGAGCTTTCAAATCACAGGAATAAAGGTGCAGACGGAGAGAATGAACTTGAGGACACGGGGTGGGGGAAGGGTAAGCTGGGACTGGGACGAAGTGAGAGAGTGGCATGGACTTATATACACTACCAAATGTAAAACAGATCGCTAGTGGGAAGCAGCCGCATAGCACAGGGAGATCAGCTCGGTGCTTTGTGATCACCTAGAGGGGTGGGACAGGGAGGGTGGGAGGGAGACGCAAGAGGGAGGAGATACAGGGATATATGTATATTTATAGCTGATTCACTTTGTTATACAGCAGAAACTAACACACCATTGTGAAGCAATTGTACTCCAATAAAGATGTTAAAAAAATTATTAAATGACACTAAAATTTGAATATTCTAAAAAAAAAAAAAAAAGATGGGCTTTTTTTTTTTTTTTTTTTTGCTGTACGCGGGCCTCTCACTGTTGTGGCCTCTCCTGTTGCGGAGCACAGGCTCCGGATGCGCAGGCTCAGCGGCCATGGCTCACGGGCCCAGCCGCTCCGCGGCATGTGGGATCTTCCCGGACCGGGGCACAAACTTGTGTCCCCTGCATCGGCAGGCGGACTCTGAACCACTGCGCCACCAGGGAAGCCCGGGCTTTTTTTTTTAATGTAAACTTTTGACTTTAATATAACATACTGACAAAAAATGCACAAATCTTAAGTGTCCAGCTCAATGAAGTTTTACAAAGTGAATGCACTTGTGTAACCACCATCCAGATCAAGATAAAGAGCATTACCAGCACCCCAGAATTTCCCTGGCCCTTCCAGTTATTACTTTCCATCAGATGTAACCACTAGTTAAACTTCTATCACCATAGATTTGTTTTGCCTGTATTTGTAACTTTATATAAAATGACTCGTTCAGTATGTGATAATTTACGTGTCGCCTGTCTCTTTCAAAATTAGGTTTGTGAAATCTAACCATGTTACTAGCTTTTTCAAGCTGTTCAATTTCATTGATGTATAATATTTCATTTTATGAACATATCTACCACAATTTATTTCTCAACACAGTGAATGAAAATTCCAGGTGCTAATACCTACAAATGTGATCTTTTTTCATTTTAGCTGTTTTGCTGGGTGCACAGTGGTGGCTCACTGTGGTTTTCGTTTGTATTGATAGTTCTCTAGTGACTAATGACGTTGACCACCTTTTCATATACTTTTTAGCCATTTTACCTCTTCCTTTGTAAAATGCTTATTAAGGTGGGTTGTTTTTGGTTTGTTTTGTCCATTAAAATTGTTATGTCGGTGAAAAAAAAAGCTTTCAAATCAGAATCCAAATGTGGTTCATACCCCACAATCAGATTTGTTTTTTAAGTCTCAGTTAACCGATCAGCTTTGCTCTATCACTTTTCTTTTTTTCTTGCTATTTATTTGTTGATGAAACTGTCATTTGTCCTGTGTAGTTTTCTGTCATGTGTCATAGGGGCTCCTCTAGCCCCCTGGCCATTCCCATGTCTTTCCCAGGCTTGAGCTACCCAGTGTTCAAAGGCATCATGAAGAAGGGCTACAAGGTGCCAACACCCATCCAGAGGAAGGTACGGGGCGGGGAAGCTGATGCGGGTCGGGAGGTGGAGATGGCCAACCTGGCCCTCTTGCCTGGCCTCTTGACCTTCACCCCTTGTCCCATCTGTCATATCTGTCGTCCCCTCTTACCCTGGCCGAAGCCCCACGAGCCTGCCCATTTCACAAGTGGAGAAAGTCGGGCCCGGCAGAGCAGAGGTTCGATCCTGTGCCTCTTTGCCACTTAAGCTGCCCACTGCTGAGCCCCTGCCCGGGCAGCTCACAGGCACCCCATCATCACCTGTGTCTCATGTTTGTTGTCCTCAGACATTTAGCCAAGAGGGAGATAACGTTTCTCTGGGATCCTGAGGAGGATGACTAGCTGGGGAGATAGAGTCTGGCTTAACCTGAAGAAGGTTGTTCCAGCAGTGGAAAGAGTTGGGGGTAATGGGCTGCTCAGCCCCGGAGGTGTGCAAACAGGCTCTAGCAAGAGTGGGATCAGGGCTGGGGGACAGGCGCCATCCCTTTTGCTGAGATGCTCTGGTTTGCCCACTCCCTGCAGACTTGAAGCTCTGGATCATGTGGTGCTTGGGTGCAGGAGCTGACCCCTCCCCTCCCCTGCTCATTCCCCTGCAGACCATCCCAGTGATCCTAGATGGCAAGGATGTGGTAGCCATGGCCCGGACAGGCAGTGGCAAGACGGCCTGCTTCCTCATCCCCATGTTCGAGAGGCTCAAGACCCGCAGCGCCCAGACCGGGGCCCGCGCCCTCATCCTCTCACCCACCCGAGAGCTGGCCCTGCAGACCATGAAGTTCACCAAGGAGGTCGGTCTGTCCAGGCTCAGGGACGGGGTGGCTGGGCTGAGCTGGGACCAGTCAGCGAGGCCCGAGTGGGCTGAGTCAGCTCCCATCGTCGGCTCTCAATCTCTCTCTTTCTCTCTCTCCACAGCTGGGCAAGTTCACTGGCCTCAAGACTGCCCTGATACTGGGCGGGGACAAGTAAGAGCCCCCTCGGTGCCCTGTGCAGTGGTCCCCCAAAGCAGACGTGCCCCACGCCTCCCCATCAGATGGACTGAGCTTGCACTGCTCATTAATAGCAGCAACTTCTCTGCACATTCTTAAAACACCAACAAGGGGGGCTTCCCTGTTGGCGCAGTGGTTGAGAGTCCGCCTGCCGATGCAGGGGACACGGGTTCGTGCCCCGGTCCGGGAGGATCCCACATGCCGTGGAGCGGCTGGGCCCGTGAGCCATGAGCCATGGCTGCTGAGCCTGCACGTCCGGAGCCTGTGCTCCTCAACGGGAGAGGCCACAGCAGTGAGAGGCCTGCATACCGCAAAAAAAAAACCAAAACCAAAACCAAAAAAAACACCAACAAGGGGAAAAATACAGTAAAATACCAAAAGAAATTTCACACACACAACTCAGACACAGGTTCTGATGCTTCTAAAAGCTGGTAGTGCACTGGGTCACCCAAATGGGTCACTTGGTTGTGTATGTTTTCATATGCTTGATTTGGGGCTATTTAAAGTGGAATGCAGACAAATAGAGGATGTTTGTAATGGCTCAAATCTGCAAAATACTATATTTTTCCTGATGTAGTTGCACCATCCTTCTAAGGTAGCAGGCACCACACCTGTTTTACAGATGAGCTAACTGAGGAAGCGACGGGCTCAGAGAGCCGCACAGTGGTCTGGTAGTAGAGCTAAGATTAGAACCCCTGTGCCCTGCCCCACAGTTTCTCCCTCAAAGCTCAGCCCCTTATTCTTTTCTCAGAGTGTCACTGTCACCAGTCGCTTTTGATTCTCACTGAGAGTGTTTTGCTTTTCAGTGCTCTCTTGCCTACATTGTAACTTATTATCTCTATTGTTGTGATTGTCAGAAATACCTCCATAAGCTGGACCTGGCCCAGAATTCTGCCTCCTGGTTCCTACAGGTGTCCCAGGGGTGTTTTCAGAGGAGAACTAAAGTTAGGGATGTGTACTCAAACGGTTTGGGAACACAGACACAGATCCAGGAAACCTGATTCTAGGTGGAGCTGGCAGTCCCAGAGTTAGTTGCTAGGTGGCGCTGTGGGTCAAAGGCCGTTTTGCTGCAATATGAACAGAGTGAATGAGATGGGTTCCGTGGCTGAGTCTATCTTTGGAGAACTTTGTTGTTATCAGTCCTTTTGTGTGTTTGAACCTGTAGTTCTTGTCAGGGCAGTGCTTTTGCCTAGTAGCTCAGCAGTAGCTTTTCCCCAGTTCTGAGCCTGGGGTCAAGGTGTGGGACTCTGCTGAGCATTTGGAGATGGGAAGGGAGAGAGACAAAAGAGACCTGTTCTATCAAGCTAACACCTCTTCTTCTTCCTAGGATGGAAGACCAATTTGCAGCCCTGCACGAAAATCCCGACATGTGAGTTTGTGGATTGGGGATGATGCTCTGGGGTCCCTTCCCACATGGCCAGGGTCTGGGGAGTGAGAGGAGGGCTATGCTGGTGCCCTGGCCCTGGGTGACCTGGCCTGCACAACCACTTCCAGAATCATTGCTACCCCTGGGCGCTTGGTGCATGTGGCTGTGGAGATGAACCTAAAGCTGCAGAGTGTGGAGTATGTGGTCTTTGATGAGGCTGACAGGTAAGGCTGCAGTTGCATCCCCGGGCACTTGTGTCAGGGTTGACCAGGAGGAAGGGCTCTGCCAGGAGACCTATGCAGTCGAGATCAAAGCAGCGTTTCCCCAAAGAGGGCCACAGACTGTAGGCAGTGCCAGAGCTGATGGGGTTCCCTGGACCAACAGTTTTTCTTTTGTATTACTTTTAGGAATATTGAAAAGAATAGTAAAACAACAAACACATGATTTGAAAGAGATAAAAAACAGCACAAGGTTGAAAGCACAGACTGGAGCCAGACAGGTGGGATCAAATCCCAGCTCTATGAACCTGGGTAAATCCCTGAGGGTCTGCGGGCCTTGGTGGCCTCAACTGCAAAGTGGGGATCAAATAGCGTGTACCACACAGGGGTGCCGTGAGGACTAAAGGGGTTGATATTTTGTAAAGTGCTTAGAACCATGCCTGGCCCAGAGTGAGGGCTGCTGGCATTTATTTCAACATGAATTTGTAAGAAATGTAACTGAGGCCAGACCTAAGATTTCAAGGTCATTATTGCTTAGGATGAGGTGGTTGAATAGAGAAAAAGTGAGCTGAGTTCAGGAAGCACCTGTGCACCTAACAGAAAGTGTGATGGGGGCAAGGATGACAGGTTTGAAACTTATAGGCATGGAAGCCCCTGTCTTGACCCTGTGCTGCCCTCTGCCCTCCCAGGCTCTTTGAAATGGGGTTCGCAGAGCAGCTGCAGGAAATCATCGGCCGCCTCCCTGGGGGCCACCAGACTGTCCTGTTCTCTGCCACGCTGCCCAAGCTGCTGGTGGAGTTCGCCCGGGCTGGTGAGGGAGCCAGAGGAGCGGGGCTGGGGGCTGGGACGCGTGTCAGCGCCTGGAAGGGGCTTGTCCCTCAGCAACTCCCCCTCCCATCCTCCTCTCTTGCCCACCGCAGGCCTCATGGAGCCTGTGCTCATCCGGCTAGACGTGGACTCCAAACTCAACGAGCAGCTCAAGGTGAGGCTCCACCCGTGCCCCTTCCCGGCCCGTGGCCTGGACCCTGTGAGCCAACCGGAGTGACCCTTCTCCCTGCAGACCTCTTTCTTCCTCGTGCGGGAGGATGCCAAGGCTGCTGTGCTGCTGCACCTGCTGCGCAGCCTGGTGCGGCCCCAGGACCAGACAGTGGTATTTGTGGCCACCAAGCACCACGCGGAGTATCTCAGTGAGGTGAGCT
The DNA here is from genome assembly GCF_964165515.1 of Mesoplodon bidens. NCBI lineage: Eukaryota > Metazoa > Chordata > Mammalia > Artiodactyla > Ziphiidae > Mesoplodon > Mesoplodon bidens. Next base: position 15,668,371 of record NC_138169.1, on the reverse strand, counting down.
GGGGGAGGCCCGCACCTGACCCGGGCCTGGGGACCAGCACGGACTCCATCGCCACCTCTGAGCTGCGGTTCCATGCTCAGCCACCAGAGAGCAGCACCAGAGCAGGACTGAGGCCTGGCCAGAGCTCTGTGCCTTTTTATTCTTTTAAGTTTTTCTTATAAAAAATTCCAGACATGTAGCAAAGTCAGAAAACAGCATAATGAACTCTCAGGTACTCAGTTATCAACTCACATCCAGTCTTGATTCATCTAATATTCCCCGTTCCATCCAGGGTATTTTGAAGTGTATCCCAGCCGTCCTATCATTTTTCTGTAGATATTTAGTGTCCCGTGTGTTTCACTTTTTTAAATTGAGGAATAGCTTGCACGCTGTAATCTGTGTAAAGTGCCCTAATCTTACATGAGCAACTTGATGAGCTTTTCTACACGTGTATATCTGTGACCCTCCTGGGAAGAGGTCCACGAACCCCCAAGGCTGCCAGGGCCCCTCCTGAGTCAATGCGGCTGCCTTGGGTCAACCACACCTGAGTTCTGTTATCTGAGGACACGGTTCGCTGGGTTTCACTTATATGACACACATTTACCGGTGCTTCCTCTCTGTAGCTGCTGGGGTCACTGATGAATAAAACCAAAATAGTAGTTTTTAAAGAGCAGTTAACACTTTCACCGGGCCCTATTCTCAGCACTGTATGTGTATTGGCTCATTTAATTCTCATAACAAAGCTACAGAGAGGCAACTGTTCTCCCTGTTCTACAGACAAGGAAAGTGAAGGCACAGAGAGATTAGGGAACTTGGGCAAGGTCACAGAGCCTGTTAGTGACAGTCAGGATGAGACTTGTGTCTTGGGGGGGCACTTGCAGCCTCCCTGAGGGAGACCTCTGCATGTGCCATCTTTTTTTGACATTCAGACAACCCTGCAGAGGTGAGAGGTGATATGAGCCCCATTTATACTGATGAAGACCAAACCGAGGTCACCCAGCTGAGCTGGGGTTTATACTGAGGGCGCCTGATTCCAGAGCCCGTGCTCTTACGGCCATGTCATGGCGCCCACTGCCACGGCCCAGCCTCCTCTCCTCTCCCCTGCCCGTCTCCTCACCCTGTTCCCTCCCTCTGGTCTTCACTCTGGGCAGCTGCTGACGACCCAGCGGGTGAGCTGCGCCCACATCTACAGTGCCCTGGACCAGACAGCCCGCAAGATCAACCTGGCCAAGTTCATGCATGGCAAGTGCTCGGCCCTCATCGTGACTGACCTGGCAGCCAGGGGCCTGGACATCCCCCTGCTGGACAACGTCATCAACTACAGCTTCCCCGCCAAGGGCAAGCTCTTTTTGCACCGCGTGGGTAAGGAGCCTGTGGCTGCACTGGGCACCAGGGTGTGTGTGTGGGGGTGTCCCAGCGGGAACTGAGGGCACAGGGCTCGACTCCTGCCACTGCAGGTGGGGAACTGAGGCCCAGGGAGGGCACCAGTCAATCAGGATCTCTGGGGAGCGTGGCCCAGGCCGGCTCTGGTGGGCAGCCCTAGACTCTAAGGAGGTGATGCTCCCGCTTTCTGGGTTCCCCAGGCTGGTGCTTCTCTTTCCCATCAGGAACTTGATGACGCGGCCCCTCCTCCCCACAGTCCTCTCCCTACTGCTCCCTCTTTCTAGCTCCTCTCCTGGGAGCAGCCTTTAAACAGCATCCCGACCCCCCTCTGCCTCCTGCTCCATCAACTGCAGACAGTCTCCTGACTCCCGGCCTTGTCCCGTCAGCCTGTCGGGCCCCACCTTCCCCTCAGCCCACCCAGGCCAGCTCACTCCATTTAATTTTTCAGTTATAAAAGTAAGGCCCTCACGTAGTGGGAAAATTTGAAAGTGGAGCAAAGCACCGAGAAGGCAGGAAGTCACCCTCCCCTCACTGGTGATGTGCCGGCCACAGGTGCTCACCCAGCACTCCTGGTGGGCCCTGGTCCACGTGTTCTACTTGCTCTTCTTGTCTTCGCAACAACCCTGTGTAGTGGGTACCAGCAGCGTCAGCTCCATTTTACAGATGAGGAAACCGAAGCAGGGAGGTTAAGAACTGGTCAGGTGTCTCAGACGTAGCAGAGTGGGGCCACTGGCATTCTTTTTTTCAATTGTGGTGAAATATACATAACATACAATTACCATTTTAACCACTTTCAGGCGTAAGTTCAGTAGCATTAAGTACGTTCACACTAATGTGCAGCAATCACCCAGCTTCCATCTCTAGAACATTTTCGTCTTAACAAACTGAAACCCTGGACCCATTAAACCCATTCCCTCTTCCCCCTCCCCCAGCCCCTGGTAACCATCAGTCTACTTTCTTTGTCTTCTTTTAACTCATAAACGGGCGTGTCATGTTTATAAATACAAGTAAGTTAAATAAGTGTGTGTGAGAGAAGCATCTGGTGGGCAAGTTCCTTGGAATTGTTCTGCATAAGATTGAACATCGTCAAATGAGTAAATTCTGGCTGCCCACAGTGGGCTGGCCGTGGGCGGACCTTCGGGGTGCGAGGGAGGCCTCCACCTGGGTCTCCAGCCTCTTCTCCCTGTTGGCAGTTGCATGCTGTGCCCTCGATTCCGTTTCTTTGGGAGGGCTGGCCCTGCACATCCCTTGAGGCGTCCTCAGAACCCCCAAAGGGAATTTCTCATGTGCCGCGTGACCAGCAGTGTGAATCGGACTACCGCAAACGAATCTTCCGAATGTGGTGACACTGGGTTTCTGCAAGAAGCAGAAACAAGCCAAGGCGTAATGCTATTCATGGACCGACTTACCACAAAATTAGAGTCACCCTGGATGTTTTTCTTGCCTCTGTATACATCATGCATGTTTTTCATTCACCATTTAAGCATCATTCCGTAACGGGTCAGCAAATTGTTTCTGTAAAGGGCTGGATGGTAAATATTTTAGGGTTTGGAGCCATTTAGTCTCTTAGAGATCTCAGCCCTGGGAGCATGAAAGCAGCCACAGGCAATATGTAAATGAAGGAGCACAGCCGTGTGCCAATAAAACTTTATTGACACAGACAGGCTGCGGGGGCGGGGGGCGGTGCTGGATTCGGCCAGGGGCCACAACTTGCAACTCCTTTCCTCAGCTGTGTAATTCCCACCACGTGGTCATCAGCTAATTAATCCTCTGTCCTTAAGTCTTTAAGTGGTTTCCATTTGGGGTCAGTTCCCGGCAGAGCTGGGGTAGGTGTCCTGTGGGTGAATCTTTGCACCCTGGGTTATTTCTCTGGGTAAAAACCCCCCAAAGTGGGGATGCTGAAGACTTGTGAGACTGATGAAGAGCAGTGTCTTGCCTCTATTCCTGCTAACCTCCCAGAGCACCATGTGGGCTCACGTACTCTCAGGCAGGTAGCCCCGGTGACTGTCACTGCCTTGCCCCCTTTTGTAGGTGGGACACTGCTCAAGGAGGTGGGGCTGTGGCCTGGCTTGCACCTTTAGGGTCTGGCACGTGGGACTCGTGCTGGGCTGTGGGGTCCTTTGCCTTTGCTCCCGCTTGACTACCTTCTCCTGCAGGCCGTGTGGCCCGGGCTGGCCGAAGCGGCACGGCCTACTCCTTGGTGGCCCCAGATGAGGTCCCCTACCTGCTGGACCTGCACCTGTTCCTGGGCCGTGCCCTGACCCTCGCCCGTCCGCACGAGGAGCCCTCCGGTGAGTAGAGGCTGGGGAGGGGCTGGGGTCCCCCCTGGAGTTCATGGTATGGATGGGGGTTGGAGGTGGGCCAAGCTGTCCTGGCTTGGGAACTTGACCCCAGGGGAAGGTCCCTGTATTTATTTTTTTAAATTTATTTTTGGCTACATTGTGTCTTTGTTGCTGTGCACGCAGGCTTTCTCTAGTTGCGGCGAGCGGGGGCTACTCTTAGTTGTGGTGCGCAGCCTTCTCATCGCGGTGGCTTCTCTTGTTGCAGAGCACGGGCTCTAGGCGCGCGGGCTTCAGGAGTTGTGGCACGCGGGCTCAGTAGTTGTGGCTCGCGGGTTCTGGAGCGCAGGCTCAGTGGTTGTGGCTCACGGGCTTAGTTGCTCCGCGACGTGTGGGATCTTCCTGGACCAGGGCTCGAACCCGTGTCCCCTGCCTTGGCAGGTGGATTCTTAACCACTGCGCCACCAGGGAGGCCCAAGATCCCTGTATTTTAAAGTCAGTAAAGAGCCAGATAGTACATATCTTAGGCTCTGAGGTCACGTGATCCACGGCAGCTCCTTTCCCGTGCCCTGTAGTGCAAAATTAGTCACAGACAACACAGAAATGAGTAGATCGGGCCATGTTCCATAAAACTGTACTTGTAAAAACAGTAGGAGCTGCTCGATAAGTGATGGTTTCTCTTTGGGGATTATTTTGTGATTCAGGACCCAGAGTGGGGCTGGGGAGGGGAGGTGGGGCCCTGGGCAGGCGGCTGGGCCGGAAGGCCTCTGACCAGGCCTCTGACCGAGCTTCTGGCGGGGAGGCAGGCGTGGGCGGCGGGGACGGCGTGCTGGGCCGGGTGCCGCAGGGCGTGGTGGACGATGAGGACTGTGGTCTGCGGACCAGCCTGGAGACGTCGCTGGAGCTTCGGGGCCTGGGCCGTGTGGCCGACAACGCCCAGCAGCAGTATGTGCGCTCGCGGCCGGCGCCTTCGCCCGAGTCTATCAAGAGGGCCAAGGAGCTGGACCTCTCGGGCCTGGGCCTGCACCCCCTCTTCAGTGAGTCCCTGCGTCGGGCGGGCGGGGGCTGGCGGCAGGCCTCATGGAGCCCACTGCGGCTTCACGCGTCCCTCCGTCCCCACCAGGCTCGTGCTTCCGGGAGGAGGAGCTGCAGCAGCTGCGGCTGGTGGACAGCATCAGGAACTACCGCTCCCGGGCGGTGAGTGCGGGCCCTCAGGGCTCCGGTTGAGCTCCTGACCCCCCGCAGGACCCCAGCGGGGATTTTCTCAACCCACGGCTTTGGCCGTGTCAGCACCTCTATAGCCACCCCTTGTTCTGGAACCATCCCTGCTGGTCCACAGCAGGTTTCCCCCCGCTTCCATACAGTTGGGTAGACTGAGGCTCACAGAGGGCACTGACACGCCCGAGGCTGCCAGAGGCCTGAGGAGCTGGCTTTCGATAGCCTCTCCTCTCCTCCTGATTCCCATCAGGTGCCCCGTCTTGTGCCTCTGGGAGGTGTACCCAAAAGCAGGAAAGGCCTGCCAGCCAGCGTCAGGAAAAAGGGGCTGGAGCCTGTTGTGGTTAAGGGCACTGGTTTTGGAGCCAATGAACCTGGGTTGAAATCCCAGATCTGGCTTGTCCCAGCTGTGTGACCTTAGGCAGGTTACTCGCCTTCTCTGGGCCTCCCTTTGTCATTGTGAAAAGCAGGTAACTAGTGTAAGGGAATTGGGAGGAATGCTGGAGAGAGCACACCAAGCTGGGGAGGGTAGAGTTGGGGAGGAAGCGGCCACTGGGTGAAGGCCTTGGGTGTCCCCTCCACAGACCATCTTTGAGATCAACGCTTCCAGCCGGGACCTGAGCAGCCAGGTGATGCGTGCCAAGCGGCAGAAGGATCGCAAATGCATCGCCAGGTTCCAGCAGGAGTGGCAGGAGCGACAGGAGAGCCCGGCCGTCCCAGCCCCGAGCCTCCCAGCACCGCAGGAGGAGCAGCCTGAGAAGGAGGAGGCGGCAGGAGACAGTGTGGAGGTGTGCAGGCCCCACCCTGGGGACCCTGGAGTCTAGCCTGTGGTTGGGGGAGCAGTGGGTCAAGTCCCAGCAGCCCATGGGGTGGACCTCAGGGCTTTGAGCAGTCACTGGGAGTGGATGCAGTGATTCCAGTCCCACCTCCGACACTTGTGGAAATCAAGGGAGGCCTCAGCTTCCCCATCTGCGGAGTGGGGTCATAGTCTCGTCCACCATTCCTTGCCTGAAGCCCTGGGGGCCAGATGTGATTCAGGATTCAGAATCTTTATGGTGGGTCCACTGTGTATGATGTAACACCCTCAGCAGGGTCTGGGGTGTCACGGTCGTCAAATGCATCAGTTTCCACAGTGAGACCCACACCAAGAGGATGGGCAAAGCCTCTTGTCAGCTCAGGTCAGCTTTTGCCACCAAGTGAATCTCAGGAAAGTTTGTTTTCAGAATGTTGTGGACTAGGGCTCTGCAGCCAAGTGACTGCGGTACCCACTCCTGGGTCCGCTGGGCAGATTCAGGATGGTACGTGGAGGATTCCCACAGGCCTAGGTAGCCCTGTCATTGTCATCATCGTCGCCTTGCCTCAGCCTGGGGTCCGGCAGGTGGGAAGGGGCGGAGCCGGGACTGTTGGTAGCAGTGGGGACATGACTCAGGCAGGGTCAGGCACTGGGTCCTCGTGGCGAAAAGCAGGGCTGGGGGGCCAGAGTGTCCCGTTCGCCTGGTGGGTAGGACCCTGGGCCTGCTCATCTTACATTTGATTTGGACAGAGGGTACCGTAGGCAAAAAAATGCACTTGAAAACCCCTGGACTCGTCCACGTCATAGAGAGCAAGTCCAGACCCAGAGAGGGACAGGGCCTTGCCTTGGTCAGATGACCTGGGGGACCAAGCTGGGACTGGAGCGTGGTGGGCCTCATCCTAGTTGGCACCCTGCCCTCCCCAACTCCCGCCTGTCCTGCCTCTGCTGGTGCTTGAGGCAGGGGTTGTGGTGCATGTGCAGATGAGGAAACGGAGGGTCTCAATGGCAACACCAAGCTTTCAAAGTCCCAGCAGCCCCTGACCCTCAACCCTAGCTGGGCTGGTGGGTGGAGAGGCCAGTCCAGTCCCTGGGGCCTACAGGTGACACTGGGCCCCGGTCCACCAGGACCTCTTCACAGAGGTTGTGGGTCGGAAGCGGCAGCAGCCAGGACCCGACCGAGGAGCCAAGAGGCGGAGGGAGGAGGCCCGGCAGCGGGACCAGGCGTTCTACATCCCCTACCGGCCCAGGGACTTCGACAGCGAGCGGGGGTGAGTGGCCGCTGGTCCCGGGTGGGGCAGGCGGGCCTGATGGGCCCCCCTCCCAACCCCATGGTATCTCCCCACCCTCCCTCTGCAGCCTGAGCATCGGTGGGGACGGGGGTGCCTTCGAGCAGCAGGTGGCTGGTGCTGTCTTGGACCTGATGGGGGACGAAGGCCAGAGCCTGACCAGGGGCCAGCAGCAGCTCAAGTGGTGAGTGAGCCAGTGGGCACACCTCTTCCATGCCCACCTGTCTGCCGCTTGGTCCCCACAAAAGGTGACCCCCTCCTATCCTGACTCCCGTTTGATCCCCTAGAGCAGGAACTATGACACCCTCACCCCTCATTCGGTCCTCACAGCACAGATTATGACGCCCACCCTGTCCTGCCCCCATGTGGTCATGCACAACAGGGATCTTGACCCCATCTGTCCTCTTGGGGGGCTAGTCCTGCTAGACAGGGGCTCATGACCCAGTTTGCCCATTTGGACTCTGGTTCTGGAGAAGTGATGTGGCTCAACCCAGGGTCACAGAGCCAGGAGGTGGCCAGGTGGGGGTTGGGAACCCTCCAGGGTCCCCTGTCCCTGACCCAGGCCCCCAGGTTGGAGCTAATCCCCTGACCGCCACACTGCCTTTTGAGACCTGGGCTGCCAGGGAGTGGTGAGGAGGGCCAGGGAATGGGCCTTTAGGGGGCACCTGCTGCCTGCCAGATGCCCGGCATGCTGCTTTCCTTAAATCCTCCAACAACCCAATGAGAGGGTCGGGGAAACAGGCCTGGAGGGGAAGCGGGCCACCTCCCTCCACAGCACACCTCCCAACTCTTCCCACAGGGACCGGAAGAAGAAGCGGTTTGTGGGACAGTCGGGACAGGAGGACAAGAAAAAGATCAAGACGGAGAGTGGGCGCTACATCAGCAGCTCCTACAAGAGGGACCTGTATCCTGGAGGGGGGTGGGGGGCAGAGGGGGCGGGGCCAGGCAAGTGCCTTCTATATCCACATCTACTGTGGGTGGGGGGCGGGCTCAGGAAGGGGCATGGTCTGGCTCCTCAGCCACCCCAGCTCCTACAGGTGGGGGCTGGAGGGGGGGCGGGGTCGAGCGGATTCAGCCACCAGACCCCCTATAGGTAAGCCCTGTATCCTCTGGGGGGCAGGGGGGCCTTGCTCCCAGCCCACGGTTGTCTAGGGCATCTCTCTCTCGATGCTGCACACAACCTCCTTAATGCAGCCTCCCAGCTACCAGAAGTGGAAACAGAAGCAGAAAATTGATGATCGTGACTCAGAAGAAGAAGGGACATTTGACCGGCGTGGCCCAGAGCGAAGAGGTGGTAAGCGCGGCCGAGGGCAAGGTGAGAGCCGGGGTAGGATCGTCCGTAAAACGCAGGTTGTCAGGTGGCACACTTGGTCGTCTTGGGTGCTTGGTCCTCTTGATCTGGCCTGGGTCCCTCAGTGAGTGACACGCTAAGGTGGGATTTGAACTCGGCTCTGCTGCAGGAGCTTGTGCTCAGTGACCTCGGCTGGGGCCGGCTGCCCCGCGTGCCAGGACCTCGGTCGGCCCCTCAGGGCAGAGGAGCTCCTTGGGAGTGGTGACACTCGGGACTCTGAAGGGAGGAGACTGGGGCCTGGGCCCCGTCCCACTGCAGCCCCACCTTTGGGGCCGAGCTTGCTGTCAGAGAGGGGCTCCCGCTTGCTGTCTGGGGCCAGGCTGTGTGCTGGAGCCTCGCCGCACGTGACCTGGGGGCGAGAAGGCTGAGAATGGCTGGCGTTCAGGCCAGGAAACAAGTCGCAATGACTGGCCCTGGGTCCCCTGGCTGCCTGCTCGCTCCCCTGGCCCCCCCAGCCAGGGTTGGGGAGCTTGAACCTGTCCTGGGCCTCTTTCCGCTGGGCCCTGGCCCTGCTTGTCTCGAGCCCGCAGGGCTGCTCACTGCCTCTTCAGCGTCCGAGTCTGTGTGCTTCAGCCTGGGGACGCTGTCTGTCACGGCTCCAGGCGCCCCTCTTCTCTGCCTCACCCAGGGCCGCCTCTGTTGTCTGCACGTTCCCTCTGTCCCCGTTGACATCTCCTCTCTGATGGTGGATATACCTCTTCTGTTTCTCCCTGTTTCTGTCTTGGATTTTCTCTGACGCATCCTCTCTCTTGTTCTGTAGGTGTCTTTCTCTCCAGGTCTCTGTTTCTCTTTCTGCCTCTGACTCTGTGTCCCTGTCCATCTCTCTGTCTCTCTTTGTCTCTGTTTCTCCCAATCTGTCTCTGTCTTTCTGTATCTCTCTCCGTCTCTGTCATTGTTCCTGTTCCTTTCTCTCCACACACACGCACGCGCACACACATACGCGCACACACACTCCTCCCAGTCTCTGTCTTTCCTCCTCTCTTTGTCTTTCTGTGGGTGTGTCCCTGCCTCCCCCGGACCCCCTCATCCCTCAGTCCTCAGTTCCCAATTTTATCTGGAGTGAAGCTGGCTGCCGCTGTGGGCTTGCTGGACCCGGGGTGGTGAGGGTGGCCTGTGAGCTTCGGGAAAAAGCAGCTGTTCTCCCCCTGTGCTTTGTCCTCACTGGGGGTGGTGGATCCCTGTCAGGTGGCCTGGCCCCTGTGGAGACATCTGGGGTGGCCTTAATGGCCATCTGCGTGGGAGCCCTGCAAGGCTACTGCTGTGGGCGGGGAGGAGCTGGGTGAGGCAGGTGAGTACAGAAGAGGAGGGGCCAGGCCTTGGTGGGGAGCCAGGGGCGGGGGTGAGACCTGCCCGCCCAGAGAGCCGGGAGGTGGCGGGTGGGGCCACCAACCACTGCTGCTGCTGCTGCTGCTGCTTTGCTGGGTGACCTCGGATAAGTCCCTTCCCCTCGCTGGCCTTCTCTGATTTCTCTCCTGCCAGAGAGAGGTTAAGCTACAGCCTGTTTTCATCTAACAAGCCTAGAGCATGTAGTCCAGAGAGGGTTTGGAGTCTGGGTCCCCAGTGCCTGGCATAGAGGAGGCACTGAAAAGCCTTTGTTGAATGATTTGATTGTAATAGTTACACTTAGGAGGCCATACTGTGGACTAGGCCTTGTTCTGAACCCTGCACACATAGTAACCCATTTACTCCACATTAGGACTTATGAGGTAGGTGCTCTTATTCTTAATTCATAGGAGAGGAAACTGAGGCACAAAGAAGTAAAGTAGTTTGCCCAAGGTCCAAGAGGTCACAGCTGGGACTTGATCCCTGGCAGTTTGGGCTAGAGGGTCCATGCTATTGCCCATTACAGTAGACTACTTAAGCTTTATTAAGCAATTACCATCTGACACATGTTGGGGCCACAGCAGTGAACACAGAACGAGAGTGGGGACAGGGGAGCATCCCGGAGGCTTCTGGGAGGAGGAGACATTGGGAGTCGACCCAAATCCTGAACTCCCTGAATCTCCATCCTGGCAGGTGCATCCCAGCCCCGCACCCCTGGTGCCCCCACAGGCCGCGTGCGCTCAGAGCTCAAGACCAAGCAGCAGATCCTGAAGCAGCGGTGCCGAGCCCAGAAGCTGCGCTTCCTGCAGCGTGGGGGCCTCAAGCAGCTCTCTGCCCGCAACCGGCACCGCGCCCGGGAGCTGCAGCAGGGCGCCTTCGGCCGGGGCACCCACTCCAAGAAGGGCAAGATGAGGAAGAGCCTGTAAGGAAGGTGATACAGCCCCGTGGTTCCTCACCTGGTCCAAGTGTGGACATCAGCAGTGTTCCCCGTGTACCACTGTGTGCCTGACCCTGAGCTGGATGCTGGGGGGCTCCTTGCAGAAGCCGTGGTCCGTGCAAAGGAGTGCTTGCTATACGGCCGCGAAGGGGCAGCAGCTGCCTCTGCCTAAAACAGGGTACGTTTGAGCAGGGTGTTGAAGGGTAATGGGTTTGCCAGCAAGGCCGGGCAGGCCACGACCTGAGTTGGCAACTCGGCTGCTGCTGCTTCTGTGTGTTCTGGATTCAGAGGTGGTGGCCACATGGGTGTGAGCCCTGAGCGCCTGAGGCCTAGTGGTGTATTTTTAATGTAATAAACCTTTATTGAGCGCCTCCAGTGGACCAGGAGCATTGAGTTGGAAGGGACAGACCCGGGTGCTAGAATCCCAGCTAGTGTGCGGCTGAGCCGAGAGCACGTGGGCAAGTCCCGAGTGGGCTCTGCTGGAGCCTCCATTTTGCAGGTGAGGAAAGTCAGGCTCAGAGGATGGGTTGGTTGCTCAGATGGGAACGCCCCAAAGCTGGCAGTCGGTCCCCTTTCTCCCACCAGGACAGGCTTGCAGCTGGGACTGGACGGTGGGAGGGAAACAGCACGTAGAGTCTGGGGGCAGAGGGTGCAGTGCGCTCCCCGGCCGTGAAGGAGTTCGCACTATCCCCACACACCCAGAGGTCAAAACCTGTCCTGGCCTCTGTCCTGCTTTAAGCCCTGTGCTCCTCAGCCCCTGTTGGGGGTCCTGGGAAGGTCAAGGGCAGCCTCCGGTAGCTGCATTCTCAGAATGGCCATCACTCAGCGCCAGTCCACGACGGAGGAGCCTTTGTGAGCAAACGCCCCGGGGATGGGTGTCTGCCGTGTGACCCTCTCGCTGGTCCTCCTTTATTTTACTTTACTTACCAAACACTCATCTAGAATTTACCAGAAATTTTACGCCAGGCCCCATTCCAAGCATCTGACCAACATCAGCTTGTTTAAATGCCCCCAACTGGGGACCTCCCTGGTGGCGCAGTGGTTAAGAATCCACCTGCCAATGCAGGGGACATGGGTTTGATCCCTGGTCCAGGAAGATCCCACATGCCGCGGAGCAACTAAGCCCGTGTGCCACAACTACTGAGCCTGTGCTCTAGAGCCTATGAGCCACAACTACTGAAGCCCACGTTGCACAACTACTGAAGCTCGTGCACCTACAGCCCGTGCTCCGCAACAAGAAGCCACCGCAATGAGAAGCCTGCATACCGCAACGAAGAGTAGCCCCTGCTCACCACAACTAGAGAAAGCCTGTGCAGCAACAAAGACCCAACGCAGCCAGAAATAAATAAATTTATTAAGAGGAAAAAAAAAGTCCCCCATCTGCCCTGGGTGGGAGGACCAGGTCCCAGGTCACATGGTGGATGTGGGATTGGTTCCCTCCATGTAGCCCACATTCATTTAGTATTTGCTGTGCGCCCCTCATGCCCACCCCACTGCAATCTGAGCGGGCACAGCCCTCCCGTCTTCCTGGTGAGAGCCACTCAGCCTGTACCCCGCAGGAATTGTGTACCTCCTGGCGGCACCTCCCCCACTGCTCACCTGGTTCAGGGTCAGGAGGCAGGGACGGAGGGCTTGGCCTGATGGAGGCCAGCCAGCATGGCAGAGAGGTCCAGGATGAAGAGCTTCACCTGGGGGTTCCAACACAGCCAGAGTCAAATCCCAGCCTCTTGAGTGTCCAGTCACCACCCCTCAAAACCTCGGCTGCAAAGCAGGGGTGGGGGGTAGAGACCCTTATTAGCAATGATGGTGGTTCCCTGAGGCAGGGATGGCCCAAACAATGGCCTAAACCATTCTAGGTTTGTTTTGTATTTGTGGTACGCGGGCCTCTCACTGTTGTGGCCTCTCCCGTTGCGGAGCACAGGCTCCGGACGCGCAGGCTCAGCGGCCATGGCTCACGGGCCCAGCTGTTCCACGGCATGTGAGATCTTCCCGGAATGGGGCACAAACCTGTGTCCCCTGCATCGGCAGGCAGACTCCAACCACTGTGCCACCAGGGAAGCCCCCATTCTGGGTTTTTGAAGCCTCAGTCCAGGCTTCCCAAACAGTTGATTAGCGGGCATCTTCAGTTTTCTAGATGGCTATCACCTGTATTATAGTTGAATTAGTATTTTCACTTGCATCAATTCTTTTTTTATTTTTTTCCTTTTAATTGGATTAGTCGTGTTCACTGGTATATGACCTACTCTTCTCCATGGGGCACCCTCCTTTATTTTAACTAACCTATTTATTGATACAAACTTAATGAACACCCACGGATCCACTGCCAAGACCTAGAACTTGATGGCAAACTTATCCTTGGGCTCTTCCTTCACCGAAATAAACATCTGACAAGGAAACTATATCTCTACCAAAAGTGGAAAGAGATTAAATTACTCCTTGCCATAAGTAAGGGGTAACCGGAAAAATAACAAAATGAAAATGAAACCTGGTTACTCAATTCTGGCAGCTACCATTGCCCACAGAGGGTGTGAGCCCCCAGGCCCTGGAGACCAGGGAGTATTATGAGGTTAAAGGCATAATTGCTGCCCCCCCACCCCATTGAACCTTTCTCCTTGGTAAGATCAGATGGTTGGTTGAAAAAGCACTGGCTTTCCATCACCCTGATACCAAAACCAGAAAAAGATATCACAAAAAAAATTATAGACCAATATCACTGATGAACATAGACGCAAAAATCTTGAACAAAACACTAGCAATCAGAACCCAACAACACATTAAAAGGATCTACACCATGATCAAGAGGGATTTATCCCAGGGATGCAAGGATTCTTCAATATACACAAATCAGTCAATGTGATACACAACATTAACAAGTTAAGGAATAAAAACCATATGATCCTCTCAATAGATACAGAAAAAGCTTTTGACAAAATTCAACACCGATTTATGATAAAAACTCTCCAGAAAGTGGCCATAGAGGGAATCTACCTCAACATAATAAAGGCCATATATGACAAACCCACAGCAAGCATCGTACTCAATGGTGAAAAAGCATTTCCAGTAAGATCAGGAACAAGACAAGGCTGTCCACTCTCACCACTCTTATTCAACATAGTTTTTGAAGTCCTAGTCACAGCAATCAGAGAAGAAAAAGAAATGAATACAAATTGGAAAAGAAGAAGTAAAACTCACTGTTTGCCGATGACATGTTACTATACGTAGAAAATCCTAAAGATGCCACCAGAAAACTACTAGAGCTAATCAATGAATTTGGTAAGGTTGCAGAATACAAAATTAATGCACAGAAATCTCTGGCATTCCCATACACCAACAACGAAAAATCAGAGAAGGAAACATTCCCATTTACCATTGCAACAAAAAGAATAAAATACCTAGGAATAAACCTTCCTAAGGAGGTGAAAGACTTGTACTCAGAAAACTATAAAACACTGATGAAAGAAATCAAAGATGACATAAACAGATGGAGAAATATACCATGTTCTTGGATTAGAAGAATCAATATTGTGAAAATGACTATACTGCCCAAAGCAATCTACAGATTCAGTGCAATCCCTAGCAAACTACCAATGGCATTCCTCACAGAACAAAAAATTTTACAATTTGTATGGAAACAAAAAAGACCCCGAATAGCCAAAGCAATCTTGGGAAAGGAAAACGGAGTTGGAGGAATCAGGCTCCCCAACTTAAAACTATACCAGAAAGCTACAGTAATCAAGACAGTATGGTACTGGCACAAAAACAGAAATACAGATCAATGGTACAAGATAGAATGCCCAAAGATAAATCCACACACATATGGGCACCTAATTTATGACAAATTACAAGAACATACAGTGGAGAAAAGACAGCCTCTTCGATAAGTGGTGCTGGGAAAACTTGGACAGCTACATGTAAAAGAATGAAATTAGAACACTACCTAACACCATAAATAAACTCCGAATGGATTAAAGACTTAAATGTAAGACCAGACACTATAAAACTCTTAGAGGAAAACATAGGAAAAACACTCTTTGACATAAACCACAGCAAGATCTTTTTTGACCCACCTAGAGTAACGGAAATAAAAACAAAAATAAATAGGACTTAATTAAACTTAAGAGATTTTGCACAGCAAAGGAAACCATAAACAAGACAAAAAGACAACCCTCAGAATGGGAGAAAATATTTGCAAATGAAACAGTAGACAAAGGATTAATTTCCAAAATATACAAACAGCACATGGAGCTCAATATCAAAAAATCCAGTTAAAAAATGGGCGGAAGACCTAAATAGACATTTCACCAAGGAAAACATACATGAAAAGATGCTCAGCATCACTAAAAATTATTAGAGAAATGCAAATCAAAACTACAATGAGATATCCCCTCACACCAGTCAGAATAGCCATTATCAAAAAATCTAGAAACAATAAATGCTGGAAAGGGTGTGGTGAAAAGGGAACCCTCCTGCACTGTTGGTGGGAATGTAAATTGATACAGCCACTATGGAAAACAGTATGGAGGTTCCTTAAAAAACTAAAAATAGAACTACCATATGACCCAGCAATCCCACTACTGGGCATATACCCTGAGAAAACCATATTCAAAAAGAGTCATGTGCCACAATGTTCACTGCAGCACTATTTACAATAGCCAGGACATGGAACCAACCTAAATGTCCATCAACATGTGAATGGATAAAGAAGATGTGGTACATATCTACAATGGAATATTACTCAGCCATAAAAAGAAACGAAATTGAGTTATTTGTAGTGAGGTGGACGGACCTAGAGTCTGTCATACAGAGTGAAGTAAGAAAGAGAAAAAGAAATACCATATGCTAATGGATATATGGAATCTAAAAAAAAAAAAATGGTACTGATGAACCTAGTTGCAAGGCAGGAATAAAGAGGTAGACATAGAAAATGGACTTGAGGACATGGGGTGGGAGGGGGAAGCTGGGGCGAAGTGAGAGTAACATCGACATATACACGCTATGGAATGTAAAATGGTTGGTAGGAAGCAGCCGCATAGCACAGGGAGATCGGCTCGGTGCTTTGCGATGACCTAGAGGGGTGGGATAGGGAGGATGGGAGGGAGGCTCAAGAGGGAGGGGATATGGGGACGTGTATGCATATGGCTGATTCGCTTTGTTGTGCAACAGAAACTAACACAGTATTGCAATTATACTCCAATTATACTCCAATAAAGCAATTATACTCCAATAAAGCTCTATTAAAATAAAATAAAAAGGACTGGCTTTTGCCTGTTGCTTCATATCGAGCCTCTGTCCCTCCTAGAGTCGTCTTTCGTACCTTGGGGTACCCGGGCCACGCTTGAGAGAACAGTGGTGTACATACGAATTCACCCGACTCAGGATGTGGCACAAAGGTAGGCTCTGGGGACCCAGTTCTTGGCATTTGGTTGGAATTCTGGCTGCAGGACAGGAGTGGTATAGGATGGGGCAAAGGCGGGGGTGTTTCCTCCACTTCTCAAAGGGGCCATGCTTTGGAGACCCACTAGAATCAACAGAAGTGTCCAAAGTCAGAAACCCCCTGCCTCTGTTGTAAACCATGTCACATGTTCTACCACCTTGCAAACCCGAGTGAATAGAAAAGCCGGGCATACTTGGTACACGATGACATTTGTAATGCCATTGTGCAGAAAGAAAAACCACTGTACAACGCTGCCCTCACGCTCCCCAGGGAAGCCAAGGCCTGACCATGCGGGAGCCAGAGGGTCAGGGACTAATGAAAAGTGAGTCTCCATCTCCTGGTTTCTTATCAATGTCACGTTTGTGCTTTTGATCCTGAGACAGAAGAACTCTTGGCATAACTGTATTGTACCCATCAGTATATACCCCGGCCTCCTGCACAGTGAGGGCACTGAGACCCAGAGAGGATCCAACTTCCTTCTGACCTCATAGCAGGTGACCAGAAGAGCCAAGACAAACCCAGGGCTCCCAGGCAGGGGGCTAGGCGGCCAGGGAGCTAGGAGACTGGGCTCTGATCGCAGAGGGTCATGCTTAACCCAGAGAAGGTGGGATTTCAGGTACCATGATATTCCCAACGGTTAGGGGGCTGGAGGTGACATAAAGGATCCTCACCTGCTCCAGCTGCCCCTCGGTGTCCTCGATGTCCGGGGCAGGTGGCCGCCGCTGGTGCTGGCACACTAGCTGGAACAGGTTGAGTGCTGCCATCCTGGTGCGTCTCAGGAGCAGGGTCTTCTCAGCCGCGGTGTTCTGGATCTGAATACACTTGGATTCCTGGAGAACACCGCCCCCTTCCCCATTAAGGTGTGAGCTGGCCTGAGGAGGGCTGGGGCCACATTCGCGTCCACTTCCCACCAGTCATAGATGCCCCTAGGTGCTATCAGGGAAAGGAGTGCTGGACTCGGGTGTCAAGTTCTCATAGGAAGGGACTCCTGCGCCCTAAAGTGCTTTCCGATGCCTGAAACCTGCCCATGAGCGTAGCGTTGCCCCATATGGCACTCCTCCCGGCGGTGGGAGGCTGGGGTCCCGGGCGCCCACCTCCTCCCGGCGGCGGTACCCAGAGCAGCGTGCGCTCCCGCGCCGCTTCCAGTTTCTCCAGCAGTTGCGCTCGCCGCTGGCCCTGCCGCAGCAGCTCGTCCTGCCAGGCGTCCCGCAGCCGCCGCAGCCGCGCGCGCGCCTCCTCCAGCTCCGCGAGCCGCTGGCGCTCCGTAAGCCTCAGCGCCGCCTGCGTGTCGGCCAGGCCGTCGAAGCGCGCCACCAGCTCGGGGACCTCTTGGAACTGGGATGGGGTCGGGAGGGGGACTCACCGGGACAGCAGCCCCCCTGCCCTTCCCCGCCCTACCACCCCCCGCGCCTCCTCAGCCCAACTGTGAAATGGGGGCATCACACAGCCCCTGCCCCAGAAGTGTGATTACTCCGGCCCCTCCCCACCGCCGCCATCAAGCCTAGCTAAGCTTCACTGCCTGTGATTAATACTAAGTCACTGTTTCATTCAACTAATACTGAGTGTTTGGATTCCCCCTCCCCCCACCTGCCTGTGTGTCCTGAGTAAGTTATCTTTCTGAGCCTCAGTTGCCCCATCTGTAAAATGGGGTTGGCAATAACAAGACTCACTTCACTGGACCTTGGGGAGAATTCAAGAACAAAGCGTGTTCCTGACATACAGTTAGTGCTCAATAAGTGGTGACTCCTGGCATACAGTCAGCGCTCCAGTAGTGCACACTTCCAAAGCCGTCCCTGAGGCTGCCTGGGGCTGCACGTGGCGCTGAACACTAAAACCTCCCGCAGGGCGCTCACCTCGGGCAGCTGCTCCAGTACTTGCCCCAGCAGGCGCGCGCAGGGCTCGAGGCGCCAAAGCCGGCGCTGCAGCCGCGCGCGCTCCCGCTGCAGCTCCTCCAGCTGAGCCCGAAGCCGCAGCGCCTCCTCCTCCCGGCGGCCCGCCAGTTGCCGCTCCTCCGCCGACCTCCGCAGTGCGCGGCTGCGCCGGGCCTCGGCATCCTGGGAAGGAGGGATGGAGAGGAGGCGACGACCCCCAGGACTTGGGAGCCTGCGGAGCTTGCCGCATCCACTCCGCCCCAACATTCGCACGCTGAGTCACGGGTTGCAAACAGATGGCCCGCGGGCCAAATCCAGCCAGAATCTCTGATTTTGGTCCCTCACTCCTCTCCCACGCTTTTAAAAATGCTTCAGGCAATGAGTGTGTATTTCCCACCACTCCCTTTTGTGTTGGTAAGCCCACTTTTTAAGTTTATGTGACCTGTCTGGCTCCTTTAGGATTGTGACTTTGTGACCCTCTGCCCTGCCTCCCCCCAGCAGGCTCCACCTACCTGCAAAAACTTTTCAAAGCGGACAAAGGACCCCTTTAACTCCTGCTCTTTCTGTTCCAATTGTTTCCACCGCTGTTTCAGGGATGCCTGCATAGTCTGGAACACCTGGGGGGTAAGGAGTGGGTGTCTGTGTGTGTTTGGGGTTTCAAGTCATCCAGCGCTTTCACGCTCACACTTAACCTCGCTCATCTTTTGCCCTTAATCTTTTTTTTTTTTTTTGGCTGCGCCTTGCGGCATGTGGCATCTTAGTTCCCATGCCCCCTGCAGTGGAAGCGCGGAGTCCTAACCACTGGACCACCAGGGAAGTCCCTTTTGCCCTTAATCGTGTCACTGAACCCTTGCTCAAATCCACCCGTGGCTCTCACCACCCACGATGAAGCCCAAATTCCTTCCTGTAGCCCCTGCTTATCAGCCTCTCTGCTCTTCCTTGGGGCCTCATCTTACCCTTTCTCCTCCGATACTGTCTTCTAGCCTCTTACCCACCTGTGTTTTGTCCTTGCCTTCCTGTCTTTGTATATGCTGCTCCCTCTGCCTGTTTCTCCCTCCTCACCCTGGCCCCCTTTGCTGGATAAGCCGACTTGCCCTTCAGCGTTCCCTAAGACATCACTTCCTCCAGGAAGCCCTCCATGACCACCCCTGTGTAGAGATAGGGGCTTTCTCTGGGCTCCCACAGCCCCTGCTCAGTGCTTCCCCCCTCACAGCCATCACCACCTGGACACTTGTCTGTCCCCTTCTCTAAGCTGTGAACCCATGAGGGCAGGGACTGTGGTGAGACCTCTAGATCCCAGTGCAGTGCCCTGCATGCAGTAGCTGCTCAATGCACATTTATTTGCACAAACCACTGATCTCATTTGATCCCCATTTGACAGACGAGGAAACCAAGGCTCAGGATGGTGATTTGTCTCAGACCTGGTAGTAATAAGTTGGCTCCATCACTTTCCCATCTTTTTATTCCCATCTTTTTTTAAACTTTTTGTCCCAAAAAGTTTCAGGGACTGCATTGAGTGGCTCACCTCCTTCTGGGCCTGAAGACCCTGGTCCACATCCACCAGTTCCTGCCTCTTCTCCAAGAGACGCAGCAGTGGCGGTGGGACGTGGTCCACATTCTGCCCCTGGATCTTCCTGGAGGGGCTCAAGGAAGAGGTGAGGGTGAAGGAGGCAAGAGTCAGGGCCCCCAGACTCCCCACTGGTGCCTGACATACCCCAATTAGCCACCTCCTGGCTGTTGAATTTTTCATTCATTCAACAAATTGTCCCGAGCACCTACTCTGTACCAGGCACTGTTCTGGGCACTGGGGATGCAGCCCTGATCAAGACAGACAGATCCCTGCCCTCCAGGAGCTGCTATCCCGCTGCCACAGAAAAAAAGCTAGCAAATAATAATAAATAATGCTAGGACATGGCAGGTGTAAGATGAAAAATTCAGCAGACTGAAGGAAATCTCTCAACAGGGAGATAGAAAAGTCTCTGTGGGGGGACATCTGAGCAGAAACTTGAGGGGGAAGAGGGAGGGAGCCATGTGGATACCGCAGGGAACAGATTCTAGGCCGAGGGAATGGCCGATGCCAACCCCCAAGGGAAGGACCTTGGTGTGTAGAAGGAGCTGCCAGGAGGCCAGTGCAGCTGGAGGGGAGGAGGGAGCAGAGAGATGGGAACTGAGATCAGGGAAGTTGTGAGGGTGAGACTGCGGTGGGCCGTGGTGAGGGGGGACTTTGGCCTTGACTCTGAGTGAGGTGGGAGGCATGGGAGGGTTTGGAGCAGAGGAGGGAACCCCCTGTGGCTCCTGTGGGGAGCAAGGACAACAGGAGGGGCAGGGCAGCTGCAGGGACCAGGGACGGGTCACTGGATAATGCGGAGAGGATGGGGCTCTGATCTGGGAGGGTGCAGTAGAGAGGTAAGGAGGGGTCGGTTCTGGATACCACTGGAGGGCAGAGCTGATGGGGTGACGAGAGGGTGAGAAAGGAGTCGAAGGGGAACCTAGATGTTGCTGATGGTGCGCTGAGTGGGGAGCAGGGAGATCAGCTCTTCGCCGAGGCCAAGTTGAGACTGAGCTGCCTATTGACCTCTGCGGGGAGGATCCAGGGGGAGGCTGGGATCCGGAGCCAGGCTGACAAGGGAGAGGAGGGGATGGACACAGCTCCGCAGGGTCGGCCGTGTAGGGAGCAGAAGGGGTGCACTGCCATTCCACTAGGCAACGCTCTCCCAGCTCTGGTCCAGGGGAAACCCTCCCATTTTACTGATTCTGAGACTGAAGATGGGACCCCCGGCCACACTGCTGAAAGAAGGCAGGCCCCGGACAAGCTTCCTCCACCCTTCCTTTAAAATGCAGTTTGCAGTGAGAGGGGGCAAGAGCTCAAAGAGTAATTCCTTCCCACCTTGGATCAAACGATATAATCTCAGCTGGCTATCAACTAGGGATGGAGATCAGGAACAGGTTGGAGACCTGCTCTGCCCTAACTACCCCTGAGACCTTGCGGAAATTGCCATTGCCTTCGGAGCTTCAGTCTCTGCCTCTATGAAATGGGGGCAATAATCCCCCACCAAGAACTGCCCGAGGAAGCCAGAACCCAGGGGTAGGGGGAAGGGAGGGATCATCCCACCTGCTCCTGCCCTCCTTTCAGCCCTCCCTGCCACTCCACGCCACTCACGTAGACAGTTTCTCTTGCAAGGCCAGTCGGAAATATTTCTCCCAGGGCACTGCCATTCTCCTGGCAATTGCCCCAGGCTTGCTTTCTTTCTGGAGTTTTGCACTAGCCTAGAGGAGGCCCTGGAGGGTTCTGATGAAGGGTTTGCACGCTCAGTATTCCCGGAAGGTAGCCGCCCAGCCAGCCTCGGTCGCCCGAGCAACCAACGACACAACATTCCATTGCCTGCCTGAGGCCTGGAGAATCCACCCGGAGAGGGAGAGAGAGGGGGCTGCAGGGAAGGGATCATCTTCTGCCCGTTCTGGAGGAGCCTTAAACTCCCAATCTAAATTGGGGTGCAGTGAACAGGACGTGGGTCTCTTGGCCAAGAATTTGCCCCTCGGTGCCCCATGTCTGGTCAAACCTCTTCCTAGATGGGTGGGATGGGGCCTCACTAATGTGGCTCTGTGCTCAGATGTCTGTTCAAATGAGTAATTATTGGGCACCCACAGTTTGCCAGGTCCTTGCGGGGCAGGCATTCACTCCCTGGCAAGGTGCTGAGGTCCTACTATGTTCCAGCCCTTTGATGGTTCACTCCCATTGCTGGGGATGGCGCTACCCTAGCCTTGTCTCACGGAGCCCCCAGCCTGGTTAGGGAGATAAAGCAGAGGGGCCATCAGCACTACCCTGTGGAAACCAACTTGGAAGGGGCCCATAATCTGCATTGGGAGGATGGGGGGTAGGGGAGGAGGTGACATAGTTTGCGCAATTACAGTGGGTCAGACACTGCCCTGAGTACTCTACTTATGGTATCTAATTTAATCTTTAAAACAGCGCTGCCGGGAGTGGTAATAGGGAAAAGTACCCAGAGTAATATTACAAATACTCATGCGTCCGCCAACTGGAATAACAAACATGAGCGTCTTGTCCTCTTTGCTTCCAATCGTCTTATTTTTCCTTTTTATTTTTTAATTTTTTTTTATGATACGCGGGCCTCTCACTGTTGTGGCCTCTCCCGTTGCGGAGCACAGGCTCCAGACATGCAGGCTCAGCGGCCATGGCTCACGGGCCCAGCCGCTCCGCGGCACATGGGATCCTCCCGGACCGGGGCACGAACCCATGTCCCCTGCATTGGCAGGTAGACTCCCAACCACTGCGCCACCAGGGAAACCCTATTTTTCCTTTTTAAATAATTTGTTTTTTCATGTAAGAAAATGTATTTTCTTTTTGTAGAGTAACACTATTTAAAAAAATTTTTATTGAGGTATAATTGATTTATACTGTTGTGTTAATTTTTCTGTAAGCAAAGTGATTCAGTTATATATGATTCAGTTATACATATATATGTATTCTTTTTCATACTCTTTTCCATTATGGTTTATCACAGGATATTGAATATAGTTCCCTGTGGTAGGGGAACAAAGTAGGACTTTGTTGTTTATATCCATTCTATATATAATAGTTTGCATCTGCTAATCCCAAACTTCCAATCCATCCCTCCCCTAACCCCCTCCCCTTTGGCAACCATAAGTCTGTTCTCTATATCTGTGGGTCTGTTTCTGTTTCGTAGATAAGTTCATTTGTGTCATATTTTAGATTCCACATATATGTGATATCATATGGTATTTGTCTTTCCCTTTCTGACTTATTTCACTTAGTGTGATAATCTCTACGTTCATCCATGTTGCTGCAAATGGCATTATTTCATTCTTTTTTATGGCTGAGTAGTATTCCACTGTATATATGTACACCACATCTTCTTTATCCATTCATCTGCTGATGAACATTTAGGTTGTTTCCATGTCTTGACTATTGTAAATAGTGCTGCTGTGAACACTGGAGTGCCCGTATTCTTCAAATTAGAGTTTCGTCCGGATATATGCCCAGGAGTAGAATTGCTGGATCATTTGGTAACTCTATTTTTAGTTTTTTGAGGACACTCCATACTGTTTTCCATAGTGACTGCACCAATTTACGTTCCTACCAACAGTGTAGGAGGGTTCCCTCTTCTCCAGACCCTCTCCAGCGTTTGTTTTTTCTCCCATAAATTTTATTTATTTATTTATTTATTTATGGCTGCGTTGGGTCTTCATTGCTGCGTGCGGCCTTTCTCTAGTTGCAGCGAGCAGGGGCTACTCTTCATTGTGGCGCACGGACTTCTCATTGCGGTGGCTTCTCTTGTTGCAGAGCACGGGCTCTAGGCATGCAGGCTTCAGTAGTTGTGGCACGTGGGCTCAGTAGTTGTGGCTTGCGGGCTCTCGAGCGCAGGCTCAGTAGTTGTGATGCATGGGCTTCGTTGCTCCACGGCATGTGGGATCTTCCCGGATCAGGGCTCGAACCCGTGTCCCCTGCCTTGGCAGGCTGATTCCCAACCACTGTGCCACCAGGGAAGCCCCCAGCATTTGTTACTTGTAGACTTTTTAAATGGCCATTCTGAGTGGTGTGAGGGGAGTAGAGTGACACTGTTTTAAAAATACTAAAGTTACTGTAATGTCTACATCGTATAAAACAGCCCCCAAACATTTTGTTAGAGCATATTAAAAAAAAAAGAAAGACGGAGCTAAAATAATGTACATTTTGTCTTTGAGCATTTTGCATTAAGTTGTACATACTATTTTTCTGCATAAATTGATACAAAGTTACAAGATTCATGATCTAAGTTTTCTTGATTTAAAAAATACTGAGGTAGAATTCACAGAGTAAAATTCATTTTTTTCCACATGCAGTTCTGTGGGTTTTAGCAAATGTGTAAAGTCGTGGAACCATCACAGTTAAAATGCAAAATAGGGCTTCCCTGGTGGCGCAGTGGTTGAGAGTCGCCTGTCGATGCAGGGGACACGGGTTCGTGCCCCGGTCCGGGAAGATCCCACATGCCACGGAGCGGCTGGGCCCGTGAGCCACGGCCGCTGAGCCTGCGCGTCCGGAGCCTGTGCTCCGCAATGGGAGAGGCCACAACAGTGAGAGGCCCGCGTACCGCAAAAAAAAAATAAATAAATAAAATAAAATAAAATAAAATAAAATAAAATGCAAAATACTTCCATCACCCCAAAAAGTCCTCATGTCCCTTTGTAATCAACCCTTGTCCCCACCCAGCCCCTGGCAACCACTGACCTGTTCTCTATCCCTACAGATTTGCCTTTTCTAGACTATCATCCATGGAATTTATATACTTTATAGCCTTTCGAGTCTGGTGTCTTTCACCGAGCAATATTCATTTGAGATTCATATTGACGTGTGTATATTGACATGTATTTTTCACTGCTGAGTAGTATTTGATAACATACTATAGTTTATTTATCCTCCACTTGGGTTATTTCTAATTCTGGGCAATTATAAATATAGCCTGTTTCATGTGCAGTTTTTCTTTGTGAACAGAAGCTTTCATTTCACTTGCATATTTACATAAGAGTACGATTGATGGGTCATATAGTAAGTGCATGTTTAACTGTATAAAAAACTGCAAACCTGTTTTTCAAAGTTTTTATATTCACACTAGCAATGCACGAGAGTTCTGATTGTTCCATCTCTTCACCGACAGTTGGTACTGTCAGTTTTTGTAAAAGTCATTCTAAAAGATGGGTAGCTGTATGGATACGGCTTTTTTTTTTTTTTAATTTATTTATCGCTGTGTTGTGTCTTCATTGCACGAGGGCTCTCTCTAGTTGCGGAGAGCGGGGGCTACTTCGTTGCAGTGCGCTGGCTTCTCATTGCTGTGGCTTCTTTTTGTTGCAGAGCACGGGCTCTAGGTGCGCGGGCTTCAGTAGTTGTGGCACTCTGGCTCAGTAGTTGTGGTGCGTGGGCTTAGTTGCTCCGCAGCATGTAGGATTTTCCCAGACCAGGGCTCGAACCCGTGTCCTCTGCATTGGCAGGCGGATTCTTAACCACTGCGCCACCAGGGAAGCCCCAGCTTTTGTTTTTGTTTTTGTTTTTGAGGTATGGGGGCCTTCACTGTTGTGGCCTCTTCCGTTGCGGAGCACAGGCTCCGGACGCGCAGGCTCAGCAGCCATGGCTCACGGGCCCAGCCGCTCCGTGGCATGTGGGATCTTCCCAGACCGGGGCACGAACCCGTGTCCCCTGCATCGGCAGGCGGACTCTCAACTACTGCGCCACCAGGGAAGCCCCCAGCTTTTTTATTTACAGATAATTGTAGATTCCTGTGCAGTTTAAGAAATAAAAAGAGAGATTCCATACTGCTTCACCCAGTTTCCCCCAGTGGTGACATCTTGCACAGCAACAGTCCAGATCACAACAAGGATATTGACATTGATACAATCCACCCACCTTATTCAAAATGCTCAGTTTTATAAGCACTCGTGTGTGTGTGTGTGTGTGTGTGTGTGTGTGTATGTGTATTTAGTTCTATGCAATTTTTACAATTTTATTTATTTATTTGGCCACATAGCCGGCTTATGGGATCTTAGTTCCCCGACCAGGGATCAAGCCTGGGCCCCTGGCAGTGGAAGATTGGAGTCCTAACCACTGGACCGCCAGGGAATTCCCTCATTCTATGCAATTTTATCACATGTCCATTCCTATGACCGCCACAGTCCAGATACAGAGCATTCATCACGAGGATGCGTCAAGCTAACCTTATATAGCCACACCCATCCCCTCCCTCCCTGCCTTCCTAATCCCTGGCAACCACTCATCTGTTCTCCATCTGTATTACTTTGTCATGTCAGGGGTGTTGTATAGTAATTGGAATCATATACTGTGTAACCTTCTGAGATTGGCTTTTTTCAACTCAGCATCATTCTCTCTCTTTTTTTTTATGGATGAAGAAATTTTATTTTTTATTTTTAAAAAATATTTATTTAATTTATTTATCTATTATGGCTGCGCCAGGTCTTCACTGTGGCACGCGGGATCTTCACTGCATCATGTGGGATCTTTTAGTTGTGGCATGTGGACTCTTAGTTGCGGCATGCATGGGGGATCTAGTTCCTTGACCAGGGAATGAACCCAGAGCCCTTGCCTTGGGGGGCATGGAGTCTTACCCACTGGACCACCAGGGAAGTCCCTCAACATCATTCTCTTGAGATCCATGCTGGTTGTTACAGGTGTTTGTTTTTTTTGATTGCTGAGTAGCATTCACGGGATGGATATACCTCAGTTTGTTTAATCACTCATGTTGGAGGACATTTGGGTTGTTTCCTATCTTTGGCTATTATGAATAAGGCCACTGTGAAGATTCCTGTCCTGGTTTTTGAGTGAACATAAGTTTTCATTTCTCTGGTATAGAAGCCCAAGAGCACAATTGCTGGGTCATATGGTAAGTGCCTGCTTAGGGTTTTTGCTTTTGTTTTTGTTTTAAATTAAGAAACTGCCATATTCTTTTCCAGAATGGCTGTACCAGTTTATATTCCCACCAGCGATGTGTAAGTGATGCAGTTTTTTTCTACACCCTCACTGCCATCACTATTTTCTGTTTTAGCCTTTCTGATCGGTGTGTAGCGATATCTTTGTGGTTTTACGTTGCATCTCTCTACTGGCTAATGATGATGAACATATTTTTATGTGCTTATTCACCATCTGTATATCCTCTTCAGAAAAATATCTGTTCAAGTCTGTTGCCTATGTCCTAACTGGATTTTTTTAAACTGTTGAGTTTTGAGACTTCTCTGAGTATTCTAGATACGGGTCTGGATGTTCCAGAGAGCCCTCTGTTGGATATTTTCTCCCAGTCTGTAGCTTCTCTTTTTATTCTCTTCACATGGTCTTTTGCAAAGTTTTAAATTGTGATGAGATCCAATTTGCCACTTCTTCCTTTGTGGATTGTGCTTTTGGTGTCAAGTCTAAGGCGGGTTTTGAACTCAGGCCATCTGGGTGTGGAGTCCACCCTCTTAACCACAGCACTCCAGAAAGAGTTGAGCCCTTTTTGGATCTTTTCCTCCTTAGACCCATTCCCTTCCTTCCATCCCTAGAGAATACCATCATCTTGAAGCTGGTGTGAATCTTCCCTTCTTAATTTCTCTTCTTTTGGAGGTGGTTTTTTTTAACAGTGTTTATTGAGCACCTTCTATGTGCCAGGCACTGTGTGAGGATACAGCAGTGGATAAGACAAAACCTGCCTTCATGGGTCTTAGAGGCTAATGGGGATGCCAGATGAATCAAATCACCCTGCAAATATGTCATTACATGCTGACAGGATTGCCAGAGGAGATGCAGAAGTGCAAGGAGGGAGTCAGGGAGGCCTCCTTGAAGAAGTGACATGTAAACCCTGAAGGGTGAGGAGGGGTGAGTGGAGGAGAGGAGGGGTATTCCAAGTACTGGGAACAGCATGTGCAAAGGCCCTGAGGCAAGAGGATATGGGCCCTCCTAGAAGAGAACAAAGGTCTGTAGGTTGGTGTGCAGAATTCTAGGATGAGGGTGCAGGTCAGGACTGCACAGGGCC
Organism: Mesoplodon bidens; assembly: GCF_964165515.1. Classification (NCBI taxonomy): domain Eukaryota; kingdom Metazoa; phylum Chordata; class Mammalia; order Artiodactyla; family Ziphiidae; genus Mesoplodon; species Mesoplodon bidens. Next base: position 15,640,990 of record NC_138169.1, on the reverse strand, counting down.
AAGGAAGGGCAATACCTGGGCTAGAAGTGACAAACAGGGGATGGAGGTTCAGGGGAGTTAAGTGACTCCTCCAAGAGCGCACAGGCTGAGAGGTGCTGGGCCCTGGAGTTTGTTTATATATAGAGATAACCCATCCCTGCTTTGGAACTACTCATGGCTTGGAGGAGGTGAGGTCCCTACACACTTGTCTTCAGAAGGCTGGAGCTGTGGCTTTAGCTCTGTGGCCAGTGGATCTACCCCCCCACCCCAGGCCACAGCATTCCTCTCTGTTAAATGGGGCATTGCTTCCAAATGCTTCCGGGGCTCCCCTGCCAAGCTGCTGAAGCAGGACCTCCCCCCTGTCTCTGTCTCCATGTCCTGGGGGATGGGGTGGGTGGAGCTGCTAAGTGACAGCAAGACACAACTTCTCAGCTGGCCTTGCCCTTGGCCACAAAGCCACAAGCTCTGGAAATATCCACTCTCCCCACCCCTCCATTCCCCCAACCCCCAGTCTCACGCTTGGGCAGCTTCCCCCTTCCTACTTCTCCATTCCAAAGCGGGGGCAGGGGGGGCACTTTGTGGAGTAGGGCTGAGGAAGGAGGAAGCCGGGTGCAGCCTGCGGACGCACACCTCGTCTTCAGGCTGTGGGAGGAGGGGACTTACAGGCCCTGCTTCCTGGCAGCCAGCCCGCAAGAGGGGCTTTGGAAATCCTCCTGCCTCCTGTCCCACATGGCTTCCTGCCCAGAATCGTGCCTGGAACTCACAAACGAGGCTTTGTGTTCCTGAGGTAAAGAACACGCTCCTCACCCCCAACTGGTCCCGATCTTGGTGGCCTCAGAAGGGATGGTGCCACTTCCCAGCAGGGGAAACTGACGTCTAGAGATGCACAGGTCTGCGGAGCCAGAGGAGGGGTCTGTCTCCCGCTTTGGGGGTGAAGGTGTAGCGGAGAGGTGGTGAGTTGGCAATGTTAAGGCACCGTGGGGAGAAAGGGAGTAAAAAGGAATATGACCATTGCCACAAGGAGAGAGGCCAGATTCCAGCCCTCGAGGGGAATTGGATACTATTTAACCCAGACAGTGTCTTCTGAGTCCTTCTTATGTGCCAACTGGCGTGGGAGGCACTGCATGAATCAGTCATTGTCCCTGACATTTAGGAGATAAGACAGCATGTAAATCCCCACAAAACAAGGGAACAAGAGACCAAGGTCACAGAGAGGTGCCAACAGGCGGGCAGTGGGGGGCGGTCACCACTGCCTTCCCTGCCACCTTCCAGGCTTCCCGGAGGCTGTGAGCAGAGCTACGAAGCAAGGGCAGCGGGGCTTTCAGAGACCAGAGGAAGTACAAATTATTGTCTGATTATAATTTCTGATTAAAAAGAAGCACATGCCATTAAGTCAGAGAAAGCCCTCCAGTTCTGTGCTTGCTTTATTGTCTACATATCACTTCGTACTTCCCACTGAGAGTCTGTTCCTAGCTGCCCATTACTTTTGTCTGTATCACCCTCCTAAGAGCCCATGAGAGCAGGGCTGGGCTGTGTGTACCTCACTGTATCCCCATTGCCTAGTACATAGTAGGTGCTCAATACACATTTGTTAAGTAAGAAAAGAATTTTATATATAATATGTAAACATTTTATATATATGAAAGGAATAATATAAGAAAAGAATTTTATATATATAATACTTTATGGCATCAGTATCATGCCTACATAAGGTTGTATATACTGTGTTTTCCCCACGACTTGCATTTCTTTTTGGCTGCGCCACACTGCTAGTGGGATCTTAGTTCCCAGACCAGGGATCAAACCCATGCCCTCGGCAGTGAAAGCATGGAGTCCTAACCACTGAACCACCAGGGGATTCCCTATGACCTGCTTTTTTTTTTTTTAAAGCACTTTTCCTGTCATTAAATAGTCTTCAAGAACATAATGCCATTTGCAGCTATATATAGCTGGGACTTCCCTGATGGTCTAAGACTCTGTGCTCCCAATGCAGGGGACCCGGGTTCGATGCCCGGTCAGGGAACTAGACCCCGCATGCCGCAACTAAAGATCCTGCATGCCACAACGAAGATCCCACGTGCCACAAGTAAGACCTGGCGCAGCCAAATAAATAAACAAATATTGAAAACAACCCACATAGCTATCTAGTGTTCCATGGCACTGCTCTTACATTATCTGCACTTTATTTCACCCCACCTGTCATAATTTTTATTTAATTGTATCTGTGGGACTTAAACCAGGAAATAGGTAGATAAAGGAATGTAAAGGCTTTCCTGGTGGAAGGATAGGGCAAAGGTAGGATCAGGGGGTGGGGTGGGGGGAATATGAATAAAATCTTAAAGGTGTTGAATTCAGGAATGGGGTCAAGAGGGCCATGCAGCCAGGGAATCCTGGACCCAGTGGTGTGTTGTTAAATTGCCTCTCCAAAACAAATTGTAGTGTTTATTTGCTGATTTCCATGGTGCAAATTCTCCTCCTGTGGTTGATTTCAAGTTCCTGATGAGGCATTGCCGAACACGGGGTTGGAAGGGCGTGGGCACAGCTGGCTCTCAGGGACCAGTAGGCGCAAGCTTCAGCACACCCCTGTCAGCGCCCAGGCCTGATCTCCACTCTGGGATGAGGAGCCCTCTCCACTCTGTGTCTGTGAGCCCTCCCTGGGCCCCAGGCCCAGCATCTCAGACGAAGGGGGGGGGACTCGTTCTGGGTAGTGAGGCCCATCGGGGTGCAGGAGCCCAATCTTGAGATCTTGCTATCAGATTTCACAGCTGGGATGCAAAGCCCCAGATTCCCTCAGCTCAGCAATTCGGAGCCGCACTGGCTCCACTGAAGTGTGGCCGCTCCATCCATCCCTGGAATTCAGGGCTGGGCCTGGCGCTCTGCCCCAGCCACAAAGTCCTTAGGACCCAGCCTCAGAGCTCAGTCACCCAGTGGGGCTCAAGGTCAGGCACAGTGGTAGGATCAGGATGTTCCATTATGGCCGCGACACTTATGAGCACTTGCTGTATGCCAGGCTGTGCTGAACGTTTGACGTTTAATTCATCCCATCCTCACACCCAGCCTATGAGGTGGGCACTAGTTTTATTCCCAATTTACCGATGAGGAAACTGAGGCACTGAGAGGGTAACTCACTTGCCCAAGAGCATCCAGCTCATACCTGTAGGTGCCAGGATTCAATCCCAGGTGGGCTGAACGCTAAAACCTCTGCTCTTAAATCCTCAGCCCAGTATCTCCTCCCACTTGGCTTTACGAAGCACCTGCTATGTGCATCCCATGGGCGGTAGACTATGCACAGAGTTGACAAGAAGATGATAGTGGGTTTGTCTTGAAGAGGCTTAGAGGATGGGGAAGGGGAGGCAGCTAACCATTTCCTGAGCACCTACTATGTGCCAGGAATGATGCCAGGTGCCTTACACAGCCATCTTGATTAACTCTACAACAATCTCACGAGAAAGGTGAGACCCTTTCCACATGACAGCCCAGGCCTGGGCTCTCAGGAGCCTGCCTTCTTCTTTCCCAAATGGCCTCTAGCAAGTCACACTCCTCTGGGCCACATTTCCCCCTCTGGTTCCTTGACAGGAACTGCCCTAGGAGACCTCAAACCCTCTGCCAGTTTCAGGTCAAAGCTTCTCAGAACAACAGGAGGTAGCCAGGCCATTTGGAAAGTATGGAGACTGTGGCCACAACTCCAGGCAAATTGCAGGGTCAGACGCTGGATATTGGGTAGGTGACAGAGCTAGCTCCTTGGAGGCCTGGCTGGCACAGTCCATAGCCTTTGTAACCCTCCTGGGAGTCTGGGGAGGGGAGTCTGGGAATGTGACTTCCTGCTCAGCTCCGGAAGTTGGGCCAAGATGGCTGGTGGTGGTTTGGCTGGCATCCCAGGTGGCCCTAGGACAAGACCCCCAGGTTCCATCAAGGGTCCCTGGGGGCTGGATAGCCTATCTGAGGTCTCTTTTTCAGAAGAAAAAGGTTTGGCCACGAGATCCCACCTAGGTGAGTGGGGGCGGGGAGAGGCAGGACACCTGTCCTGAAGTAGCAGTCGCATAACAAGTACCATTTTCTCCTCCTGAGGATCTGGGGTAACTGATAAAGATTATGGGAGGGCTTTAACTACTCCCTCAGGGCTACCACTGCTCTGGAATCAACGCTGCATCACCCCTCATACCCTGTTGAAGGATGTTGCAATACTTCTAAGCCTTGGGGCCAGCCCTGCTAGGCCCATTTCCCAGATGGGGTAACTGAGGCCCAGACTTTGGAAGGACTCACCAGATGGAGGCCAGCCAGGGAGAGAATTCCAGGGATCTGCATTCCTCACCAGCCTGGCTGGGGTGCTGGGTGGGAAGTCAAGGAGGGAGACGGGGAAGCAGATCACGGGGCTGCTCCTGTGGCTGGGCAGGGCCCTCCCGGAATTGCCAGTCTGGGCATTGACTCCCGAAATCAATAAGTAGAGCCTTCTCATTGGTGCCCAGCCCTTGGCTGACCTGACCAGAAAGAGTCCCTTCTGAGAACTCTTAGGTAAACAAAAAACGCATGCACAGAGATAGTGTGTGTGTATCTGTCCTGGGACAGGCCTTTCCAGTCACATTATCACATTTAAAACTCGAAAACTGTGCAAACCTGGAGCTGTGGGAGCAGAGAAAAAGGGGAGAAAACCTCTGCCTGGCATGGGAGGACATCCCGGAAGACTTCCTAGGAGAGGTGATATTTGAGCTATGCCTTGAAGAACAATAATGATAATAGCAAACACTTTCTGAAAACTTCTTATGTGCCTGTCGGTGTTCTGAGATCTGTATCGGCTTCCTTCATATCTGTTTTATCTCATCTAATTCTCTCAAAACCCTGTGAGCGAGATACTATAATAACATGAACCGATGAGAAAACCAAACCAGGGCACAGAGAGGTTAAGAGACTTGCCCAAGACCACACAGCTACCAAGTGGCGGAGCCAGCATTCAAATCCAGAAAGGCAAATCAATGACTGTAAGACCTTCCGAGTGCTATTTAATCCCTCTGAACCTCAGTTTGTGTATCCATACAAGGTGGGTGGGGGAACTAGTACAATAGTAAGTAACGCATAGAATTATTGTGAGGACGAAGGTGAGAAATTCCTGTAAAACGCTTAGAACAGTGCCCGGCACACAGTAAGCGTTCAAACAATTGTAGATGACTTTTACCATCGCTGTGGTGGTGAGCTTCAAGCCCTCCCCTCCCCCTCCGGCTGCGGCTTCCGCCCCCGCAGTGCCAGCCAGTGACGCGGGATCTGCCGCTCGCACAGTCTGGGTTTAATAGGAAACTAAAAGAGATGGAAGGGGATGTTCGCGGCCCCTCCCTTGACTCTGAAAAGGACCCCCAGGGAGAGTGTGACTCTCTCTAGCGACGCCTCCCGCGATCTCCGATACTGCTTCGGGATGGGGCAAGAAGGTCGGACCGAGAAGGCGGCGCCGGGATGGTAGGCAGGGGAGAGCCGGGGAGGTGTGAACGTGCTGGAGGCAGGGCAGGCAGGGGACATACTGTGTCTTCTGAGCCCGATGCCAACTCACTAGGAGCCTGCGGCCACACGCATCATGGCCGTGGGCGGCTCTCCACCTGGCAGTCCCAGCCTCCAGGCACCCGGGGCTCTGAGGCCGGTGCGCTCTCGCACGCTTGGCTGGGGTGCCGGCAGAGGGCGCGCGAGGGGGCCCGGGAACTGGCGGAGGGGGGGTGGGTGCCGCGGGAGGCGGGATTGCGGGGAGGGCCCTGGGCCGCCCCTCCCGCCCCCTGCCCTCCCCGCCTGCCCACCGGGAGCGCTGGACTAGAAGGCAAGGGCTGGCGGTGTCCCCCGCGCGCCCAGCCGGCTCGGCGCCCAGCTCCTACCTGTAGAGTCTGGCGGGGGCGCCCCCTCCCCGGACACCTATCCTTTCTCCTCTTTCGGAAACCTCTCGCTCAGCTACCCGCGTGTCGGACAGGCGGCGCTGGGATCCCGGGACAGGGTGCCAGGCTCTCTGTTTGTGACACGTAGTCGCCCTCCCCGCCGCGGTACAGACTCGGAACCTGGACGCCCTCCTGGCCGGAAAGTTTGGGGCTGGGCGCCATGGCCAAGAGCAGCTCCCTGAATGTCCGCGTCGTGGAGGGCCGGGCGCTGCCTGCCAAGGACGTGTGAGTACCCCCGGGGCCAGTCGGGGATGGGGGGCGTGCCGGGCATGGGATGGGGCGGGGGTCGCCCATTCTGCGTTCCAGGGAAGGTCGGTGAAGTGGGCGGGGGTTCTTGTCTGAGACCGAGTATTGGGGCACATCCACCTTCATGGGGCAAGAGGCCCCACGCCCATCGCTTCCTGGTGGGAGGGGACACCAAGACTTAGCAGATGCCCCGCCCCGCCCCCAGGAAGGGGGTGTCTTTGTTCCTGGGACGTACTAAAGGGGGTCTTCCAGGGCTTCAGCCCTGGGGATTAGAGGGTCGGATTCTGTCAGAGCTGGGGAGGGGCTTTAGGTGGGGTTTCTCCAGGCCTGGGTGGGCACCTGTTAAGAGAACCCTGGAGAGGAGCCCCAGAGGGCCTGGGATCCAGGTGGCCCCAGGATTCCTCTGTGTGCATCTGGTATTTAGGTTTGCAGAGTGTCACCAGGTGGCCCACCAGCCAGGCCTGGGGGAAACTGGGGTCCTCTTGACCCAAAACCCTAAGCTCCCCAGCCAGCAGCTCCCAGCCCAGTGGGGACCTTCCCTGGATGCTAAGCCGCTTGAAGAGCCAACTTCCCCCTGCAGCCCCCTCCCTAGCCAGGTGTGATGGGGCTGGAGGACCCTCAGGTTGCCCTGAGTACCAGTCCTAGGCTGTGCTTCCCTCAGGGCTGAGTCAGCAGTTGCCGAATCAGCAGAATGGGGAGAGGGGTCCCCCCCCTCCAGCCTGGCCTGGAGCCCAGAAGGGGCTCTAAGGGTTTCAGCACCTGAAACAGGTGTGGGATCCTTGGCAGGACATTGGCTTTGTGACCTTGAACCTAGTCCTGTTTGGGTTTGGATTTCCCATCTGGGCAATGGAAACCCTGGACAAGAGTCTCCAAGCTGCATGCAGCTGAGGGTGGAGAACCCTTAGCATTTTCCCGCTGGCCAGGGCGAGCAGGAACGTGGATTCTGAGCCTTCGCACAGGCTGGGGCTTAGCTATGCTCTCACTCCCCCAGCTGTGGGCCCCCAGTGAGGAGTATCCTGCCTTTGACTTCATGAACATCCCCCCTCCCCAACCCTGAAGCTGTGTCAAGGGGGAAGCTGCATAGAGCAGTTCTAGCTCCCCGCATCCTCATCAGCGACCCCCCAAAAACACACACCTGAGGAAAGCAGAGAGCTAGCTTGCTGTGCAAATGCAGCATCTGGATGAGCCCCCTGATTCCCCTCTTATGAGATGCCCTCTCAGAGCACCTGAGAATTAGTGATTCTGGAACTGTCGAGGCAGTGAGGTCAGGAGTGGGGACCTGGCAGCTGCTGGGGGGCTGAGGGAGAGAACCTTCCAGAAACCAGGTTTCCATCTCACGGTGCTCTGGCCCCTCCACCAGTCCTGGGTGAGGGCCATGAGGGAGTGACGGATGTTGTCCTTGGACCCGGACATGGCTCGCGGGGCTCCCTCTACCTCTCCTGGGGAGGGAGTTGACTCATACCTGGTTCCTGCGTCTCTTGGCCACCCCTCCTCCCCCAAGTTCCCGGGCCAAGGTGAGCTCTGAGGTGGGCCACGCCCCAGAACCAGGGTAGGGAGGAGAGTGACTAAGCCCCAGTGGGGGATCCAGCCACACTGCCTCAGTTTCCCTGGCTGTTGGTGCCCTTCTTCAGAGGGGCTCCCTCAGAGCGTGCTGGGATCTCCATGCCTGTGGGGACTCTTAGATGGGTATGTCCTCTCTCCCCTCTCCTAAGGGAGAGGGCCCAGATTCTTCCTGAAGCCTCACCAGGTTTGAGGGGGTTTTGGCCTGGCTTGGGAGGAGGCCTCAGCTGATAATTTGAGAGTTATTTCTGTCATTAATAGTAACAGCTATATGTCTTTGACGGCTTCCTATGGGCCAGGTCCTGTGTTTAACACTTCCTGTAGTCCTATTAGCATTTCCATTTTACGAATGGGCAAACCGAGGCACAGAGAGGCAAAGTCACTTGCCCAAGGTCACACAGCTGGGATTTGAACCCTGACTGCCCCCATGCCACAACCAGGCTGGGCAGGCAATGGCCGATGGGCCTGCTTTCCCATGCTTGAGGTGGGGCAGGAGCCGTGGGAGAGGCCAAGGGTCTAGAGAGACTGAGGGTCTGGAAGGGGCAGCCCCCTTCCGCCACTGTTGCCCCTGCCTGATAGGAGCCTGATAAGGCCCTTGTGCGTCAGAGCCCTGGAGCTGACGTGCTTGGCTCCCATGAGGGACCCAGGGGTCAGGCCGGGTAGATGGGAGGGGGCGTGGCTCCCAGCCCTTTTCTATGGATCCCAGCCTATTTGTCCCACATCTGCTGCTGGGGAAACTGAGGGATTGGAGCCCGTCTAAAAGAAGCTCAGGGAGAGAGGACCCAGGGAGAGAAATGAGATAGAGGGGGTTACCAGCCATGGGGATCCAGGGGGGTGGAGCCCGATGGGAAAACTGAGGCTCCCAGGGTTACTCAGCCCAATGGATTTGGGATACATCAGATGGGAAAACTGAGGCCTGGGGCATTACGCAGAAGGGAGGTCAGAGGTAGAACCCAGAGAGGAGTTCAGAGACACAGGACATCAAGCAGTCTGAGGTGTTCAGGGTTGGAGAGCAGATGGGGAAATGGAGGTACACCCAGCAGAGGGAACTAGGGGAAGAGTCCACAGAGGGAGCCGAGGCATGGGGAGGGCTCAGCCAGCAGACGAGGTTGGAGCAGCTGTGGTGCCAGCGTCCCTCTTCCTGGGAACCCCCGAGGCATTTGTGGATCAGTGACGAACTGAACTGAGAGAGGGAGCAGAGAGATGTCGGGGGCTGGGGTGTCAGGGGAGGGGGCCATTTGGGCAAGGGATCGTGAGCTGGGGTGCAGGCATTGGTTAAGAACATGTGTGCTGAGCCCCACAGACCTGGGTTCGAATTCTGACTCTGCGGTGGTGGGGGGAGACGGGGGTGGGGAAATACAGCTCCTCCCCCAAGGAAATCAGATTTCGGAAGTTGCAGGGAGCCATGGAGACAGACACTAAACAGAGAGAAATGGAGCAAGATGATTTCACATGCTCAGAGGGATCCAAGATCAATTTTACACTGTCTACTGTTGGAGGATGGTGGTGATCAAGGACCACCTCTCTGAGGCAGTGACTTTTGGGCTGAGGTTTGAATAATAAGATGGAGCCAGCCATGACAAGATCAGGAACAGAGAGGGTGTCTTAGTTAGGTGGAACAGCAAGTGCAAAGGCCCTGAGGCTGGACTGAGCTTAGTGGAAGACAAAGGAAGCCTGTGTGATGGGAAGGGGGCGGGGGTGGGGGAAAGAGATGAGGGCCCCTGGTTGATAGCTTGGGATGGACTAGTAACTCTTACTATGAAGCGGGGATGGAACTGGCTTTGGTTGGCCTATGGCTCATGGCTACTCAAGGGGATGCAGCACATTTCTCCTACTGGTTGTTTTGAGGTCTGGGTGCCCTGGTCTGTGCCTGCCGTGAGAGCGGCTGCTGAGGTCCATCCCCGCTGAAGGCTGAGCTATGGGGAGTCCCCTCCCAGGGAAACTCCCAATGGAGAGGGCAATGCTTACCCTGAGGGTGGCGTTCAGGCACCTGTGGGGAAAGCTCTGGGGTCGGCCATGATGCATCGCACCATGCATTAGCTTCTTTAGCTCCTCCAACCGCCCTAGGGGGTATGTGAAAACATTACACCCGACTTACAGAGCAGAGAAACTGAGGCCCACAGAGGGAAGGGGTCTTGCCAGGGTTCCACAGTTAGTACACTTGAGGCCAGGGATGACTCCCCAGCAGAGCACATCCTCTGGACCACCGCTTCGGGCTTCCTGGGACCGGGACTCCAAATTTTCTGGCTTCATGTCTCAGTGTTCTATTTCTTTGGGTGGAAGCCCAGGGTCCATTCAAGGAGGTCCACAATGGGTGGGCTGGGCAGCCATGACACCGTCTGCTGGTCCCCAGAGGTCCTGCCTCCACTGAACTTGCTGTGTGACCCTGGGCAAATCCCCTCCCCTCTCTGGGCCTTAGTTGCCCCCATCTGTAAAATGAAGGCAGATTGGGATCCCCACCCAGGGCTGCTCTCTCAAGCCCGCTCCCCAAACCTCCTCCTTCCGCAGGTCTGGGAGCAGTGACCCCTACTGCATAGTGAAAGTGGACGACGAAGTGGTGGCCAGGTGAGGAGGGGAGGGCAAAGGGAGCAGGGCTGGGGGCCGGGGCTCCGTCTTGACCTGGGGAGTCCAGGCACAAGAATTCACGTTGAAAAGAGGACCTGGGGGAGGGCAACGTTTACCCCAAGGGGTGACTCGCAGGCCTGATGGTGGGTGCTTTGCGCCCTGACCATGGGCCCAGACAGAGGGGCCGCCGGCTCCCCTCTCCATCTGGTCCCACCAACTGGCCGACATCTTCCCCCTTCCCCCTTGTCCTGATGATGTCCCTGCTGGCGTCCTGGGGCTGACTCAGTGGCGGCCAGATTGTACTTTCCGCAGTGGCCTCCCCGGGGACGGGCATCTCATGCTTGCCTGGGCTGGCTGGTTCCGGGCCTGCTGGGTGCTGCGGGCACCGGAGTGTGTACGTGTGTGTGTGTGGGGGGGGTGTGTGCATGTGCGCCTGGCTGGGCCTGCTTGTGAGTGTGTGTCGGCGTGTCAGAGGGCTGGTGTGAATGCCTGCGACCACTGGTGCGTGTCCCTGGGGGTGTGCAGGCTCAGAGGTTCACGTTGTGTACCAGCGTGGGGGGGTATACGTGTGTGTGCACACGTGGGCTGCCGTGTACACGCATGTGTGCACCAATGTCTGCTTATTTGGGTATACAGGCGCCACTGTGAACATATGTGAGGATGTGAAGATGTTTGGTGTGTGTGAACGAGTCTCGGGCTGGGGAGACATCGGGCTGGGCTGTGCTGGGCTGGGCTTGGTTGCCAGCCCTGCAGGCTGAAGGACGGCTCTCAGCCCCCGCAGGCCTGAAGGGTGTGGGTGGGCCGGCGGCTGAGGCCTCGGTTCCTATGGAGACAGCAGGATTCAGGATCCTCCTGGCACCAGTTCTGGTCCAGATGGGCCGGGAGCTGGGGGCAGGGAGCCCGTGTGGGGGAGGGTAGCCTGCAGCACACCAGCCGACCACCCCCCATCATTCTCTCTGTGCTTGTGCTGCCCCTTATCACATTCTGTGACACCACCCCCAAACCCACAGACTGATTTTCCGTGTGACCCCAGGCTGTCACCCCCTCTGGGCTCTGAGGAGCCTCTCAGCTCGGGGGCTGGGGAGCCTGAGGGGACTTCCAGCTGAGAAGAGGTCAGGGTAGCGGGAAGAGGGTGCTTGGAGAGGAGAGTCCGTCTGATGGTGGGGCCCTGGGCTGTGTGTGTGTGTGTGTGTGTCCACGTTCATACTCTTTGTTGGGGAAGAGTGTGTGGAAGGGAGGAGGAAGGCAGTGGCAGGTGTGCAGACCAAATTTTGCAACTGTAAATTTTGGTGTGTCTTCACTGGGCAAAGTAGGTTCTTTTCTTCCCCCATTGCGTAAAGGGAAGTGCATCTGCAGAGGTGCTGTGGTGAGATGTATGGGTTTGTCTTGGTCCCTGACCCTCCTGGGGTTCCCCCTGCTTACTGGCCCCTGCTGACTTCATGGTCTCCTGGCCCCTCACACTTCCCTGCCTCCCAACCACCGTCTTCTTGTTCCTCAAACTCACCATTCCTGCCTCAGGGCCTTTGCATGTGCTCTTCCAGCCATGTGGAATACTTGTTCTCATCCCTTCTCCCTGCTTTGCCTGACTAGCTCCTGCAGGAAGCCTTTCCTGACCCCTCCTATCCTCACCCCAGTGGGCACCACTGAGCTAACCAATCACAGAACTTCTTTCACTATGTCACAAGGGCTCAGGAGGGAGCACCAGTCTGCTGAGCGAGGCTCTGTGGGGGTGGGGACCTTGGCACCTCTTCCTCTGATTCCCCATAGCCCCCAAGACTTGGCACATAAGTCAGGGTGAGTGTTTATGGAGTGAATCAATGAATGGATGGGTGGAATTGTGTGTCTTGTCAGTTACTGTGTGACAGTGTGATTCTGTGTGTGTATCTCTGCTGCATATCACCCTATGTATGTGAGTGTGTGTCTGTGGGTCTATGTGTGTCTCCATGTTCGGGCATTTCTTTTCTCTGTGTCTCTGTGTGAATGTTTCTGTTTTCTCTCTGTGTGTCTGTACGTGTCTATATGTAGAAACACACAAATGTGTGTTTCTAGAAAATTTTGAGGATGCATATGTATATCTGTATATGTGTGAATGTGTCTCTGTGTCTCTGGCTTCCTTGATATATCTGTGAATATCTCTGTTTCAGTGTGTATCCCCATGGGATTGTGTGATGTGTGTGTGTGTGTGTGTGCATGTGTGTGTTGAGGTCCCTGGGTGTGTGAGGGTCAGGGTTTCTGTGTGTATTTGTGTGTGTCTCCATGCCTGGATTCTTGAGTGTATGAGTGTGTGTGTTTGTAGCTGTATTTGAGTGTATTTGAGTAGCTCTGGGTGTGTATGTGTCTGGATCCCTGTGTGTGTGTGTTTGTGTCCCCAGGTATCTGCTGCCTGTGTGGCCCAAAGGCCCTCAGCCCCCCATGTCCCCTTTTGCAGGACAGCAACCATTTGGCGAAGCCTGAGCCCCTTCTGGGGGGAGGAGTACACAGTGCACCTGCCCCTGGATTTCCACCAGCTGGCCTTCTATGTGCTGGACGAGGATACCGTGGGGTGTGTGTGCTGGGGACCCAAGCCTGGATATCTGAGGGAAGGCGGGACACCCCAATACATAGTACCCACCCACCCAGCCGTTGACGCCTTGCCTCCACCTCTCCACGGGCGGGGCAGGGGTCCCTAAGTTGGACCCTCATCTGCCTGCCTTTCTGCAGGCACGACGACATCATAGGCAAGATCTCACTGAGCAGGGAGGCCATTGCAGCTGACCCCCGAGGTGGGTGAGGGGCACTGGCCCCCGGCCGGGCAGAGGGCAGAGGGGGTGGCAGTTGTAAGGGCATAGCCAGCAGCACGGGGCAACACAGAGCCTTCAGGGGAAAATTATCTTGGTTGTTGCTTTTGTTTTTCATTTTAATTTAGTTCGTTTATTGAGCAGTTAGCTTATTTACATAGGTCAATATTCAAAAGATAAGATTAGCTGTGAAACTGTCCCTCTTACCCCAGCTACTTCATTCTTTTTTTTATTTTTGGCCGCACTGCACGGCATGTGGGATCTTAGTTCCTCAACCAGGGATCCAATACACGCCCCCTGCAGTGGAAGCAGGGAGTCTTAACCACTGGACTTCCGGGGAAGTCCCCCCCGCTACTCCATTCTCATCCTCAGTGTTGTCAGTTTCTTGTATGTCCTTCTAGGGACATTTTAAATATATGCAAGGAAGTAACAATAGTAATAGCAGTAAAAACATATAGTGCTTACTGTATGCTGAACGCTTTCTAAGTGCTTTACATGTATCAATTCACTTAATTATCGTAATAACCCTAAGGGATAGGTACTCTTGTTATGCCCACTCTATAGGTGAACAAACTGAGGCACAGGGGGTTAAATAACTTGCCCAAGATCACAAAGTTATTAAGTGGGACAACTGGGATTTGAACCAAGTTGTCTAGTTCCAGAGTCTGTGATCTTCACACTATACTATATGTGTTTTTATTCTCTGCTTATAAGAATGGTAGCCTATTAAACTCATCGGTTCTGTACCCTGTCTTTTCACTTCACCATGTACCTTGGAGATCTTTCCATAATGGTGTCCCCAGAGCTTCCGCATTCTTTGATCTTCGTATGACTTCATGGCACTCCATTGTGCCATCCAGTGATGGATGTGCCATCATTTATTTGGCTGGTTTCCTCTTGATGGACACTTGGGTTGTTGACAGTCTTTTCCTAGTTCAAACAATGCTGCAATGACTAACCTTGTACAAACGTGACTGCACACATATATGCAAGTTACATCAATCAGCGTGATAAATTCCTAGAGGTGGATTTGCTGGATCAAAGACTACCCACATTAGCACAGTTGATAGTTATTATAGTAATTAAGTTACCCTCCCTGGAGGAATTAACAGTTTAACCCATCCTGTACCCTTGCCAACAAATACCAAACTTTTGGATCTTGTATCTGATAGGTAAAAAAAATTGCCTCTTAGTGTGGGTTATTTTGCATTTCTCTATGAGTGAGATTTTTTTAATTCAAACAGAAAGTCACAAAAATTATAATCATCCTCATCAGTTCACCCAGTCCCATGTAATTAATTTTTTTTCATCTTGATCTTTTGTTAGCACTTTTATGAATTCATCAGTTTTCCATTAGAGGTCTGAATCTATGAGTGAGATTGAAGACCTTTTTATATATTCAAGAGTCACTTTATTTCCTTTTTTGTCTATTGCCTATTCACATTGTATGTGTATTGTTCACCCACTGGGTTGTTGCCTTTTCTTACTGATTTGTAGGAGCCCTTTACATGTGAGGAAAATGAACTTTGTCATATTAGCTGCAAAATGTTTTTCTCCCTTGTGGCTTATATTTTGACTTTGCTTACAATGTTTTCCAGAAGAACATTTGTTTCTTTTTCTGTAGTCAAAAAATTTTTTTGGCTCTTGATTTTCTGTGATACCTAAACGGCTTTCTTTTTCTTTCTTTTTTTTTTTTTTTTGGCGGTACGCGGGACTCTCACGGCTGTGGCCTCTCCCGCTGCGGAGCCCAGGCTCCAGACGCGCAGGCTCAGCGGCCATGGCTCATGGGCCCAGCCGCTCCGTGGCATGTGGGATCCTCCCGGACCGGGGAACGAACCCGTGTCCCCCGCATCAGCAGGCGGACTTTCAACCACTGTGCCACCAGGGAAGCCCCTTAAAAGGCTTTCTCAACCCTAAGATTAAGATAATTTTTTTTACAAGATTCTTTCAAGTAACAATTTGTTTCCTTTTTTTTTTTTTTTGCAGTTAAGTCTTTCATCTATTTGGAATTTACCCAGATACAAAGTATGGGGTAGGGATTAAACTTTACTACTTTTTGTCTAGATGACTACTACTTGTCTTGACACCATTTACTGAATAATATAATAATATATTTTTTCATTAGCGTTAGTTGACAGCCTATGTGCCAATCATCGTAATCATCACTCCTATTTAATGAGGGCTTATTATGTGCCAGGCACAGTGCTAAGTACTTTACATTTAGTCCTCACGACACCAAATGAAGTGTGCACCAGAATGATCTCAAATTCACAGCTGATGGGAAGTGAGGCTCGGAGAGGTGGGGTGACTTGTCCCTCCTAGATGTTGCAGAGGTGGGAATTGACACCAGGCTGTGCCTGCCTCCTAAGTCTGTGTTCTTAACCTGTCCACTGAGCTGTCCCCAGTGTGCCTCAAACATCCACCCAAGGGGGTGGAATTAAATTAATGACATATAAGGCTTAACTTCAAGGAACTTATGGACAGATAGAAAAATAAAACGCATTTACCCAGAACAGGGAGGAAGAAAAAAACAAAACTGTCATGTGTCTGTGGGTGCCTTTTATTTTTTAAAATGACTGCAATGTGGGGTGGAGGTATGTGAGGCATCACTGACATGATAGAGGGCAGTGAGGGCGAGTGTGGTCAAGGAAGGCTTCCTGGAGGAAGGGGAATGAGTTAGTTCTTCAAGGTGCTCTGGCAAAGATGCTAAGGCACATCTCCATGGATTCTCTTCTAAGGTCAGGTGTAAGCCAGGCCAGGTGGAATACTTGATGGGGGTTGAGTGGGGAGGAGGCCAGAGTCTGGACTTTCTTCTGGAGACGCTAGGGAGTCATCGATGGTCCCTGAGTAAGACAGTGAAGAGATTGGAGCCATAATATCAGAGGACGCACTGACAGAAGAGATTAGATACATTTTCAGAAGGTTTCTGTGCTGCTGTGTGGATATTGGATCACAGTGGGACAGGAGTAGATGTGGGAAATCAATTAGGTATCTGCTGCAATAATCAAGTGAGAAAAACTGATGGCATCCTGGACTTGGGGGTAGCGGTGGAGCTAGAGAGGTGAGATGCAACTTAACACTTCCAGCAGCATGAAGGAACTAGATCCTCAGAGGGGCCCTCCTGCCACATAACAGTGAGATCCTGAATTAGATGCGATTCCAAATACATTGTGGAAAGGATGTAAAGAAGGAAAAAAAACCCTCAGTGTTCCTCCCCCTGCCTCCTGCAAATCATGAGCTAAAACCTAACGGGGAGTGGTGAGCAACAAGCAAGGGAATAAGGAAGGATTTCCCTGAAAGTAATTGTCAATATCAAATTTGCAGTCAACAAACAGACCGAATCTTAGGCTAGGAGGAAGGCAGATATTACTGAATCTGAGAATTCCCCATTAGACTGAGACCCTTGAAAGGTTCCAGAGTAAGCAACCACCACTGCTCTCCAGGGATAAGCATCTTCATGTTGAATTTCCCACAGAGTGAGCTCCAACAAGCATGACTTCACAATCAAAGAACACCACACACTCAAGGAAGTGTGCCATGCCACCATGAGCGAGAGTCAGCAGAAACAATGGCCATCAGCTTTAGACCCATAAAGACTTTAGATTTTGTATTTATGATTATAGAAATTTAAAAAAATTCAATAAATAAACTAATCACCAGAAAGGGCCAGCAATAAGCATAATAAATTAAAGCAATACATTAAAAAAACAGACTGACTTGGAAAAGAACCCAATCAAACTTTTAGAGATAAAAAGTACAATTGTTGGGCTTCCCTGGTGGCGCAGTGGTTGAGAGTCCGCCTGCCGATGCAGGGGACATGGGTTTGTGCCCCGGTCCGGGAGGATCCCACATGCCATGGAGCGGCTGGGCCCTTGAGCCATGGCTGCTGAGCCTGCACGTCCGGAGCCTGTGCTCCACAACGGGAGAGGCCTCAACAGTGAGAGGCCCCTGTACCGCGAAAAAAAAAAAAAAAAAAGTACAATTGTTGACATTGAAAACTAAGTGGCTGAGTTCAACAGCAGATCGTTCATTCAGAAAGAAATGATTTAAACCTTAGCCCAGAGAAGTGAGAAGGAAAGTGTAAAAGAGAAGTTGAAGGCATAGAAAATAACCAAGAAGGTCTAATATTCATTTAATTGGAGTCCTAGAAGCAGAAAATAGAAAAAGCTGGGGAGAGGAAATGATAAAAAAAATTGACGACCTGGAATTTTCCAAAACTCAAGGAAGGGCATGAGTCCATAAGTAGAAGAAGCACAACCTGTACTAAGCAGGATAAAAAAAAAAAAAAATCCTTACTTAGACACATTGTGGGGAAACTGCAGCAAACATTAAAGCCATAGTCCTTAAACTTGGAAAAGATAGACCATTCACACAAGATCAATTATTAGGCTGAAATAACTTCCCAATAACTACAATCAAAGCTGGAAGTCAGTGGAACAGTATCTCTAAAGTGTTGAGAGAAATGAGAGACAGAGAGGGAGAAGGAGAGAGGGAGAGTTTAAGACTGAGACTAAGATTGACTTGATTCAAGCAGAGAGCCTGAATGAAGGCTCAGAGATAGGAATGTCCAAGTTTTTTTTTTTTTTTTTTCCCTTGGTATGCGGGCCTCTCACTGTTGTGGCCTCTCCCGTTGCGGAGCACAGGCTCCGGACGTGCTGGCTCAGTGGCCATGGCTCACGGGCCCAGCCGCTCCGCGGCATGTGGGATCTTCCCGGACTGGGGCACGAACCCATGTCCCCTGCATCGGCAGGTGGACTCCCAACCACTGTGCCACCAGGGAAGCCCCCAAGGTTTATTTTTGAGGGGAGAGTATTTGGGACTAAATGATGCAGGGCTTTATATATCAGGATGAAGAGTGTGATAGTACATGGTTAGGGGCATTGGCCCTAGAACTATACTGCCTGTGTTTAAATCCTAGCTCTGCTGTTTATTAGCTGTGGGATCATGGGCAAAGCTCCTTCCTCGCTGTGCCTCATTTTCCTCATCTGGAAGTAGGGATAATTACAGTACCTACAGCAGAAGGCTAACATGAGTGGTCCAAGACTCAATACCTTTTTAATGTTAATTGAATTTTTAAGTTAATGCAATGTCTAGACCATGGTAGGTGCTTAATGAATGTTAGTGCCTGCGCCCTCCAGGAATTGATAGCTGGATCAACCTGAGCCATGTGGACCCTGATGCAGAGGTGCAGGGTGAGATCTGCCTGGCCGTGCAGATGCTGGAGGATGTGAGGGGCCGTTGTCTTCGCTGTCACGTGCTTCAGGCCAGGTATGCTCATGATGGGGGATTGGATGGGGAGATATGGTCTGAGAATGAGCAGAAATCCACTGGGTCCTCCCAGCTGCCTTGAGTCCACCTCTCTCCTGGCACACTTCTGGGCTCACAACCAGGATCCTTGGCAGGCAAACGGTCCAAGCTCACCAGGTTGCAAATTTCTTGGGTTAAAGCACAAGCAAAATCTTTGTTGGGGCCCCAGTGACTAGCAACCAAAGGCCAGATACTCAGGATGACCAGACAGATGAGTGTGGAGGTGTATTAATCAAATTGTAAGTGATAGACACCCAATTCATACTGGCTTAAGCAGATTGGCTTGTATGAATGACATGTAGCTTCAGGCATGGCTGGATCCAGGTGCTCAAACAGTGACATCAGGAACCTGTAGAAATAGATTCCTTGGATGTCTTTTGTATTAACTTCATCCTCAGACAGTCTCTCCCCAGGTAGGGGCAAAGATGACCCCAGAAGCCCCAGACTGGCATCGTATCAACTTGTCAGCTCCAATGGAAAAAGAACTTCTGTCTTTCACCATTTCCAACCAGTATCCTGGGACTAATTCTTATTGACCCAGTCTGGGGTACATGCCTGTCACTAAACCAATTATACTGACTCTGATTGGTCAGGCCTGAGTTCCAAGCCCATTCCTGCAGTGGAAGGAGGGATCAACCCACAAAAGTCATGTGGACTGGGAGAGAGGGAGGGGTAGGTCCTGTCCCAAAGAAACATAAGAAAGGAGATGGATGCAGGACCAGTAAAACCCACAGATGAACCTCCAGGGGCACCAGCTCCTGGGATATTCATCTTCCTTCTTGCCTATTTATCACTCCTCTCTGTTTCTCAGCTCCCCCATTACTCTATTTCCTTAAATACTTCCACTCCTCTTTTCCCTCCCATCTCCTATCTTGTTTTCTGCCTTTTATTTCAACACCTTACTCCCTCGACCCTTACTTTTAGGCCAATCTTTGTCCAGGTTGGGCTGGATCTCTATTTCTAGTTTGCTCTGTGACCTTAAAGCCCTTTCTTGCCCTCTCTGTGCCTCTCCTACAACCTCCAGATTTCTGTCCCCAGCTGGGGCTCCCTGGAGTCTGGATGGAGTAGCAGGCAGGCACGGGACAAACAAAAGGACTCAGTATAGGGCAGGGACACCTCATCTGCTCTGTGCCCATGACCTCTTCCCCAGCCACAAAGCTGTGCAGGATCCTTGCAAGCAGGAGAGGGACTGATTGCAGTCGCTTAGCAACTAGGCTGGCTCCTAGGAAACCAGAGAAGGCTTTGGATGCCGAGCAGGGGTGGGAGAGGAGCAGTGGGAGGAAACAAGCAGCCCCTGGGTGTGTGTTGGGGGGAATGTCCCTGGATTTGGGGGACCTTGGGAAGGAGGGGTGGGGGAGGCTGACTGGGGTGAGCCTTTGAGTTGTCATGGCAACCAGAGGCAGGGGGTCCCTGCTTCATGCCTTTTCTTCGTCCTAGGCACGGTGTGGGCATGAGTGTTTGTTGAGTGAGCTGAGCACTTACCACCTGCCGGCTGCTATGCTGAGCCCTTTACACATATTGTCACATTTAACCCTTGGCCCTGTGAGGTTGGTCTGTTATTACTCCAATTTTCCAGATGAAGAAACTGAGGCTCAGGGAGGTGAAGTAAATTTTCCCAGTGTCACCCAGCCAGTGAATGGGAGAGTCAGGCTTGGAACCCTGGCATCTGGCATCTGGTTTCCCATCCAGGGGCTCCAGGGAAACTGAGGCTCCCTTCCCCCTCCTCACTGCACCTTCACCTGCTGCTTTGTGATGTTCAACTTGACCTTTCTGTGCCTCAGTTTCCTTCCCTAGAAAATAGGGGCATAGTAGCGTGTCCTCGTAGGGTAGCATTAGTCAATAGGAAGGTACTGGGTTTGGATGGGTCTGGTGAGGGATGCTCCTCGCTGGATCCCTACAATGGGGTAGTTCGTTGCCTTGGAAACCAGCAGCATTTGAATGGTCTACCCTGAACCCCCTTTCCAAGGTCCAGCTTGGGTCTTGCTCCTCAAGGGTCCTGTGATCCCCCACCCCTTACTTCATCTGTCCCCAGGGACCTGGCCCCCCGAGACATCTCCGGCACATCTGACCCATTTGCACGTGTGTTTTGGGGCAGCCAAAGCTTGGAGACTTCGGTAAGTGGTGTAGCGGAGCCGGGAGAGTGGGGCAGCAGATGACCTTGGGAAAGCCACTTAACCTCTCTGAAGCTCAGTTTTGCCATCTGTAAAATGGGGACAGTGGTCCCATTAGCACTCTCCCTCACTCCCTCCTCTCCTAGACCATCAAGAAGACTCGCTTCCCACACTGGGATGAGGTTCTGGAGCTGCGGGAAATGCCAGGTTCCCCATCCCCGCTGCGCGTGGAGCTCTGGGACTGGGACATGGTTGGCAAGAATGACTTCTTGGGCATGGTGAGCACACACCCCCCCAACACCCCCTCCCCTGACACCCTCCATGGCTTCCCATTGCCTCCAAGGGGGGAAGGGGGAGATGCGCTGGGCATCTTCGGGCTTGCTTGGAAGGGTAGGTGTGAAGGCTGCCTCATCAGGTCCCCTGGCCAGGCCTGGGTGATGGAGTGCCATTGGTCCACTGGTGCAGGAACCTGTCCAAGGTCACAGGGTGGGCCCAGATTCTTATTCTGGGATGAGAGTACCTACGATGACTGTGTGCTAGCCCTGTGCTAAGTGCTTCTCCAGCATCACATCATGTATGTAACCCTGATGGCCACTGTTAAGAGGCTAGGACCACTGTTGTCCCCATTTTACAGATGGGAAAATGAAGGTTCAGAGAGGTTAAGTGGCTTTCCCAAGGTCATATGATTAAGAAATGGCAGAGTCAAGATTTGAGTTCAGGTCTCTCTGATTCCAGAATCTAAGTCTAACTCTTACTCCTGGAAGCACTGGGCTCAAGGTCTTTCTCTTGGAACCTCAGTTTTCCCATCTGTAAAATGCGTGTGATTTTTCTTGCCTCTCAGTAGTAGTGGATGTATACTCAGGCTTGACAGTTTTGGGGTTTTTTCGGCCGCACTGCATAATCAGGGGTTGAACCTGGGCTGCGGCAGTGAATACACTAAATCCTAACCGCTAGGCCACCAGGGAACTCCAAAGGCTGACAGTTTTTAAAAGGAGGCAAGATTAGAGCAAATAAGAGGAAGACTTGGTTATGCACTCCTGGTGGGACTGTAGAATGGTGCAGCGGCTTTGGAAAACGGTCTGGCAATTCCTCAAATGATTAAAGATAGAGTTACCACATGACCCAGCAGTTCTACTCCTAGGTGTGTACCAAAGAGAAATGAAAACTTATATCCACACCAAAAAGGTTACATTAATGTTCATAGCAGCATCGTTCATAATAGCCAAAAGTAGAAACAGCCCAAATGTCTATCAACAGATGAATGAATAAACAAAATGTAGTATATCCACACAATGGAATATTATTCAGCCATAAAAAGGAACAAAGTACTGACACATGCTACAACGTGGATGAACCTTGAAAACACAATACTAAGTGAAAGAAGTCAGTCCAAAACCTCCCACATCTTATATTATTTAATTTATATGAGATGTCTAATACAAGCGAATCTATAAAGACATAAAGTAGATAAGTCATTGCCAGGGGCTGGGGGATGGGGAGTGATTGCTAACGGGTATAGGCTTTTTTTTGGTGGGGGAACTGATAGAAAATGGACTGAAACTAGTGGTGATGGTCACACAACTCTGTGAATATACTAAAAACCACTGAATTATACGCTTTAAATCAGTGAATTGTATGGGATGTGAATTATATCTCTGTAAAGTTGTTATTTAAAAAGAGAGGGAGGTGGGGCTTGCGGGCCTTCTGGATATTATTTATTTATTTATTTACTTTTGGCCGTGCCACTGGACTGCCAGGGAATTCCCTTTATGCCTTTTGATGGATGCAAGTTTCGTCCCTAAACAGAGCTGAAAATACACTCAGTCCAGACATGCTGTCTCTAGCAGCTGTGTGACCTTGGACAAGTCACTCCACTTCTCTGAACCTCAGTTTCCTCAACTGTAAATTAAGTGTCCCCTGGAGGCCCCCAGGATACGGTATGGGAGGAGGAGGTAGCCCTTGGCGGGCTTTGCCGCCCCTCCTTGGGTGGGCAGCCCGACCTCTTCTTCCAGGGCTGGGTGGGGCAGAGCTCTGCTGAGGGTCTGTGTGTCCCCCCCGCAGGTGGAGTTCCCCCCGCAGGTCCTACAGCAGAACCCGCCCAATGGCTGGTTCCACCTCCTGCCCTTTCCCAGAGCAGAGGAGGATTCTGGGTAAACGTGGGTGCAGAGGGAGGAGGCTGGGCTGGAACCATGTTGGGTACCACCTTCAGCTTGTATTATTACAGTATTTATACCGGTTGATATCTGTTCACACCTGTTTATACCGGCCACACCTGTCCACACCTGTCGTGTTTTACAAATATCTATGCTCTTTACCTGTACTCACACCTGCCTATCTTGGCTCACCGCGCTGGCCCATACATACTTACGTTCCTTCACCTGTGATCTGGCCCTGGCCAGGGGGAGCCTGGGTGCTCTGCGGCTGAAGGTGCGCCTGACAGAGGACCGCGTCCTGCCCTCCCAGTACTACCAGCCACTCAGGGAGTTGCTCATGGAGTCTGTGCTGGGGCCGGCAGAGGTGGGTGCATCACTGCGGGTGGGCAGGGATCTGGAGCATGGCCTCCCCTTGCTTCAGGGATGTCTAGCTGGGCTTTTCTGCTTTGGGGTCCCAGGGCCCCAGGCCACCTTTCCTGCCTCCTGTCCTTGTGCAGGAAGATGCTGCCAGCCCCCTGGCTGTCCTGGAGGAGCTGACCTCGGGGGACTGCCGCCAGGAGCTTGCCACCAAGCTGGTGAAGCTCTTTCTTGGCCAGGGCCTAGCTGGGCCCTTTCTGGACTATCTCACCCGGCGTGAGGTGGCACGGACCAGTGAGTTGCCTGCATGACCCTCAGGCATCACTCCCCAAGGATGAGTCTGCAGCGCGTCTCTAGGAGAGAAATGGGGGGGCCTCGGGCAGAGGGCAGGGGCTGCTGTGTCTGTATGTGTCGGAGGTGGCACGGGCTGTGCACTCCCAGTCAGCTGGGAGCATGGTCCTGGGTTCAGGCCCTGGTTTTGCTACTCATGAGCTGTGTGAGCTTAGGCAGCTCACTTAACTACTCTGGGCCTTTGCACTGTGAACGGAGTTGACGCTGCAAATCTCCTCAATTCCTGAGGCTGGAAGAGTCATGACCCCCCACCTTGGGTGGGTGGGGTGAGGTGGATTCAGCCCCCCAAATCCCAGCAAACACTTCCCTCTGTCCTCCCAGCTGACCCCAACACCCTCTTCCGTTCTAACTCCTTGGCATCCAAGTCAATGGAACAGTTTCTGAAGGTGAGTAGGTGAAGGCCTGGGGGTGCCCAGCGGCAGCTTCCTCAAGGGAACTCCCTTCCCAGTGCTTACTCGGACCCCAGAGCTTGGCCAGCCTCAGGTGGCACTGGGTGGCTGAGCTGGGGTGCTGGTGGCTGGTGGCTGGCCTAGCCCTGAGTTGCACCCCAACCCCAGCCCTTGGGCAGGCCCCCGCCTCGCTCTGAACCTCCCCCTGCGTGGTCCCCCTGCCCCTCGCTCACGGGCACACCCTGGCCTCGGCCTCAGCCCCGCCCCGTGTGGTGCCCCCCTGCCCCCAGCTCGTGGGCATGCCCTACCTGCACGAGGTCCTGAGGCCGGTGATTAACCGCGTCTTCGAGGAGAAGAAGTACATGGAGCTGGACCCATGCAAGATGGACCTGGGCCGCACCAGGTGAGCCAAGCCTGAGGGGTGAACCCTCCATGGCCCCCTTGTCTGCCTGCAGCCTTGTCAGGCCGGGTCTCTGCCGACTGCCCCCCACCCCTCCCTCCAGCACGAATGCTCAGGAGCCCCACATTCTACCTCAAAGCCTCCACTGCAAGCGCCCAGCCCCTCAGACGGCGTCGTACAGTGGTTATGGGCAGGACTCTGAGACATGAGCTCCCTGGGTCCAAATCCCAGCTCTGCCATACCTGCTGGGCAAGTTAGTTAAACCCCCGTGAATACCTACCTGATGAATTGTCATGAGAATTAACTGAGTTATACACACAAAGCCCAGCATTAACTAATACTCCGTAAGTACTAGTTATTTCTGTTATCGTGGTGGTGGTGGCTGAGGCCCTTGGGGGAGGGCCCCGCGTGGGTCTGCGAGCAGAGGTGGCATCCTGCAGTGCTCGATGACATGGAGTTAGGGAGCAGGGCAGTGACGGGGTTGGGGGAGTCAGTTCATGCCTCCCTGGGCTCCTCCTTTCTTTTTTTGTTTTGGCCGCATTGTGCAACATACGGGATCTTAGTTCCCTGACCAGGGATCGAACCCGCGCCCCCTGAAGTGCAAGTGCAGAGTCTTAACCACTGGACCGCCAGGGAAGCCCATGGGCTCCTCCTTTCTTTTTTCTTTTTTTTTTTTTTTTGTGGTACGCGGGCCTCTCACTGTTGTGGCCTCTCCCGTTGCGGAGCACAGGCTCCGGACGCGCAGGCTCAGCGGCCATGGCTCACAGGCCCAGCCGCTCCGCGGCATGTGGGATCTTCCCAAACCAGGACACAAACCCGTGTCCCCTGCATCGGCAGGCGGACTCTCAACCACTGCGCCACCAGGGAAGCCCCTGGGATCCTCCTTTCTTGCCAGGACTTTCCTCCTCCAGCTAGGGTGGGCGGGCTTGTTCCTGCCAAGCCATCTGAGCCGGTTGCTGGACAGTCCATTGGGGACCATGGTGGAGGCAGGAGAGGGTCTTTCCTTCACTTTGGGCCTTGCCCAGCAAGTGCTGCCCACACCTTCCGACCACCTCAGAGGCAGGTATTAGGATCCCTTTTTACAGATGAGGAAACTGAGGCTCAGAGAGGGGAGGTCACCTGCCTAAGGTTGCACAGTTGGGATGTTGCGAAGTGGGGATTTGAATCCAGGCCCTGAGCAGAAGGGCAGAGTCCATCTGTGAAACCCCTAGGCCAGGGCTTTTCCCAGCACACCTGGCAAGGATGGTGGGAGTCAGTGGGCGCCCACAGGGAGCTGGAGCATCCAGGAACCTGGGCAGGGCAGGGTTGCAGACAGACTCTGGAACTGGCAGTTTTGAGTTATAATCTCTGTTCTGCCACCTATTTGCAAGGGGACCTCTCTGAGCCTCAGTTTCCTCATCTGTTAAACGGGAACAATCAGCCTACTTAATCTAACATTGGGTTGCCATTAGGATTAAATGATTCAATGCCAGAGACAGTTCAGGGCTTAGCTTGTTGGGTCCAGGGCACAGTGGGGCTGAGAACCCCCAGCCTGGCTTCCATGGAATTCACAATCTGAGGGTAGGCAAGACAGACCCTAAACCTGCATGGGGACAGGAAGGAAGGGAACAAGATCATTGCAGATAGAAAAGTGCTATTCCGTCGTCCATTCAACGAAACAATTGTTAAGCACCTACTATGTGCCAGGCACTGGGCTGAATGCTGAGTTCGTAGCAGGGAGCAAATGTACACAAATCCCTCTTCTCGGGGGAGACAGATAATAAACTAAAGAAGAAGGTTATTGCAGGCGATCAGTGGAAAGGAGGGAGATAAAGTGAGGGAGATTCCTGGCAAGAGCCAGAGCAGGGGAGGGGCTTGCGATATTCCATAGGGTGGTCACAGGGACAGCCTCCCAGAGAAGGGGACATGGAAGCAAAGACTTGGAGGAGTTGAGGGAGGGAGTCGTGCACAGATCTGCTGGAAGAGTGTTCCAGGCAAGGGGAACAGCAAGTGCAAAGGCCCTAGGGCAGGAGTGTGTGTCTGGCAGGTCCACGCTGAAAATGCACTGAACCAGGGTCCGTGATGATGAGCAGTGGGGGAGGGATGGCCTCTTTGAGGAGGTGATTCCCAGCAGGGAGATCAGCAGGTACAAAGGCTCCAAGACAGAAATAAGCTCTGTGGGTTGAAGCAGCTGCAGTGGAATGGTAGGAGGGGAGGCCGTGGAGATGGGATGGGAAGGTGGGTGCTCTCTGAGCTCAGTGGGGGCCCATCGAGTGTTTTGAGCAGGCAGATGCCAGGCTCTGAGGCGGAGCCCTCCACTTGCTCCCCCAGGAGAATCTCCTTCAAGGGTGCGCCCTCCGAGGAGCACGTGCGGGAGGCCAGCCTGGGACTGCTGAAGGGCTACCTGGGGCCCATCATGGATACCATTGTGGGCTCTGTGGGGCGCTGCCCGCCCGCCATCCGTCTCGCCTTCAAGCAGCTGCGCCAGTGTGTGGAGGAGCGTTTTCCCCAGGCAGAGCACAAGGTGGGCCAGGCACTCCCATTGGGCAGATGGGGAGACTGAGGCTGGGGAGGGGCAGTAGCTGGTCTACGGTCACAGGAAGAGGAAGGGCAGGGGCGGGACATAACCTGGGCTGCCTACGCTGAAGTGCTGTGTGTCTTGGCAGAAGTGGAGACAGTGTTCTGATAGGATCTGGGACCCAGGGGTGATGATGATGATGATGATGATGATGATAATAGCAATTAACACTGTATATAGCCCTTTCTAGGAGTCAGACCTTGTTTAACATATTTATTACCTCGTCTAGTCTTCACTTCCACCCTACGAGCCAGGTGCCAGTATTATTCCATTTTACAGAGGAGGAAGCTGAGGCCCAGAGAGGTTAAGTTACACAGCTAGGAGGGGGCAGTGGTGGGATAGGTACCCACCCAGGCAGACTCCTGAATCTGTGCTCATAACCACCAAATAATACAGTCTGGCACAAAGCAAGTACTTCTTAAATTCCAGCTATTAGAGAGAGAGAGAGACAGAGAGACAGAGATGGCTGGCACACAGTACTCAGTAGCAGACACCTAAAATAAAGTCTAAAAATAAATCCCTGCACATGCTAGTGCTTTTCTAATACTGATACAAAAGTTGAACTCTAGGTGCTGTAGGGTTCAGGCAGGTGAGGTAAATGAACAGAGCAGTCACGGTGTCGTGCAGTAGGGAGCGGTAGGGACTGTGGCAAACTGGAGTTCCCACAGCTTCTCTTAAAGGGGCAGATCCAGACAATCAGTTATTGCCATGTAGGAATGGGGACCCAATATGGCCAGGCCTTCAGAGTTTTTTTGGTTTTTAATCCAACAGTCTGGATTTTATGTGTGGAATCTTATTTTTTAAATTTTGGCACTAGTTTACCTAACAACAATAACACAACAATAATACCTTGAGCCAATCATTACACGTTTGCTGCTGGACTGGCCTGTGGGTTGCCAGTTTGAGACGCCCAGGTTTAATGCTCAGCATGCCTTCCGAGGTGGCGGTCACAGTCTTTGCTTACAAATGACACCGAGTGAGGCTAGGTCTTACACAGCACTGACATAATAGAAATGCAGACTGGGGTTCACTTTGCAGAAAGATCTAGGACCTGCTAAATGTTGGAGATGTAATGGCCCAACCCCTGGAGCCTGGGTTAAGAGGTCCTGATTTATGCCACACCTCTCACCACTTACAGATGGGGAAACTGAGGCCCAGAGAGGTGAGGCACCTTGGCCAAGAGTCGTGGGCTCAAGGCTAGGCCTCGACTCGCAGTGGGAATCTTTTCCTTCTTCCCTCATCCCTGCCTGAGGAGTGAGCTCTGGGCCTCCAAACTGGGACATGGGTGATGTACCCCACAGCTGCAGGGCTCTTGCCTGGGTTGCCAGTGGAGGTGCTAAGTGGGACACAGCCAAGGCAGGGAGGAAGGGAGGGAAGCGGGAGGCCAGCGCCCCAGACAGCCTGGCCCTTGTGGGAGGAACCAAGGTCAATGACACCCAAGTGTCCCCCAGTTCTCAGCCTCCATGAAAGGCAGAGGCCACGGGCAGGGAGCAGGGACTTCCTCAGGCCCACGAGGATGGGTGGGGTCGCGGGAACCCAAGGGAGCCCCTTTCTTTGCCGCTCTGATACTTGTTGCTCCTTCTCAAGAAAGGAGGAAGTTAATGAGCTGATATCAGACTAAAATTACCCTGGAACATGGCGGGCTGGGGGAGCAGCCTTGGGGGCAGTTCAGGGTTCCAGATGAGTGGGACCTCCACCCTCACCTCTGGGCAGTTCCAGGTGCCCAGCTCCTGGCAGGGCTCACTGTGGATGCAGAGGTGCCCCCGGGAAGTTCGCACACACCCAGAGAGGGTATTGCCTTATGTGTGAATACAACCCCTAAATAAACACTGCAGCACATTCTTGGGCTAAATATAGCTTGCTGAGTGTGAGGGGTAGATGAGGAGCCCCCTGCGGGGAGCCTGCACCCAGGATAGAGAGACACCTTCTCCCCAAGTCCCCTCTGCTGGAGCTGGGGAGACCAGCCTTATGTGCATGCAGGTGGGCCAGGCCTGGGTCTCACACAGAGGGGCGCCATACTTTACAGTTTGTAAGGGGCAGAGGCTGGGGCTGGGGGATGTGCCAGGGAGCCAGCTGAACTGGGTTCACTACTGAGCCTCAGTTTCCTCATCTGGAAAACAGAGATAACAGTATCTACCCCCATGGGATTGCTTTAGGAGTAAATGTGACAGTTCAGACTTAGTTTTTGACACTCAGTAGCTAGTGTTGAATGCAGGAGAGTGTGGTGAAGAGCAGAGTTCAAATCCTGCCTGGGTTCAAATCCTGGCTCTGCCACTTATAGCTGTGTGGCCTTGGGCAAGTCACTTGACACCTCTGAGCCTATGGTTCCTCAGCTGTAAACTGGGAATAATGATGATGCCTCTTTCATAGGGCTGTGCCCTTAGCATAGTGCTTGGCACAAAGCAGACTCTGAGGATGTTTGGCTAAGTCTGATCGTGCAGGATTGGTATTATTACTCCATTTTCCAGGTGGGAAAACTGAGGCCCAGAGAGGAAAAACCTCCTTGGCAGACCAGGATGGCCTCCTGACCTGTCTCCCATTCTACTTCCCCTTGTACCGCCAATCTTTAGTCCTTGCTGCCTCAGTTTCCCCAGCTGAGAAGTGGATTTGAGGGACCCCTCTCACCTGCTGTTCCTCTCCGCAGGATGTGAAGAACCTGGCCATAAGTGGCTTTCTCTTCCTGCGATTCTTCGCTCCTGCCATACTCACCCCGAAGCTGTTTGACCTTCGGGACCAGCACGCAGATCCCCAGACCAGCCGCTCACTGCTGCTGCTTGCCAAGGTGCCGGCAGTGGAGCCCCCCATCTTGGGTGCCCTTAGCCAGTGAGAAGCATGGGAGGAACAGAGTGGAGGCCAGACCTGTGGAAGACCCAAATGAGACCCAGAGAAACCTCTGTTTGAAACGGCACCATTAGCTTTCCATCCTGAATGTGAAAGCGTTCATTTCTCTTTCTAATTCCCTCTTTGGAACAAAACCCCTACCCTTCCAGGGGGAAAGCGGGAAGCAGGCTAGCAGTCATTTATGCCTTAGTATGAATTAGACCATCCTTTGCAAAGGGGCCACATTCTGAGGTTCTCATGGGCCCGAGTATGCATGATGGGATCAAGCAGTCCTGAATGGGGTTATCTGGGTTCAGGAGGGGACAAAATAAAAGCACTGGGGATACATATCTGTGCACAGAGAGGGACAGATATCGTCTAAAGCAGGTGCTGCTAGGAGTTTTCTCCTTTTGTTGAGCACTGATTTGGGAGCCAGGACTTGGGGGCTCTGTTCTGGGTCTGCAGTGGGCCTTCCTCAGTGCAGTGACCTTGATGCTGGTATCCCTGCTTCTTTGCTCCAGGCTGTGCAGAGCATTGGAAACCTGGGCCAGCAGCTGGGCCAGGGCAAGGAGCTGTGGATGGCCCCCCTACACCCCTTCCTGCTGCAGAGTATTTCGCGTGTGAGAGACTTCCTGGACCAGCTGGTGGATGTGGATGGGAAGGAGGGTGAGTTCCTGTGGCCCTGCCACAGCCAGCCTGTCATTCCACCGGACCCTCGGGACCTGCCCGTCTACCACCCCTCCCCCACCCCTAGCACTGAGACCGTGGACCTGTGGGTCAGCTAGTCAGTCAACTAACATTTCCTGGCACATACCGTGCTAGGTCCCACAGACGAACAGACTCAGGCCCTCCAGACCATTCCAGCCCGTGTGGAGATGTGAGTGGGAATCGTGGCATGGTACTCATGCAATTGACAAATATCTATTAAGTGCCTACTTTGTAGTAGACACTGTTCCAGGTGCTGGTGCTGGGGGAATGGCAGTGGACGAGACAGAAGAAACTCCTGCTCTCGTGGAAGTTTTATTCTAGTGGAGACAACAAGCTGTAAACAAGATTAATTACCAAATCACATGTGTTAACGGAGTGATAAGTGCTTAGGAAAAAAAATAAAAGAGGGAAAGGAATATTGGGCTGGGGGTGGCAGGTCATTCTTTTAGAGAGGGTGGCCAGGAATGGCCTCACTAGAGTGATATTAGAATAAAGACCTGAAAGAGGACAGAGAGCAAGCCCTGAGGATCCTGGGGAAGTGTTCCAGGCTGGGCATGTGCAAAGGCCCTGAGGTGGGGACAGAGAGTGACAGTGAGGGGGCCAGTGAAGAATGAATGAGAGGGAGTGAAAGAGAGGTGAGGCGGGCAGATCATGTGGGGTGCTCGAAGGATTTTGGCTTTCACCTGGAATGAAATGGAACTACGGGATAGTTTTAAGCAGAGGAGTTGGGGGTGAGTCTATATCAGAGTGTGGGGCCCGGGTCATGAGACACTTGGGTCCAAGTCACATAGGAGCAACCTGTTGAAATGTGGAGGCCTGGTTGTGGCCTGATGAGGTCCCTGTGTGCTGGGGAGGGCCTGTGTCTGGACCCCTAAGGGTGGCTAGATCCGGGGCACTCCCTGGACTGACTCCATAAGGCGTAGCTCCCCCTGCTGGCTGCCTGCACATCCCTCAAGCTGGAAAGGGATCACCAAGGCCAACTTTGGGCCCCCCACTCCCTGCCACCCCCAGCCTCCATTCCCTATGGAGAAAGTGGAGTCCAAAGTCATCTCCTCCATCCTCCTGCCTCTAGGGGAGCCAAGAATCACGCTCCTCCATGAGGCCCTCGGCAGGTTGAGCCTGAGCGGGAAGGGTTCACAGTCCCCCCTCCCCATTTCCCAGAGCCTGGGGGCCCAGCCAGGGCCCTGGTCCCGCCCTCGGTGACCGTTCGAGAAGGCTACCTGCTCAAGCGCAAGGAAGAGCCCGCCGGCCTGGCCACACGCTTTGCATTCAAGAAGCGCTACTTCCGGCTCAGCGGGGAGATGCTGTCCTACTCCAGGAGTCCTGAGTGTCAGGTGGGGCTCCAGCCCACTGTGGAGGGTTTTCCAGGGGTGGCCTCACTCATAGAGCTGCCTCTTTGTACCCAGGGAGATACTGAGGTCCAGGAGGGGACAAGGACTGCCCAAGGCCCCGTGGCAGCTTAGCAAGTCCAAACTCTGAGGCCAGGCTCTGCTCATATCTTTGGGTCAGTGTGGGCACAGGACACGGACAGGCAAACACCTACACATAGCATCAAACATTCTTCAGAACATGCACCTATGGTGGCTGGGACGTATCCTCCCAGATGTGGACATGCACAGGGCATGGACACTGCTTAACCCCACTCAGATGTGACCAGCCAGGTCTCTGCCCACATACCGTAGAGACTCACAGAAAATTGGATCTGTTCCCCCAGAGGTACATGCCCGGCTGGACAGGCACTCACATCCAGGCATTTGTTCACTCATTCATTCATCCATCAAGCATTTATTCGAGCACCTACTATGTACCATGCAGTGTTCTAGTCACTGGAGATACCACAGTAAACAAGACAAACTCCCTGCTCTCATGGGGCTGCCATTCAAGCCTAGCACAAACTGAGACACACACTGGATCTACCCATTTCTGTGTCTGCACATCTACAGATCATAATAGCTAACACTGGAGAGGGTGCCCACAACTTATCCTTTCTACTCTGTCGGCAGAGTGTAGATTCTAGAGTTCAACTCCCTGGGTTTCAATTCTGGCTCCTCCAGCTGAGTGACCGCAGGAGGGTCCTTTAATCCTCTTGTGCCTCAGCTTCCTCATCTATAAATTGGGAGGAATCATAGACCCAGCCTCAGAAATCTGTTGGAATGATGAAATAAGTTGAGAAATGTATAATGCTTAAACTACATCTCAAGTGCTGTCAGGGGTTGCGATGAGGAGGATGAGGATGAGGATGGTGGAAACTGATGTCCAGAGGCGTTGTCACTTAGAGAGTGGCGGGCCAGGACTGCAGGACTCAGCGGGACTGCCACGTGGACACGCACATAGCACGGATGCGCGGGGTGAATGTCCCCACGCCAGGGCACACACCCACAGGAAAGCTGTCCCTGGGCGCAGCCACCCCAGCCCCAGCCCCCGGCCCGCCCGGCAGCGACAGTCCTCTCTCACAGACGCGATCCTCCATGCCGGTGTCGCACATCCGCGCCGTGGAGCGCGTGGACGAGGGCGCCTTCCAGCTGCCGCACGTGATGCAGGTGGTGACGCAGGATGGCGCGGGAGCGCTGCACACCACCTACCTGCAGTGCAAGGTGAGGCGCCGCGAATATGAGGGAGGAGGGGAGGGAGCCCCTTGGGTCCCCCCCACCTCTGACCGCCCCCCACCAACTCCCTGAAGAACGTGAACGAGCTCAACCAGTGGCTATCGGCCCTGCGCAAGGCCAGCGCCCCCAATCCGGACAAGCTGGCCGCCTGGCACCCCGGTGCGTTCCGCAGTGCGCACTGGACTTGCTGCCTCCAGGCCGAGCGCTCAGGTGAGGGGGCGGGGCGGGGCGGGCTCAGGCTCCGCCCTCCACGCCTGTCAATCAGAGAGCGTCCCACCTCATCCTGGGTTGGCGCTGCAACCTTGGGCAAGTTCCTTAACCTCTCTCTTGCCTTAAAGTCTCCCCAAGTGTGAAATGGGGTTGATAATAGTGTCCACCTTGTAGGATTGCTGTGAGGAGTAAATAAGTTGACATATGCAAAGCGATTAGAACACTGCCTGGCACACATATCTTCTAAGCGCCCACTCAACGCCAGGCGTCTAGTGGTACCCAGACATCAGGCTTGCTCTCAAGGAAAACAAGTGAATAACCAGACCATTGTAATACAGTGTTACAAGTGCCAAGGTGTGGCTTTTGAGACTCCAGAGAACACCTCTGACCCAGCCCCAGGGTAGGACAGCAAGGAGGGCTTCCTGGAGTAGGTGCTACTTAAATGTGACCTGAGATGGATAAGAGTTAAGTAGTGAAGTTGGAGGAAGGAAGAGTGTTTCAGGCAGAGCAAACGTGGGCTGAAGGATTGAAAAAGGTCTGTGGCTGGAGCCTAGAATGTGGGAGGGGGATGGAGAGACTATGGCTGTTCTGGGCGAAGGTTGAGGCAGTGCGGCTGAGGGAAGTAGTAGGTTTGAAGGGTGATTTTAGAGGCAGAAGGGGCAGGGCTTGGCCTTGGGGCTTCTGAAAGGGGAATGGGAGGTTAATGATGATGCCGTGTCCCCTCAGCTGCCGGTTGCAGCCGCACACACTCAGCCGTCACCCTGGGGGACTGGAGTGACCCGCTGGATCCCGATGCTGAGACCCAAATGGTGTATCGGCAGTTGCTTCTAGGGCGGGATCGGCTCAGGTGGGTCCTCCCCACCACCCAACCCACTTCACTATGACCTGCTGGGGCAGCTACCCACTGTGCCCTCCCCACGTCCACATGTTCTTTCTTTCCATGTGCATCTGATGAGCTTCCGGGGGTGCAGGCTCCAGGGGAGGACTGGGAAGCATCTGCAGGTGGACCCTAATGTGGAACTGGATCTTGGGATTTTTTTTCTTTTTTTAATTTTTACTTTTTGGTCATGCTACGCAGCATGTGGGGTCTTAGTTCCCTGACCAGGGGTCGAACCCGCACCCACTGCATTGGAAGCACAGAATCTTAACCACTGCACCACCAGGGAAGTCCCATGGATCTTGGGATCTTTTGATACCCAGGACTCCAGAGACACAGGGCACAGAGCTTGGATGTGTCCCTCCACCTTGCTGGCTGGCCTCAGGATCACTGTCATTCAGTGACGGAGATTTGTTCCAACTCATAGTGTGGGTTCTGAAGCTGGTCTGCCTGGGTTCAAATCCTGGACTGGCTACTCACTGGCGTGATTTTGGGCGAGTTGCATACCTTCTCTATCTCAGTTTCCTCATCTGGAAAATAAGGGTACCAACTGTACATACCTCATGGGGTTGTCCTAAGGAACAAATGAGCTAATACAGGTAAAGCACGTTGTAGGTGCCTGGCCACATACTTAGCTTTCAATAAAGGGTAACAATTACTATTATGCTGTGTGACCTTAGGTAAGTTACATTACTTCTCTGTGTCTCAGTGATCATCTGTATAACGGAGCTAA
This sequence comes from Mesoplodon bidens, assembly GCF_964165515.1. Lineage (NCBI taxonomy): Eukaryota > Metazoa > Chordata > Mammalia > Artiodactyla > Ziphiidae > Mesoplodon > Mesoplodon bidens. The sequence continues at coordinate 15,606,378 of NC_138169.1, read as the reverse complement.
CAGTAAGTACCTACATGTGTTTTGTGCTAATTAAATGAGTTTATACATGTAAAGGGCTTAGAATAGGATCTGACATGCTATAAATGTTTGCTGTGATGATGATGATGGTTTAGTGGGAACCTGTAATGTCTCCTTCAACCAGCAGAATCTCTGGGTTCGAGAGCAGCATTGGGACTCAGGAACCAGCTTGGTTTTCTCCCTCTTAACTTTCAGGATGAAATTCCTGGAGGATTCCACCCTGGATACGACTCCCGAGGCAGACAGAGAGAAGGGCTCCAGTGCCACGGAAGGTAAGGGGATGAGGAGGTCCCTTTTCTTTGCCGTCTCTGATACCTCCCACAACTTGCTCAGCACTCCGCCCTGTCCTCCCTTCCCACTCTCCTCTCCCGTCCACCAGCAGGCCAGAGGGCTGTGTGTATGTGGCCCTGGCACATTTTAGGATCTCAGGGCACCAGGCACATATGGAGCCTGAGGAAGCCACTGGATCTGAATTACAGCAGCCTTCCCTGGCCTCACTGAGCCCCTGTGGCCTCCTTTTCTTTCTCCCAGGGGCCTGTCCTGATGCCCTGGCTCAACAGAGAGAGGCAGCTGCCCGTCTGCTGGAGGTGCTCACAGACCTGGATCAAGCCCACGAGGAGTTCCAGCCTCAGGAGTAGCGGAAGGTGGCCCCAGGCCCTCTGAGGCCCTGAGGACACGCCAGAGCCAGCCTGAAAGCAGGCGGAAAGAGCCGGTGGGCCCTTCTCAGCGTCCCCTGGCCCAGGAGTCTCCTCGTGGCTGTCCGGTACCTCGTGGATGCTGTGGCTTGCAGGCTCCTGGAGATATCCTAATCCCATATGTCCTAAGCCCAGAACCCAGGCATGGAAACCCTTTGGCAGGGGACCATTCTTGCACTGAATGAGTCTTACCCTCGGGGTTGAGGCACCCTGGAGTGGATGGAATAAGGAACCTGACCCACTTGTCTCAGCCTGAGGTTTCTGCTTCACACGACTGGCCTCTAGCCACACTGACATGGCCAGCCTGGCCCTGAGCTGCTGGATACAGCTGTACCTGAATCCCTGATGCCCATGTGGCCTTGTTGCCCCAGATAGGCACTAAACAGGCTCAGCCCTTCCTGTTTTCATGTCTGCCAATCCCTGTAGCCACATTGATCCTCCTGAACCCCGTCCTTGGCCGAGAATCCTAACCACAAGCCTCCAGAATCAGGTGCCCTCAGGAATAACTGAGGCTGAGAGCCCAGCGTGCGTGACTCAGACCCTTGGGAGACTTTGGACCAGGCTCTTTCCCTCTCTTTGAGCCTCAGTTTACCCTGTATAAAATGAGGAGGGAGCGAGTCTAGATGTGTGGTCTTCAAAATGGGTTCCATGGGGATAGCATGGGAGCCAGGGAGGGATTTCTCAGACTGTGGTTCAAAGCCCACCCTCAGGTTGTCTGCTAGAAATGCAGATTCCTGGGACCGCCCCCAGATCTCCTGAATCAGAATCTGAGGGAGCGTGAGGGCAGGAATCAGGGTTTGAAACAAGTTCCACGGGTGACGTGGATGCACATGAGATTTGAGGACCATGGGGCTGGGTGATTTTATATATTGAGGTGAGATTTTGTTTGAGAATTAATCACAGGAGGTAAAATGTTTGGGAACACCCAACTGGCAGAATTGGAAGGGCCTCCAAAGACTCATTTCCAGTTTTGTGTGACTAGAGGGTAGGACAGAAACCTAAGCCTATCTGGCTGGGGGAGTGGGGTGTGGTGGCGGTGACATGGACCAGATGCAGTGCTATCCTGAGCGTGGCCGGAAGGGGTCGCCTGGAGCCGCGGCGTCCACCACAGCCTCCTAGCACCCTGGGATGTTGCAGAGACTGACAGGAGACTTGCTGCAGATCCCGGGTTACGTCCCTGTCTCTCCCTAGACAGAACCTGGTCCTCCGCCCTGAGGGCAGAGGCTGGGGCTCTGAGGTTCCAGCGAGCCGATCACGGCGTCTCCCGGCTCCTCCATACTTTCCAGGAGGCTCGCAGCTCCCAGCCCAAGTTCCTCATTCCTGGTAATTGTACCAGGGAGCAGCTGTGTGCATTGCCGTGCCCGTGCTTGAGAGCAGAGCTTTCACCTGTGCCCTCTTGGGGACTAGGATTGGGAGGGTCCGCCTCTGCCACCATCACACTCCCTGCCTGTCCCAGGACAAGAGAAGTATGGGGACCCTCCATCTCCAGCTGCCCAAGGCTGACGGGGCAATGGTCCTGGGTCCTCATTTTGTTGCAAGCTCCCCCATGAGATGGACCGAAAGCTCCCAGAAACAGAGCCACGCACACCCCTTCTTGACAGGAAAAGACCCAGCGGAGGAGGAGAAAGACCATTTATTTCTCCACCCACAGTGGGACTGGTAGATTTTCAAAAGAGCAATCACTGGCGTCCCTTTAAATCTTGGCTGACTTCCGCCGTGGCAGCCAATCAACAGAGGCAGAGCTGGTGCGTTGCCTGGGCAACAGGCCCCTGGTTGGCCGAGACCATCAGCCACCCCACTGCCCACTCCCTAGGAAAGGGAAATGGACTCTTTGCTGTCCGGTCTGCTTTTTAAACCTGCTGGCCTAAGCCAGGCCTCCTTGTCTCACTCCTGAAGCCAGATGCTCCAGCCTTTGGATCTTGACATTGGGAGCGATTTGGTGGAGAGGATGGGGTGGGGAGGAAAGGAAAACAGTGCCTTTATCAGGGACAGACGTAAGGCCTGGGGATGGCAGGGGAGAAGAAGGGGGTCAGGGTCCCAGAAGGATGAAGAGACACAAGCACAAAATAAGATTCTCCTCGTCTGTCTCCCTGGCCTGCCCCTTGGCAAAACTGCTGAATATTCTGGGAGCTTCCACCCTGTGGGCCCACAATTGCCCATTAGTGGGTAGCAGAGATGGGGGGAGGCTGAGGCTCCCAAGTGCCCCCTTTTCTCCCGGACCCTCACCAGGCCCCTAAGTGCTTGACCCGAGTCCTTTTGTTTGCAGACAAGCCTGTACAGATGCGAGAGAGACACAGATGGGAATCCACATGGAGTATCATCACAGGGGTCTTTCTGTCTCTTCCCCCCCAGTCTGGGGGTAAGTAGAGGCACGTGGGTGTGCGTGCATGTGTTCAACAGGACACGTGTGTTTGCGTGAGGGGGTGGGGCTCTGTCTTTTTGGTAGGGAGGTTGCTGTGGTTTCCGGTACACCCTTGCGACCTTCTCAGGTAGCTATAGGGTCGAAGCCGGCTGGCCTGCCATCCTCCCATCATCCCAACAGCTACCAGCCAAATCCCGGGAACGCTTCTGGTTCCTCCTGCAGGCTCCTCCCCAGCCCTGAACCTGGGCCGCCAGGACACACCTGGCGGAGGGAGGCATGTGCTGCATGTGCTGGACCAGGGGCAAAGCAGGAGGAAAGGTGGGCAGCCTTGGGCCTCAGGCCTTGGCCACAGCCTCGGACACACCCTGGGCTGTGAGCTCTGCCAGCACGTTGTCTAGGTAGCTAGCGTCCGGGTAGCCGTGGCCCGTGAGGTTGGATCCAAACTCGGTCTTGTGGTGGATCTCGTTCCACACCACGGTGTCCGACTCGCCCGTGGTGTTGGATGTGCCGATGGTGAAGATAAGTCTCCGCTCCCAGGCGGTGATGAGCAGCCTCAGCACCTAGAGGGCGGGGCAGGCGAGGGTCGCAGCCAGCCCCACCCACAGCTTGAGTCCCTCCCTGACCACACTGTGGCTCCCCTGCAGGATTCCCTGTGGCTGCCCAGCTTGGCCACTTCCTTCCCTAGACTGACTCCCACTCTGAGCTCCCCAGTAAAAGCACTTTCCATGTTATCAGCCTGTTTCTTTGGGGTGAAGGGTCTCAAACTGATGGCCCTCAGCTGTGTTTGGTTTGGACCTCATGCTGTATCAAACAGCCACTTTGTGACTTCGTTGGCAATATTCAAAAACCTGGGGATTTCACATGAAAATCAGAATTTCTGGCTCCTCTTGAAAAACAAAAAGTAAAAGCAGACAGTCTCTAGCACGGCAGTGAAGAACCTAGACTGCTTGGGTTCAAATCCAGGCTCCACTGTTTACTAGCTGTGTGACCTTGGGCAAGTTACTTGCCCTCTCTGAGGCTTCGTTTCTTTATCTCTAAAACGAGGTCAAGATCTTGACTTCTGCAGGCTGGTGAATGAGATGAGGTGTGTGAGGCGACTGGCACGGCTAGACACACAAACACAGACACACACAGACACACACACACACACTGGGTGGTTATGGTCAGTGCTGGTGCAGGGACTGGGGAGAACGGGGACCACAGGTCCAGCTGATGGCGGCTGGGGGCCCAGCCTGCTCCCACACCCCCCGCCCTCACGGCACCCACCTTCCGGCCCTTCTCGTTGTTGGGCAGATAGCAGTGGCGTGGGAAGCCTCTTGCAGTGAACTTCTTGCCTGGGTTGGGGTGCTCGGGGCCCTGTGGGAGAGGCAGCAGGGGCTTGAACCACAGACAGCGGCGGTGGCGGTGGCCTCGGGAGGGCTCAAAGCCAGGGGCCTGGGGGCTCACCTGGATGCCTGTGGGGATGTCGTAGACGATGCGGATGGTCTGGGTGTCAGCGAAGCCGGGCAGCGAGTGGGGGATGAGGTGAAACTCCATCTTCCCGGGTGGCTGAGTGCCCGTCTTCTCCCCGTAGATGGCCTTGCAGGTGGGGCACTGCAGGCTGCCATCCTGGGGTGGGGGAGAGTGGCCGTGAGGTCCCCAGGTGTCCTGGCCCCGCCCGGCCCCCCTGCCTACCCCCCACCCACTGCCCCACCCAGCCTACCTTGTTGCCATTGGAGTACATGGCCACGAGGCACAGCAGGTGGTACATGTGGCCACAGCGGCCCAGGCGGCCCACGAGCTCAGGTCGCACGCCCTTGTGCCGAAGCACGCCCTCGTAGCCGGAGGCCGTGACCAGCCGCTCCATGCAGATGGTACAGTCCTGGGGGAGGGAGCACAGACGGGAGACTGAGGACTGGGGAGGGCGGGACACCCCTCCGCAGTCAGCGCTGCTCCTGGGCAGGGGCCAGACCCCCTATCCCCCAAGGGCAAGAGACCGCCCCCTCTCTGGTCCCCATCTATCAAAAGGAGAGGACACCCCCAGGTACTGAATTCAGATACATGCAGAGGAAGAGATGGCTTGCTCACACCCCCCTCCAGACGGATTAAAGGCTTAACTATCAAAAGCAAAACTTAAACACGTTTGGTGGAAAATATGGGTAAAAATAAGCTGCAAACGGGAGGGGCCGCTGCGGTGAGAGGACCGCACGCCGAGGAGAGGAGTGGCCCCCGCTCACTGCGGCTGGAGAGGACCCACGCGCAGCAACGAAGACCCAACGCAGCCAAAAAAAAAAAAAAAAAAAAAAAGCTGTGAAAACTAAGATTGATCAATGTGATTCTGTTAAACGCAGCATTTCTGTTCATCAAAAGACGCTGTAAAGAAAGTGAGAAGGCAAACCCGCAAACCGGGAGAAGAGACTGTAACACCTAGAACCAAGTGAGGAGGTGAGGGCTGGGCTCTCCGTCTCTGGAGGTGAGGCTGCCTGACCTCCGCACAGGTACCCTCCCCTAGGGGCTCACCTCATCAGGTGGGTTCTTCACCTTCTGCATGTACCTTCGAACCACATCCTCAGGGTTCTTACCTGCAAGGACAGAGTGGGGGTGGGCTTGAGGGTACCCAGAGTCTAGTCCTGAGGGCTTGGCTGAGGACAGGGTCACGGGTCAGAGGGGTGGGGTCAGAAGCTGTAAGGGTTGGCAGGAGTCACATGTCAAGGGTTGCTTGAGGTTTGATGTAATCGGAGTTGGTGGCGAATGGGGTCAGGGAACCAGAACTGAGATGGGGTCACAAGTCTTTAGACCAAATTGGAGTTGAAGGGCCAGAGGGGTTGCGGTCAAAGGTTAGCGGGGTCAAGTTCAGGGGTCAGGATCGGGCGCGGGAGGCATACTCTTCTTGAGGTGCTTCTTCTTGGTCTTGCGGCACACCCCGGGCACGCCGGGCACGGGCTTGACGTCGCTCTTGCTCACGGGCGGTGGGTGCAGGATGGGCTTGGGGGCCCGCGTCAGGCACACGGGCAGCCCCGCAGCGCAGAGCAGGATCCCCGTCATCCCTGGGGGGCGGCGGCGACAGTCAGGGGGCGGGATGCTCATCCAGGCCCCGCCCGCCCTGCTCTCCCAACATCGCGTGGACCCATGGGGTCTCTCCCCAGACTCCGCCCACCTGGTAAGCCCAGGAATCCTCAGATGGGTGGGTGGGGTGCCCGATGGGCCCCGCCCACTTAGCGCCCACCCAAGGTTGAAGCCAAGTGGAGTCCCTTCTGCGGGCCCCATGGACCCCAGTGTTATGGCCCAAAGGCAGGGGGTGTGTCCTCTTGGCCACGCCCTCCAAGGGGGCGGAGCCAAGGGGCCGAAGCCAAGGGGCCGAAGCCAAGGGGCCGGACTGGACTCACCTGCCAGGGCCGGGTGGACTGGCCCCGTACCATTCAAGTTCTTCACCGGGAGCGCAGGGACCCTGAGGGGAGAAGAGAAGAGGCTGCAGCACCCCCACACCAGAAGATCAGGGGGCTCTGCTTTGCCTTCTGGCTCTGGCTCGAGGCCACACTCTGACCTGTTTGTGCCTGTCCCAGTTATCTAGAACGACCACCAGGGAACTCCATTCCTACTCCGACATCCTTCTATTATGGGCTGTGGTGTAACCAGGACCTCTGCCCCTGTGACAATGGAATGAACCCCTAGACTTAGTGCTGACCCTCCCCTACTCCACAGCTGGCCTCCTCCCTGGTGAGAGCACTTGGCTCCCAACTGCTCCCTTTCATTGGCCACTGTGCCTGAAACCCAACTATTTGTGATTTAGCCATTCTAGCTGCTCTCAAACGTTGCTGTATGGAGCACTGATCCCCATAAAAGGTTCTGGGAAAGGAGGATTTAGGGATCAGTTAGGAAACACTTCACTGTCTCCCACTTGGAAATTCACAACACATATGGGCATATTCAAGGCTCTGATAAGTCCTGCATCAGGATATGTGGGTAGCAACGGTAAACCCAGGTTTCCCGAAGACATTTGATGATGAACGGTCCCCCCCGATGTCAGTTCCTGTGACTAAGGCACTGTCACCTCTTCAAATGAAGAGGCCCTAGGAACATGTAGCCTGCTTCCCCTCTTTGCCCCTCCCTCCAAAGAGGACTGGCCTTTGGAATCATCCAGAGCTACTTGCATACTTCTGCTCCACCGTTAAGCAGCTGGATGGCACGTGACACATCATCACACCTCTCATAGACCTGTTTCCCCATCAGTAAAATGGGGGTAATATGGCACCTTCCTTAAGTTTGCTGTGAAGAGTCAGTGAAATTCTACATGTCAAGGACTGAGCACAATTCCTGGTACCTAACAAAGACTCTCATAGCTTTAACCGTCATTACCACCATCATCACCATCGCTGTGTGATCCTGGCTAATTTCACCTCTCTTGCACCTGAACCCAGTAAGTTACGGTGTAACTTCTCTCCATCTTGGATAGGAAACCATGAAAGTATTGCAGTGATAAGCTTGGGAGAGTCACTTAAACTCTGTGATCCTCTGTTTTCTTATCTGTAAAATGGGGATGACAATAATACCTCTCCTATAAAGTTGTCGGGAGGGCTGAAGGAGAAATCTTGTTGTGATCTGTGCAGTGTGCCCCCCTGAGTCTAGACTTCAGGGCTTAGTTTTGTGGAGGAACTGGTATCTTCCTGTTGATGGGCACGGAAGCCTGGATGGGTAACTTCTGATGAAGAGAAGGAGTGTCATAAAAGCCACGGGGCAGCCTGAGGGGCTTGGGGATGTGCCAGGAGGAAGTGCAGGAAGGGATGCGGGCAGTGACAGCTGGGGAAGGAGCTGCTGCAGCTCCTTCCCCATTTGCCTGCCTGCTCAGGTCTGAGCCTGGCCAGTGCTACCTGGACACCTGCCCCAGCAGGTACAGTCGGCACCAGGAAGCTGGCTGGAAAGTGTCTTTAAGCAAATGGTACGTTTGGCAGGTTTTCATGCTGCTGCAGTGGGTCCAGAAACACACACACATAACCCTGGGGAACATGGGCTATATATACATGCACAGGTACACTTGGAGAACACGCCAAATGCACAAGGACACACACACACACACACACACACACAGACGGAGAACGCTGCTCAAACAGGCACACACTCCTGAAAACATGCCCCCCACGCATGTACACACATGCTCCAGGGAACACACGACAGATACACACACACACAGGCATGCACACACAATCCAGGAAGCCCCCTCCCTGTACATAGATACAGACACAGGCACACGTATACTTCGGGAGCGTGCCACACACGCTTGCATGCAAACACACACACACCAGGCAATACACACCATGCACGCATACATACAAAGGTACACAGAGACACACCTCAGGGAACACACCCCATGAACACACACAGGTTCAGACAGATACACACACCTCTGCATGGAGAACACCATACACATGTACACACACACTCCAGGGAACAGCACACAGAGATACCACGTGCACACACCATGAGGACACTGAACTGGACAGGAGAAGCCAGCTCGTGCCACAGCTGCCCCTCCCCCAAATTCAGGGTAAAGGCACCTTGGTCCTCACAAGCACCCAACAGTCTGCAGCCTGCAAAGGGACCCTGCCACCTGCACGTGGGGACACACAGACACCATGACCCATGCTCCCCAACACTGACAGGTAGACACTCGGCTGGGGGACTTACACTTTACACACACAGTAACACACACACATGCACTGCACACAGCCGTCCACTCTGTGGCCGCCCAGCGGCACGGGCTTACACCTGGTCGGCCAGGGCACTCCTCCCAGACCCCTCTGACTGGGGGTGGCAGCATCTGGAGCAGACATCGGGGTCACCAAACACTCTGGTGACCCAGAGTTGCTGAACACAGCTCCTGAGGGAGGGGCAGCGGAGGGCAGGTACCCCTGGGGGCCCCCAGAGGCTGGACAGCTGAGGTGTGGGAGGGGGGAAAGATGCTGTGCCTCAGTTTCCCCATCTGTAATGGGGATAGAGTCTTGTGAAGGTTCAATGAGTTAAAACACATAAAGTTCATAGTTTGGTGCAGGGGTGAGAGTGGAGGTGTCCTAATTTTCTCCTTCAGCAGCCTGCTGGGGCCCAAGGGACGGGGGCTGAGTGCCCACCTGCCCCTTCCCAGGGCCTGTCATAATCCTCCAGGACCTTCCTTGCAGGGGTATTACCACCCTAATCTCATCCCTCCCCATCCTCTTACAGGAAAGCATGGAGGCACCTCCAGCTTCTCCTCTTCCTGAACTGTCCTTCAAAACACTTCTAGTGTATTATTATTATTATTATTTTAATTAATTTATTTATTTTTGGCAGTGTTGGGTCTTCGTTTCTGTGCGAGGGCTTTCTCTAGTTGTGGCAAGTGGGGGCCACTCTTCATCGCGGTTCGCGGGCCTCTCACTGTCGCGGCCTCTCTTGTTGTGGAGCACAGGCTCCAGACACGCAGGCTCAGTAGTTGTGGCTCACGGGCCCAATTGCTCTGTGGCACGTGGGATCTTCCCAGACCAGGGCTTGAACCCGTGTCCCCTGCATTGGCAGGCAGACTCTCAACCACTGTGCCACCAGGGAAGCCCTTCTAGTGTATTATTATTATGATTAGGCATGCAGGATCTTAGTTCCCCCACCAGGGTTTGAACCCATGCCCCCTGCGGTGGAAATGCATAGTCCTAACCACTGGACCACCAGGGAAGTCCCTAAAACACTTCTAGTGTAGACACACTGTTAAGGCCCTCTACGTATCCAGGTCTTCCCATCCCCTTCCTTCCTTCCTTCCTGTCTATCTCATGAGAAAACATCCTTCCTTCTCTCCAGGGCTATCTGTAAAATGGTGGAAAGAAAAGTATTTGGCACGACTACCACCACTTCTTGTCTCCTACCTGTGGCAGACATCACTAATCCATCACAGCACTTTCTCAAGCCAAGCAGAATCATCAGCACAGCTCTCCAGGCAGCCTCTACCAATCAGCAAGAACAGTTGGCTACCCCAGGTCTATATAATGCCCAAAGTCTGGTCCAGCTCATGACGCTAGTCTTGCTGAGCCTTTGGCCAGGGAGTTAGGCAGGAGGGACCCCAGCAAGGGAATATTTTAGATCTTAGCAGCCCTTCAATCTCTGGTACGCTTTAAAAACCACGGAGCTGTGGGTTACAAAAGTCAGTCTTGCTCCTGGGAGGAGGGTTGTGAGTGGAGCGTGATGGTGGGGCTGTTTTTTATTTACCCGTCGGCAAGCTGGGGGACAGTCCCCAGGTGGCCCCCAGCCTCTCTCAATCTGCGGGCCCCCTGCGAGAACCCAGGGTAGCTGGGTTCCCACGATGCCAGAGCGTGGGAGCCACCCAGGCCCCTTTTTGATGTGGGATGCGCTGTTTCCTCCGAGTCAGTGAGAACATCCTCCTGCCCTGGACAGGAGACTGCTGCCCACAGGCCTCCCGGAAGGGGGGTCGGCCTTCACTCTCTGCTCCGCCCTCGTGGGGCCCTGCCTGGCAAAGGGTCAGAGGAATCCTTCAGGCCTTGAAATCTGCTCTAACCAGAAGCCAGCCCTGGCTGCCCCAGGGCAGGGATGGGTCCCGCTGCCTTGCCCACCCCTGCATCAGATCCTGCTCCTCCGCTGCCCTCAATCCCCTGTGGCTCTTACCTTGCTTAGAGTAAAATCCAACCTCTTTACCATACGCAGTATAGCCAGTACCTACCCCTTGAACTCTGTTTCTCCTATGCTCACCCCTCACCCACTCCACCCCAGCCTCCCTGGTCTCCCTGCCATTCTGCAAACATACCAGGCGTCTCCTCACCCCAGGGCCTTTGCACTTGCTGATTCCTCTCCCAGAATGCTCTTCCCCAGATTATCCTCATGCTCTGCGCCCTCACTTCACACAGGTTTCTGCTCAAATGTCACCCTATCAGGGATCTTCCCTTCCACTTTGTTCTAGAGAAGCCCTCTGCCTTTGCCCTTACTTTACTTACTGTTTTTTGTCATTGCATTAATCACAGCCTGATATTAGAAAGTCTTCAGCATGACCAGGCCCTCCCTGCCTCTGTGACCTCATCTCCTACCCCCGCCATCTCTCTACTCCACACACCTCTGCTCTAAAATGCTGAGCCCTTTCAAGGCCTTTGCACTTGCTGTGCCCTCCGCCTGAAGGCTTTTCCCGCAGATGCTGAGTGGCTCCCTTAGGTCTGCTTCAGCGCTGCCTCGGTAGAGAGACCTTCCTCACCACCCGCCATCACCGCGAGTACATTGCACATAGTAGGTTGTCAAGAAACACTTGTTGCATGAAGGAAGGAAGGAAGACTGGATTTTGTGGGTATGTTCCAAGCCGATGACTCACGCTCACGTGCTCGGGCACAGTCTCCCCGTGCATTTTTTGCACACATTGGAAGTGAGCCTTGAAGCAGCTGCCCCAGAGAAGCCCCTCTGTAGCCTTTAGGCCCTCGGACACTCTGTGCCAACTTTCATTCTAAAGTGAGCACACTAAATGGGCATCCGTGGGAACAGCATGAGCAAAGCTTCTCTAAGAAGCTCCCAGAAATGCTCCCCATCCAACTCAAGGCAGAGATTCCATGGTAAGGTTTGGGGGAACCCAGACATTTCCTGGAAACTGTCTCAGTGAACATGCCACACAGAGATGGGCCAGGGGTCAATAATTCCAAGAGCTCGTTATGTCCCAGACTCTGTTGTAGACCTTCCCTACCTCATCTAATTGTCCCAATAAGTCTGTGGTATCCCATTCTACAGAGGGGGAAACTGAGGCCCAGAGAGATGAAGTAACTTGCCAGTAAGTGGTAGAACCCAAGTGTGAGCCCAGGATGTCAGACTCCAGAGTCTGTTTTCTCAGCCATGTGACACGAAACCAAGTTCTCTCACCCTGGCTCAGAGACTGAGGCAGGAGGCTGTTATCTGAGGAAAAAATCTCCCCAGGACGAGTCTGGGAAAGAGGGTTAGGGTGTTTGGCTTCCCTCTCTTTCCTTTGCCACAGAAGAGCAAACAGAGATGCCTCGTACCTGCCCTGGCTGGGAGGCAATGTTCAAAGGCAGGATGAGGTAACTTGGGGAGATTTTCCTAGTTGCTGTTCCTCACACTGTTCCCTGCCCTTTCCTGTCCACGTACCTTTGTCACACTGTTTTCCCTGCCTGTCCATACTGTCTATTCCCAATTCACATCTTCCCTTTGAAGACAGATTCAATGGTTACTGTCTTCATGAGGCTTTTTCTGATGGACCTCAAGCAAATACATAACCACGCCTTCTTTGAATTCCCAGGGGACTGTGTTTATCTTTTGTTTTTTTGAGGACACATTTCCTGTCTTGCTTCCTAGTTGTGGGGTTCCACTCTTATCTCTTCCACCAAACTGTGAGCTTCTGACCCAGTCCTGTGACCCCAGGATTGAGGATGAAACTCGGTGCAAATGGGTACTCAGTAAGCACTGAATGGAGGGGTTGAGCCAATTAAGGAATCGGTCTACTAGTTCTCTGGTCTCTTCAGAGGGGTGCCTGGTGTCCTTAGAAACAGTAGTTCTTAAAAATAGAACTACCATATGACCCAGCAATCCCACTACTGGGCGTATATCCAGAGAAAACCATAATTCAAAAAACCAAGAGAAGCCACTGCAATGAGAAGCCCACGCACTGCAACGAAGAGTAGCCCCCGCTCGCCACAACTAGAGAAAGCCCGCACGCAGCAACGAAGACCCAATGCAGCCAAAAATAAATAAATAAATTTATTTTTTAAAAAAACACATGCACCCCAATGTTCATAGCAGCACTACTTACAATAGCCAGGACATGGAAGCAACCTAAACGTCCATCAACAGAGGAATGGATAAAGAAGATGTGGTACATATATACAATGGAATATTACTCAGCCATAAAAAGGAATGAAATTGGGTAATTTGTAGAGATGTGGATGGACCTAGAAAGCGTCATACAGAGTGAAGTAAGCCAGAAAGAGAAAAGCAGATATCGTATAATAATGCATAAATGTGGAATCTAGAAAAATGGTATAGATGATCTTATCTGCAAAGCAGAAATAGAGACTCAGATGTAGAGAACAAATGTATGGATACCAAGGGGGAAAGGGGTGGGGTGGGAGGAATTGGGAGACTGGGATTGACACATATACATTATTGATACTACTTATAAAATAGACAACTGATGGGAACATACTGTATAGAACTACCTAATGCACTGTGGTAACATAAATGGGAGGGAAGTCCAAAAGCGAGGGGATATCTGTATGTGTATGGCTGATTTATTTTGTTGTGCAGTGGAGGCTAACACAACATTGTAAAGCAACCATACTCCAATAAAAATTAATTTAAAAAAAGAAAAAAGGAAAAGAAAAAGAAACAGTAGTTCTAACACCAAATGTGCCCCCAGAGACAAGGCTGGAGCAGGGATGGCAAATACATGACATGGGTACCATTACTGCCTATCTAGCACCCATGGAAGGCATCACCAATCAATCCTAGCACTCCTTTCCACTAAGCTAAAATGCAACTTCAGAATCCTTGTCAAGAGTGCTCCAGGAAGTCATTTCCATTCAAGCAGAGCCAGCACATGAACTGAAATCTGTTTGTCATTTATCTTGCAAATGATCGGAATGAGGCCCAGAGAGGGGAAGTGGCTTCACGATGGTCAACCAGCTGGTTAGTGGTCCTGGAGTTTCTGAGTCAGAGGCCAGAGCTGAGCCCACCAGGCGGATCTGTGGGGTCACCTGGAGTTGAGCCAGCCTTCTGAGCCCTCTGTGCCCTAGAGGTGGGCCAAAGCCTTTGACCTGGACCCTGGAGCTGGCTCAGGTTTGGGAGGCCTGCATTGAGGGCTTCATGAGTGGATACATTTGCCTGCTCTGGCCACTCCTCTCTGTCCCAAGCAACAAGGGGGCTCAGGACCCCAGAACCGCAGGAAGTCGCAACCTAGGCTGGCCTCCCTGTCCTCTCCCTCTCCTCCATGCCCCTGGCAGGCCCCAGGCATGTCACATTCTCTGATGGTGGTTTCAGGTCCTCTGATTGGCCTCAGATGCTCTCCAGACACCTGGCACTTACCCCATGGCCCCTTGGGGAGCCTCTGGAGGCTCAGGCCTCAGTCATTTGGGTCCAAGTGGGTGAGGACGGGGCAGAAGTGAGAGTGCCATGTCATGGGGAGAAGGAAGTTGAATAGCGCATGGCCCTCCCCCCACCCCGTTCCTTGGGCCTGCTCCTGTCACCTGCCCCCATTCAGTGCCCACTCGTCCTGTACCTGAACCCCTGACCCCCGCAGTCCGGGGTCAGCCAGGTCTGCACCCCCAACCCCTCTGCAGAGTCTGAGGGCTGAGAACATCACGGCAAGCTCCTGGGAGACAGGGTGCCCCATGGGTCCAGCAAAAGCCACAAACCATCAACGGCTGCCGCGGCCTGGCTCGCTTCCCCTTTCCTCGCTCCAGCCATCCCACCCCCACCACCTGCCTGAACAAGCTGCTGAGCGTCTATGGGCCTCAGTTTCCCCTCTGTCAAACGGGACCTCTCACCCCTGACCCCGTCCACTCCTAGGGGTTCAACAGTACTAAAGTCCCCTTAGAGCGATATTTTGAGGGGTGGCTGTCATTTAGGGCCCAGGTTTATCCAGAGGCCTGGGGGGCTCCATGTCACCCTCCCCCACCCTCCTGGTCTCCCTGCTCCTCGGCGCGGGGTGGAGCCCAGGCAAGGGAAGGGAGGGGAGGGGAGGGCTGTCGGTTGGTTCCCACGGCCGGCCCGGGGCAGACGCGTAGACAGGAGTGTGTGGTTTGGCCTCCCAGGGAGCAGGGCAGGAAGTGCTTCAGGTCTGGGGGGCGGGGGGATGGGGCAGTTTGGTTTGACCTTGCGGTGAGGCGCTGGGGGAGCCCAGCGAGAGGAGAGGCAGGGTGACAGCCAAGGCACTCCAGCCAGGACAGGAAAAGGGGGAGGGTGGGCAGGCCAGGGGCCCCCTGAGGACATGGTGAGGGTGAGACTTTTCATGTTGTGCCTTTCGGGACTTTGTTACTTTTGAAGCATTTAAAAGTAATACCCAGGAAAGAGCCGGAGAAACAAAATGTGGATTCTTTAGAACATAAATGTAAAATCACTGCAGGAAATAAAAAGAAGAAGGAAAACACCCAAACACACCCACCACATCAAAGCCCACTTCCCCACCTATTCTCCATATCCAGATTGAACCTGTGACAACAGAGTCATATCAGTCTGGCTCCAGCTCCCAACCCCACTGGCTACCATCCCATGCAGAGTAAAAGCTGAAGTCCTCAGCACAGCCTTCGGGGCCCTGCAGGACTGGCCCCATTTCATCTTTGACCTCTTCTCCCACCCCACATCCCCTGTAGCCTCTCCAGCCACACTGGCCTCCTCGAACATACCAGGCCTGCTCCTGCCTCAGGGCCTTTGCACAAGCTGTTCCCTCTGTCTGCAATGCTTTCCCCCCAGTTCTCTGTGTGGCTTGCTTCTCAACCTCCTTCAATCCTTTCTCAAATGTTATATTCTCATTGAGGCCTTTTCTGACCTCTTTGTTTACAATTACATCCCTCCCACCACCCCTTACACCCCTTCCTTTCTTTATTTTACCTCTGTAATCATTAGTACTCTCTACCATACTCTAGAATTTATTTATTTTGTTTATTGTTTGTCTCTCACTAGAATGCGAGCTCCAGGAGGGCAGGGATTGTCTGTTTTGCTCATGGTTGTATCTCCAGGACTCCAAACAGTGGCACTGATTAGGTTGGCAACATTGTAGTCTGATAGGGATGTATGGGCAGGGGCAGGGGTAAACCCCCTCTCCCACTGCTAGGGGCAGATTTGAAAATGCAGGCACTCTGATATCTGCCCCCACGTTGGTCTTTGTTGCCAGCCCCACTTCATAGGTGCAAAAACAGGACCAGAGAGGGCAATGAGCTCCACTGGGGTCACACAGTGAGAGGAGACACAGAAGCTGGGCCCACACTCAGCCTCTATGGGTCCATCTACTCCCTGGACTCCACAACACCTTGTGGAATCAGGGCCAGGTCTCTGGGACCCTGGCTGGAAACTTGGAGTGGGCAGACAGGGGTGTGGGGTACCCCAGTACCGTGGCCGACTGGGGTTTTTGAATCAGAGTCCTAATCGCATGACCTTGATCAAGTGCCAGCCTTTCAGAGCCTCTGTTTCCTCATCTGAAAAATGGGGATGATAGGACCTGCCACCTTGGGTTTCTGTGTGCATCAAGAGAGGCGATGCATGTCAAAGCCGTGAGATGGAGCCTGGGACATACTGAGCGCTCAGTAAATGGAAACAGGCCTGCAGCTGTACCCCTCCCTCTCCCTTCTACCACGTGGGCTGGAAACTCTGAGTCTGTCCCACAGCTGTGTTCCAAAGTGCTGGATGCTGCCCTCTCAGGTGACAGGGCGGATCTTTCCCACCCCTCTGTGTCTGTCCCCCAGGCCCCGGCTGCCAGCTGGCTTCCCGCCCCATCACAGGGGGAGTGGAAAAAAACCCTGGCCAGGGGGACACTCTGGCCCACTGGCTGTGTGGCCTGGGGGCAAGTCAGTGCCCCTCTCTGGACCTCTGTCCTGAGATGAGGATGGGGGGTGAGAAGAATGACAAAGAATGATGTCAGAGTTCACCCCTCCCTTGCACACGGATCACGTGCGGTGATTTGAAATGCATTTGCACGCGCATCAGCTCTGCTGAGCCAGCACGTGTGGATTGGGGCGATTTTAGCTCCGTTTGGCAGATGGGGAAACTGAGGCCAGGGAGGGGAAGCCATGCACCTCTCTCGGCAGGAGAGAGGGAGGGTGGAGAGAAGGGAGCAGGGGAGGGAGAGAGCTGATGAGAGGGAAAGAAAGAGGCAGGAGAGAAGGAACAAGAGACAGACAGACAGACAGAGACAGGGGTGGGGGTGGGGGTGGGGAGACACAGTCACAGGGAGAAAGAGAGAGACTGAAAGGGAGGCTGAGACTCAGAAAGCTGTAACAGGAAAGTCACAGACACACTGCTGTGGCTTGAATTGTGTTCACCCCAGAACTCACGTGTTGAAGTCCTAATGCCCCCCCAAACCCCCAGACACTTTGGAGACAGGATCTCTGAAGAGGTGATCAAATTATGAACAAGGTCATTAGGCTGGGCCCTAATCAATATGGCTGGTGTCCTTATAAAGAGGAAATTTGGACACAGAGGTACAGAGGGTAGATGATATGAAGACACAGGGAGAAGGTCCCCATCTGTAAGCCGAAGGAGAGAGGCCTCACAAGAAACCCACCTACTGACACCTTGATCTCAGACCTCCAGCCCCCAGAGTGCGAGACAATACATTTCTGTTGTTTGGGCCCCCCAGTCTGTGGCACTTTGTTATAGCAGCCCAGGCACAATGACAGACATAAACACAGAGGCAGAGAGACCGTGAGAAGGGCCATGAGGGGTTCTATGGGGTTTGGGGATCAGGGTGGAGGTGGGGGGCCTGGCTGCCTAGCTCCTCAGAGACCCCATCCCTTTCCCATCATAGGCTGCGCCAGGGCCTCAGTTGCCTTGGCAACGGGAAGCTTCAGTCTGGAGGAAACAGGGTCTGCCATCACCATGCCTCCTTCCTCCCACTCCCCTCACTCAGCAGGAGACTCCACGTGTCCTGTGCCTACCCCCCCAACTCTGAACCAGGGGTATTTTTAGCTGGAGTTCCTTGGAGATGAGGGTTGGGGGGCCTCCACCCAGGCTTGTCTGGCTGCGGGGGGTCTGTTAGAGGGGCAGGGGTGAGACTGGGCAGGGTCTTCATGGCCAGGGAGGGACGAGGGAGCCCCATCAGTCCCCCACGTCCCCTTTCCAGGCCAATGTCTGGTTTCAGAGAGGGTCAGGAAGAGGAGGGGGAGCGATACAGACTGGGTGGGGGGCACATGGCTGGGGAGAGCAGGGGAGGACACGTTTAATGATCAGCACCCCCACGGAGAAATCTGTCTTCTCTCCAGAGCCCTCCTGAGCTCAAGCACACTCTATAGCTCCCTGCTGCTGGCAGCACCAAGCCCAGGCCCCACCTCAGGCCCTGCAGTCTGGCTCTGTACTCCCAACATGGAAAAAATCTCAGCCCCTGCCGTTCCATCTCCATCCCTGCACAGTCTCCAGAACCTGCTGGATTCATTCTCACCCCACCCCTTTGCACTTGCACTGCCCCTGCCTGGGATGCCCTTTTCAGTTCTCTCTGGCACCTCACACTCCAGGCCTCCCCACACCTCTAGCCCTTCTCTAAACATGCCGTGTCCTTTAAGCCCCATTGAAGTTGTGCATGCTGTTCCCTCTGTCTGGAACAGCCTTTCTCCAGGCCCGGCTCCCTACCTCCTCGGTGGGGTCTGCCTTGACTATCCCGTTCCCTCTCAACCACACCACCCCATCCCACCACCTTCCCCGGCACTTCCCTCTCTCTCCAGCAATTGTGTTCATTTACTCGTTTGCCGGCTGTATGTCTGGCAGTTTGGACCCTGTTTGTCTTGTTGGTCTCTGTAAACATGAACCCACAGTACACATTTGGAGAATCGATACTGAGCAATTAAAACTGAGCAATTCCCAGCTTGCCCTAAAACAGTGGCTTTCAAAAGTTTCATCAGTGGCTAAGAAATTCATTTCACCTGGCGACCCATTAAACACATGTAGAAATCATGCAAAAGGTTCACGGAACAATTCTTACTGTTACTATGTATGACACATGCCAATATTTTCTATTCTATTCTATTCCATTCCATTCCATTCCCAGAACATTCTGGTTACAACCTTCTGATTTCATAATCCACTAGTGGGTTTCAACAATACAGCCCCAGAGAGAAGGTTCTTGAATTCTTGCTGCAAAGGCCCCTGGGACTTTCCCGCTTCTGCCCCCTCCTGCATCTACTCCAACTTGCTGTTCTACTCTTCTTGTCATTCTGGGGCCCTCCAGCCCTCTCTTTTCATAAGGCAGCCAGAGCCAGGTCGCAATTTACAAGGAGCCACAGTGAAAACCTGTCTGTGATCCCCAGGTGGGTAAGTCCCTCCCACAATGCTTCCCCAAGATGCTTTCCCTGACCACGTCAGGGCTCCTCTCTGTGGGCCCTGGGACGTTTGGGCCATAAGAGGAATGACCTGGAGGGGAAGGTGGCGAGGAGGGGAAGGGAGGGCGAGGCTGGCAGGTGGTGGCTGCTGTAGTCCTTCCCATGGAAAATCACAGCTCCCCTGCCCCCCATACCAGCCCTACTCCTGGATAACAATGGTAGTCCTGGCTGCCACAGCAGGACTATTGCGACGTAGGTGCTATGATCAGGCACACAGCTTCCATTTCACAGATGATGAAACCGAGGCTCAGTGAAGGGGAGGGACTTGCCCCAGATCTCACAGCTCATAAGTGGCTGCCAAGAGGGGATCTGAACCCAAGCAGTCAGACTCTCAAAGGTTCAGAAGGGCGGCCTAATTCAGGGTCCCTTCCCTTCCCCAGGCCTCAGTTTCTGTTGGTGAAAGGGGAGACCTGGATACGGTGACCTCAAAGGTTGTCTCCATGCCTGACCTTTGCTGAGGTCAGATCAGCACGGTCGCTCTCCTGGGCCGTGCCAGAGGGATAAGAGCAGAGCTGACTTTTGGTGCCCGTTCCGCCTTTTGGGCAGCACGACCCACACCCCAGCTGCTCTTTTTCCTCTGGTCTATCTCAAGGTCAAGGTCTTTGCCCCTCCCTCTCTCTCCCACCACTTCAGGGCCTGGTCCTCTGCTGAGATCAACTGAACCTGGGCTCCAGAGTGGGGAGCCGACAGGCTCACTGGGTCCCTATTCCGGGGCCTCGATGCCTTAACCCAGGGACTTCCAAAGTTGTTGTGAGCCGGGTTGCCTTCCTCAGTGAAATCCTGATGGGAAAGCCAGTTCACAAAAGAGATTCCAAAAAGGGCTGCTCTGGTTAAAACAAGAGCAGAGAGGCTGGCTCCTGTGTGCCTGACTTCTTAACCATCACCCTCTCCTGCCACTAACTCGGGTCACCCCAGGAGTCCCTAAAGCCCAGCTTGAAAATCACAGTATTAGCCCCAAGTGATGGTGATATTTAGATGTGGCCTATAGGGGAAATATTTTGGACAAAGGCCTAATGCTTGCTTGAGCCTCCACATGAGATGGGGCAGGGGTGGAAACCCTCTAAAAATTCGAAGACAACACAGCACAGAATCCTGGAATTGGTGTGAATTCCAATCCCTGCTCTCCACCTGGATGGCCCTCAGAAGGTGCCATACCTCTCCCAGCATCAACCTCCCCATCTGTAACAGGTGCATGGTGGAATCTTGGGGGGTGTGTGTGTAATAAATGAGGTGGTGTAGATAAAGAGTTTAGTAAATAATAAACATGGACTGTACACCATTATAGTTGCTGCTCTGGACCCATCACTGTGAATTGTGTGATCTGGGAAATGTTACTCTCACCATGCTTCCGTTTCCTCATCTGTAAATCGGGGATGATGACGCTCCCTACCTCACAGGGTCCTTATGCCTGGAGATAAGTGAGCATTAAGGTGCTTAGTTAACGCTTGGCACAAAGTGAATACTTAATAGATGCTAGATATTACTTGTGATTATTATAATTACTGTAATTCTTTGTTCCTAGCCCCAGTGGGCAGCCACCCCTGCGCCCAGGGCCCGGCTTACCCCGGCGGGATGGAGGCGCGTGCGCTCACGCTGGTGGCGCGCTGGGGCCCGGGCCGGTTGAGGTTGTTCTGCCCCGGGGTGGGCGCGCCGCTGGGGGCGCTCGGGCTCCGCGGGGACGCGCCGGGGGGCTGCGCGGGCTCGGCGGGGCCGGCGGCGGGCGCGGCCCAGAGCGCGGCGCCTGCGAAGGTGGCGCTAGGGCGCACGGCGAGCGTGCCCGCTGGTCCTCCGGGCGGCGGCTGGGGCGGCGGGGGCGCGGGGGGCGCCTTGCGGCGCTGCGAAGCCAAGATGGCGTTGGAAGCGGCGCGCGTGCTGTTGACCAGCAGGCACTGCTGGCACGAGCAGGGCTGGCCCGAGCTGGCGCCCACGGGCCACGACTGCGACTTGGGGATGGAGCCGACGGTGAGCGGGTAGGCGAGGTCCAGGCGGCGGCGCAGGCGGCGGCGCCGGCGCGTCTGGCGGTTCATCTGCGACATGCTGTTGAAGTAGATGAGGTAGCAGAAGCCGAGCGACGAGAGGTCGAGCCACGGGTGCTGCTTCTCGTAGGCGTTCTGGATGGTGATGCAGATGTCCATGTCGTAGGCCGTCCACGCGCCGCCGTCGTTCTCCCACTCCCACACGATGCCCTTGCCCGGCGCCGACGACGGGTCGTAGAAGTTGCGCCGCACCGGCCGCATGGTGCCTGTGCTCACAAGGGGGACGGGAGTCAGGACCGGAGGGCCGTTAACATCCGCGGCCAGGGGGATCGGGACAGGCCGGAGGGGCGGGGGACAACACCGGGGTCAGCACGGGCTGGAGGGTCAGTACGGGCAGGGGCGAGCTTGAGGGTCAGCACATATGGGTTGGGGCGAGAGGAGCGCGGGCCCGGGGAGGCGGGAGTGCAAGGCAAGGAAGCGGGGTGTCAGGACGGGGATGCAAGTCAGCAAGGCGGGGCAGGGGTCGCAAGCTGCCCCCACCACTCAAGGGTCAACACAGGCACTGAAGCAGTGGCCCATCACAGGCCCTGGGGGAGGAGAAGGGAGAAGGGGGTGTGGGCTGTTTAGACAAGGAGGGGGTGGGAAGCAGAGTCAGAGCCTGGGGTGGGAGCCGGGATCAACAGAGGCCACGACCGTGCCGACACTGACGGTCCTTCTTTCCTTCATTAGTTCACTCATTCAGTAATCCGTTCATCAGTCCATCCATTCATTCATTACTTCAAGCACAAGTTCATTTATGCGTTCCTTAATTCTTTCATTCGTGCATTCCTTTATTCATGCCTAGGTTTGTGCATTCATGTATCCCTCAGTTCATTCATTCAGTAATTCTCTCAGCTCATTCACCCATGCCTGCCATCTTCATACCTGCACTTATTCTCCTTCAGCAACTTTATCCATGATTTCAGTCATTCCTTCACTTACGACCATCCTGTATAAAAATGTGCACCCTTCCACATTCCCCCTTTCCCCTCTCTCCTTCCCTGTTCCATCTGGAATACTTTATATGTGACATATATATCTTGCTTTCTGTCTGTCTCCTCCCACTAGAAAGAATGTCACTGCCACAAGGCAAGGACTTCGTTTTATTCACTGCTGTATCCCCAGCGCCTGCACACAGTAGGTGTTCACTAGATATTTGCTGAATGTGGGAAAGAATTAATTAGTTCAGATATTGATCCATTCTGAGTTCAGTTATTTTATTCTTTTACACGTTTTGCTATCCTTGCATCGGCCCATTCCTTCATCCACATATTTATTCCTTTTTTCATGCATCTGTTTGTTTATTTGTTCCTTCTTTTAGCAAACATGCTGCCTGTCTGCTCTGTGGAGGGCTTCGTGCTGAGCCGTCATTCAAAATGAACATAACCATGTGATGACCCCAGCCGGGTGGGTATTCATGCTCCCAGTTTGAAAACAGGGGCCCTGAAATTTGGCTCACAACCTCTGCTCCATGCTTCCCAATTCTAGATGCTTCCTGAGAGCAAGGCTCCATGGACACTGGGTTAAAAAGAGATGAACAAGGTCCGGGCTGCAAGACTTCTCAGTGCCTTTAGCCTGCTCTGTGCCTTGGGGCCAGTGTGGAGAGTTTCTTTTGGTTCATGTGGCACACTGGCAGGAAGGCTGCATGCTTGACTGCTCCTCAACTGTGGGCAAGTCCCTTAAGTCTCCCTAAGTCTCGGTGGCCCCATCTCGAAAATGAAGGTGATGATAAGCCCCTCTCACACGGGGCTGCTGGGAGGATTTGGTGAGAGTACCCACAGAGCACAGGGTCTGGGTGGGGCACCAGGGCTGGGAGGCAGACAGACCTCATTTCAAGCCCCAACTGCCCAACTTTCCAGCTGTGTGTCTGTGGTCAGGCGACTCAATGGCTCTGAGCCTCAGTTTTATCATCTCTAAAACGGGCACAAGCAGACCTTCCTTATAAGGTTGCTAAAAGGATCCATCAAGACAAATAGTGTCTCTACTCTGATGATTCCAATATCCTCTCCCCTTAGAGCCAGACTTGTGTATCCAGACGCTCCCTCTGCACCTTTCCATGCAGGTCCAATGGGCTTCCCAAACTCAGCTCTGCCAGAGCGGAGCTGTGATCTTCCTCCACCCCAAACCTGCTCCTCCTGAAGCCTTCCTTGTTGCAGTTACTGGCAGCTCCATCCTTCCTTTTGCTCAAGCCCCAAGCCCCCAATCCTTGGACCCATCCCTGACTTCTCATGTCACACCCCACGTCCAATCTATCAGTAAATCCAGTGGTCTCTATCTTCAAATACATCCCACATCTGACCACTTCTCCCTCTCCCCATCGCACCAAATCGACCTGGTCCAAGCCACTGTGTTTCTCTTGCCTGGACTATTGCAGTAGACTCATTACTGGTCACTGCTTCAGTCCTTGCCTTCTGTCGTCTCTTCCCCACACGGCAGCCAGAGGGATCTCATTCAGTGCAAGTCAGATCACGTTCTTCTTCGGCTCAAAATTCTCCCGTGGTTCCCTGCTTACTTGGAGTCAAAGTCCTGGCCATGACCTACAAAGCACCACATTGTCTATAAAGCCTCTACAAAGTCCCACAGGTCTATAAAGCCCACCTCTCACTCACTCCCTGGCCCCACTGCTGTTCCTCAAACATCTGAAGCAACGTCCAGCCTCAGGCCCTTTGCATTTGCTGTCCCCTCCCCCTGGAATATGACCTAGCCACTCGCAGACGTTCTCACAGTTTTCCCCCTCCTTTCTTTTAGGTCTCTGTTCAAACATCCCCTCACTGGAAACGCCACCCTTCCATTGCCCTCCACGCCATCCTCTTCCCTTGCTCTCTCTCTCTTCCTGGCACTCAGTGCTACCTGCATGATACATTCATCTGCAGACTTGCTTTACTCTGTCTCCCCCGTACAAAGTCAGGGGTCTTGCCTGCTTTACTCAAGGCTCTATCCTCTGCGCCTAGCACAGTGCCTAGCACGCAGTGGGCCCTCCCTACATGGGGAGTGTTTCCACTGTCAACTGGCAAAACCCCAGGGTGCCTGGCCCTGGAATCTGCAGCCAGATGGATGAGGACCCATCATGGTCCATCCTGAGGACCCCCTCCTTCCCCTGCCTTGCTTAAGCTTCTCTCTCCTGGACACAGACTCTATCTGACCTTCACTTGGGTCCTGACCCAGGGCTGAAACAGCTAGTCCTCTGCTCGAAGCCCAAGGGCTACGGGCTACCCACTGCTCCCTGCCAACCTCCCAGACTCCGAGAGCTGGGGAAGTCGAGGCACAGAGCTGTAGCTGTAATGAGAGAGGCGTGGTGGGCGTGGAGTCCCCGGGCTCCTGTAATGTGCCAGTCAATCATATGAAAACTGCCCCCTCCCAGGCCTCCAGGGCAGCCTCATTCTCCAGTTTGTTTTATCATTTTAATTTAGCAGCGTGCGCATATTGACTTTTTCCTTGACAATGGTGTTCTTCCAGGGCAGGCCCGAGAGGGGATTAGTTAGAGGGAAAATCTGGGTTCCTGTTCCCACTCTGCTCCTGAGTCCTGGTCTCCCCCGCTTAGAGCCTCAGTTTCCTCATCTGCAAAATGAGGGCTCGTGACAGATGATCTTCAGGTCCGATGTGTCCAAAGTACCACCATTAGCCTCCCAGTTAAGGGTTGGGGTGCTGTGTTACATGGAAGGTGTAACCCCTGAATGGGAAGGCAGGGGGTGGGAACTTGCTATATTTAATCACCTCTGTGTGCCAGGTCTTGAGCTGGGCAGGCCAGGGTCAGGGGCGGGAGGGGCAGAGTGAAGTGGTTGAGAGAAACAACTCAGAAGTCTCACAGGCCATATGCCAGTCCTGGCTCCACATTTAGCCTCAGTGTCCTCATCTGTCAAATGGGGTATTAATACCCACCCCTAGGGAATTACTGTGGGGCAAAGTAAGATAATGCACATCATAGGTGCTTGGCAGAGCTCTTGGCTACAGTAAGTGCTTGAGGAATGTTAGCTAAGATGCTGTTATTATTATATACATTACCCACATTCACCTTTTCCCAGCCCTTGGACACTTGGCAAACTCCTATTCACCCAACAAAACCCTCTACATGCCCACCTCCTCCAGGAAGTGCTTTTCCGTTCTGCTGCTATAGCTAGCACATGCAGCTTTCTACTGCATGTATATCTTTGCACTATCATTAAGTGATTTGTTTTTGTTCTTAATCTCCCTCACTGGTTGATGACTTTCAGGAGGACAAGGACCAGGTCAGATCTATGTTTTTGTTCCCAGCACTAGGCACAAGGCGCAAATGAGGCATCTGCAACTGAAACAGGCAACCTACTTGGCATAGGTCGGGGCTCAGAGGGAGTGGGAAAGAGGAGGGGCTGGTCTTGATAGAGAGGGAGTGCAGACTGGAGCAGAGGCCAGAGTGCACAAGGGGTCCCCGGGGAAGGAGGGACAGGGTTCCTAAGGTCAGCATTGGCCAGCTCTGTAACAAAGGACTCTGGGAGCTCCTCCCAGCCAGCTCAGGGCCAGCCGGCCCAGGCGTCCCTCTCTCCAGGGCTCTATTTAGCAGGTATTGATTTTCCTGCCTGTTTACTGGTAGTTATTAAAGGCTGCGTCCCTGGAGTCCTTTTCAAACGAGATCGGAACCTGGCGAGCTGGAGTAATTAGGGCAGCTGCTGTCCTCCCCGCTGGGCCCTGCACCCTGAAGCGCCCAGTGCTGCCTGCCTGCCTGTCCGTCCACCTCCCAGCTCACGCTGGCCGTGGACCAGGCCGAGGGGGGCCAGCTGGTTCCCTGGTGACCTGCCTGGGCTGCGATCTCCAGATTTCCAAGGGAGCAGCAGCGGAAACACTCTTTCTCTTCCCCAGTGGCCCTGGCCTAGATTTTCGGCCAGAACAATGGGTCTAAGATGAGGCTGGAGGTTCCTCAGCCTGGGAGATGTGAAGGGCCTCAGACTGGTGGCCTGGATGCACGGCTGGTCTTTCTAACATGGACCGGCTCTGCTGTGTCTACTCCCCTTCTGTGGCCTCACGGGTACCCAGCTGCACTGGCCACCACTGGTCTGTGTCCCCATGGCAGTTAGGAACCTGTGTCAAGCACGTACTATTTCTGGGCCTGTTTCTGTGTCTGCTTTTGTTCCCTGTCCCCCCTACCCCCTCCTTCGTTTCTTAGGAATGTTTGGTTGAAAAATTCCAATCTTGTTCCAGCTGAACTGAGGGGAAAGGGGCTTTGGCCAAATGTCAGCTGGAGGATTGCAGGAGCTGGGCCCCTGGAGACTGGGTGTGGGGACGGCTGCGGCCACTGCAGCCAGTGACCAGTTCATGCCTGGGGCAGAGACAACCAAAGAGAGATCAAGACACAGGTGGGGGGAGCAAGAGACAGGGAGAGAGGGGACTTCCCTGGCGGTCCAGTGGTTAAGACTTCACTTTCCAATGCAGAGGGTGCGGGTTCGATCCCTGGTCAGGGAGCTAAGATCCCACATGCCTCGCAGCCAAAAAAACCAAAGCATAAAACAGAAACAATATTGTAACAAATTCAATAAAGACTTTAAAAAAATGGTCCACATAAAAAAAAAATCTTAAAAAAAAAAAAAAAGAGGGAGAGAGAGGCACAGAGACAGAGAGACACACATGCACAGAGGGCCGAGATCAAAATGGGAAATGCTAAGGCAGATACAGGAGACTGGGGGGCAGAGAGACTTAAAGAAACAGAATCTTGGGACTTCCCTGGTGGTCCAGTGGGTAAGACTCCATGCTCCCAGTGCAGGGGGCCCAGGTTCGATCCCTGGTCGGGGAACTAGATCCGGCATGCCGCAACTAAGACCCAGTGCAACCAGAATAAATACATAAATAAATAAATATTAAAACAAAGAAACAGAATCCTGAAGCCTAGAGACTGAGATAGTCAGGGACAGTCAGGGAGAACGAGAGAGCTAGGCCAGGAAACAGGGAGAAGCAGAGAGGGGGGACGGGGGATGGGGGGCGGTGGGGGAAGACAGCAGCTACAGCAATACCAATAAAGCTAACGTTTACTGAGTCCCCACTATGTGCCAGAGGCTGTGTTCAGCACTTTCCTTGCACTAACTCATTTTATCCTCACACGGTTCCTTCTAGGGAGGGACCAGAATTATTCCCGTTTTCCAGGAGACAGCTGAGGTCCCAGAAGAGTGAAATCTTGGGAGGGTTGGGGATAATGCTTTATTCACAGAGCAAACGGAAGGCCAGGTTAGACTGGTTCTAAGGGGTTTAACTCAGCCAAGTGGTAGCCCAGCCTAGGATACCTCCAGTGACGGGGAACTCACTACCTCAGCTTTGCCCTCAGTTGTTTCACCGTGAGAGGTTTCTGGCTGGAGAACGTGGTCCTGATCTGACCCCTCTGCCTGAAGGCGGGGTGTGTGGGTGTCTCAGCCCTCCAGCTTTTGGCTTTAAGAAAAAGCTGACTCTGTAGAGAGACGGGAGGGTTCTGAGCCCTCCTGTCTGCCCCTCTAGTCTCCAAAGTGTTCCTCCCTGGGCTGAGCCAGTCCCAAGGCCCAGCAACAAACCACTCCCTCTGGGGGTGGCTTCCCGGAGGGAAGTGACCTCAGTTTGGGGGCACCCAGACCCTGACGGGAAGGGGGGCCCGTGGGAGGCAGTCATGGGACATCCTGTCAGGTGGGGGGAGTCCCGCTGCTGGCTGAGGCCTGTGACTGGGGGTTGGGCAGTGGGTTAAGCATGAGTTCAACACCCACTGGATGCCAGGCCCCAATGGGGTAGTTTCCTGATTCCTCCCCCAACCCAGAAGTCATCATAACCTTCATTCTCGCTCAGAGAACACACTTCTGTGGCCCAGGCTCATGTGAAGTCATTTAATCCTCACAATGGCCCTATGAGGTAGGGATATTACCATCCCATTTTATTTTATTTTTTTTTGGCCATGCTGCGGAGCTTGAGGGATCTTAGTTCCCTGACAAGGGATGGAACTTAGGCCCCGGCAGTGAAAGCGCCGAGTCTTAGCCACTGGACCGCCAGGGAATTCACCATCCCATTTTAGAGGCAAGGAAATAGAGGCACAGAGCAGGGTAGGAACATGTCCAAGGTTATCTGCAAGGAAGTGGTCCAGCCAGAAGCCATCCCAAGGCCACCCGGTTCCAGATGTTCCTTTCACTGCTCCACTTGTACTAGCCCACGTTCCAGGGGAGGAAACTGAGGCATGGAGGTTACACGGTAATTAAGGGACACAGCTGAGGTTCAAACCCAGACTGTTATATGGCCTTCTGGAATAGCGGCCCTCTCCCTTAACCCCTCGACTGATTATCTGCGTGGCTGGCCAACCCCCTGACAGCAATAACAATAGTCATCCTGCTTTATCAAATTCTTCTGTGCCAGCTACTGTGCTAAGGGCTTATGTGCACCCTCCAGTCCTCGCAATAGCTCTAGAGGTTTTGTGCACTATTGTTAGCCCCACTTGGCAGATGGGGAAACTGAGGCTCCTTGAGAGGACTTGGAGGTCCACCTGGGGGTGGTGGCTGGGCTGGGATTCGAACTGCAGTCTGTGGACCCGGGGCACCTCCCTCTCCCTCCCGCCCTGTGATCGATAATCCCGCAGTGTTCTGTTTCCCTCCAGACTCTCCCAGGGGACTTGTCAACAGAGCCACGGCCCATTAGCGGTTTCTGCACATTTGAAGCTGGCCCAGGCTCCCCAGGGTCTGCTGGCAGCTGGGCAGGAGAGGGGAGGGGGTCCCCAGCCCTGCCTGGGGAAGGCTGAGGGACTGCACGGCACTCGGAGAGGCTACCACCTTCAAATTGGTTTCAAAAGGCCCTCGCTCTGGAGGCTGCTGGGAGCTGCAAGCTGGCTTTGCCCACTTTATGGGCTGTGTGTGTGGCTTCCCAGTCACCTGGCTTCCAACACACTCGGGTTCAGACCCCCAGGCACGGCAGCAGCAGCTGAGAGACGGAAATGAGAGGGTAGGAAGCAGAAGAAGCAGAATCTCCTGGAGCCCTCAGTGGTGTTGGGCAGCTGCCTCGATCCTGCCAAGCCTCTGCTTCCTCATCTGTGAAACAGACATCCTCCTCCTCCTCATCATCATGATGGTAAACACTCACAGAGGGTCTGCTCTGTGCCAGGTACTGCGCTAAGTGTTTCACATGTTAATTCTTTAAAAAAAATTTTTTTTTGCGGTATGCGGGCCTCTCACTGTTGTGGCCTCTCCCATTGCGGAGCACAGGCTCCGGACGCGCAGGCTCAGCGGCCATGGTTCACGGGCCCAGCCGCTCCGCGGCATGTGGGATCCTCCCGGACTGGGGCACGAACCCGTGTCCCCTGCATCGGCAGGCGGACTCTCAACCACTGCGCCACCAGGGAAGCCCCACATGTTAATTCTTTTTTTTTTTTTTTTTTTTTTTTTCTTTTTGCGGTATGCGGGCCTCTCACTGTTGTGGCCTCTCCCGTTGCGGAGCACAGGCTCCGGATGCGCAGGCCCAGCGGCCATGGCTCACGGGCCCAGCCGCTCCGCGGCATATGGGATCCTCCCAGACCGGGGCACGAACCCGTATCCCCTGCATCGGCAGGCGGACTCTCAACCACTGCGCCACCAGGGAGGCCCCATGTTAATTCTTAATCCACATGACACTCTACAGAACAGGTACCATTATTACCATTGCCTTGTACAATTGCCAAAACAGAGAAGTGAAGTGATTTACCCAAATCACACAGCTAAGTTATTAAGCCAGGATTCAACCCAGCCAGATTTGAACTTCTCCCCCGCTTCCACTGCCACCACCCTGGTCCAAGCCCCATGACTGCTTGCCTAGACTACTGCAGCAGCCTCCGTCGTATGTCCCAGGTTCCACCTTTCGCACCCTGTAATGCATTCTCCCAAGGCAGCCAGAGGATCTTTCACAAACTCAAGTCTGACCACATCACTCCTCTGCCCAGCAGCCATCAATAGCTCCCTAGAGCCCTTAGGAAGGAATCAGTCTAAGCTCTTTAGCTCATCTTCAAGGCCCATTACAAGCTGTCCGCACAGCCTCACACTCTAACGACACCAAACTTCTAGTTATTCTCTGAACACATCACGCATGGCTATGCCTCTGTGTATTTGCACGTGCTGTTCCCTCTTGTCTGGAATGTCCTTCAACCCACACCACCCCACTTCCCTCCCTGCCGAGTTCCTACACACTTGTCATGGTTCAGCTCAAGCACTGTCCTCTTAAAATCTTCTCTGCCATCCTCAGGGAGGATCACTCCCTCCTTGGGACTCACATAGCACCTTCCACCTACAGTACCACCATTAAAGCACAGAGCTCACTAAGTGTTGAGGCGTCTGTTCCCTCCAACTTGGAAGCCTCTCAAAGGTTGGGCTGGCTTTCAGCCACCTTAGCATCCCTTCATAGCCAGGAGCACAGGGAAGTAGGTACTTGGAAAATGCTAGCTAAATGAATGAATGAGTGGGTGAATGAATGAATGACCAAATACACACAAGTGAACCTACCTGAGGACTACAAATGACTAGGCTGGAGACTGCAAGTTGAGGGTGAATTTGATTTTGTCTTGGGCGCCACGCTATTTACATCTTGTAAACATAATGACCAGGCATTTAAAAACTGGGGTGGACTCACTCAAGTCTGGATTTCAAAAATCACCAAGTATCCAAAGAGGCAGCCCCAAGGATTGGTCTTCTTGGCAACAGTTAGCAGAAGCTGAGTCACAGTCACTCCATTCATGTTTTCAAGTATTTACTGAGTGCCTACTGTGTACCAGGTACTAGAGAACAACAGTTGAATGCCGTTACCTCCCCAGCCACTGCACACACTTCTATTGGCTGCCTGGGCCCTGGAAGCATCTGAATTTTCAGCCTCTTTCTAGATGGGGAAATTGGAACCCAGAAAGCGAAAGCGGCTTTGTCCAAATCACCTACAACTTAGAGATAGATGTTGACCCCAGGCTCCTTGACTCTTATTTTCACAGCCCCAGGTGACTAACACCTTGGCATGAAAGAACCTTTGTTCCCTAGAAGAGAGGAACCTGGGGAGAGCTCCAAAATGTGCAATTTCAGGTGAACCCTGCTTGCAGTGGGCAGGAGAGGGGACAAAGGCTCAGTGGCGGCGGGGCCCAGCCTGTCACCGGCAGAAGAGGTGGCTACGCTGCAGCTGCTGGCAGGACTGTCCCGGTCACCAGCGCTGCCTTCTTTGATTGCTTCCTCCTTTGTTCTGCATTTCAGGGCGTTCAGCTCCACGGCCCAGTGCCAGACTCCCTCCCATCGCCCATCACCCGCCTGCCACTGCTATTCAGGCAGGTGGAGGTGGCAGCCTGGAGCAGCTCCAGAGGGACGATGGGAGGAGCCCAGAGAGGGAGATGTGCTTGGCCAGGGTAACAGAGCAAGGATGCAGCTACACAGGACCTGGGGGAGACTCAGTCTCCAGCCTCCCTGCTCCTGGAGCCCAAAGATCAGGAACAGCCCCATATCCCAGACCTCCTCGGTGTCTGGCCTCCTGTATCATGCCCATCACCCCTACCAAAACACAAGGCTTTGAGGGCAGCGATTTGTATCTGTCCTGTTCACTGCTGCATCCCTAGTGCCTAGGACGGTGTCTGGCCCATAGCAGGTGCTCATTAAATTGCTGCTGAATGAATGAACAAATTAATACCACAATCCCATGAGATAGTCCTGTTGTTGGGCCCATATTACAGAGGAGGAAACTGAGGCTCATGGAGAGAGTGTGGTTTACCCAAAGTCAAAAGCCAGCACCCCCTCACACCCTCACCCCACCCCACAATTACCAGAGAGCTGCGAAGGAGGGAATCTAGAGCCTGGGCCTCACCAACAAGGCTCCCTGAGGCAGCCAGTTCCAGATTTGGGTCCCCTTGCTCTCAGCTGGTATCAACCAAGGGCAGCTGGCAGCTGGTGGGGTGCCTTTGTGGACTGGGAGGCCAGGGGGACTCATGGGGTGGGGCAACAGTCTTGGGACCTGGAGGCTGTCCTGCGGAGTGGCTACCACTGGGTGTGATGCAGGAGTGAGAGGAAGGAGGGAGGCCCAGGGAGACACAGATGTCGGGGGAGGGAGGCGTGGGAGGGCCCTGGGCACCTTCCATACCCTGAACATACCACACTGAGGAGGGAGCTAGGGATCCCCCTGCCCACAGCCTGAATGGGCAGCTCCGCTGTGACCAGTCCTGCCCCATCACCTCTCCATCCTGGCCCCTCCTCATTACCCTCCCATCACATCCCCCATCACCCCTCTGTAGAACCCCCATGCCTCCTCCTTCACTCCTTATCACCTTCTTCGCTACCTTCCATCACAGCCGTTATTACCCTCCCCATCACGGCCCCCTTTATCACACCCCCAACTCCACCCCACCATCAATAGCTCCAGTCAGAGTCCCCATCGCCTCCCCAGCCCCTCCCCGCTCCACGGCTCTCATCACCTTCCCCATCACCTCCCCTGCTCCAGCCCCACACTTCCGCATCACAGCTTCCATCACCTCCTTCATCTCTAGGTCAGACCCTAGCTCCCTTGGACCGATGAGGAGCGAGGCGGTGGGAGAGAGCAGGAGAGGATGGAGAGGGGAGCAGGAGAGGCAGGGTACATGAGAGGAGAGAGAAGAGGCTATGAGGAGGATTTGATCCAGGATCTCTCACACCCACACCCCACAGGAGTGGTCCAGCCGTGGGCGGCGCTGTCCAAGGTGCTGGGGCAGCCAGGCCTGGCGCAGGGTGGGCGCTGCAGACCACCTAGATCTGAATCTCTGATCCATCTCTTCCTAGCTTGGGCAGGTGGCTCCCCACCCTCTGAGCCTCACCTTTCCTAGGTATAGAATGGGTCAGGAAGGGCCTGCATCAGCCCCTGCCCAGCCTGCTTCAGCTCTGGCCTCCAAGGGCCCATGATTAACGAGGCTGGTCCTGCAGTGTGACTCTGGGTCCCCTGGGGCCTGGCCGCTAAAGGGTGACAGCTGGCAGCCCGGCCATGCCCGGTGGGACTCAAGAGGCCTCCCTTCCTCTCCTTACCTCTTCCCACTTCTGTCACTGCCTCCGTTTTCCACTCAGGCCTGGGTTTCCTCTAGCCAGAAGTGTTCCTCAAACCATACAGAGTCTTGGAGGATTCCTCCTCCAGAAAGTCCTCCATCTCAGAGGCCCCAGGCACACACTGCCCACACCACTTGGCCAAGGGCAACCTGTACCTCTCCTATGAGGTATTTAGGTCTTTTTCCTACTTCAACGTGAGTACTATGAGCAAAGTAATATTCTCCATGCTTTTACCTGCATTATCTCATTCAGTCCTCACGGTAATAATCCTCTCACGTAGGAACTA
Source organism: Mesoplodon bidens (assembly GCF_964165515.1). Taxonomy (NCBI): domain Eukaryota; kingdom Metazoa; phylum Chordata; class Mammalia; order Artiodactyla; family Ziphiidae; genus Mesoplodon; species Mesoplodon bidens. The sequence goes on along the minus strand of NC_138169.1, from coordinate 15,573,020 downwards.
TTCTTATTCCCATTTTACAGAGCAGGAATCTGAGGCTCAGAGAGGTTAAGGGGCTTGCGCATGGTCACACAGCCAGCAAGGGGCCAGGCTGGAATTCAGATCTATATCTGAATCCAGGAGTTCAACTGCCATTCCCATGATATGTATTGATATTTGTCTTTGCTTTCACTATACCCTGAAATCAGTTTGGCAGGGGTCTTGTCCTTCTTTCTGAGTTCCTAGGAACCAGCTCAGGGCCTGGTACTGAGCAGGCACCAATGACTGTCCAATAAAAGTGATGATGAATTTATGATACCAGAAGAGACTCCAGGAACCAGACAAGCAGCCAGAGGCAAAAGGATGGATCTGTAAGGGTGGAGATGCAGGCAGTGTGACAGGTGGTGGTGGGAGACACCCACGTATGGACTAGTTGGACCTGCGGCCACCAGTGGACGGACCCCACCCAGTCCAAACGCACATCGTCCTTCTTGTCCCTGGTGTCAGGCCCAGCCCCTTGGGGCCCTCCAGGTTGTCTGTGAGAGGGTCCCAAGGGGTCCTGTAACCGGGTAGCTGGGCCCTGGAGGCCTCTGGGGTTGCACAGGCTGTTCCTGCTTTGGTACAGAATCTGGCAACAAGTCAGAGCTCTCAAGGGAGAAGGGGGAGCGGACTTTCTCAGCTGGCTCATTGAATGTCACCTTATTCTCCACCTTGAGACCTGTCTGAGAGGCCTGGGTTCCAGAAGAGTGATCGACTGTGTGACTTCGGGCAAGCCACTCACCCTCCCTGGGCCTCTGTCTCTCCATCGATATAACGACCTGCCTAGGAGTCTAAATTCTGGCGGTGCCTTCCCCAGTGATGGCTGCTCTTCCCACTGGGTGGCCTCACCTGGTCTCCAACAGCCTAAGTGTGTCTTCAGACAGGAGGTTCCCATAAGGGCACCAGGGCTGAGTGGAGCCCCAGCTACCCAGAGAAGGGATGATGTAGGCTTGGAAGATGCTGAAACCAGCCACCACCTGTGACTCCAGCCTGACAGCTTGGGAGTGCCAGGCACAGCTGTGCTTTGAGTCGTGGGGACAGCAGTTGTGGATGGTCCCCAGCCTGGCCTCACCTAGCCTCAGCTGTCCCATCTGCAGAATGGGCAGAAGGCAGCCATAAGTGCCCCCAGCAGCGGTGGGAGAAGAGAACGGGCGTCACCAGTCAGTCCGAAAGGTGGCCCTCCCCCTGCCCCCAGCCATGTGAGCTCATGGAGAAATCTGGAAATTGCCTAGGAATTGGTTAGGTCATATGCCTGTGAAAGGAACACCAGGGTCACAGCATCCCTGCCACTTAGGTTCCAGACCTGCTGGGCTTCAAAGGGAACCTCACCCCCTGTAGAGAGTGATGAAAACAGCCCAGCAGGGGAGAGGTGATGGGGCACCAGCTGAACAAACAGCAGCCCCCATGGGACCAGGCCTGGCCCTTCCCTTGTGGTCCAAGCCTGACATCTGGGCTTTCTTCCGCTGGCCGCATGACAGGCATATAGACAGGGCATTTGTGGGTCGAGCAGATTGGTGCTGTGTGTGTGTATGCACACACGTGTGCACCTCGGCACATGCCACGAGGCGAGTATTTCTGTATAGGCCACACTGGGCATCCCATGGCACCACTGCTCTCCTACCCCATGGGCAGGTTAAGAATGTATTAGGGCAGGGGTTGGTGAACTGCAGCCCGGGGGTCAAATCCACCGGTTTCCTGCTTTTGCACAGCTCACGAGCTGAGTGGTTTTTACATTTTCAAATGGTTGGGAAAAAAAAAAAGATTTCATGACCCGTGAAAATGATATGAAATTCAAATGTCAGTGGCTGCAACTAGTTTTATCAGAACACAGACGCATTCATTCATTTGCATACTGTCTGGCTGCTTTCAAACTACAGCAGGAGAGTTAAGCTATAGCAGCAGTTACAATAGAGACTGTAGGGCCCACAGAGGCTAAACTATTTACTATCTGACCTTATCAGAAAGTCTGCAGCTCCAAAGCCAGGGTGCTGGGGCATTTGCTGCTACCCTCCCACAACAACTTAAAGTTCAGCTTCAACGAACCTGTCAAGAATTTTACAATTAGAAAATCTAGAGAGAGGTTGTGTTCATTTCAGTACATGCACGTGAGCTTTGGGTTTTACAGCTTTATATTGTTTGTGTGTGTGTGTGTCTGTGTACCATGATCTTCAAGATTTAGGATCTCCAACTCATCGTTCATGCATCTGTAGTGTTCAGCACATGCTAGGCACATGTGGGTAATTAGTTAAGGTCTGTGGGATAAAATAACATGTGTGGTTCTCTCCATCAACTCAACAGTCCTGCTAGCAAAGTGATACTCTTGCCCATTTCATAGATGTGGAAACTGAGGTCTGGACAGGTGACAACGCCTGCTTGAGGCTCTTTCCTGGACCATTAACTATGAGGACAAGATGTCCTTCCTTGACTTTGTATTGCTCCTGGGAGGAGTGGGCGATCACATTATAACACGTCTGGTGGGAGACATCTTGCCCCTCCCTCTAGCAGTTTTCCAGGCATCCTAGGTCCCCTGCCGGCCCCATAGGTTTCCAGGCCTTCCTCCCTTGCTGGGGGGTCTTGGCAGGCTCCCAGGGGCCTTTGGAGGGATGAGTATTTTTTTTCCCTTTTCCGGCAAACAGGGGGCAGGTGTGGAGTGAGCAGCTCCCGGAGGGGGCAGTGGGAAGACAACTGAAGCTGAACTTCTGGGGGATCCAGTGAGGCTGACCCATAAGAGGGGTGCCATTGAGAGTAAGGGACCTGCTGAAAGGGGGAATGGAGGGAGTTTGGGGCGTTAGGAGCCCAAGTGGGGGTGTGGGGATAGAAAAGGAGCCCAGAACAGGAGTGTGGAGATCAAAGGCAAAGTGGCCAAGTTGGCAACCTCGGGTGGGGCTTTCGCTGCTTCTGAGGACCATAAGTCACGCCCTGGAAAATCCGCCCCCGCCCCCCCAGTCGCTTTGAACCTACAGAATGCAGACCACCGAGCCAAGGAGAAAACACACTGCTTCTGCTGTCAGACCCCTGCCCTCCATCAGAGACAGTTCCAGGATAAACCAGAGAGAATGGGGCAGGGGACGCCTAGCAATTCGCTATCAGTGACTCTGCCTCTGGAAGAATTGGCGCCAGGACTCAATGGTGACTTCCTCTACTCTCAGGGTAAACTCCAAAGCCCTTTTCATGGCTGTCCAGTGCTGTATGTCTGGTCCCTGCCCCAGCCTCGTCTTGTACCGCCTTCCCCCTCATCCACTGCCCTCCAAACGCAATGGATTTGAACGTACTCTGCTCCTTCCCACCACAGGGCCTTTGCACTGGCTGTTCCCTCTGCTGGGAACACTGTCTCCCACACTCATTCTTTAGATTTCTATTCAAACCTGACTTCCTCAGATTAGCCTTCTTGACCACTCCTAGACCAAGTTTATTTCATGTTCTCAGACCTGCAACTGATTATCTGTGTGGTTATGTGTTTGCTTACTTGCCGACTACATTGGAATCTCCAGCATAGGTCCTCCACAAATAGACCTCTCCTAAGGACCCTGGCTGTCTTTTTTTCTTTTTTTCTGGCCGTGCTGCATGGCTTGCAGGATCTCAGTTCCTTGACCAGGGATTGAACCGGGGCCACGGCAGTGAAAGCGCCAAGTCCTGACCCCTGGACCACCAGGGAATTCCCTGACCTTGGCTGTCTTGCTCCTTGCAGTATTCTAGGGCTTAGCACGGGGTCTGACACCAACAGGAGGTCAGTAAATCGATGATGGCACGAATGAACCATTGGTACCACCAGCGACTGCTGCCAATACCTGGTGTTTTGGAACACAGACGTACTGAAAATTAACATCAACAAACCATCTGTTATGATTTAGCCTGTGTTTCCACACTTGCTGACCACCCTGTAGGCACCAAGCAATGTTCTAGAGCAGAGCTATCCACTAGAACTTTCTTTGGTGATGGTGATGTTCTGGATCTATGCTGTCCAATACAGTAGCCACAAGACACATGCGGCTATTGAGCACTTGAAATGTGGCTAGGGAGACCGAGGAATTAAATTTTACTTAATTTTAATTAAATGTAAATTTAAATTGCCACATGGGCTTAGTGGCTACCATACTGGACAGCCCAGCTCTAAGAGAGAAGGAAAGTGTCCTACTGTCCCCAAGGTTGTTACATGCAGTTTTGTTATCTAAGGATTCACTGTAATTCCCTCAAACCTCCATCAGCTGGTCCTTGGGGGTGAACATGCCAAGGATTCCTTGGCAGCTTCCATGAGGCAGGACCTCACCATTCCCCACTGCCCACCAAGCTTGTCGTAGAGACCACCAGGCAACAATGACTCAGGGACATCTCCGCAGTGGTGGCAAACAAAAATGCTGAGAGTGGGACCTCCCCATTTTTATCACCGTCGTCACCTATCACACAGCACCAAGACTGCCACCGACCTCATCCTCTCCATCATTACCATCACACCACTCCCAAGACCACCACCAACACAACCATCAACACCACCACCACAAATTCCACAATACTACCACCGACACTATCTTCTCCATCATTACCCGCCCCACCATCAACACCACCAACACCCTCACCGCCCCCATCATTACAATCACCATCACATCACCCCAACAATACCAATACTTAGAGCCAATATAAGATATCAGTTCTGGAAATCAACTGGGCTTAAATCCCAGCTTTAAGTTTAAATCACTCAACTTCTACGAGACTCAGTTTCTTCATCTGTACAATGGGATGGCTACTACTACCACTACTACCACTAACATAATAGTAAGACTGGCTGTAACAGTTGGAAAAAATCAAATGAGGAAGTGCATGAAAAGCCTTTTTACTATGATGATTGAGCGCTAATGATCTTCTAGGTTCTTTGCTCAGTGAGCACAATTTTATTGGATCCTCACACAGCTGTGAGAGACACTGACCCATCCATCTTGCAGATGAGGAAACAGAGGCTCAGAGAGGTGATGTAACTTGCCGACAGCCCCACTCCTAATATGAGAGGCTGGATCGGAACCCAGGTCTTCAACAGGACTTTGCTAGACTGTCCCTTTTAGGGGGAGGGGCGTCGGATCAGCAGATTGGCCTTCCGCAGTTCTGTGCTCCCTGTTCAGGGATGCCGGGGGGCATTTCAGCATCCCGCCATGAAAAGAAAGGCGGTATTGTGGTGGTGAAGGTGGTGGTGGGGTGGGGAGGGTAGCGAGTCCACTCACCTGTGTCCTGGCGAAACTGGTGCATGGACTGCAGGTCGATGATGTAGGGCACCAGCTGGGCGTCCACTTGCCCCAGGACCACAGAACCACGGGCATCCTCCTTGAGCACGTTCTCGATGTGGTGGCACACGGTGGCTGTGTAGGGCCGCCAGCGGCTGTGCTCATTCAGCCACTCCCACACCACCACCCGGGCCACGTTCTGCGGTGGGAAGCCCAGCCCGTTCACGGGCATCATCACCCCCTGGCCTGGTCGTGACATGGCCGCTGCTGGCTCAGGGGCCAGGACCCTACTAGTACTGGCCCAGCTCCTCCTGGGCCTGGGAGCAGGTGGGGAACTTCCTCTCTCTCCAGGGGGGCAGCAAGGACTCTCCGGCCTCTTTTCTAACTCCCGGCCCTCTCTGAGGCCCAGAGGCCTCAGTTAAAGGAGTGTGGGCTGGTGTTCCAGGCTCCAAGACCCCTTCCCGCAGAGCCGTCTCAGATAAAGGTGGTGCTCTGGAGAGCAAGTGTCTTTCTCACGATGGGGAAAGCGGTGCTCTAGATTCCTTGGTTCCCTGGGCTCCGATAAGGGAGTGAAGCAGCCGCCTCTACTCTAGGTCCGGGCTCTTTCCTGCTGGTCTCCCGTTCTTCCTGGCCGAGCAGGGCCTGTCACCAGGAGGCCCGGCCCCAGCCCTCTGCGCTCCCCACTGCGTCCCAGACCCTGCGCCTGGCTCCAGTGGGGCTGCTTGCCTTGTCTCAGGTCCGCCCCCCCCGACGGCTCCCGCTGAAGGGGGCGTCCCTGTCCCCGTTGTCCCCGATCCACGGCGTCCTGGAAGGCCTGGGTGGCTGAAGAACGCACGGGGGAGGGGTGCGGCGCGTACTCCCTGCCCTCCGGCCGGGCCTGCGGCTCCGGAGCTGGGCTGGGGGAAGAGGGGGGCGGGGGCCCGTGGGCACGCCCCACCCCACTCGTGCTCGCGACCTGCCAGGAGACAAGAAGGGGAGAGGGCCCTTTAAGAATAGAGCGCGGCACCCCCTCCCCCCTTCCCGGGAGAGCGATGGGTTGAGAACAATGGGGAACCGATGGGGGGGGGCAGCAAGGGGGGCTAAAGGGGGTCGCCTGGTCGCGCTCCCTTGGGGCAGGCCTGAAGGGAGGGCTGGGGCCGGGGGCGCGATTTCCCGAAACTCCTCGCCTGCTGCGCCCCCTCCTCAGCTCCCTGAGCGCTCCCCTCCCCCGGGGCCCGCTCCTGGCCGAGGGATGCAGGAGGGTGCGCGGGGATGTGCCAGGATGCGCGGCGCTGCAGGCTCGGCCCAGGGCCCCTCGGGGGTCGCGTCACCGAGGAGGCGAAGCCGGGAGCTGGATCGTCTATGCCTCCCTCCCTGGGGGAACAGCCCTCCTTCCCCAGCCCAGACCTCCCCAGAGCGCGCGCGGGCCTCGCAAAGGAGCCGGGGGTGGGGTCCCTAAGCACCCCGCGCTCTCACCGCCTCTCCTCTGCTCTGCCTTGTTCTCCGGTTCACGCTTCGGCACCACCGCCTCCTGGGCTCCCCCCGGAGTGGGAGGGAGCCGCTGTCCCCCCTCCGTGCCCTTTGCCTCCCAGGCCGCGCTCCGGGGCGCTGGGCTTACGGCACGCTTACAGACTACCCTGCCGACCGACGGACGCGTGAGCCTGCTGCCGGCCGCCGGGATCCCGCGGGTGGGAGGCGGCCTCGGCCGTGCTCAGGGGAGGGAAGGGGGAGGGGGCGGAGAAGGAGGAAGGGGAGGAGACAGATCGCGGCCCTAAGCGCCAGCGGCGCTGACACGCGAGTCGCCGGGCGCCCCATATCCTCGGCTAGGCCCACCTGGAACCCCACGAGGTCTCCTGACCCAAGCAGGATGCAAGGCATGGAGTGGGGTGTGCACTGGAACGCCTGCTTGAATCTTAGTCATCTTTACATTCCAGTTGCCCAGTCCAGGGCCTGGTGCAGAATAGATGCTCAATAAATGCTTGAACGAATGATGGAATACGATCCAGAGATTGTTTAAAGAAAGATCTTAAAGTGTTCTAGGGTAGGCTTCTTTTCTCCTTCCACTATTCTGGGGGAGGGGAGTGAGGAGGGGCTGGCAGAGGGAATCATAGAATCTGAAGTGTAAGTATGAGACCACTGAGGCCCATAGAGGGTAAGAAATAGGCCCAGGATCACACCGCAGCTTAGAGCAGTGCCCAGACAGCACCCAGCGCCGGTCCTCCTCCCGGTACCCAGTTAGCCAGCCGAGAGCCCACTCCCCCAAGGCAACTAACCCGCTCCAGGTAAGTGGGATGGCAACAACATCTTGCCTCCAGGAGGGTGGGGTGGACCTAGGCCAGGAGGCAGAGACCTTGGAGGAAGGTAAGGGTAGGCCCTCCGTCATCTCATTAAGGGATGCCTGCAAACAACAGGTGCTTGATAAATGCTTGGTGAGGGTTGGCTGGATGGAAAAGGAGGCAGGCGGTGGTAGCAGCTCAAGTGTTAATGGAATGACCAGCTCTCCCTCCTCTGGCAGGCTGAATGCAACTGAGAACACACATCATCTTGGAGGGGGATGGACCACCCGGGGCCCGCGGGTGTTTAGATTAGGGAAGATGAAGGATGCGTCCGGGAACTCCAGCCTGGGTGGCAGACGGAGGTCAGTGGCCTGTTTGGGAGCCTGTCCAGAGCAGCCCACGCTCCTCTTCCTCTCCAGGGCAGCTGGTGATGAACCAGGCAAGGTCAGGGGCAGACTGCTCAGGGGAGCTTTCCCAGAACCGAACTCTGGCTCCCCAGACAGCTGGAGTGATCTTTCCCCGACACTGCGCCCCGGGACCCCTGCTATCTCCTGCTGTCCAGTGCTCAAGGGGCTCTTCCAGGTTGGGCATGATTCTGTTTGCTTCTGCCTGCTGCAGGCTAAAGACAGAGGCTCTGTATAGAGCCAGCTCTGCAGTGCTACCGCTCCAACAGGATGGCTGAGCTCTGGGATTTTAGCCTAGGGTTCACCAATGGCTTTCCAGGGGTCCACGAGCCCTGTCCTCCCATTTACAGGCAAACTTATATGTCTGTGCATTTTTTCCAGAAGGGCTCTGGCTTCATCAGATTTTTCTCAAACGAGGCTGTGACCCAAAAGATTTGGAGCTGATGCTGAACAACCTTATGTTACAGAAGGGGATCTGGACCTCAGGGTAGAGAAGAAACTGGCTCAAGGTCACATGGAAATTTAGCAGCAAGTTGGAAAGAAGAAGCCAAGACTCCAGACTGTATAATGCTATTTAAGGTCTGACTAAGTGTCACCTCGTCCAGGAAACCTTCTCTGAACTCATCCCATCTTCCTCTGTGTTCCTTTGCACATACCTTGATGTGACACCCTATATCACAACTAGCCGCTTCAGTGGAATCTGTCTCTGCTAGAGTGAGACATCCATGAGATCAGAGACTGTGCCTTGTTCATCTTTGTGTGGTGTGGCTGGTGTTTATTACATAAGCATTGTCGTTTATTGAGTGCCTACTATGTGCCAAGGCACTTACATAATGCTCGCTCCTCTTCACAGTTGTCCTGCAGGGTAGGTAGTATTGTCCTCATTTTACAGGTAGAAAAAATCTCCTGGAGCTCAAAGGGGTTAGGTGGCTTGCCCAAGTTCCCACAGGGAGTGAGCGGCAGAGCTGGGATTTGAATCCCAAACCCTTTTGCACCACCCACATCACCGTACTGCCAAGGTGTTTGTTCAGCGACGAATGAATGGCAACCACCTGAGGATCTGGTGCAGCGTGGCCCTAATGGCCCCTCTCAACTGGATTGTGGAGCGTCTGGAAGTACAAAACCCTGCTCCCCAGGCATCCTGGGAGACAGGGATTCCAAGGAGGGGAAAGGAATCTGGCCTTCAGGGAGCTCACAATCCACTGGGGAGGTACTCAGACACCAGTGGAGAAGCCAACAGAAGAAAAGCAATCCATCCTGAACTCTTTTAAAAATGTATTGTATATACGTATGGCATCCCTAGTAGAAGAATCCCAGGATTTTGTCTTCTGTGTGTTTCTGTCTTGCTTCCTTGAGGCCATGATACTAGCTGAGGTCATCAGTACAGTGAGTTGGGAAAAGATGATTCTGCCACTTTTCCAGATCTTTGAGTGACACGTCAAATCCGAGGCTGATCCCACTTATTTAACCCATGTGTGAGCTTCACACTGACTTTCTTGCTCTGTGATCATCAGTGATTTCAAATTTGCTGATGTAGCCATGCTTCATCATCACAATTAGAAACCAGACGATGACTTTGGAGCATGACCTAAAGGAACTTGGAGTTTTTCTTTCTTCTCAGCATTGTTGATGCTCTTAAGAGCATTGGCCAGGACGTTCATGTGCACCATTATAGCAGCAGGGGAATATGGCAGAAAGAGATGACTCATTTTTTGTTCTCCTATCCATCCATCCGTCCATCCAACTATCCATCCATCCGTCCGTCCACTCATCTGTACATTCAGCTGTACAAGTACCCTCCCTCCCTCCCTTTCTCCTACCTACCCATCCCTCCATCCATCTATCCACTCATCTATCTGTCCATCTATCCATCCAAAAAATACCAGACCCAGCCCATGAGCCAGGCACTAGGCTATCTGTGGAGACACAGAGATAGCCCAAATAGCATGGTTCTTGCTCTCCTGTTTCTCAGAGTCTAGTGGGAGAGTGAGCTGTGAATCAAAGAATCACATAAAGTATGATTAAAATTTTGCAAGAGCTATGAAGAAGTTCAGGATATCATGAGGGCCTCTACCAGGGGTCCTACCAGGTCTAGGGAGTCAGGGAGGGCTTCTCAGAGGAGGTGACATTTCAGCTACTCCCCGAAGGATCCATAGTCTTAATGTGGCTAAGCCAGTGGGAGGAGGAGCAGGAATGTGCGAAGGCCCAGAGGTGGGAAAGAGCTTGGTGTGTTAAAGCAACAGAGAGGAGGCTGCAGTGGCCACTGAGAATGGACCAGGGGTGAGCGTGGGGCAAGTCGAGGTGGGCAGGGCCACCATGCAGAGCCTAGCATGGGTTTGGGATTTTTATCCTGAGAGCCATGGGGAGTTACTGAAGGGGATTTAATGCAATCTGAGTTGTGTCTGAAAGAGCCTGACAGTAACTAGACTTTTTTGAGCACCTACTGTGTGCCCAGTGCTGGGCTAAGTGCCCCAGAGGGGGAAGTGAAGATGTCGGAACCGTTTTCTCTGGGACACAGAACAGGATGGGTGACCCTGAAGACCATACCAAGGTCATGTATAATCGGGGCATGAGTCCTGGGAGGCAGATGTCACCCCTGCCCTCCACCCGGAAGAGCCAAGTGAGTTAAGACTTTTCCGAATTCTTTCCAGCTCCCTACATCCTGGTGCGTGGACCAGCTGTGACCTTTCCTACAGCAGCGGGGGGAAAGTTTAAGTGGGAAATAAGAAACAGAGCAAGAAAGATTGTTTGCATGTCTTGGGGACTGAAACAGGGCCCCTGGAACTCAGAGCGTTCTGCTGAAAACAGGGGACTTCCTCCGGCCTGCAGGATGCAGGTGGGGTGGCGAGTGGTACAAGGTCATTCGCTGCCAGCTGAGAACTGGTGGTGGAATTAGAGAAACCCCAGAATGGTAACATACACAGCTGGCCCTGGTGGGTGAGGAGTGTCCACAGGCACAGCGGCCGGTGTGGGAGCTGCTCTGATGGCCACATGTCCAGGTCGTGGGGTTGCTGCCAGGTGAACACAGATCCCTGAGCCTCACCCTAAACTTTGGATCCAGCAGGACTTGTGTGGGGCTTGAGTATCTCTGAGTGAGACAAATGGCTTACCTTAGAGCTCTGGGCCTCACTCTGGATGCACAGGAGAATCTCCTGGGGAGTGGTTAAAAACTATCCATGTCCCAAGTCCCACCCTCAGGAACTCTGATTTAGTTGGACTGGGGGTCCTGGCATCAGTAGTTTTTGGCCAGTGGTCCTTTCCTGGATTGGGGCGATTGAAACTGAGAGAGGGTTAAATCAGCCCAGGTAATTGGGCCGATAATACATAGTATGAGCTCTCAGCTCTCGTTTTGGGCCATCCGCTTGTTCGTCCAATCAGAAGATGTTTATCGAGCATCTACTATGTGCCACACACTGATCTAGGCACTGGGAATACAATAATGAGCAAAAGAGTCAAAAACCTCTGCCCTCCTGGTGCTGACATTCTAGTGGGGTGGAGGGCAGAGATAGACAGTAATCAAAGACATAAGTAAAATACATAGTATATCAGAAAGTGTAAGTGCTGTGGAGAAAAATAAAGCCTTCTTAACATTGCTGGTGGGGGTGTGAATTGGTGCTACCATGTTGGAAAACAGTCTGGCTTTATCTCCTAAAGCCGAGCATGTATGTATCCTACGACCCAGCACTTCTACTCCGAAGTATGCACCGTGGAGAAATGCTGACCCATCTACACCAGGAATTACATGGAAGAATATTCATAGGGGCGCTGTCTACTAAGTGGCCAAAATTGGGAAACACCCACATGCCCATCTATGGGAGAGCAAATGAGTAAATTCCCATGATGAAATATTACTTGGCAGTCAAAACACAGGAAATATAACCACACATTGCAATGTGGATGGATCTCTGAGATAGAATATCCAATGAAAAATGTCCCATTACGTAAACACGGTATCCTTCCTATCAAGTTAAAAGCAACTAAAAGCATACACACATATATGCAATAATAAACTATAAAGAGTAAACAAGGGAAGAACCACTATAGGATTCAGGATGAAGATTATGGTGAGGGGATTATGATGGGGCCGGGAGAACCATCTGGTTAGATGCAGGTTATTGTCAAGGCTATAGGTTTTGTTTCGAGTGGTGGTTTCACAGGTGTTTATTATATTATTAAATTTAAAAATTAAATGCTGATGAGAGTAAGCTATGAATCGAGGGTTATGATTACCCCCTCTTTATTTTTTGTGAACTTGGGTTAAAGAAAAAAAACAAGCAAGCAGGAGAGGGGCTAGAGCATGCTGCTGGTGGGAGGTGGATTGCAATTTTCTTTCTTTTTTTTTTTTTTGGCATGTGGAATCTTAGTTCCCCAACCAGGGATTGGACCCGTGCCCCTTACAATGGAGCCCCTTGCAGTGGAAGTGCAGAATCTTAACCACTGGACCATCAGGGAAGTCCCAGTTTGCAATTTTCAATCAGTTAATCAAGGAAGGCGCCACTGGGGTGACCTCTGAGCCAAGACTTGAAGGAGGGGGTAGTGAACCACAGGAGAGATGTAGGGAAGGGTGTCCTAGGCAGAGGGCAAAGCAAGTGCAAACGCCCTGAGGTGGGAGTGTGCTTGGCATGCTCTAGGAATGGCAGCAGGGTCCGTGGGCTGGAGGGAGGGAGTGTGGGCACTTGTCCTGCATGGAGGAGAGAATAAAGCAGGCTTCGGGAGGGGACAGGGAGGATGGTCCAGGGTTCCCCGAAGAGCCCAGATCCTGGATCTGCTCTTCTCAGCAATTTGCTGTTCGATTTTTTTCTTGGATTCCATGAGACACTTCAGTTTCCTTGAGGTAGTTTAACTGAGTTTCTATTACTTGCAACCCAGCGAGTCCTACTTGGTTAAGTCACTGACCCTGTCTGGTCCAGGAGACCATGGTGCAGGTTACTTCGGGAGAGGTTTCTCAAGAGATAAGTGCAAACTCGAGGGTGGATGCTGTGCAGTAGAAAACCACCCGGAGATGGGAGGAGACCCAGGCCAGCATCAGATACGGGGCATGGAATGGTAATTAGCCAATCTACTGAGTGCTTTTTAAGCATCAGGGATTTTATTAACTTCTTTCCATCCTCCTGGGTATTAATATAGATTTTACAGATGAGGAGACTGAGACCCACGGAGGTTATGACATACAAAGTGAGCAGCCGAGTGGGAAAACCCCATGTCTGGTCGACGGTGAAGCCCCTGCACCTGGGATAGGAGGTCTCTGACTCATTTCCACTGGTGTGTCCCCTCATCTTTGGGTAACTTGGGGGCAGGTGAGTCCTTGTCACTTCTCCCTCTTCTCCAGCCCCTGGGCAATCTGGAGGCCCGTGGGCAGCTAGGCTTGGTGGGCGCACTCCATCCAGGACCCGCTGTGTCTCCAGCAGGAGGGAAGGGACCCAGAGAAAGAACGGGGTTCAGAGTCGGCTGTGGCGGGCATGTGGCAGGGATGCGGTGCAGCTCTGGGGTTTATGCAAAGCTGGTCCATCTGGGGAAGGCGGGGAGCAGAGAGGAGCTCTGACTTTCTCCAGGATCCTAGTGCATTTTTCCCCCCTCTAGAAACCGCCAGTTTCGTCCCGGGGAGGGAACGGCGGGGAGGGCTGTGAATTGAAATGGAAGCATAGCGCCCCCTGGTGGCCTATTTTGGGTCATTGCTCTAATGCTGGAGGGATTTCCAGGTAATTTATTTTTGTTGTGGTAAAAACGCATAACATAAAATTTATCGTCTTAACCACTTGTAAGCATACAGCTCAGTAGTGTTAAGCATATTCAAACTGTTGTTCAACCAATCTTCAGAACGTTTTCATCTCATAGAACTGAAATTCTATACCCATTAAACAACTCCCCATTCCTCCCCCCGCCCAGGCCCTGGCAATCACCGTTTTACTTTGTCTCTACGAATTTGACTGCTCTAGGGACCTCCTATAAATGGCCTCATACAGTATTTGTCTTTCTGTGACTGGCTTATTTCACTTAGCATAATTTCCCCAGGATTCTTTCATACTGTAGCCTGTGTCAGAATCTCCTTCCTTTTTAAGGCTGAGTAATATTCCACTGTATGTACACACCACATTTTGTTTGCTTCCACCTCTTGGTTATTGTAAATAGTACTGCTATGAACATGTGTGTGCAAATATCTGAGATCCAGCTTTCAATTCTTTCCAATCTATACCCGGAAGTGGAATTGCTGGATCATATGTGCTATGGACTGACTTGTGTCTCCTCCCCCTCCCCCAGTTCATTTGTTGAAGCCCTAACCCCACAGTGTGACTCTATTTGGAGACATGGCTTTTAGGAGGTAATTAAGGTTGAACAAGGTCATATTGGGGTCCTGATCTGATAGGACTGCTGGCCTTATAAAAAGAGGAAGAGTCAGAGTTCTCTCTCTCTTCTCCTGGTCTTCATTCACACATTGAGGAAAGGCCACGTGAGGCCACAACGAGAAAGCGGTCAATTTACAAGCCAGGAAGAGAGCTCTCACCAGAACCTCACCAAACTGGCACCCTGATCTTAGACTTCCGGGCATACATTTCTGTTGTTTAAGCTCCCCAGTCTATGGTATTTTGTTATGGCAGCCTGGACTGACTAATACAATTTGGTAAATCTACTTTCAGTTTTTGAGGAACCGCTGTATTGTTTTCCACCGCAGCTGCACCATCTTACACTTCCACCAACAGTGCACAAGGGTTCCAATTTCTCTGCATCCTCGCCAACACTTGTTATTTCCTATTTTGTTGATAGTAACCATCCTCATGGGTGTTCCAGGTAATTTTCCTCCTGACCATTCAGTGAAGGCTTATGTGTGCCCAGTACCAGACTAAGTGGGTTCCATGTTTGCCGTCATTTAATCCTCATGTTAGCAAGTGAAAGTGTTAGCATCATCCACATTTACAGATGAGGAAACTGAGGCACAGAGGTTGGAGGGACAAATAACTAACTTTAATGTCACCAGCCAGTAATATTTACATCAAGGGCTCAAACTTAGTTGTGTGTCTCTCTACAGCCCAGGATCTTGACAGCAATCCTATTAATCTTGGTGATGATGACAGCTAGTGGTCACAGAGCATTATGCCTGTGCCAGGCGCTGTCCTCCACTTTTTAACATATATTTTAACCCATTTAAGTTTTACAACAATGCTATGAGATATAATATTACTATCCCCATTTAACAGATGGTGAAACTGAAGCACAGAAAACTCAAGTTGCATGCTCAAGGTCAGATGGCCACTAAATAGTGGCCAGGATTTGAAGCCAGTGTCCTATTCTGCCTTCCTATGGGCACACATAGTTTCCAGCAAATCCTGTTTATGAAAATCCAAATCCTCCCAAAGTAAAAATGAGGGAGGGAGTATTTGCTGTAATAAAAGCATCACTACCACAACTCTCCCTCCTGGTGTGAATGTGATGCTGTACAGTTTGCAAAGGATTCTCATGGCTCAGAGGGATTAATCCTCATGCCACCTTTGTTGAAAAAGGACTGGTTTTGAGTATGAAAGGGCCCGTGACTGACCTGAGATCATCTCTGGGTTTCTGGGAGCTGGTACTCCAACCCTGGGCTCCCAAGGAAAGCTCAGGCATTTGTATCAAACAAATCAAGTTTGTACCTGGCTCCCTTTTTTTTTGTTTAAATTTTTATTTTAAATTCATTTTGAGGGGCTTCCCTGGTGGCACAGTGGTTAAGAATCCACCTGCCAAATGCAGGGGACACGGGTTCGAGCCCTGGTCCGGGAAGATCCCACATGCTGTGGAGCAACTAAGCCCATTTGCCACAACTACTGAGCCTGCGCTCTAGAGCCCGTGAGCCACAACTACTGAGCCCGTGCGCCACAACTACTGAGCCTGCGCTCTAGAGCCCGTGAGCCACAACTACTGAGCCCATGTGCCACAACTACTGAAGCCCGCACGCCTAGAGCCTGTGCTCTGCAACAAGAGAAGCCACCGCAATAAGAAGCCCGTGCAACGAAGAGTAGCCCCTGCTCACCGCAACTAGAGAAAGCCCATGTGAAGCAACGAAGACCCAATGCAGCCAAACATAAATAAATAATACATAAATAAAAAGAAAATTACTAAAAAAATCATTTTGGACTTAAAGAGAAGTTGCAAAGAATGCAATGAATTATTGTATATCCTTCACTCAGAGTCTCCAAATGTTACCATTTTACCGTATTTGCTTTCTTTCTCTCTCTCTCTCCAGTTGATTGGATGAGGCCCACCCTCATTATGGAAAGTAATCTGCTTTACTCAAAGTCTTCCAATTTAAATGCTAATCACATCTAAAAATACCTTCACAGCAACATCTCAACTGGTGTATAACCAAACATGTGGGCACTATAGCCAGGCCAAGGGAACACATAAAATTACCCATCCCAGCTCTCAAGTTTCTTTCATCCTTCTGCTTTTCTGTCCTAGATGTGTTGATATTTCAGCCTTAGCATTGTCACCTCAAGGTTACAAGATGGCTGCTGAACTCCAGAAATCACAATCTCAGACAACAATACTGTCCAGATAAAAAACGTCTTTTCTTTGCCCATCTCTCTCTTAATAGTCTGGGAATAGACTGGAAGACAATCTTCCCAGAATCCCTTAGCAGACTTCTCTCTATGTTTAATTGGCCAGAATAAGGTCACATGTCCACCTCTAGACCAATCACTGGAAAGGGGACACAGGATGCCAGAATTGGCTTAGACCAATCAAGACTCATCCCCTGACACCAAGTGGATGAATTTGGGTAGCAAGGGAAAATAGAGGAATTACTGCTGGGTAGGCAACCAACAGCGCTGGCGTGTACTTGATGCTCCTTAAACGCTGAGGAGTGAACCAATGGATGACTTAAACTTGGTAGAGGCAAGAGTTCGATAAAGCAAACCAAGTGTGTAGAGAGTTGGCTTGGGTCTCCTTTGCAGGCTTAGCTTTCATGGCTTGCCCAGTGCCCTTGACGATGAACAGGCTATCTGGGAGACCCTAGCTGGTCAGGTAGACAGGGCAGCCCAGTTGCAGAGGAAGAAGTGGCCACCACCAGCCTTTGTCCTCTCTGATGTGACAATCTGGCTCTGTCCCATGGCCTCCCAGCCTGGGCTCTGGCCAACCCTCTGACACCGGGACAGCCATCTGCTGTTCTAGAAGCTGACTCTGCAGGCGGGAGACCGTGGAGATTTCCCCAGCAGAGAGCGGGGGTGGAAGGAGAGAGGGAAGAGGAGGAGCTCTCAACCCCAAAGCTAACAGCCAGTAAGAGAGGTCAAGGGTGGGCTTCCCTGGTGGCGCAGTGGTTGAGAGTCTGCCTGCCGATGCAGGGGACACGGGTTTGTGCCCCGGTCTGGGAAGATCCCACACGCCACGGAGCAGCTGGGGCCCATGAGCCATGGCCGCTGAGCCTGCGTGTCCGGAGCCTGTGCTCCGCAACGGGAGAGGCCACAACAGTGAGAGGCCCACATACCGCTAAAAAAAAAAAAAAAAAAAGAGGTCAAGGGTATCCTGAAATGGGTTGGAAAATTCAATCCTCATTTATAGGATACTTTCCAAGCCTTTTCACATTTATCATCTTAAGTATCCCCACAGGCAGGGGAGACAGGTATCATTCTTCTCATTATATGGATGAGGCTCTGGAGGTCCAGAAAGTCAAAAAGCCTTGCCCAAGGCCACTGTATGCATTTCCTATTGCTGCTGTAACAAATGACCACAGACTTAGTGGCTTTAAACAATACAAATTTATCTTACAGTTCAGAAGGTCAGAAATCCTAAAGTCAAGGTGTTGGCAGGACTGCGTTCATTCTGAAGTCTTCAAGGGAGAGTCTGTTTCTGTGCCTTTTCCAGCTTCTAAAGGCCACTGTGTTCCTTGGCTTGTGGCCCCTTCCTCTATCTTCAAGGCCAGCAGCGTAGCATCTTCCAATCACACCGCCTTTCCTCACTCTGACCTCCTGCCTCCCTCTTCTAAGGACGCTTGCGATTACATTGGGCCCACCATCTGGGTAATCCAGGACAATCTCCTCATGTCAAGGTCCTTAACTTAATCACATCTGCAAAGTTCTTTTTGCCATGTGCAGTAACATATTTGTCAATTGTGGAGATCAGGATGTGGACATCTTTGGAAAGACATTATTCAACTTATCGTAGTTACCCAGCTGAGGAGAGACTGAGAACTTCTGATCCCCTACATTGCTCCTTTGCCCTTCTCCTCAGCAGTTTCACTGTTGCTGCAGTCACTGACAGATCCTGTTTGTGCCTTGCACACCCCAGTGGCAGCATTTCAGTGGATCCTGCATTTGCCATTTTTAGGTAAGGAATGAACACATGGGCCCTGGAGTCTGGTTGTCTGAGTTGAAATCCTAGCTTCAACTCTTCCTAGTTGTGTGATGTTGGGCAAGTTACTTTACTTTTTTGTAGCTCTGCTTTCTCATCTGTAAAATGGGGATGATGAATAATAGATACCTGTCCCCTAGGTGTGGAGTATGAGGATTAAATGATTTAATGAACGTTGAGTGCTCAGAACAATGTCTGGTTCATAATAACTTCAGTACATGTTAGCTTGCTTTTTTGTTTTTAATTGAAGGCATGACAGCCCATCATTTACTCTCTACCAGTGTGCTTTGCTCTCTTCTAACTTTGGGGTCTGAAGGTGTCAGGGTATTTAATGCCAGCTGCTGCAACAGACAAACCTGGAATCACAGTGGCTAAACACACTAATCTTTGACTTATCACTACTTTGAAATCATGATCGTTATTAGACTGGAGTCTTCATTTCAGCCAAGGCCCAAGGGCTGGGCTAATCAATGGGGACCTTGGGGGCTGTAGCTGAGGGGTTTCTATGTCTGCCAGGCTCTCGGGTGGGATTGTAACCCCTGATGGTGAGGCTCTTTCTCTGGGACTGGGATCATTACAGCTGCAGTGAGGGTCACCTGGCCCAAGTTGGGGTAGGGGGCTGCTGCTCGGGTTCAGGGCTCAGCTGGGAGTATTCTGGAGGTTTCTCATCACTCAAGGAGAATCTTTTTGTTCTTGATGACCCATGGCCATTTGAACATTTTCTCCACGCAGGCTGAGATCCACAGTGGTTCACTAGCTTCCAAAGCCAGGTTTATAGGAGTCCATATAGCTAAGAAATTAAATGCTTAGAATTCAGAGGCAAAGAGGCCCAGGGTAGAATCCCATCAGCCTACTTACTTGCTGCAGGCCCTTTTGAGGCTTGAAGGAGACAAGGCACTTATCTCTCAACATCCTTCCCATCTCCCACAAACTACTGCCCCCCAAATCAAGGCCTTTCTCCTCCCAGTGCTATGGCCACCAAACCCACTCCCCTGCCCCCAGCCCAACACCACTGTCCTTTTCTCTTATGGTAAACGAAGTGAGCATTTTCCATGTTTAAAGATCTTTTTTTTTTTTGTTTTTCGGTACGCAGGCCTCTCACTGCTGTGGCCTCTCCTGTTGCGGAGCACAGGCTCCGGACGTGCAGGCTCAGCAGCCATGGCTCACGGGCCCAGCTGCTCCGCGGCATGTGGGATCTTCCCGGACCGGGGCACGAGCCCGTGCCCCCTGCATCGGCAGGCAGACTCTCAACCACTGCGCCACCAGGGAAGCCCCTAAAGATCATTTTAACATCTTTTTTCATGAATTGTCCGTTCATAGTTTTTGTCCATTTTTCTATCTGGTTTTCACATTTTCCCCTCAAATTTAAAGGGTTATTCATATATTAGTGAGAATGGCCCTTTATCCATGATACATGTTATAAATATCTTCTCCCAGTTTGTCACTTGTCTTTTGACTTCGCAAGTTTTATGTAGTCAAATGTACTAATCTTTTATTGCATTTGGGTTTTGAGCCATAGTTAGAGGCCTAGAGGCCTTTTTTTTTTTTTTTTTTGCGGTACGCGGGCCTCTCACTGTTGTGGCCTCTCCCGTTGCGGAGCACAGGCTCCGGACGCGCAGGCTCAGCGGCCATGGCTCACGGGCCCAGCTGCTCCGCGGCATGTGGGATCTTCCCGGACCGGGGCACGAACCTGTGTCCCCTGCATCGGCAGGCGGACTCTCAACCACTGCGCCACCAGGGAAGCCCCTAGAGGCCTTTTTTTTCCACACACAAGTTATGGAGGAATTCACCCATACATATACTTCTAGGAATTGCAGTTTCATTTTTTACATCTAGATGCTCATCATTTAGGAGTTTATTCTTTTTTTAAAAATCAATTTATTTATTTATTTTTGTCTGCGTTGGGGTTTTGTTGCTGCACGCGGGCTTTCTCTAGTTGCGGCGAGTGGGGACTATTCTTCGTTGCGCGGGCTTCTCATTGCGGTGGCTTCTTTTGTTGTGGAGCACGGGCTCTGTGTGCGTGGGCTTCGGTAGTTGTGGCTCGCAGGCTCTAGAGCACAGGCTCAGTAGTTGTGGCGCACGGGCTTAAGTTGCTCCGCGGCACGTGGGATCCTCCTAGACTAGGGCTCGAACCCATGTCCCCTGCATTGGCAGGCGGATTCTTTTTTTTTTTTTTTTTTTTTTTTTTTTTTTGCGGTAGGCGGGCCTCTCACTGTTGTGGCCTCTCCCCTTGCAGAGCACAGGCTCCGGATGCGCAGGCTCAGCAGCCATGGCTCACGGGCCTAGCCGCTCTGCGGCATGTGGGATCTTCCCAGACCGGGGCACGAACCCGTGTCCCCTGCATCGGCAGGCGGACTCTCAACCACTGCGCCACCAGGGAAGCCCCGGCAGGCGGATTCTTAACCACTGCACCACCCAGGGAAGTCCCAGGAGTTTATTCTTCTGTGTTGTGTGAGCAGTGGATACTGGGTCAGAAGAAAAGAAAAACAGAGAAAGTATTTTTGGGACAACTGGTAAAATTCGAATAAAGACCCTGTACTAGACAACAGTATTAAGTAAATGGTAAATTTCCTGAGTGGTACTGTGGTTATGAAGGATAGTGTCTTTTCTCTTATGTGACCACCTGCAGTTTTTAGGGTTGATGCGTCACTATGTCTTCAATTAACTCTCAAATGGTTGAGCAAAATTACATATAAGTATGAAGAGACACTTAATAAAATGTGACAAAATATTAGCAATTGATGACAGGCATATGGATATTTATTATACTTTACTATTCTTGCAACTTTTCTTGAGGTTCAAACTTTTGAAAAATAAAAAGCCCGGAGGAAGGGTGCCACTACAAGGTTTGAGTAGGCTGACGAGGGCGCCGGGCCCCTTTAAGATGGCCCCGTCCCTTACATCCCGCCCCCAGGCCCCGCCCACCCGGAAGGGCTCGGCCCAAGCCCCGCCCCTCCACCGCCAACCTCCTTTTCCAGCCAGCCCTGGCCCGGCCCTCCGTAGCGGAGTGTAGTCACGTGAGCCGAGCTGCGGCGCCCGGCTCCGCACCGTCATGGTGGACCCCATGTATGGATCCCCGGGCGGCCGCCTGACCCGGGCGCTGACGCGGGCGCTGGCGCTGGCCCTGGTGCTGGCTCTGCTGGTCGGGCTGTTCCTGAGCGGCCTGACCGGCGCGATCCCGACCCCGAGGGGTCACCGGGGACCGGGGAGGCCGGTCCCACCCGCCTCCCGCTGCCGTTCGGTGCTCCTGGACCCTGAGACGGGCCAGCTGCGCCTGGTAGATGGCCGCCACCCTGACGCCGTGGCCTGGGCCAACCTTACCAACGCCATCCGCGAGACCGGGTAAGGGTTGGCCCCATCTCGCGCGGACCAGCCGGGGGAGGGAGTTGCGTGGGCGCCGGACCTCACCTGCCCCTAGGACCACCCTCTTGCGGTGACAGAGTCCCATCCTTGTCTCCCTGGGGGTCAGTGTCCCACCTCTGAGGCTGCTGCACCGTAGTTGGGTGGGGCTGATGCAGCATCCCTCAGCTCACGGGGAGGAGAAATTCTCACTTCCTTGGTTTTAGCTTACCCCATGGGTGCCAGCCCCCCTGCCTTCTTTCCAGAACCAGAGCAGCAGGACTGAGCTTGGATTGCAGGCCAGTCTGAAAACAGAGGGTCCCTAAATTCACAAAGACCCAGATTGTATCATTGCTTGGCTTCTGCTCCTTGCTTCCCTCCTCTCTCCTGGTCCAGGGGAAAGTCGCTTGGCCAGATACTTAGTATGGAGCCAAGCACTCCATCTTTGGCAGTCACCGTCACTATCCTTATCGCCGGGACCCAGGCTGTCATTCTGTTGTATGGTTCTTACCTAACTCCTCTGCCTGTCTGGGCTCTCATTTCCCCATCTGTGGCCTGGATTTTGATGATGTGCTCTGGCTGGGTAGTTGGGTGGTGCCGCTCTCAGGTCTTGTACCAGGGCTGGTGTCCATTCATTCATTCACTCACCTGGTGCTCTTGGCTATGGGGACACAGAGCTGAGGGGGTCCCCATTCAGTCAGGGAGACGGTGCCAGGAGGGAAAATCCTGGGAGTGGGGAACATCTGCCTCAAAGCCTTGTCAGCAAGGCCCAGACCCTGGATCCACGCTGTGCTGGGGAATCTTGGGGAACCCTGTGTCCCCCCCCACCTCCTCCCCCACCTGAACTATCCCATCCTGGAGTCATCTGAGTGCTTAGAATACGTTACCCCCTCCAGCAGGCATGGCTTCTCCCACTGCTGCCCCCATCCATTTGGCTGGCTTGCATTCATTTCTGCAGGTGTTGGGGAGACATAGGACACTGTGGACACCCCCGTTCTGGTGCTTTGTGGCACTTGGGAGTATATTAGATAGACCAGAGATTGTGGGGAGAGGACTTGCTGCAGACACAGGAGCTGGGTGCGGCTAATCTGGGAAGGCTCCCAGGGAGAGGAAGCCACAGAGTGGGCTGGCGTCTGTGGAGGGAATCAGAACTCTGTGGCGACGTGACTCTGGAATCTGGTGACCCAGTCTCTGCTGACTCATATGTTTTGGGCCCCTGCTTAGCAGAGCTAAGAGAGATGACAATCTCTGGATGCTAGTGAGCAGGCACAGAGGTAAGGCTCAGCATGGGGAGGGGGCTTTGGCCCCAGCAGTTCCCCGCTAGGCTGTGTTGCTGTCAATTATGGAAAACAGAGAAGTGGGGAGAGGGCTCCCCTGCTTGTGCTGGATGGAAAGTTCTTCCAGGCTCAGCTCTGGCGCTGTGTGACCTTGGGCAAATCACTTCATCTCTCTGAGCCTGTTTCCTTCCTGAAGGTGGGGCTCGAAGTGAAATTCGGGGGATCACAGAAAGCACCTCTGTTTATTTACTAAAGGAAGGAGTGAATGAAAGAGAAAGGGGCGCGTGTCTTCTGCCCCCACTTTGCAGATGGGGAAACTGAGAAGTGAGCCTGGTCTCTTCCACACTTCTTGCTCTCACTTCACTGTTCCAGTATCTTTTCTGTCCAGTCTGCCCCTTTCCCTGTGGGTTTGACAGCACTTGGGACTATGATGTAGGGGAAACTGTATGGGAAGCCCCCAGTTTATAAGCAGGGATACGGAGGCCCTCAAAGACACCCTGTTGAGAACTCAGGAGTGAGATGTAAGAAAGACATCTGGGGTGTCCTGGCGCCCGAGCAGCAAAATTGCTGATTTGCAGGTGACTGTCTTATTTTTTGGAGGGTGGAAATCATGGTTTGACTCTTCTGTTCACCTAGAATTGGGATCCTTCCTCCTTTCTGGCTCCCAAATTTCACCAGATCCTGGGATTGTCAGGATAACTTGCACGTTTCCTTCCCCCATAATCTTTCCTCTTACTTGTGCTGTATCTGACTCTGGACTGACACTCCCCATGGAGCCTGAAACATTTAGGATTTAATGCTAGGGGATCAGAGATGCACCCAGAAGCAGCGCCTGCGCCAGCCTGGCTCTGGTCTTGGTCCTGGGGAGACCGAGCCCTCCAACCTTACCTTTTCCTCCTTTTCTGACCTGATGCCCCCCAACCAGCTGATTGACCTAAATAGCCTTCAAGTTGGGAGAGGAAGTGAATACCAATGGAACTAACCTATTAGGAAACTGGGAAACAACCCAAATCTACCACCAACAGGCAGAAACCCAGCCCAGTAAAATGGATAAATATCACCCAACTGTTTCTTTTTTTTTCTTTTTTTAATCTATTTTTTTTGTATTTAATTTAATTTATTTTTTTATACAGCAGGTTCTTATTAGTCATCCATTTTATACACATCAGTGTATACATGTCAATCCCAATCTCACAGTTCATCCCAGCCCCCCACCCCCCTGCCGCTTTCCCCCCTTGGTGTCCATACGTTTCTTTTCTACATCTGTGTCTCAATTTCTGCCCTGCAAAACGGTTCATCTGTACCATTTTTCTAGGTTCCACATATATGCATTAATATACGATATTTGTTTTTCTCTTTCTGACTTACTTCACTCTGTATGACAGTCTCTAGATCCATCCACGTCTCTACAAATGACCCAATTTCATTCCTTTTTATGGCTGAGTAATATTCCATTGTATATATGTACCACATCTTCTTTATCCAGTCGTCTGTCTGTGAGCATTTAGGTTGCTTCCATGACCTGGCTGTTGTAAATAGTGCTGCAGTGAACATTGGGGTGCATGTGTCTTTTTGAATTATGGTTTTCTCTGGGTATATGCCCAGTAGTGGGATTGCTGGGTCATATGGTAGTTCTATTTTTAGTTTTTTAAGGAACCTCCATACTGTTCTCCATAGTGGCTATATCAATTTACATTCCCACCAACAGTGCAAGAGGGTTCCCTTTTCTCCACACCCTCTCCAGCATTTGTTGTTTGTAGATTTTCTGATGATGGCCATTCTGACTGGTGTGAGGTGATACCTCATTGTAGTTTTGATGTGCATTTCTCTAATAATTAGTGATGTTGTACAGCTTTTCATGTGCTTCTTGGCCATCTGTATGCCTCCTTTGGAGAAATGTCTATTTAGGTCTTCTGCCCATTTTTAGATTGGGTTGTTTGTTTTTTTAATACTGAGCTGCATGAGCTGTTTTTATATTTTGGAGATTAATCCTTTGTCCGTTGATTCGTTTGCAAATATTTTCTCCCATTCTGAGGGTTGTCTTTTCGTCTTGTTTATGGTTTCCTTTGCTGTGCAAAAGCTTTGAAGTTTCATTAGGTCCCGTTTGTTTACTTTTGTTTCTACTTCCATTACTCTAGGAGGTGGATCAAAAAAGTTCTTGCTGTGATTTATGTCAAAGAGTGTTCTGCCTATGTTTTCCTCTAAGAGTTTTATAGTGTCCGGTCTTACATTTAGGTCTCGAATCCATTTTGAGTTTATTTTTGTGTATGGTGTTAGGGAGTGTTCTAATTTCATTCTTTTACATGTAGCTGTCCAGTTTTCCCAGCACCACTTATTAAGGAGACTGTCTTTTCTCCATTGTATATCCTTGCCTCCTTTGTCATAGACTAGTTGACCATAGGTGTGTGGGTTTATCTCTGGGCTTTCTATCTTGTTCCATTGATCTATATTTCTATTTTTATGCCAGTACCATATTGTCTTGATGACTGTAGCTTTGTAGTATAGTCTGAAGTCAGGGAGTCTGATTCCTCCAGCTCTGCTTTTTTCCCTCAAGACTGCTTTGGCTATTTGGGGTCTTTTGTGTCTCCATATAAATTCTAGGATTTTTTGTTCTAGTTCTGTAAAAAATGCCATTGGTAATTTGATAGGGATTGCATTGGATCTGTAGATTGCTTTGGGTAGTATAGTCATTTTCACAATATTGATTCTTCTAATCCAAGAACATGGTATATCTCTCCATCTGTTGGTATCATCTTTAATTTCTTTCATCAGTGTCTTATAGTTTTCTGCATACAGGTCTTTTGTTTCCCTAGGTAGGTTTATTCCTAGGTATTTTATTCTTTTTGTTGCAATGGTAAATGGGAGTGTTTCCATAATTTCTCTGTCAGATTTTTCATTATTAGTATATAGGAATGCAGGAGATATCTGTGCATTAATTTTGTATCCTGCAACTTTACCAAATTCACTGATTAGCTCTAGTAGTTTTCTGGTGGCATCTTTAGCGTTCTCTATGTATAGTATCATGTCATCTGCAAACAGTGACAGTTTTACTTCTTCTTTTCCAATTTGTATTCCTTTTATTTCTTTTTCTTCTCTGATTGCCGTGGCTAGGACTTCCAAAATTATGTTGAATAATAGTGGTGAGAGTGGACATCCTTGTCTTGTTCCTGATCTTAGAGGAAATGCTTTCAGTTTTTCACCATTGAGAATGATGTTTGCTGTGGGTTTGTCGTATATGGCCTTTATTATGTTGAGGTAGGTTCCCTCTATGCCCACTTTCTGGAGAGTTTTTATCATAAATGGGTGTTGAATTTTGTCAAAAGCTTTTTCTGCACCTATTGAGATGATCATATGGTTTTTATTCTTCAGTTTGTTAATAGGATGTATCACAGTGATTGATTTGCGTATGTTGAAGAATCCTTGCATCCTTGGGATAAATCCCACTTGATCATGGTGTATGATCCTTTTAATGTGTTGTTGGATTCTGTTTGCTAATATTTTGTTGGGGATTTTTGCATCTATATTCATCAGTGATATTGGTCTGTAATTTTCTTTTTTTGTAGTATCTTTGTCTGGTTTTGGAATCAGGGTGATGGTGGCCTCATAGAATGAGTTTGGGAGTGTTCCTTCCTCTGCAATTTTTTGGAAGAGTTTGAGAAGGATGGGTGTTAGCTCTTCTCTTCTCTCTTTAATTTAAAAAAAAATTTTTTATTGGAGTATAGCTGATGTACAATGTTGTATTAGTTTCAGGTGTACAGCAAAGTGAATCAGTTATACATATATCTACATTTTTTTTTTAGATTCTTCTCCCACGTAGCCCATTACAGAGTATTGAGTAGAGTTCCCTGTGCTATACAGCAGGTTCTTATTAGTTATCCAACTGTTTCTTTGAAAAGTCACAAAAGATAAGCTTACACCATCAAGAATGGAAAAGGAGTGATAGCCACAGATGAGGTGGTACATCCCACATAGTAGCGGGTGTCCAGGGCACACTATACACTGAAGGGACAATGATGGTGAGGGGGGATTTGTGACCCCTTGCTTTTCTCACAAGAATGGTCTGGCTTTTCCCAAACGTGGCCTCTTCATTAGATCCTGGAGTCATCTCAGAGGTATTAGCTGTCCCTGACATAAAACCACAGTGTGGCCCATACAC
This sequence comes from Mesoplodon bidens, assembly GCF_964165515.1. NCBI lineage: Eukaryota > Metazoa > Chordata > Mammalia > Artiodactyla > Ziphiidae > Mesoplodon > Mesoplodon bidens. The sequence continues at coordinate 15,546,047 of NC_138169.1, read as the reverse complement.
TTTCCAGAAAAAAAAAAAAAAAAAGATTGGGGAAATAGATTCAGTGCAGCCAACTTTTTATTTTTGCCAGACAAGTGCATTAAAAACAAACCAGAACAATATTTATTGATCTCTGCCCATTTCATCTAATAAAAGATCAGCTATTTTAGAACCAAACAAGCAGGAAGGACATGATCTCTGAATCAAGAACAGTCTAATGGGGACATTTTGCTTTAGAAACACATTCTTTCCAGTGGTTTGTTTTTTTGTTTTGTTTTGGCCAGGGACTGGGGTAGAGTCTCCCAAAGTTGTCAGCCAGCACAGCAGTGAGGGATTCCAGAATCCATTTGCTGATGTCCAAGCCTTCCCGTTTTACAGATGGGGAAGCTGAGGCTGGGAGAGCGTGGAGATGTGGTAGAGGCAGGGTTTCAGGCTTAACATCAGAGAGATCTAGGTTCAGATCTCTGCCTGGACACTTCCTACAGGTGGCTGTCGGCAGCTGCCTCACCCCCCGAGATGAGGATGGCACCAGCCTTGTTGGGGCCTGGAAGAAAATCATTTGATTAGGGCTTAGGGCCCGAGGCAACAGAGGGATCCTCAGAGATCAGCCAGAGGGGCTCTAGCACTGAAATTCCCTCATGAGTGGGAATCACTCTCTTTCCAAGGTATTCTGGAAAGATAGGCAGACACGTGCGTAGCCAGGTTTTCTGAGAACTCGAGCAAAGTGCACAAACCCCATCCAAACTGAATCACCCTAGTTGCCCTTTGGAATGAGGCGGTTCAGAGAGGAATGCAGAAGGCACTCTCTCCAACAAGGGCAGTGCCTAATTCCATATTTACAGTACTGTGGCCTGGCTGGGGGGGTTGGGGGGGGAATTGTCACTCTCCACTCATCCTTTTCCTTTCTGTCCAGCTTGAAAGAGTCACACTGCTCTCTTTTAAATCTTTGTCATTATTACACAAAAATTATACAACTTTCCATGGTAAAAAAATTCTAGCAGTTTAGAAAGGTGAGGTGGAATGTGGAAGGTAAACTGCACTCCCCACTCTTTCTTTTTATATATAACCACTGTTAGTTCTTTCTTCTAGAATTTTCTATGCATAAACAGGCCTAAACATACATACATACATACATGTGTATATGTACTGGTATGTGTGTGCGTGTAATGTGTTTGTATTTGAGGTTATCCTGAGTCCACCGTTTGTCCTTCTCTAATCTTATTTTTTTTAAAAAAAACGTTGTGTCTGACATCTCATCAGCACATGGCGGTCTGCCACACGGTTCTAGAAGCCCACCGCATATATGGATAGATGATTGTATCAGGCCCCTAACACTGGATGTTTTGGGAGGGTCCTGTTTTCCTCAGCTCTTGTCAAAAATGCTGCTGTGAGCTCTATTTACAATAGCCAGGACATGGAAGCAGCCGAAATGTCCATCAACAGATGAATGGATAAAGAAGATGTGGCACATATATACAACGGAATATTACTCAGCCATAAAAAGGAACAAAACTGAGTTATTTGTAGTGAGGTGGTTGGACCTAGAGGCTGTCATACACAGTGAAGTAAGTCAGAAAGAGAAAAACAAATACCGTATGCTAACACATATATATGGAATCTAAAAAAAGAAAGGGTCATGAAGAACCTAGGGGCAAGATGCGAATAAAGATGCAGACTTACTAGAGAATGGACTTGAGGACACGGGGAGGGGGAAGGGTAAGCTGGGACGAAGTGAGAGAGTGGCATGGACATATATACGCTACCAAACGTAAAACAGATAGCTAGTGGGAAGCAGCCGCATAGCACAGGGAGATCAGCTCGGTGCTTTGTGACCACCTAGAGGGGTGGGATGGGGGGGTGGGAGGGCGGGAGATGCAAGAGGGAAGAGAGATGGGAACATATGTATATGTATAACTGATTCACTTTGTTATAAAGCAGAAACTAACACACCATTGTAAAGCAATTATACTCTAATAAAGATGTTAAAAATAAAAAATGCTGCTGTGAACAAGGATGCTCATACACATCCGTGAGGGCTGTGTGAGCACCAGTCACAGGGTGAGTTCCTAGCTGCTGCCTGTCTTCAGGGCCTCAGCACTGTGGCCTTGACTGAGCCTGCTCCCTGCAGAAGGAGAGCTTTTAAGCAGGCGCTGTCTGGAAGAAGGCCACTGGCCTCTCAGTTATAACCAGGACTTGGCATCTGAACAGCCTTTTTGGTTTTATGTAAGTTGTGTATGTTCTCCCTTGATTCCCCGCTTTTTTTTTTTTTTTTTAAATCACAAGGGGAACTACATTCTGTACCCTGTTTTAAATTTCTTCCCATCACCAAGTCTACTGGATTGCTCCAAACCTCCCCTCTCAGGTTCATGATGAGACACATATTCAGTGAGTATAAAACATGAGTTCTCTTCTGGCACCTGCCATGGCAACCCTCTGAAGTGGGAATCGCTTTGCCCATTTTACAGGTGAGGAAACTGAGGCCCAGAGAGGTTAAGCAATTTGCCCAAAGGTACACAGTTGATAAGAGAGAGACCTGGGGATTCAAACGATGCCTGAGGGACCCACAATCCCAGACTCTCTTTGTCCTCCACTCTCCTTGAAATTTAAAACCTTCATTCTAGTCTCTTGTGTTTTTCTGTCCATATCTGTGGTTATATGTGAGTCATTAGCCGGAAGTTCATGGCTCTTAGATTTGTTTGATAAGAACTAACTCCTTCACCTTCAAGGACAAAACAATCCCCCACAAAACTCAGTTAAGGTAGAGGCTCAGAGCACATCACGCTCTGTGATGTTAGTCTCAGCTCTGTTGGGCAAGTGACTTCACCTCTCTGAGCCTCGGGTCCCACAACTGTAAATTGGGAGAATCAAACTCATGTCATAGGGTCTTTGGGAGAATTTAGAGAGAAAAGTAGACATGTGATGTGCTTAGCACTGGGGGCTATTGTTATCCACCCTAGCAGGGCCTCATTACCAGTCCCCACAGGTCCATTTTATCTTGTAGCTCAAGTTCTTTGCTTTGGAACTCTCAGAGCTCAGGCTTCCTTCTTTTACTTTCCCTCTCCTCCCCCCCCACCCCCCTTCTCCCTGCAAGCTCCTACTTAAACTTCAAAACCTGGAGCAGCTGTCACCCCTTCTGTGAAGCCTTCCTAGATTTTACTCAGTAGCAGCAGGAGCGTACCTCCTCAGGGTACTTTATTCCTTTTCTCGTCATAGCAGTTACATATATTCATTCTTGTATACCCTCGGTGTCTGGCACCCAGTAGGTGCTCAAAGAAGCTTGAGTGCCAAAACTATTGCGTGTGAGTATTTTGATAGTCATTTCCTCTCCTGTGTCTTCTCTAGGGCAGAGCTGTGCCTGTCCTGGAGCTCTTTGGTGACTTTTTAGCCAAATTCCTGTGCGACAGTCCTGGCTGAGCCTGGCTCTCCGTGTTGTGTAGCCTCTTCAAGGTCTCATTAGTGTCTTCTGTTGCCCTCATTTTCTTAATAGAAATTGACTTCACAAGTGTTTTCCTTAGTTACAGAAGTCACTTGGGTGAATATTCTTTGTGTACTTGGAGCAAGGATGAAATCCAGACCCATAAAGGAAAGGCTGATAGGACAAAACTGAAAACTGCCATATGGCAAAAACAAAAGCAAAAATAAATTAAAATACAGGTACTTTCAATATTAGTGACAAGCCAAGGGCTAATATGTATATAGAGAATTTCACCAACCAATAAGAAAAGGCGATGGGAATTCCCTGGTGGTCTAGTGGTTAGGATTTGGTGCTTTCACAGCCGTGGCCAAGGTTCAATCCCTGGTTGGGGAACTGAGATCCCGCAAGCCATGGTGCAGCCGAAAAATAATAATAATAATGAGATGGAAAAAACCACGGTAGAGAAAAATGAGTAAAGGACATGAACCAAAGAACTATAAATGACCAATAAGAAATAAGAAAATATATGTAGCTTAACTCATTAAAGGATTATAATTACGTGATTGAATTTTTCACCTGTCACCGTAGTCAGGATGAAAAAGATTGATTGTAAGCAGGGAAGTGCACAGACAGGAGTTTGTGTGTTGTAGAAATGCAGTATATACCCCAGGCATCACCTGGGAGCTAGTTAGAAATACGGAGTCTTGGGCTTTACCCCAGACCTCCTGATCAGAATCTGCTTCCTGGGAGCCAGCCTGCCTGGAATTGAATCCTAGCTTTGCCCTTCTTAGCTCTGTGACCTTTGGTGTGTGTTATCAGCTAGTATTGGGCAACAGTGCTGTATAACAAACTGCCCCCAAACTCAGCAGCTTGGAACGACAACCGTTTATGCTCATGGATCCTTGGAGCAGTTGGGGCAGCTCTGCTTCATGCTGTAGCTCTGCAGACCTGGTCAACAACACGTGTCTCTCATATTCCTGGGACCAGTGAGCTGGCCAGGCATGTTTTTCTCGTGGCCATAGCAGGGACACAAGTGGAAACACGGGAGGCCCTTTGAAGGCTAATCTCATAACTGAGACAAGTCACTTCTACCGCATTCCATCGGCCAGAGCAAGTCATATGACATGACTGAGCCCAAATCAAGGGGACAGGGAAGGACATTTGGCCAGTGGTGGGGGGGATGTAAAGCCACACAGCAAAAGGCATGGACGTGGGGGGAAGAGGCTGCGATGCCGTCTACCACAGCAGGTACGTAACTGTGCTTGAACTCCCTCCCCTTCTGTACGATGGAGACAGTAACGGTGCCTGCCTTGCAGGACTGTGGGATTGTCATGAGGACTAGTACATGAGTTAATAGATACGGAAGTGACTAGAACAGTGCCTGGCTCAGAAGAAACCCTCAGTAGACATTAGCTGGTATTATCGTGGGGGAGGGGCGGAGAATGAAGGTTAGTACAGCCCTGGGGGAGGCTGTTTGTCAGTATCTGTTAAAATTAAAAATGCATGTGTCCTTTGACCTAGCAGTTGCTCTTTTAGGGATTTAGCCTGACACGTGCACAGAGACAGACCGACAGACATTCATGTGAATGGCAGTTCGTCACTGCGTTGTTTTCTATGGTTTAAAACTGCAGACAGGTGCATGCCGAGCTGAGGGCCCGTTTCACGCTCGCCCCCTCGCTGACCAAGTGTCCCCTCTCCTACCCCTGCAGGTGGGCCTTTCTGGAGCTGCACACGAACGGCCACTACAATGATAGTCTGCAGGCCTACGCAGCGGGCGTGGTGGAGGCCGCCGTGTCCGAGGAGGTAAGGGCCAAACGCGGGACCCCGGGGTTTCCCCCGCCCATCAAGTGTGTTCCCCAGGGAGCTTTGGAGGGTTCTGAGATGTGTGTAGAGGGGGCTCTCCCACCCCCAGCCTTCCATCTAGTTGGGGAGAAAAGGCTCACATGTATTTGTTAAAAATTTATGCTGGGTGCTATTCAATGCATATAAAAAATACACAACACATTCCAAGTTACGAAGCTTAGTAATAAAATGAACGCCCAAACTACACCCTGGAATGTTACTAAAACCATTGAAGCCCCCTCTCGACTCCGTTCCCCTGCCTCTCCTACCCCAGAGACACCCACCACACTACTTGTGGTGGCTGTCATTCCCTTTCATTCATTCATTCATTTATATCGAGATAGAATTCACATGCCATAAAATTCACCATTTTATAATGTACAGTTCAGTGGTTTTTAGTATATTCATAAGGTTGGACAACCACTACCACTATCTAATTCCATAACATTCTCATCACCCCAGAGAGAAACCCCATACCTGTTAGCAGTCACCTCCCTTTTTCCCCACTCCACCCAGCCCCCGGCAGCCGCTAATCTACTTTCTGTCTCTACGGATTTGCTTATTCTGAACAGTTCCCATGAAAGGAATCATCCAGTATGTGGTCTTTTGTGGCTGGCTTCTTTAACTTGTTTCCAGGGTTCCTCCATGTTTTAGTGTATGTTAGAACGTTATTCCTTCTTATGGCCGAATAATATTGCATTGTAGCGACAGACTATTTTATTTATCCTTTCATCAGTGGGTGGACATTTGAGTTATTTCCACTCCCTTCCTTTGGTTAAACTAGTTTTACGACATGTGATGAAACCTTAAACAACATATTATTTTGCTTTACCTGCTTTTGGGCTTTTTAAAAGTGATAATCACAGATTTCAGAAGGCAGACCACATCAGGAGTGGGTGAGGCCGTGGCGGGCTGGTCATGCTCCCACACTGTGCGTGAAGGTGTGACACCCACGTTGGAATGTAATTTGGCGTTAACTTGTAGAGTTGAATACACACATGCCTTAGGACCCAGGGGCCCCACTCCTTAGGTGTGTACTTAAGGGGTTCAAAGCAGCCCCGAGGCAAACACACTCAAACGCCACCGGTGGATGCACGGGTAACCGGATTGCAGTAATGTCACACAGTGCAGGATCATAGAGCAGTGAAAATGAACGAGCAGAGTGGATGGGTGTGAGATGCATGGTGGTGAGAAGGACAGAACACGTCCCAGGAGACGGTGTACAGTGTGACAGCGTTTAATAAGCTCCCTCTCCTCATTCTGACATCCAGCTGCAGTTTGAGATGCCCTGCTGGGACCTCGGTGTCTGGGGAGGTGTCAGACACTGGGTCAGGCCACGCTGTTTTGGGTGCTTGGTGGTACTGGAGGCAAGATTCCATCTCTCAAGCGCCCCGTAGCCTGAGCCAGGAACACTGAGGCAAGGCCCGAAGTGGTTCTCACGTGAGGAACCCCAGACACACGTGCCAGGGGCTTTGCCCACGTTACCTCTCTGAGCTTGCACACCAGCCCCCGAGGGAGGCTCTCCGTCTGTTGCGGTGACGGGGACGATGGGCTCATATGGTCTTTCACCCCCCAGCAGGCTGGCCCAGCTTGTTCATGTGACATCGGGGCGGGGAGGTGGGGAAGGCCTCTTGAGGGCTGGTGGAACTGGCACAGGATTCTCTAGCCAGGTTCACTGCTGGGTCCTCAGTGTTCAGGACAGGACATAGTAGGTGCTCAAAAAAAAAAAAAAAGGTAGTCGAGTGACCGAATACATGTATAGATGGGGGGGCGGTCCCCAGTAACAGAGGAGGCGTCACCTAGGACAGACTGTGAGTGCTGACGGCTTTCAGAGGAGGGAGGCATCCAGAGGCACTGGGCCCTGGTGGGGGTGAGAGCCGGCTGGGTGAGAGAAGCCAGCGTGGGCAGAGGTGCGGAGGTGTCCTCACCAGGGCTCCTCGACTCTTTGGAGACCTGGATCGGAGTGAGGACTCTGAGCCCGAGTGGGGGCCGGTGGGGTCCTCAGGGGAGAGCGCAGCCCTGATGCCCCGCCCCCGTCCTCGCCCACCCTACAGCTCATCTATATGCACTGGATGAACACGGTGGTGAATTACTGTGGCCCCTTCGAGTACGAAGTCAGTTACTGCGAGAGGCTCAAGAAGTTCCTGGAGGCCAACCTGGAGTGGATGCAGAAGGAGATGGAGTTGAACAATGGCTCTGCTTACTGGCACCAGGTGGGCATGGCCCCCACGCTCAGAGGGCTGGGGCAGCCCTGGGGACCTGCTACCAAGGCGGCGGCTACTGTTCCAGCTGGCCAACCTGTCTGTCCCCTGCTGCTCTTCGCCAGCCCTTTCTCCCTCCCTCCCTCATCCATCCACCCATCTCCCTCCCCATCCTCCCATCCATCTACTCATCCATCCACAGATCCATCCAGTCTTCCCTCCTTCCCTCTCTCCATGCCCATCCTTCCCTTTCTCCCTCCCATCCATCCATCTATCCATCCACCCACCCACCCCTGCATCCATCTACCCGTTCATTGATCCATCTGTTCATCCATCCATCCATCTAGTTTTTCAGCACATTCGTCCACCCACCCACAAGTCTATCCATCTTTCACTCTCTTCTTCCCATTTATTCATCTGTCACCAACCTGCCCATCTTAGCCTAGTTGTCAGATATTCTATCCACCCGCCTTGTTGATATACCCCATTTGGTTGCCTGTCTCTCTCTCTGTTCATCATCTACCTGTCTGTCCATCCTGCCTAGCCATCTTTCTGACGGACCACGTTCCCTGCTTCATTCCACCTCTTCCTTCTGGCCAGAGCCTAGGCACCTCTCAGTCTGTCCATCTGTTGGTGCATCCCCTCTGCTGTGTCGCTGCTGGTCGTACATCTCGCCAGGGGCTGCCCAGTTCTCCAGGGTGATGCCCATACTCCTTAATGTGGCCTCAACACCCCCCTGCACCCTCTCCCTCCCCAGCCTCATCTACTGACCTTCTCAATCTGTGCTCCAGCCTCCCTGGCCTCCTCCCAGTTCCTTGAACAAGATGTTACCTCTTCACTCAGGGCTTTAAAATGTGCTGTTCCTTCTGCCTGGAACGCTTTTCCTTCTCCCCCTCTGCCTGGCTCACCCCCACCCTTCCTCACCTCCACGTCCCCTCCCTGCACTTCTTCGTAACCCTCTTGTGAGGCATTCAGATTCTGTCTTCAACTGGACTTGGGCCCCATGAGGACAAGGCAAGGACCACATCTGCCTTGTCCACTGTGGTATCCCCAGTACCTAGCACAGGGCCTGGCACATAGTAGGCGCTTTATAAGTGAAGGTTTGTTGAGTATTTACAGATGAAGGAGTGAACCCATCTGGTCCCGTCCATCTACTTCGGCACCTGCCTGAACATCTGTCCTTCTCTTCACCCTCTTGTCCATCTAGATGATTGCCTTGCTCTCTGTCCTTCTCTCGTTTAACTCAGTAGCCATCATCCATCCATCCATCCATCTGTCCTTTTGACTACCCATCTTACGGATGCTCGCTAAGTGCCTGGTGTATGCCCAGCACAGTCCAAAGCCCGGTGGGGGACACAGTGATATACTCCATGGTGACAGAACAGTGACGGTGACAGTGGGGAGAAGTCAGCCACATGAGACGAGTGCGCTGAGCCAGCAGCACAGCCAGTAAAACTCAGAACAGGGAGCAGTCAGCAGTGGGCCAGGGCAGGCTGGGAGGCTTCCTGGAGGAGGCGGAGTTGAGTTGGGTTCGTAAGTGGGGTGATGTGGGGTTGCCACAGGATGGAGACATATAGTTAAATGATGGCAGGAGGGTGCTTGGCATGGAGGGGTGGGTGGTGGTTAAGCGGGGGGTCAGGGTTGGCTGGAGCCTGGAGGGTACATCTGAGCCTCCCTTGCTGGAGCCCCTCCCACTGCAGAAGGCATGAGCCTGGGGGAGAGGCCTCACCCTCCCTCTGCCCCCTGCCCCCTGCCCCCTCCTCCTCCTCCCTCTAGGTGCGGCTGAGCCTCCTGCAGCTGAAAGGCCTAGAGGACAGCTATGAAGGCAGTGTGACCTTTCCAACTGGGAAGTTCACCATCAAACCCTTGGGGTTCCTGTAAGTGCCACCCCCAGAGTGGACAGGGCAGGGGAAAGTGCCACACACCTTATAGTCAGACAGACCTGGGTTCCAATACCAGCCCTGCCACTTCCTGGCTACATGGCCTCAGACCGGTCGCCCAACCTCCCAGTGCCTCAGCTTTCTCTTCTGTGAAATGGGTATGTAATGGCACTCCCAGCAGGCGTGGTAACCCTCCGGCACTCTGACCCTCCTCAGCCTGTTGCAGATCTCTGGGGACCTCGAAGACTTAGAGCTGGCCCTGAATAAGACCAAGACCAAGCGTGCTATGGGCTCTGGCTCCTGCTCTGCCCTCATCAAGCTGCTGCCTGGCCGGAGTGACCTCCTGGTCGCCCACAACACCTGGCACTCCTACCAGTACATGCTGCGCATCATGAAAAAGTACTGGTTCCAGTTCAGAGAAGGGCCCCAAGGTGGGTAGATGTGGGTGGGTGTGTGTGTGAGCATGTATGTGGGTACACAGTGGGCATCGTCCTGGGAGGTGTGGGCCTCAGCCCCGTATACACTGGGGTCACCATAAGGCCGCTCGAAGAGTTCATGTTATTTTTAGCATGTTTATTTCCTTTTCATTTTTATCTCACAAGGCGTCTCAGTAAGCTACTGCTGCATAACAAATCTCCCCAAATTTAAAACAACAAAGGTTTAAAGCATAGCCATTTATTTTTGCTCACATGTCCCTGGGTCTGCTGGGTGGTTCTGTTATTCTGGGACAAGCCTGCTGATTGTGGCTGGCCTCACTGATGCTTGTGTACTCAGCTGGGGTGAGCTGGCTGACCTAGGACGGCCTCGTCTGCACGTCTGGGGGTGGCTGTCAGCGGGGGTGATGTGACAGCTAGGCTGCGTGGCCCTTCATCCTCCCTCAGGCGTGTTCATGTGACATCTGGGCAGGCAAGTGTGGAGGGCCTCTCGAAGGCTGACTGAAACTGGCCCAGCATTGTGTTGCTCAAAGCAAGTCAAGTGACCCATGCAGATTCAACAAGTGGGGAAATAGACCCGACCATGTGATAGGAGGAACTGCAGAGTCACATTGCAGACGACGTGGATACAAGTACGGGGAGAGTTACAGCCCTTTTTGCAAACAGCTACACAGGAATGGATGAATACGTTCTTCCTGTCAAATGTGAAAACCTTGCCACTAAGGCCCAAGGGCCAGATCGTGTGCCCGTCATTCCTGGCCCCAGCGTTAAGTCTAGAGGTAGCCACTGCCAAATGTTTGCAGTGCCTCCTTCTTGGCCAAACTTAAAAAAATTAATGTTGCCAGGAGGTGGCCAGAGGGTGGGGAAATGTATACCCTCATTCACTGCTAACGGGAGTGGGAGCTGGCACGGCCACTTTGAAGAGGAGCCCCGCTGGCGTCTAAGAAAATCTAAAATCTGTCTCGCCTGTGATCCAGCAACCCTCTGGCTCAGATCTGTCCCTGGAGAAACATTGCTATTTCTGCAAGGGGATTGTGTACGTGGCTGTCAGCTGCATTAGTGGTTTGGAAACAACCTAATGCCCATTAACTTAAATGTAAACTTCTAAATTGACATTTGTACAGAAAAGTGTGCACATCATAAGTGTACAGCTGGGAGTTTTGCACGTTGAACACACACCTGTGTGTGTAGCATCCAGACAGAGGAACAACATTCCCAGCCCCCAGAAGCTTCCTTCCTGTCCCTTTCCAGGCACTGTCCCCAGCCCGTAGTGACTTCTCACAGCCTGGATTCGGTTTGATGGATTTGGAATGTTTTGCGAATGGAATCATGCAGCATGGGCTTGTTGGCATCTGGCTTCTTTCACTCAGTGTAACGTCTGTGAGTTTCATCCACGTTGTCCTCTGTAGCTGCAGATCTGTCGTTCCCATGGCTGTGTATCCACTATCGTCTTAACACCTGAAAAACCTACATAAGTCATACACGTATGTTACAGAAAATTGGAAAATGCGGCAAAACACACATACACACAATGAAAGTCACTGGAACACCCCACATCCCACAAGAGGTCATTTCTGCAAACACTTGGTTATGTTTTGTCAGACTTTTAAAAAAACGTACCTCACTTTTCCATTTCTTTTAACTTATCAGTATTTTTATTATACTATTTATATGTAAATACATCCTCACTGTCACAGATTCCAGCAACAGAGATGACGAAATACATCTCCCTTGATACCTTCGTCCCAAATTCCAGATCTCTCCTAAGAGGAAAGCACTGATGCCATTTTGGTTTGGATCTCTCTAGATTTGGGGGGCTACATTTATATGTGTGTATATATGGAACTTTAAAAAATTAATAGACTTTATTGCTTAGAAAAATTTTACATGGACATAAATTGGGTAGACAGTACAGAGCGTTCCCATATCTCTCCCTTCCCACCTTCCCCTGTTACTAGCTCCCCGCATTAGTGTGGTTCATTTGGTACAATTGATGAACCAGTATTGATACATTATTGTCGACTGAAGTCCATGGTTTACATTTGAATTCACTCTTTGTAGAGTTTTATGGATTTTTGATGAACGCTCAATGACATGTATCCACCATTACGGTATTCTACAGAATAGTTGCACAGCCCTAAAAAGTTTGCTTTCTGGCTTTTTTAAAAAAAACATAAATGAGATCATGCTATATGGGTTGTCTGCCACTTGTTCCTCTTGCTCCACAGCTGGCCTTGGAGAGCTTTTGATATTGCCATGTTCGGTCCACCTTTTAACAGCTGGACGTTGAATTTTTTTTTTTTTTTTTTTTGCGGTACGCGGGCCTCTCACTGTTGTGGCCTCTCCCGTTGCGGAGCACAGGCTCCGGGCGCGCAGACTCCGGGCGCGCAGGCTCAGCGGCCATGGCTCACGGGCCCAGCCACTCCGCGGCATGTGGGATCTTCCTGGACCGGGGCACGAACCCGTGTCCCCTGCATTGGCAGGCGGACTCCCAACCACTGCGCCACCAGGGAAGCCCTGGACGTTAAATTTTAATTAGTCCCCAGTTGAGGATATGGGCCATTTCCAGGTCTTTGCTCTTCCTTCTTTCCTTCTTTCCTTCCTTCCTCCCTCCCTCCCTTCTTTTTAAAAAATATTTATTTCTTTATTTGGCCGCACTGTGAGGCTCGTCCAGTGAGAGCAAGGAGTCCCAACCACTGGACTGCCAGGGAATTCCCAGGTCTTTGCTGTTTCAAACAGTACTACAGCAAGCAAGTGGGCCCCCAGATGTGTTTCCTGGTGGACACACTGGGTTAAAAGATGAGTATAATTAAAATTTTAGTTTCTAGATAGATAACAGCCAAATTGCCTCAAAATAGGGTTGGGCCAATTTACACTTCCACCGCCATTCTGTGAATATGTTGTCTTTCCCCACAGCCTTGCTAGCACTGGGTTTTATGGTTCATTTCAAATTTTTTTGCCATTCTGCTGGGTGATAAATGATGTCCCGGACTAAGTTTGTTCTGTTTTTTTTTTTTTTTAATTCACCTTATTGATGGATAGCTTAAATACACATTTAGAGCATATAATTTGATGGGTTTGGACAAACATATGCAGTCATGTAAACACCATTCCGTAAAGATATAGAACATTTCCATCACCCTAGAAAGTTCCCTGTGACCTTTGCAGTTAGCCTCCACCCCTCTCCCCAGGCAACCGCTCTTCTGATTTCTTTCCCATGAGGTTAGATTTGCCTGTTCTAGAACTTCATATAAACCTGCACTGATTTTTAAAAATTTTCTAAGGGAATTCCCTGGCGGTCCAGTGGTTAGGACTCTGCACTTCCACTGCAGGGGGCACAGGTTTGATCCCTGGTCAGGGAACTAAGATCCTGCCTGCCTCACAGTGCAGCCAAAAAAAAAAAAAAAAGGTTTTTTTCCCTAGTTTATTTCTTTCTTTATTTATTTGAGGTGAAGTTCACATAACAAAATGAACTATTTTATTTATTTATTTATTTATTTATTTATTTATTTTTATTAGTTTCTGCTTTATAACAAAGTGAATCAGTCATACATATACATCTGTTCCCACATCCCTTCCCTCATGCATCTCCCTCCCTCCCACCCTCCCCATCCCACCCCTCCAGGCAGTCACAAAGCACCGAGCTGATCTCCCTGTGCTCTGCGGCTGCTTCCCACTAGCTATCTACCTTACGTTTGGTAGTGTATATATGTCCATGCCTCTCTTTCGCTTTGTCACAGCTTACCCTTCCCCCTCCCCATATCCTCAAGTCCATTCTCAAGTAGGTCTGTGTCTTTATTCAAGTGAACAATTCAGTGGCATTTAGTACATTCACAGTGTTGTGCACCTGCCACCTCAGTCTAGTTCCAAAACGTTTTCATCACCGAGAGAGGAAACCCTGTACCCACTGAGTAATCACTCCCTTTTCCCCCTCCTCCCAGCCCCTGGCAACCACTAATCTACTTTCTATCTCTGTAGATTTACCTGTTCTGGACATGCCATAAAAGTGGAAGCATACAGTGGTGGTTTTCTTACGACTGGCTTCTTTCACTCAGCATCATAATTTCAAGGCTTCTCCATGCCGTAGCACGTGTCAGCACTTCATTCCTTTTTCTGACTGCCTAATATTTTGCCGCATGGAGACACTACAGTTTGTTTATCCGTCCATCTATTGATGGATACTTGTGTTATTTCTTTTTGTATTCTACACTAATTTTCAACAATTAAAACAAATTAATCAAGTCATCCATGTTCCCTGTAGGAAGTTAGAAGATAGAGCACAAAGAAGCAATAAAAATCACTTGTAACCCACCCTGCCACCAGCCCCTGAAAAACCACCATTGGTGTTGGTTGTTTTCCCTTCCAGTTTTAGCTGTTCATTGATGACTTTGCCCTTTTTACTTTTTCTGTTCATTAGTTATATAGAAATAGCTCCTTTGGTCCATCCCCTCATCCCTAGTGGCCCTCATCCCCACCCCAGAACACTTTGTACTGAAAGTCCATCCCTTGACAAGTGCTGGTCTGGTTACGCAGTAACCTTGATTGTAGGCCTACTGGGTACCCACTGTTGTGCTAGAAACTACCTCCACGATCTCATAAATTAAATCTTTACAACTGCCCTGTGTGGGATGAAGGATTATTATTCCCAGTTTGCAGGTAAGGAAACTGAGGCTCAGAAAGGCTAAGTAACTCGACATAAATCAAACAGTTGATAAGGGCCTGAACCGGGACTCTGCCCAGGTCTCCTCCCCACAAAGCCTGTGTTCTCATATGATCCATCCATCTCACTTCCAGGAAATAAAATCTTGAGGAAGTGTCTGCACTCCTATATTCATTGCAATAATATCTGAGATATGGGAACAACCTAAATGTCCATAGCCAGACAAATGGATAAAGAAAATGTACACGTACACACACACACACACACACACACATACACACACACACATACACACACATACAATGGAGTATTCTTCAACAAAAAAGCAGGAAACCCTGCCCTTTGCGACAACATGGGTGAACCTGGAGGCTATTATGCTAAGTGAAATAAGTCAGAGAAAGACAAATACTGTATGATCTCACTTTCATGTGGAATCTAAAAAAGTTGAACTCGAGGGACTTCCCTGGCGGTCTGGTGGTTAGGAGTCTGTGCTTTCACTGCTGCGGGCCTGGGTTCAGTCCCTGGTTGGAGAATTAAGATCCCGCAAGCTGCGTGGTACGGCCAAAAAAAAAAAAAGTTGAACTTATATAAGCAGAGAGTAGAATGGTGGTTGCAGGCGGCTGGGGGGGAGGGGGAAATGGGGAGATGCTGGTCAGAGAGTACCATCTCCCAGTTAGAAGACAAATGAATGCTGGAGTCTAAAGCACAGCATGGTGACTGTAGTTAACAACACCGTATTGTATACTTGAAACTTGCCAAGAGAGTAGAACTTCAGTGTTCTCACCACACACACAGCAGAGGTAACCATGTGAAGTGATGGATGTGTAAATTAGCTTGACTGTGGCCATCCTTTCACAGTGTCTACGCCTATCCAGACATCACAGTGTGCACCTTAAACACAGACAATTTTTATTTGTCAATTATACCTCAGTAAAGCAGGGGATAAACCCTCCCCCCACCCCCCAAAAAAACCCAAAAAAACAAAGTCCGTGCTCTCAGACTTCTGGGTATTTGCTCTGTGAATTATCTTTTTCACAGTAGGTTTTTGCAATTAAAAAAAAAAAAAAGGAAAGCCAAAAAAAGGTACAGTAATCAAAACAATTATATATATATATATGTATATATATATATATTGCTACTAGCTTTTACACAAATGGCCTGGTTTGCTGACTCTCAGAAAGAATGGAGTAGGGGCTTCCTCTGAAGCCTGCTGTTCCACCTGGAGACTCCCAAGTCTTGCTGGGAGGGGGAGTGGGGTTCTCCGTATGCGCTTGTCTGACCAGGCCCCCTCCCCTGCCCACCCCACCCCCCCACCCCGGGCTCACTCTCCCGCCTGCAGAGCAATCTACCCGGGCTCCCGGCAACAGGGTGATCTTCTCATCCTACCCTGGTACCATTTTCTCCTGTGATGACTTCTACATCCTGGGCAGCGGGCTGGTGAGTCATCCTCTGGTGTCACTTTTCTCCCCGGGGCAGCTTCGCACCCAGCAGCTTAGGCACAGCAGGGGGACGCAGACCCCAACATTCCCGCATCACCACCACCCCAGGGTCGAGGCTGTCCTCTACCAGGAAACGCTTGTAAAATGTCACTCCCCAGGTCACGCCCGGGCTTCCAGACCCTGCAGCTGGCCTGGGACTCTGTATTGTCCTGCAGCTCCTCAGAAATCCCTGGTTTGGGCCCTTTTGAAATATCCGTGGCCCCAGTGACCTCATTTTGTGTTTCTGTATTTAGGACAAGCTATCTCTCTCCCTACCATGACTCTGCTCTTTCTCCTTCCGCCTTCCCTTTTGCTTTCCACAAAACCCCCTCTAAACCTGGCTGGGTTTTCTGAATAAATGTTGTTTACAATGTGTTGTTTTTATCGGTTTTCCTGGCTGGGCTCCAAACTCATTTAGAAATCTGTTCCTGGCACGCTTCGAGAACACAGCAAGCTCTGTAGTCGCCAGGGTAACACTGCAGAGGAGAAAAAACATCACTTAAAAAAAAAAATCCTAGATGCAGAAGACGCCAATTCTGGGGAGGGGAGAGGAAGGGTCTCTTTTTCTTCTATTACTTTGTGAGAGGACCGTGGGATTTAGTTCCCTTAAATGTGGGAAGAAGCATGAAAGGGGCCAGGCAGTGGGTGAGGGGACCCCCTTGCTGCGGTCTGGGGTGGGGAAGGCAGGAGTGAAGCCTGGGGAAGGACAGTTGAAGTAGTTTCATCCAGTTACGAAACGTGTCCGGGAAGGAAATTTACCTTCCATCTGGGTGCTTAACTGTTTTTGTGCCACAGACTCCTTTGGCAGTCTGGGGAGCCGTGAACCCCTTCTCAGAATAATGCTTTTAAATGCACAAGCCAACATATATGGGATTATAAAGGAAACCAATTATATCGACATGCATTTATCGAAATATAAGTAAACTTTTAATGTAATATACAAGTATACCTCGTTTTATTGAACTTTGCAGATATTGCAGTTTTTACAAATTGAAGGTTTGTAACAACCCTGCATCGGGCAAGTCTGTCAGCGCCATTTTTCTAACAACATTTGCTCATTTTGTGTCTCTGTGTCACACTCTTGTAATTCTCACAATATTTTAAGGTTTTCATTACTATTATATTCATTATGGTCATCTGTGATCAGTGATCTTTGATGTGACTATTATAATTGGTTTTTTGTTTTGTATTTTTTTTTCTATTTTTAAATTAAGGTATGTACATTGGGTTTTAAGACATAATACTATTGCACACTTAATAGACTATAGTATAGTGGAATCGTAACTCTTACATGCACTGGGAAATCAAAAAATCCATGTGACTTGCTTTCTCGTGGTATTCACTTTATTGCAGCGGTCTGGAACAGAACCCGTGATATCTCTCGGGTCTGCCTGTATGTGCTGCTTTATTAGCACGTTAAATAAGAAACTCCAGGAACTTCCCTGGTGGTCCAGTGGTTAAGATTCCATGCTCCCAGTGGAGGGGGCACGGGTTCGATCCCTGGTCGGGGAACTAAAATCCCTCATGCCACAAGATGTGGCCAGAAAAAAAAAAAAGAAAGAAACTCCAGTCGCAGGTGGGTTACCTGCCATAATTTACAAGTATGAGGAGTGTAAACGATATCTTGAGATGTGTTCAATCCTGTCCTATGGTGGGAAAACATCTGTGATTTCTGTTGGTGACGATCTCAGGTGCCGCTAATAACACTGTCGTGTCACCTCATTAGCAGTGGAAGGAGATGCTGCATTTCGGTTTGACATTAGTGGAAATAAAGATGTAATGTTTCCCCACCCAAGGCTGCAGACTCCCTGAGCACTGCCCCAGGTTGAGAACAACCCCTGGCACAGAGAGAGGAAACTGCCCTCCAGGGCTTCTGAGGCCATGCGGGTCTGAATCCTGGCGATGACGTGGGACACTAGAGTGATGAGGAGGGTACAGTGTGCAGGGAGTAGAGAAGCTCTTCCTACCTGGGCATCGCTGTTGAGAGGCTTGCTTTGCAGATTCCTCTTTGAAACATCATATTCACGGCTCCTGCTATCTCTTAGTTGTTTTCCAGCTTCGTATAAAAAAGGAGGAAGCATGCTAATATCCTGCTGGAGGGGAGCAAGCCCCGATTTTTTTTTTTTTTTTACACCTTTATTGCAGTATAATTGCTTTACAATGGTGTGTTAGTTTCTGCTGTATAACAAAGTGACTCAGTTATACATATACATATGTTCCCATATCTCTTCCCACGCCCCGATTTAAGAGTTGGAAGTCTGAGGGTCAAATCTTGGCCCATCCACGTAGCGGCCATGACCTTTTGGCAAGTCTTTTAGCTTCTCCAGGCCTCAGTTTACCGTTCAAGAAGAAGGGGGCTTAATAGCCGTGCTGTGTTTTCCCCCGGAGGGCTGTAAGAGTTCATGGAAGTTGTAGTAGTCCACCAGGCTACCAACCCCAAGCCTCCCAGCTTTCCCTGCGGAACTGCAGGGAAGGGGTAGAGATGGGATGCTATCTCTCTGGGGAAAGAGTTGACCCACTTGGTAGGGGCAGTGGGTCCCGTAGGAGCAGCACCCTGGGCTCTCTTAGGGGCTGTTCCCCAGGGCAAAGGTGGATGCACGATCTTGACCCCCTCAATGCTCATCCAAAGAACTAGTGAGGAACATGCACCTAAGCCAGGACATGAAGTTTTAAAAAACGAGTCAACAGATTTGAACCACGATTGATGCAGCGCTGCCACTTGGTGGCACCATGCCCCGGTTGTGAGTTAGGGGGCCCTTTCGTGCAGCGCCCCCTCGGCTCTCCCACAGGTGACCCTGGAGACCACCATCGGCAACCGGAACTCGGCCCTGTGGAAGTACGTGCAGCCCGAGGGCTGTGTGCTGGAGTGGATGCGAAATGTTGTGGCCAATCGCCTGGCCTTGGACGGGGACTCCTGGGCTGATATCTTCAAGAGGTTCAACAGTGGCACGTGAGTGGGCTTCTGGCACTGCAGCCAACCTCCCCGCTAATGCTCAGACCCTGGGAGACCTGATGTGGCACCAGGGCCACACGCCCCACACCCTCTGCAGAGTCCTCTCCTTGTTTTATACGTCGGGAAACTGAGGCACAGGGAAGGAAAGGATTTGCCCCCCTCTTGCAGGCTTCTCCACCCAGGGAAAGGCTCCCAGAGGAAGGACAGGAAGACACTTGGAACTTGAGAGCTCTGGGGACAGTGGAGAGGGCCATCCGAGGAGACGGACATGGGTGGATGGGGGCCCCATGAGCCAGAGACACGGGAACTGGATAGGGCAGGGTCTTAGAACATTGCGCAGAATTGACCTTTGTTCCAGTAAGCACTAGGGAGCCATAGACTCTTCTGGAGCAGGTAAGCAGCATGATGAGAGAAAAGTCTGAGGACGCCTGGTCAAGCTAAAGTGTCCGGGTGACGGTCGGATGGCCGGATGCACCCAGACCACCCCGGCCCCATGATTCCTGACTGTGTGTGGCCCTGGGGGCAGAGGGAGGCTGGGGCAGTGACCCCAGGGTCTGTTCAGCCCTCCTTCCTTGGGCACGGCAGGTACAACAACCAGTGGATGATCGTGGACTACAAGGCATTTGTCCCCGGCGGGCCCAGCCCTGGGAGAAGGGTGCTCACCATCCTGGAGCAGATCCCGTGAGTACCCGGAAAGGGGCAGGGCATTCCAGCAGAGGGAACTGCCAAGGCAGAGGCCTGCAGGCAGCTGAATCGTGTGCGGGAGGGGAAACCTCAGGAAGGCAATACTGGAGGAGAAGGCAGCCCCTGACTGGGGCTAAAGATTGGGGACATAATCTAGCTCCAGGCAATGGGGAGCCAGCGAGGGTCCTTGAGCAGGGCAGCGCCCACAGGAGCCCCCTTTCTCACCACTCCTGCCCCTTGTCCCTTCCCGGTTGCAGGGGCATGGTGGTGGTGGCCGACAGGACCTCGGAACTCTACCAGAAAACCTACTGGGCCAGCTACAATATCCCGTATGTCCCCCCCTTCCTGGTATTCCCCACCCTTTGCTCAGCTCTCCGTGCTGGGGAGGGGTGCTTCCCAGGTGATTCTTTACCTCCACAAAGAAACCCACCCTACCCCCTTTTTCTCCAGGAAAGCCCTGACGATTTTAGGGTACAGTTGTGAGGTCGGCATCCGTTCGGCCTCCCAGTCTGCACCCACCCACCGCAGGGTGGTAGGGGGCGGCCTGGCTCAGGTGCCGACCCCTGCCGTGGCTCTCCAGCTGGAGCTGCTTTAACTGGGCTGCACAGCCAGCACCTCTTGACCCTCACTGTGCTTTACCTGGGTTATCCCCTTTGATCCGTACAGCCACCGTGCATGGTAGCCACTGCTCCTATTCCCATTTCACAGATGATGAAACTGAGGCCTTGAGAAAGTACCTAACTCTCCCAAGGTTCCATAGGTGGCCAACAGTGAAGTCAGGATTTGAACCCGTGCCTCTTGGACCCCAGAGCCCTAGCTTGGCCACCCCACCAAGCCACCCCCCAGCACAAACAAAAGACATGATTATTGCTATCCTGACTGTCATGGTTGTTGGTGTTAATGTCGTGGCACGACCGCCCCCTTCACCTCCCTGGCCACGGTCACGGCCGGGTGAAGTCAGTGGGGGTCGTGAGTGACCATCCTCGTTCCCAGCAGGTCCTTTGAGTCTGTGTTCAACGCCAGTGGGCTTCCGGCCCTGGTGGCCCACTTTGGGGACTGGTTCTCCTACGACGGGAGCCCCCGGGCCCAGATCTTCCGGCGGAACCAGTCGCTGGTAAACGACCTGAACTCCATGATCCGGCTTATGAGGTGCGCAGGGGACCATGAGGCCAGAGTCATGTGGTGGGGCTTTGTTGTAACTCATTTCAACCTCCCAGCAAGCCCGGGGTTGGGGGGGTGGCAGGGGGGTGGTGCAACTGCGTAGCAGCCAGGACAGCAGGACCGAGGCAGCGCTCAGCTGAGCCCTGTTGCTGTCCTCATGTCATGGGCGAGGATGACGAACAGCTGTGGAGTGACCGCCCTGTGCCGGGCTCCGTGCTTGGGACTGGGAAACGGGCACAGAACGTGTCCCCCCTGTCCTTTGGGGGATGCAGAAGTCCCTCCCGGACTCACACTGATGTGGACATGTAACTAGGACCGTCTGAGCTCCAGGAAATGCTATGAAGGGACAAAACGGGGTCTCTGGCCTGGGATGGGGGCCCAGAGGGATTCCCCGAGGGAGGGATGGCAGAGCCTAGGCTGAGTGATGCCTGTGGAGTGACCAGCTGAAGGGGGAGGTGGTGGCTGAAGCCCAGGCGGCGGGAGGGAGCCGGGCACATTGAAAGCAGGCGGCTGAGCTAGGGGCTGCCGCCAGCAGTCTGGCCTCCCCCGCTCCCCCGAACGACTGATGTTTCCTCTCTTTCTGCCTCCAGGTACAACGACTTCCTGCATGACCCCCTGTCATTGTGCAAAGCTTGCAACCCCAAGCCCAACGGGGAGAATGCCGTCTCGGCCCGCTCTGACCTCAACCCAGCCAATGGCTCCTACCCCTTCCAGGCCCTGCACCAGCGCTCCCATGGGGGCATCGACGTGAAGGTGCCGGGCCTGGGGCTGTGGATGGGGTCAAAGTTGGGGCGGGGAGCAGCAGAGCCTCCCAGGTTGGGACAACTCAACGACCTGCCCTCCCCTCTACCCCCAGGTGACCAGCACGGCACTGGCCAAGGCCTTGCGTCTCCTGGCGGCCAGCGGCCCCACGTGGGACCAGCTGCCCCCGTTCCAGTGGAGCACCTCGCCCTTCAGCAGTCTGCTGCACATGGGCCAGCCTGACCTCTGGAAGTTCTCACCCATCGAGGTCTGGTGGGACTGAGGCTCCATCTCTGCTCTGCTGACCCTAGCGGGGCCACCCGACTGGCTGCCACCCTGCCCTCCTGCCTGTCCCCCCGCCCCGGTCCCCCATGTGAGCGTTGCCCCCCCGCCACTGTGCCCAGGTTCACTCTCATCTGAGTGGCCTCGTGGGTGGGGAACGGAACCCGATGGGACCCAGGACTGACTCTCTTCCCCTAAGTGGGTGATGCCATCCCCGTCTCCCTCTGCCTCTCTGCGTCTCTCTCTCTCCCCCTGCTTTTCTCTCTCTTCCAGCCTTGGGCCCCCTCCTCAGGCCGCCCCTTCCTGAGGGCGGGAGCCAGATCCTGGGACCAGGTTCCAGGGCCCCTAGTGGGGCCGGCAGGAGAGGCCTGTTCCAGTGCCTGATTCCCAGTGCTGTTCCTGCCGGCAGCTCTGGAGCTTCAGCCCCCGAGACCCGGGCGTTGCCTCTGGTTGACATCTCTCCTCCCAGCTCCCGACCCCAGCCCGACTCTGCGCCGTCCGGGAACTAGCTCCCCTGTTTCTCCTCCTGGACAGCTCCTTGAGGACAGGAACTTGAAACCAAACAAGAACCAAAGTCTCTGGCCACTTGTGGCTGGAAGGGCCCGAGTGTCCTCTCTCCGGGGGCATGCAAGCGTGTCAGCCCCCTGCTCCAGCCTCGGCCCGTGCCCCCCCAAATCCAGGCCTGCCCCTGGCCTCAGGGCATTGCCCACAGGTCCCCTGCTACAGGAACCAAATCGCAGGCTGTGCCGCCATTAAAAAGAGAGGCCATGGCCCCCGTGCTGTGCTTCTTGGGGCAGTGGGGCAGGCTGGGTCGGCGCCCTGTCTCTTCTCAGCTTTGGGTTCTGACCATTCACCTGTGCATCCTCTCCATCCTTCTGTCTGTCCATCTGTACCGTCATTCACCTGCCAACCCACTCACCCCTTGTCCATCTTCACAGTCATCCGTCCATCCATCCTTCCATTTTCCAGTCATCCATCCGTCCGTCCTTCCATTTTCCAGTCATCCATCCGTCCGTCCGTCATCCAGATACTGACCCATCTACCCGTTCATCCATCCATCCATATCTATCCGACCATCCATCTATCCATATGTTTATTGAACACCTACTTTGTTCTGGGTCCTGTTCTAGGGCTCTCTTAACCACCAAGACCTTCCCAAATCCTACTGGGGGGTGGCGGGGGGACAGATCAACACAACACAGTGTCCCTCCCCACCTGATCTTACCCAAAGCCTACAGTGGAGACTCGCACAATGCGATGTACTTAGGGAGAGGAAAGCACACAACCCGGGAGTCCGAGGCCTGGGTTCGAATCCTGTCTCCACCTCCTACTAGTTATGGGACTTAATCTCTCTGAGCCTCAGTTACCTCATCTGTAAAATAGGTATAACCATGTGAGCAGCATTTCCTCGCACATGTGTGTGCACATTTGGTGGGAGGAGGGTGAGGATTTGCTGCAAAGGTGGCTGTGACGTAGCCCACACGGGGCCTCACACACGCAACATTCATTCATTAGCGAGAATTTATAGAATGCTTAGAGCATTCCAGCCACTGTTATAAGGTCCTGGGGATACCTCAGAACAACAGGTACCCCCCCCAAAAAAAAATCCCTGCTCTTGTGACATTTACATTGGGGAGGTAGATAGTGAAAATAGACATACAGTGTGTAAGATGCTGGTAAATGCTCTGGAGAAACTAAAGCACAGTTGAGGGCTGTGGATGGATTTGCTATTTCTTTTTCTTTTTTTTTTTTTTTTTTTTGGCCTCGCTGTGTGGCTTGTGGGATCTTAGTTCCCTGACCAGGGATCTAACCTGTGCCCCCTGCAGTGGAACCACGGAGCCCTAACCACTGGACCGCTGTTTGTTTGCTGTTTCTCACCGTAGCTTTACAATTCTTGTTATCTGGGAATTGACAACTTGTGGTTCTAAAATTAACTTTTCTGCCGGTACATTTCCCAGCTCCCTTAAGAGTGTTGTCTTTCCCAGGTCTCTTGAGCTCAGAACAGCCCTGTTAGGTGGGGTAGGCCGGGATGTTCACATGTGGTTAAAAGGTGAGGGTGCAGACTTGGAGAAGGGAAGTGATGTGCCTGAAATCTCAAGTCTTGGGCCCTTCAGAACTAGGAGGGGGGCCCAGGTCTGCAGACTCTCCCATGGGACACAGCTCTCCCTCCCCATCTCCTTGTGATGGCGCAGGCCCCAGCAGAACAAAGGTCACCACCCCCCACCACTGTGCGCCAGCCACTGGATCTTCCCAACCACTCTTGAGGCTGAGGCTTTTATGAGACCCATTTGGCAGATGAGCAATCAGAGGCTCAGGCTGGTGGAACTCAAACAGGGCCACTCTGTAGGAAGGGGCAACTCTTGTCTCTTCCCTAGAATGATTCTGGTCCCTCTTTCAGCTTTTCAGGAGTTAAGGGTAGGTGTGAAGCTAAGGTGACTGAACAGAGAGTGGGGGGTCATGCAGATGGTCCCCCACTGGAGCTTCAGCTGATCCAGTAAAGGCAGGACCCACCTTTGCAGGGGCAGCCTGAAAGGCAGTTTCCCTCAGCACCTTTGCCCTGGGAGTTTCCCACAATCCTCAGCTTCAAGATGGCAGCCGCAGGCTCATCTGTGACTTCTGCCCTCCCCTGCAGGACAAGGGTCTGGGCAGCTGGTCGGCCCTGGCCCACAGCGGCTCCTCCTTTAGTGGGCAGAGATGTCTGCCTCCCTTCTTTGGGGGTTTTGTGCCTGATTCAGGCGGGACAGTGGAAGCTGGAGACTCCTGTTCTGGGCAGGTTTCCCTGAACTGAATGCTGTTTTAGGCCCTGTCCCCCTGGGAACAATTCTGGGGCCAAGGGGCTGATGATTTCCCATCCCTGCCTGCCCTTTCCTGCTGTCCTCTCTCCTGGGTTTTTAAGGTACATGTGCTGTCCCTCCTGGCTGGAAATCAGCATGTAGGCCTGTTGCTGGGATGGGTTTTCCCTGAAATTTCACAGCACCTGCTCTTTGTCGAGGTGGGTGGGGGACTGCAAGCCCATGTGGATCTGTGTGGTATCTCGAAGGGTTAGGTTGGTTCTCAAACTTCACTTTGAACTTGGGGACCCACTAGTGTCCCAGGGGCTGCTATAGGTAGTACAGGGGTGTTCTTGAGTGGCCATGGGGGGCTCCCTTCAGGACCTCCAGGCAGCCCCGGCAGTTCCTCTTCTGTCTGGTTTATAGGCTGGCTTCAGTCATGTGCTGTCCTTGGAAGAGAGGGTTTGTGTTTGAGAGGGTTTGCTTGACGTTGACCAGAGATGGGTGTCCAGTGTCAGTTTACACACCCCCACGAATGGGGGGCTCACTACTACGCTCCCAGTGGTTCTGTGATAAAATCATTCTGTCATCAGGAAGGACTTCCGATCAGAATGAGGTTGGACTCTTCTGCCTCCACTGGCGGCCCACATCCCATCCCAAACCCCTCGTGTCCAGCACACCTCCCCCTCACCTGCTCCCTGCCATGCAGGGATGCCCCCTCCCGGCACACAAGCCCAGCAGGAGTTGGGATCCTGGCCTCCAAGTGGGAGCCCGGGGTTCCCAGGGGTAAGGGTGGGGGTGGGGTGGAGGATGGAACGGTACTTAGTGTTGAGAGCTGGGGGTGACAACAGGCACGGTGGGGTGGAAGGGAGGGAGGGAGGGAGGGAGGGAGGGAGGGAGGGAGGCAGACAGCCATGATGGAAAAACTCAAAGGAGCTTCATTTCAATAAATAACGCTTTTCTTCTTCAATGAAAGTTTGCACATTAGAAAAGTGAGTAAGGATGGACTTTGGGCTTTCTGGGAAGAGAGACAAGATGGTTCTTCCACCCTGGACTGTGGCCCTGTCCACCTTCCCAGGGAGAAAGCCTGGGTTGGGGACACCTCATCTTGAGGAGGCCCCGCTGCTGTGGTTCCTGTCCCTCCTGCCCACCCTGCTCTGGGTACCTGGTCTATTCCATGTGGGCGGTTGTCACCCTAGCAGGGGTGGATAAGAGCCGGGGTGGGGGGGGCGGGGAGGAACCACAGAGCAGTCACACAGACACCAAAGAGTTCAGTTCACAGCCTTGCTGGCTGCTTCCCGTCCCGGCCCTCCACACAGTGTTCTCGTGAGAATGAGGTTACCGGCTGGCCCGGGCCACAGGCTCCCAAAAGACACAAGAATAATATTTAACAAGTCACTGGATAAAACTCCAGCCCTTCCAGGGGTCTCCTGCGTAGGGGAGGCGTCCTCACTGGGGCAGCCCGCTCTTCATGCCCAGCTGTGTCTTGAGCGCCAGCAGCTGGGCCAGGCTGATGTTGCTGCCCCCACAAACGATGACCACGAGGGAGGACAGCGGGGTACAGAGCTTCCCCTCTGCCTGCAGCTTCTGGACCACGTTGCTGTAGATGGCGGCCAGGGCTGCCCCACAGGCGGGCTCCACCAGGATCTTCTCGTCATCTGCCAGAGGAGGGGGATGGGGAGGGTAGAGCCAGAGTTCTGCAGGGTGCGAGGGAACAGTTGGGCCACTGGTAAAGCATGAGCCAATCAGCTCTCAGCCCTGGGCACAGACTCTGGTCCAGGACCAACCCCACCCCGCCATCATTACCCTACATTGAACTTCCACGGTCTGAGCCAGGGCTGAGTTTCATCATCAGTGCTAACACTGATAAAATGATTGTAATTTCCTGAGCACCATGTTGAGGATTCTGAGGAATCAGCAAGAGCGCCAGGGTTGATTAGCCAAACTGTGAGTATAGGAGAATTAAGTGGCAGCTTAAGTGTGTGTGTATGTGTGTGTGTGTGTCTGTGTGTCTATGTTTGTCATCCCTGTCCCAGGATGAATGCAGTAAGAGTCCAGCTCAGTGACAGACCCACCTCTGAATCCAACACTGAGGCCCATAGTTTCCTTTGTTACCCTGGCTACCAGGAAACTCAGAGCCAACATTTTAAATACTCCGTTATTTTTCCTTGCTGTTATGTTATCAGACTGACTTCTTCATTTGTCCCTTTGGTCTTTCTATTTTTACCACCGCATTGCATTAACTTCCATTAATGGGAAATTCCAGGGAGGGACGGGAGACAGAACTGTGAATGGGATCCCTTGGCACGCCAAGTGGACAGCCACTTAGGTCCTGAATCAGCAGGTTGGGTCTTGAAAGGACTTGACACATACCCACAAACTTCTCAACAGCGGCCACAGCCTCCTGGTCCGAGACAACTTCAGAGAAAATGGGGTGTTCCTGAAACACCTTCATAGCCTGTGCCGTCACAGTGGTCACGCCCAGGGCTTTGGCAACACTGGGAGAGGCAAGGATGGAGAAGGGGGGGAAGAGA
Organism: Mesoplodon bidens; assembly: GCF_964165515.1. Lineage (NCBI taxonomy): Eukaryota > Metazoa > Chordata > Mammalia > Artiodactyla > Ziphiidae > Mesoplodon > Mesoplodon bidens. The sequence continues at coordinate 15,519,032 of NC_138169.1, read as the reverse complement.
TAGGAGAGAGGAGGGAGGCAGACCACGTGACTACCTTCTGGCCAATGAGAGGTAAATGGAAGTATCATGTCTTTAAAGGGAGAGGGCATAGCTTCTGCCCTGACTTCTTCCTGCTAGATGGAGTATGGGTGTGATAGCTGGCACTTAAGCAGCTATTTTGGGCCATAAGTCTACATGATAAGGATTATGGAAAGCAAACTCAAGGATCCTGGGCCCCTGGCTTCGTGGAGTTGCCCCTGGACTGACTACCTCCAAATCTTTTTTTATATATGAGAGGAAATAAAGTTCAATTTTGTTTAAGGCATTGTTATTTTGGGCTCCTGTATAATGTGGCCAAACCTAATCCTAATCAAATACCATCTGTCAAAGGTTTGGGGCTGGGATAAGAACTCCTTGGGAGCAGGAGCTGTGTCTATTCACCACTGTCTCCCCAGGATCAGCCAGTGTCTTGCACATATTAGGGGATCAGTAAATGGTTGGTATATTAGTGAGGTGTGTAAAACCCTGCCACAGAGGAACCCAATAAATGATTAATATTGGACTTTTCATGCAAGGAAGTGTGATGTTCATGCTACAGAGTCACACAGACTTGGGTTTGGTCCCAGCCGTACCACTCACTGGCTTTGTGACTCTGGGCAAGTGACCAAAGCCTCAGTTTCTTCACCTATAAAATGGGACTGGCATCGCGATCTGCCTCACAGCCAGCACCGAGGGGGGAGCTCCCCAGTGCTCGCGGAACACAGTGGCAGCACCCGTGCCTACTTACCTGCTAATCTGGGGCAGGGTGACAAGCTTGCCAGCCTTGGTGGAAGCGTGGAAGCTGTTGGCTCCGATGGTCTCCATGGTGATGATGGGCACGTCCCCCCAGCCCACCGCCACCAGCCCCTGGGCCACCCCGCACAACAGCCCTCCACCCCCCACCGCCAGCACGATGGCCCCCGGCTTTGTGCTCATCGTTTCCTTCAGCTCCTTCACGATAGAAGAGTGGCCTTCCCTGGAGGAGGGGGGGGGGGGGCGGGGCAGGTCAGGGCGGGGCTTCCTGGAGACACCAGGCGGCCCTGAAGGTGCCACTTACCCTCTGTATTTGCCCTCATCCCAGGCGGCTGATGGGCCTCGGGGCTGGTCACCTCGTCCCCGACTCCGCCCTGATCTCCAGCTGCCAGAATCTGCATCTCTACCTGAGGGCTTTCTCTAGCCACTGGAGCACTATGACTGGGCAGCTGGCGGTGCCAGGAGAAGAAACCCCCTGAGAGCAGCCCTCAACCAACTATGGGAATTAAGAATTACGGGAGTTGATGCACAGATGCCCCAGCATCATCTTCTGCAGGTGTGGTAACTCTGGTTCATGTTCCACACTGGCTTCCAGGGGCCCCCGAGGGATTGAGCGCCAGCTGCCCACAGTGGTCACTGGCCCATCAGTGCTCTTTATTGGCTTCCCTCCTCACTCCTCTAATGAGTCACCTCCCAAGTCAACTGCTTTCCCTGAAATCTTTGTCTCGGGGTCTGATTCCGGGGGACCCAATCGCACACACCTGTGTATCTGAGCCCATGTGTTCGCTCACGGTCAAGGAGAATGGGCATTGGTGTGTGGGCACCAGCTGCCATGCCTGTGTGTGTGCTTCTACATGATGATGTGCACACACGTGTACACTGCTGTGTGTGATGGTGTACATCATGGCAGGTGTCTACTCAGTGGTGTAGCGGGGTGGTCACTACCCACCCCGGGTGACCCTGGGCTCCATGTACCAGATGAGGGGGTCATCGAAAGGAGGGATGTAGATCCAGCCTGAGTTGTTTTTCGCCAGGGCCTTGGCCACCTTGACAGCCTCATCCAATGTCTGCAAGATCACAGAGGAGGCGGGAGGGGTGAGGGGCTGGGGGGGGGGGACCTGGCCCTGCTACCAGGTGCCCTCCGTGGCCCCTGCCCCAGGTTGGCACTCACCTCACCCACCACCTTGACCATGGCGCCCTCATTCTTGAGCCGCTGGATGGTGAGGGCAGGCGTGGTGCTGGGCACGACGATCGTGGCGGGAATGCCCAGCTTCCTGGCCGCATAGGCAGCTGCCATGCCTGCGTTGCCTGCTGCCAGGGGTGGGGGGGTATAGTGTTAGTGGGACTCCCTGACCTCCAGGCTCTGAACCCTCCCTGGGTGACCGCTGGCCTCCAGCTGGAATTCTAAATTGGGACTTCTGCAGATGTTTGCAACGGCTCATTGCTGGGGAAACCAGGGCCCAGAGAGGTGGAGCCCCTGGCCCCAGGACACACAGCAGAGGACAGGAGGAGGCATGCAGGCCACTTACCCGAGGAACAGACAAAGTGTTCACAGCCTCGCTCAGCCCACTGCAGAGACAAAGAGGGAGGGGATCAGGCCATACGTCTTCCCTCCCCAAAGGGACTGGCTCAGGGAAGGGAGAGGGAGAGGCAGGCCACTGATGGCTCTGGGATCAGTCCACAAGGGGACCCTCTGGACTGGCACCCCTTAACCAGAGGGGGCATTAATGGTGGGTGCTCAGGCATTGCGGGGAAGTTGCAGGGCCTAGCCTGTAGCTCCTAGGATTTCACACGGCACTGGCCCTGGCCTGTCCAGAAAGAGGAGCTGCTGCACTCTCCCGGATGATGCAGAGCCCGTGCTGTACCGTCTTGCAGAGGTGTCCGATGCCCCGGATCTTGAAGGAGCCGGATGGCTGGGCACTGTCTATCTTGAGATAGACGGTGGTGCCAGCCACTTTGGACAGGGTCATGCTGTCACGGACGGGGGTCTTCACGTGCAGAGTTTCGCCTGACATCATTGCTGGGAGAAAGGAAGGAAACCCAGAGGGTCAGGGGAGCTGGCCCTGGTGGCAGCTGCTGCCATTCAGTAGGCAGTGTAGCTGGGAGGGACCCTGTCCCTAACTTCCCAGGAGGCCAAGGACAAGGCCCAGATTATAACAACCTGGAGACCTGAGTTCAAATCTCAACTCGGCCACCTACTTGACATGGGACAAGGAATCTCCCTTCAGCCTCAGCTGCCTCATCTGTAAAATGGGCATAAGGGTCATCTGCCCCCCCAACTTTGCCCACCCCAAGACACACATACGCTATGCTGGGAAGCTACGAACATCAGAAATAACATCCAGGGAAGTCCCTGGCGGTCCAGGGGTTAGGACTCCTCCCTCTCACTGTTGAGGGCATGGGTTCGATCCCTGGTCAGGGAACTAAGATCCCACAAGCTGCATGGCGCGGCGTAAAAGAAAAAAGAAAGAAAGAAAGAAAGAAAGAAAGAAATAACATCCAGACTTTGTAACTTTTGAAGAGCATGAGGTGGTGGAAATAGATTTGCAGGTGCTGATTCAGAATGAGCCACAAGGTGGCTAAGTGGCTGAAACAGGGGTGGGATATCAGGTCTAGTCTGTGCAGGGACACACGCACACACACGCAATCCACGTTCTCCCGTGTGCACAGAACACCTCAGGAAACACACAAGAAACCAGTCAGGGTGGGGACCTCTGAGGAGAACTGGCGCTCAGCATCCCCTTATGTACAATTTGAATGTTTTGCCACGTGCATATATATTACTTATTTAAATATGCATTTTTATTTTATTTTATTTTTAAATTTATTTATTTATTTATTTATGGCTGCGTTGGGTCTTCGTTGCTGCGTGCGGGCTTTCTCTAGTTGCAGCGAGCCAGGGCTACTCTTCGTTGTGGCGCGTGGGGCTTCTCATTGCAGTGGCTTCTCTTTTTGCGGAGCACGGGCTCTAGGGCACGTGGGCTTCAGTAGTTGTGGCTCGCAGGCTCTAGAGTGCAGGCTCAGTAGTTGTGGCGCAAGGGCTTAGCTGCTCCGTGGCATGTGGGATTTTCCCGGACTAGGGATCGAACCCGTGTCCCCTGCATTGGCAGGTGGATTCTTAACCACTGCGCCACCAGGGAAGTCCAAAGTATGCATTTTTAAAAAACTAACCTTCGGAAAGCCCTGTACCCAGTTAGGGGAAGCTTTTTATTATTGTTATTTTTTTTATAATAATTATTATATTATTTAATAATCACTTCTAAAGTGATTACCATGTGCCAGGCACTGTCTTAAGTTTTACAGATATTAACTCGTTTAATCCTTTTAACAGTCCTCGAAGGTGTCATTATTCTCCAGTTCTTCTGGTGAGGAAACGGACTCTGACTCTGCTTTTCAGGTTGACCGCATGTACCTCTTACAATGCGACATTGACACTTTTCTAGATGGGAGGTGGGGTAGGGTCTATGCTTCCTTCTCTTGAAGTGGGTCGGGGGTGGGAGGGGCGCTGTGGGTGCAGTGGAAGTGACACTATGTGACCTCCAAGCAGTGAGATGCTGGTGAATATTTAACTATGGCCTCTCCAAAGGAAAAGAAAGTCCTGATTTCTAGAGTGTGGCTCTAGCCCATTGTGGCTCTCAAGGCTGGTCCATGTAAGGTGACCCAGCTTCCACCTGGCTGGTAAGCTCCCTGTCCTAATCCAGACGCCATGATGGGCGCAGGCCCAGGCCGCATGCGGAGGCCACAGGTAGGTGTCTCGCCCGACAGTTCCAGCTGAGATTCCAGCTGATGGCCAGACATGGGGTCTGACTTAGGGATGACTCTAGCCCAGCTACCGTCATCACACTGCAGCCCCCAAGTGAGACCCAAGTGGGAACTGCCTGGCTGAGTCCAATCAAGCCCCAGAGTCATGACAGGTAAAGAATGTCTACTGTTGTTTTCAGTCACTCACCTTGGGGCAGTTTGTCACACAGCAATAGAGGCTGGAGTATTGACTGGCCCAAGGTCACACAACTAGGGAGTAGGGGAGGCAGGAATTTTATTTTCTATCTTTGGCCATGCCGCGTGGCTTGTGGGATCTTAGTTCCCCAACCAGGGAGTGAACCTGTGCCCTTGGCTGTGAAAGAATGGAATCCTAACCACTGGACTGCCAGAGAATTCCCAAGCTGGGGAGATAGGATGTGAAACAGGCAGTCTAGGCCCAGAGCCAGGCTCTCTCCAGGACACATGGGGGTGGCTCAGGCTCCCCTGTCTGCACGGATTCTGGGTGACTGAGAAACTAAGGCCCAGATTCTGACCACGCCCCCACATACACATGCAGGCTTTCCATCCTGCCTCTCCTGCTGAGTCACCGGGGAAACTGATTCTCCCCAACTTGATGGGAGCCAGAATTGATCAGCGGGTGGTTGAACAGCCTATCTGCTTCTCCCCTTCCCCACACCCCAGAAGGCCAGGCAAGGGTGGCTACCCCCTCCCATCCCCCCACTACATTCCCAGTGACTCCACTGGTCCAGCCCCTGGACCTGGGTACTCCTGGCCCAGGCATCCCCCCTCCCGGAATGGTCCAGATATGCCTGGCTTGGAAGAAAAGTGGGGGATGGCGTTCTGACCACCCCAGCAGCCTTAGCACCCCCCAAATATGGGCCTCCCATGTCTGTCTGACTTAACTGACATTCAGGGCCTGGGGGGGGGGCCCAAACACACACCACCTCTCCCCTAGATCTGCTGAATAAAAGTCAGAGACAGGAGGCACTCCAAAACAGGGGCATCCCCACATCTGTTTGAATTAACTTCTGGTTCCTGGAGGTTATTCCTCAAACAATGGAACTCTTGTTCTGGCTGACTGGACCTTAAGGTCTTATGCAGGTCTTATGCAGGTAGCCAAGTCCCGGCCTCAGGGGGCCCTCCTGGTTGCGGGGTTGGGGGGAGGCACCCACCCCTTTCAGGTGGATTTGGAACACCCGCTCCCAACCCGTTTCCCATTGTGCTATCGGATGCCCTCAGGTGAGGGGGCAGGGTCCCTCCAGCACAGAGCCCTGTGGAAAGGGGGCATCTGTAAACTGCACTGGGCAGCCATTCCCACCTGCTAAGGAAGGTAAGACTTCAAAAAAGGAGGCTGAGCCAGGCGCGGAGGAGGGAGAGGGCGCGGGAAGCTGCAGTCTGCCTACCTGCCACCCGGCAGTCAGAAGTTACACTCTCACGTGACTCACAGTAAGAGCTCAGTAAAAATGAACTATTATTATACATGGACTGAACACTTTAAGTGCCCTATCTCATTTCACCCTCACAACAACCTTAAGAGGAAGGTTCTGTTATTATTACCCCCACTTTACAGATGAGGAAACTGAGGCACAGAGCTGGCAGTGCACCCAGACAGTCTGGCTTCAAAGCATGGGTTTTTATGCTCAGCTGACTCTACCTCCCCCTCTTCCCCTGGGAAAACCCAGGCTGGCCGCAGGCACTCCAGTCGCAGGGATGGAGCTGAGGATGGATGGGGCCGCTTACCGGGCAAAGGCGATGAGCTGGCGGCTGCACAAAGCGTGCGAGCAAGGGAGGGATAGATTGGAGATGGTCTAGATGGGTAGACGGCCCACGGACAGATGAAGTGCAGAACAGGTAGAGAGTGTCTTCAGAATTGTCCCGGGGCTAACGGGTCCGGGCTTTATCCCCCCAGGCGCCTCCGGGCAGCCAATGGGGCCCTAGGACAGGCCATACCCCCTCCAGGCCCCGCCCCCTGGCCCAAGGCCGGGGGCTTCCAGGAGGGGAACCGGCGGCAGCTAGCTGCGCCTCTCTGGCAGCTGCTTCTGTCTTTTTCCCAGTCCCGCTAACCACCTCCCCTTCCCCACCCACAACCTCACTTGCAAATGAGGACAAATACCTACTTCCCTAGGGCTTTTAGGAGGCTGCTGGAGGAGGGTGTGCGATAATGCACTTAAAGTCGCTAGCACGTGCTTGGCACTTAGTAGGCACCCAAGAAACAAACAGTGGAGAAAGTGGATACTATTATTATCCCCGTCTTGCAGAAAGGGAAACTGAGGCACACAGTAAGAGGGATGAGCTGGCACCTGAACGCAGCAGTCTGACTCCCAAAACTGCAAAATCTAAACACAGTTTTTTAAATTGCCGTCTCCTGTCATCCTTTATGACCCCGTTGTCCTAAAGGGGCAGACAGCCTTATGGGTAAGACCCAGGAGGGTCAGAGTTCAAATCCTGGCTCTGCCCTTTACTAGCTGCACGGCCCTAGGCAAGTCACTTTGCCTCCCTGGGGCTCTGTTTGCTCATCTGTAAAATGGGGATGATAATGGTACCTCCCTCCTAGGATTAGATGACATGATAACGTATGTATGTATGGAATTGAGTGTGAGTGTTCAGTAAGTGCTGGCAGCCATCACCATCATCCTCACCATTATCTTCATCATCACAGAAGTGGAAGGTCTTGCCTCCCTGCCCCATGCCAAGCCTCGGATCTGTCGCTGGCTGTCTGCAGGGGTCTGTATCCCCACAGGGGTGGTGCGCATGCGCGCGCGCACACACACACACACACACACACACACACACACACACACACACAGTCGGCTTTCTCCCTGGCCCCTTCAACAAAGCTTTCTTGTCCAACTGGCCAGGACGAGAATATCGATGAGACAGAGGGCAGAGAGGGCACAAACAGACCACACAGCCATCCCCCTCCATGCGACAAGCTGTCCCCTCTTGCTGGCCCCCTCTGACTTTCCACAGGCCATCCCGAGCCCCCCTTCCTAGTGGGACATCCACAGGTGTGTGTTGGGGATCCAGGGTGGCGGAGCTGAAGAGATGTGGGCATCAGGAAGCTCACGCGTAGCCACGACCTCCTGGCGTGCATCTGAGTGTATACAGCTGGCGCTCACTTTGTCCGAGTATCTGCTTGTGCCTGATTCCATGTCAAGTGTTTCCTGTGTGGGTTTTCACTTAACCCTCAGACAACTAGGTGAGTGGGCATTTTGAATCCCACGTCACAGGTAAGGAAACAGGCTCAGAGATGAAGTAAAACTGCCCAAGGTCACCCAGGAGGCAGGGATGAAATGAGTCGACTGAAATAAAACCACACAAGGCGAGAGCTGTGAGTTTCAGTTTTATTTGGGAACTTACTGAGGACAGTAGCCCGGGCGGGAGACATGCTCCCAGATCGCTCTAAGGAGCTGCTCCAAAGAGGTGGGGTGCGGGGGGAGGTCAGTACATATAAGATTTGGTGAAGAGGGTGCGTGCAATCCAGCAAACATCTCGGTACAGCGTTGCTGCTAGTCACCAGGAGCAGGCATCTCCGTTAATGACTTTAGTGCTTTTCTAGGTATGAGAAGATACAAGAAATTGGGTTCCTAAAAATTTTTCCTGGGGGCTTCCCTGGTGGCGCAGTGGTTGAGAGTCCGCCTGCCGGTGCAGGGGACACGGGTTCATGCCCCGGTCTGGGAAGATCCCACATGCCGTGGGGTGGCTAGGCCCGTGAGCCATGGCTGCTGAGCCTGCACGTCCGGAGCCTGTGCTCCACAACGGGAGAGGCCACAAGAGTGAGAGGCCCGCGTACCGCAAAAACAAAAACAAAAATTTCCTGAAATTATCTAACTGTCTGAAGGCCTGTTCTGCCAGTTTTCCCAGAGCACAGAGTGCCTCATTCCTCATCGCAGCCCTGAACTCCTTTTGGGCAGGGTGTGTTGAAGGTCAGAGATTGCAGTGGCTAGTGACTTCATTCTTGTAGAACCAGGTGACGAGTGACATTTTTTAGTTGTCAGATGCAAATTCAGGAATTCTGAGTCCTTCGTGGATACAAGGCTGATGGAGGGGTTGGAGGTGGGGGTCAGGGAGGGCATCTGGCCCAGCCTGGTCACAGTCACAAGTCCCAGATTTAGGCTTTTGATGCCACCTCCACATGAGGAAGGCAGCTATTTTAAGTGCTGGATTAAGCTCCATTCCAGTGGAGCAGCACCCTGACTGGGTGGTGGGAAGCTGCAAGTGGTGGAAACAAGATGATTAATTCTTTCTTTTGACCTCTATGTATTGTTCCATTTATTTCAACAAGAATGGATCACGGCTGTGATTTGAAAAACACCAAATTAAGAAAATCAGTCATATAAGAACCAAAAAGAGAGAAAAAGACAAAATATATATCATTTTTGATAACCTGTTTGGGCATTTAAAAAAAAAGTAACTTTACTGGGACTTCCCGTGCTTCCAATGCAGGGGGCATGCGTTCCATCCCTGGTCGGGGAACTAAGATTCGCATACATACTGCACGGTGCAGCCAAAAAAAAAAGAAAAAAAAAGTAACCTTATTGAGATATAATTCACAAGGCATACAATTCACCCGTTTTACAGAGTATCAGCTTAAAACATTTTCATCATCCCACAAAGAAACCCCCTACCCAATAACAATCACTGCTCCTTTTCCCCCCTCCCTCCAGCCCCTGGCAACCACCAACCTGCTTTCTGTCTTTATGGATTCTTCTATTCTGGACATTTCATATAAATGGGATCATATACTATGTAGTCTTTTGTGTCTGGCTCCTTTCACTGAGTATTCTGTCTTCAAGGTTCAACCACATTGTAGCATGTGTCAGTGCTTCATTCCTTTTTATTGTTATTTATTATTTATTTATTTATTTATTTTAATTTTTCCTTTAAATTCAAGACCCATTTATTCTCTAGTTCTGCCCACATAGAGACAACCTCCTTGAAAGGGCTTTGAATACTTCCGTTCACTTTAACACCTTGTGCTGAAAACACGTGTTCCGAGCTTTCAACTATGAGATCCACATTCTTAAAGCACTAATTTGTTTTGTTTGTTTGTTTGTTTATTTTTTGCGGTACGCCGCCCTCTCACTGCTGTGGCCTCTCCCGTTGCGGAGCACAGGCTCCGACGCGCAGGTTCAGCGGCCATGGCTCACGGGTCCAGCCGCTCCGCGGCATGTGGGATCTTCCTGGACCGGGGCACGAACCCGCGTCCCCTGCATCAGCAGGCGGACTCTTAACCACTGCGCCACCAGGGAAGCCCTAAAGCACTAATTCTTAAACCTCATCGAGATTTCTCCCCTTGGATGGGGGGAGATGACCCAAACACAGCGAAGAACAGCTCAGGACTGTGGGCTCTGCTCGCCCGGAAGACCGTGCAGCTTCCCTGACCACCCGGCTGGAGCCAGGATTAGGGGCCTGAGACGAGGGGCACCTGCTGGGCTGCTGCCACCGCCACCGGCCCCCGCCTCCTGCCCTCTTCACTAGGCTGGCTGTCCCCTCTAGTTTCCCTGGAGCTCGGGGATTCCAGACGGTCTCCGCTCACACTTCTGTGTCACGCCCGCTGCCTCAGCACTGCCGATGCACACCAAGGGGGAAAAGCACACAGAACTGCTTTCCAACACACCAACGTTCCACACAAAAGTTAAGCCTGCAGGTTCTTTTTCATCAGAGGACATTCGCAAGGCCATGACTTTCCCCGGCTCTCCACTGCCCTTGCCAGCCGACTGGAGGGGCGTGGCCGTGGTGCTGAGTGGGCACGCCCCCTGGCTCCACTCCGGCGCACTCTCCTGGGGAACTGAGGGCGGTGCCCTGGGCTCATCAGCAGGCTCTATCCTGAAGCCAGCCCTAGAGTGACAAGAGCCACACCTGCAGGTCTGTTCCACTGACTAGCCGCACAGGACCGAGCTGGGCCCACGGACCTTGGTCTGGATTGTGTTGGCTGGTCCTTCTTGCCTAGGTTCACAGGCCAACAGCCAGTGTCCTTCCTTCCCTGCTCATCGCTGCATCAGCGGCTCGCTCCTACCTGCTGCCGTCACACGCCTGGCAACCTCGTGTTCGAGGGCCAGCCAAGAACTGAGACCCCAGCAGGCCCCCAGTTCCCAGCAGGCAAACGCCCCATTAAACTACTGCTGCCTAGCCGTGTTCTCGAGGCTTCAGAGCCGGGAGAGTGCGGAGAGGAGAGCAAGGCGCGGCGCCCCCGGCCCCGCCCCGGACCCGCGATGCTCCGCGGAGGCGCCGGGTCCTCGCCGCACCGCCCCCCCACCCCAACACCAACCAACACAAGCGACCTCTGCGCCCGCCTGTCCCGCGGACCCGGGCCCACCTCCGACCACCGTGACCCAAGACGGAGGCGCGCGGTGCGGGGCTTGGCCGGCGGCGGGCGCTGGGGTGGGCGGGGACCTGGGTTCCGGCCCCACCGCCCGGAAAGCTTCGTTCCTTTTTATGTCTTTATAATATTCCATTGTATGGATAGACCACATTTTTTGTTATCCATTCAGCAGTTGATGGACATTTGCAGTCTGGGCATATCTTCATTTTTTAAAAATGTTAAAAAAAATGTACATGTGTGGGTATGTGTGTGGTTCTGTGTCCCATCACATGGATGGAAACCCGAGACCCTAACAGGGCAGGGGGCTCACCCATGGTCACCCTGGAGAGCAAATGGAGCAGAACCAGGTAGAGTGGCGGTGTGCTGGGGACACTGTGACCAGTCAGCTGCTGGAGGGTCTTAGAGGGAGGCTGGCCGCTGTCATTGTACAAACCTCAGAGAGATCACTTCATGCCCATGACTCTAGCATCCAAGGCGTGTCCGTTTCCAGAGAGCAAGTGAGTCAGTTTCCTGACAGCACCAAGTTCAAATCCAACTTTTGCCATGAACTTGCTTTAACTGATAGTAGTATCCACCCCTTAGATTTGTTGTGAGGATTTAATGACTTAATTGATGTAAAGTGGTAAGGACCGTGCCCAGCATATAGCGAGCTCTTAATAGGTGATGGCTATTTTCTTTTTCTGGTACTCAAGAGGGCATTTTCATCCCTAGCTCTATGTAATAGGGAACCAGGGCTTTCCTTTCCCATCTAATCCTCCCTTGAAAGGTCTTGAGAAACAGGGGAGGAAACTGAAAGTCCCCTTCCCCCATTTCACAGATGGGAAAACTGAGGCCTGGATCTATCCAATGTAGGGAGGTGAGGGCAGAGCCGATAATCCCAGGAGGAGGGTGGGAGTCTCGCTGTGGAATCTTGGGCAAGTTGCCTCTCTCACCTCTGCCTGCTGGCTCTGTTGCATCACACCCAGATCAGTGTTTCCTTGGTTGTGGGACGTGGGGATGATGACGACTGTCTTCACAACCCCAAGGAGGAAGAGACAGCTCTCACTTCTGTTTGCCCTCCTTGGTAGGTGCAGCCAAGCCCCAGAATCTCCTGATTAGTTAAGGTCTCTGGCTCCTGAGTCCATCAGACCTGAGCTGAAACTGACATCCATCTGTGTGACCTTGGGGTGGTCATCTAACCTCCCTAAACCACAGTTTCCTGCCCCAAGAAATGGGAATGATGATACCTCCTGGGTATTGCAAGACAGAGATAGTGGCAGACCAGTGTCAGGCATGGGGTAACAGCTGAAAGAATAGTAACTGCTATTATGATTATCTTTGGTAGGTTATTATTGTCCAGGACTTTCCCACCCCTCTGGTCCCCATCTCCTGAGTCCTCCCTCCAAGCCTGGCTCCTCATTCATGTTTATTCCCCATCAAGTCTGGGTTGGAGCCTCTTTGAGGTTCTGCAGCCTGGCAGCCCCTGGAGACTCACCCCAGGGGACCTTGAGCAGCCTGAGGGCAGGTCTGTACTAACTTATTCCCCGTTGGATTTCCCACTCTCCCCTCCATTCACTCAACATCCTATACTGCACGGGACCGCACCCTCCACCCCCCAACAAAGAATCTTCTGGCCCCAAATGTCAGTAGTGCTGAGGTTGAAAAATTCTGTGTAAGAGTAATTTGGAATGAGACTATATCCTCCCTTGTTCTATCTTCTCTACTGCTATTAATATGACCAAGGGAATTAATTAAACTCATGTGGGTGAAATGTGCTTTATCTAAAAAACTGTTATTCTGGGAATTCCCTGGCAGTCCAGTGGTTAGAACTCTGTGCTTCCATGGCCAGGGGCCCAGGTTCGATCCCTGGTCAGGGAACAAAACTGTGGTTCTATGTCCAAAGGCTACTCAATCAACCTCCAGAGAAGTTAAAAGATTTTTTTTTCTTGGTGAGATTAATACAATTCAATCATGCCTCCCTTGTTTTGGATTTAATACATTTAACCTCTGTGACCCTGGCTGTGCTACTGGACAGCTAGCCCTCTTTATTTTCCTTCACCTGGCTTCAGTCCATCATTCAATTTTGCCAAGACCTTTTGGAACCCTCCTTGGGCCATTTGACGGTGCTGTCTGTGGTGATGCTGCCTGGCTTTGCATCATCCCCAAACATGGCAAACAGCCTCCTGGTGGGCCCTATGGCTAAAACTGTCCACAGCGGGGCTTCCCCCTTGGGGTTCTCATCACCCATCAATCAACGTGTTAGGAGTTGACTGGGTCCAAATGGCCTAATGAGGGATTTTATCCAAAGTTGACCAGAAAACCAAGATATTCGCAGCGGGTTTCAGTCTCAGAACACAAACCCCATGTGCAACAAATGAAGACTTTTTTATTTTCCTCTAACTCTGCTTAATTTTTATTTCAAGCAGATAAATAATTGGAGGCAATGAGGGGTTTTCCCTCCCCCCTCCCCACAAGGGGTGGAGTGACATTCCAGGGCTGAGTCAACACAAGATGGGGTGGGGATGCTGCCTGGTCTTCACTTGTCTGACCCCCGCCCCAGCTTGCTGGGGGGCCCTTTCTCATTCCCAGCCACGTGAATCCTTGCCCCATAGTCTGGGGGCCATGGGCAACCATTCCAGAGAAAGGTTGGAGACTCAAGGTATCTTCACTCCCCTCCCTGTGTTGGCCACTGCCTTAAACTTTCTCTTATCTCCATTCCCTGAGGCAAAGTGCACGGCCCCTCTTCCAGCAGTGGAGTGTGGAGTAGATGCCTATCAACTGTAAATCTGCAAGAAAGTTTGAGTAAGTCGTTAAACTTTGGTAGCTTGAAACTATCCGCTGGGGGCTATTGATACCATGAAAATCAACAAATGTTACAAATGAGGACTCCTTCCTTCTTTCCTTCCTTTCTTCTTTCTTTTCCTTTCTCTTTCTTTTTCTCTCTCTTTCTCTGTCTCTCTCTGATCTGTCTCTTTGTCTCTCAATGTCTCTCTTTGTCTCTGTCTCTCTGTGTTTGTCTCTGTTACTCTCTGTCTGTCAATGTCTGTCTCCTCCCCAGGGGAGGGAAGTGAGGGGGAGGGAGTGATAAGTTAATATTCTCAAAATATCATTCCTCCATGATACATGCCTCTGCTATGCATTTGCCCTGATTATACAGAAAAATAACTACGGCAAAAGGGAAGAAATGGTTACTGCCAATCCCGGACTGGCTCCTGTTCATTGCCCCCTCTTTATTTAATGGTTGTAGTCAATTTCTTTTCCAGCTTTTTCTCTGTCATCGGCTAGCTTCTCAACATCTGCATCCAAGCAGTGGGCCTGTTTCTCCCTCCATTTTAAAACATAGGACTTTAGTCAGTTAAGCTTGCTTTGAATGAGAATGAAAAAATAAAAAACACCTCGTTATTTAAGCACCCTCTGAGGAGAATCTTTCTGCAAAGCAAAGAATCCTCTTGTAAGAAATATTGTTATTTTCCGCTACTTTTGCAGGTTTGGGTAGTTTTTGATAACCTTGACAGATTTGAACAGAACTATCGTGGATTTTATGTTTTTTCTCATGAGTGGAAGGACGGGGGTTATAGGATTTGGGGAGGAAGACCATGGAGGCGATGTCTCATCCCATCCCATTAAGACCATGCCAACTACCAACATGACACATCACTGTGGATGCTGACCTTGATCACCTGGCCCAGGTGCTGGTTGTCAGGTGTCCCCACTGTAACGTTCCTCTTTCTTCCAGCTGTGGAGTTTTTTTTTGAGTTGCGTCCATCTGTATGGCGCACAGATCCCATATTCACTTAGGGGACTTCCTGTCCCTGTTTTGTGATTGCCCTTCTGTGTGCATGTCACTTGGATCTGTCTGTCTCAGTGGGGGAATCATCACACAAAGCCCAAGGACTGGCTAACACGCTTCCCCCTCCCCTGGTGACAATAACGTCTCTCATGTTGGGTCCACACTGCCTCCTAGGCAGATTCTCTAGCTCATGCTGTCCGGTATGGTAGCCCCTGGCCACCTCTGGTTATTTACATTAAAGTAAAATTTTTATTGAAGTATAGTTGATTTACAATATTGTGTTAATTTCTGTTGTACAGCAAAGTGATTCAGTTACACATATATATACATTCTTTTTCATATTCTTTTCCATTATGGTTTATCACAGGATATTGAATATAGTTCCCTGTGCTATACAGTAGGACCTTGTTGTTTATCCATCCTAAGGTTATTTACATTTAGATTAACAAAATTAAACAAAAGTTACAATTCAGTTCCTCAGTTGCACAATCACAATTCAAGAGCTCGGTAGGCATGGGTGGTGAGTGGCTACCATATCGCACAGCGAACATTATGGACCATTTTCATCGTCATGTTTCCATGCTGGCCCCCGCCTCCTTGCCCCACTCCGCCCTCATCCCTACCTCTCCCATTTCCCCAGGACACACGGTGTTATCAGTATTGTTTCCATGAACCTACAGGTATTGATGCAATCATAGACTGGTGTATCAGGAACTTTTGGTTATTGTTGTCTTTTTAAAAGCAACATTGTTGTTTGTTTAAAAAAAAAAGTCATTACACCCCTGTTTGAGGAAAGCATCCTAAGAAGTTGTTTGGAAAATCTGGGATTTTTGAAGAATGCACTAATCATTCTACCTCTAGACTGCTGCTCTAATCTACAGATCCTGGACTTGAGCTGCAGCATCTAGATTTCCAGTCTCCAGCCACCCTGCTCACTTCAGACTGGCCCCCACTGCCAATCCTAATTGGCAAGAGCCAATTCCTTAATATCTACCCTGCTGCTACTGTCTGTCTTGAATTCAGTGCGTTTTATATACTGACCAACTCCTTGGTCTCAGGCCTGAAGTCACAGGGAGCTTCTATCAGTAACCGAGGACCATTCAGTTCAGTCCTGGGTTTTTCCTCCAATCGCATGGCTTGTCCCTATACTTGTGCTGCTAAAAGTATAAAAGTATATCGAGTTGTACCACCTCCTATATTGTGCAATATTTAATATACTGCACCCTTAAAGCTGTCTATCCATTTATCTTTATTTCAAAAATCTGAACATAGGGCCAGAACTGTTCCCCTTTTTTGTCTGGGCCCCATTTTTCCCCATCCACAATAAGGATGGCTTAGATGGCCCTGACAGATTCTTTCAGCTCAGATATCATGGCTGTGAATCTGTAAGACTCCTGGGACAAGAACACCTATGTTGGACGTGGGATCCCTCAATGACTGGTCCCGTGGGCTATTTGCTGGGCAAGTGACCTAACCTTTCTGTGCCTCAGCTTCTCCCTTAATAACTGACTCCTTTCCTTTTCAGGGCAAGAGGAGAGAGGGAGAGTTCCTCTGCACAGGGTTTCAAACTCAAAGAACTCCAGGAACCAGGCAGAAGCCTTCTGGGTGTTAGGGATGCAATAGAGAAAGATGGGGACAGTGGCAAATAGAACTATCCCCCATGGGATAGTTCTACAGAGGTCAGAGTGAATCAGCTCCAGCCGGCAAAAACGTGGCCCCCTAGTTTGAGACCCTTTCTGCTCTAGAATGATTTATCATCTTGGCAAGGGTCTGAGACATTAGCTAAGATGTACTGGGTGTTAGAAGATCCAGGGCAAATCCCAGCTGGGCTACTCACTAGCTAGACTGGCTGCTTGACTGCATGAACTCCAGTTCTTTTCCCTGTTGATGGAACTGAACCTCTGTGGCTTGGAAAGTGTATGACGCAGAGTCCAGAGTTAAACCTGCAAATTCAGAGGGCCCATTAACTGTGTCCAAGGCTCCATCCCTCCCCTTTACGCAGTTCCCTTGCCCTGGGAACAAGAAGGCCAGCTGGGGGTGAAGATGGTGAAATGAAGCTTAATGAATAATCCGGGAGACTGGCCAGGGTGTTTGTCAGCCTGAGGTATCAGGGACAGGGGCTGGCTAACAAATGTGGATCTGGGAGGGGATGGGTCAGGGACTTGGACCCCTCTCCAGCCTCATCTGCTCTCTGATGCAGCCACTCTGGCTCCCTCACTCCATCGTCTTCCAGGTCAGGAGCTCTGGGTCTAAGCCCTGGCTCTGCCTCTGCTGTGTGACCTCAGGAAAATGACCTAGCCTTTCTGAGCCAAATCTGATTCCACAATGTGGAGTTCATTACAATACCTACCTCCCCCAGGGTGTTGTAAGCGTCCTGTGATAGAACGATGTCGTGTTCCCAAACTTCGGACATTCATGTGCTGCCTTTGCAATTTTTGCCACACTGCTGTGTCACATCTTTTATAATACTGATAAAGCAACACTAGCAGCAACAGCAGCAAACACAGAATACTTCCTACTGTTCTAAATAGTTTACATCTGTTAACTTTTTTGGGGGGCCGCACTGTGCAACATGGGGGATAGTTCTCTGACCAGAGATCGAACCCGTGCCCTATGCGTGGGGAGCGCATAGTCTTAACCACTGGACTGCCAGGGAAGTCCCCATCTGTTAACTCTTTTGATCCTCACATCAACTCCACTAGGGAAGCAGTATTTTTTTTTCTACCCACCAAATGGAAATTCAGTATTATAATCAAAACTTCAAAGTCTTCCTCCCATACTGCTTTAATGTAAGGAAAAATAGCTTTTCATTTAATTTAATTTTTGGACAGGAAGGGTTATTTACATTAAAGTAAAATTTTTATTGAAGTACAGTTGATTTACAATATTGTGTTAATTTCTATTGTACAGCAAAGTGATTCAGTTAGCCAAGGCTCTCATGAATGCAGGACATGACATTTGTCCAGGGGGCCACGATTAGGGGTGTATTCGACCCCACAGCCATCCGGGATGAGCCATTTTTCTGCCACCATGTTTTCAAATTCATCTGCTTAAACTTTGTAAATCCCCACTTCTTGGAGATGTGAATCTTCTGGAGGCCAGGGAACTAGAACTCAGCCTGCGTAGGGCCTCAATCACATGCTCCTTGCTCTGCAGCTCGGTGCGGATGAACATTACGACTTGGCCAATGTGGACCCTGGCCACTATGCCCTGGGGCTTCCCAAAGGCACTGCGCATACCTGTCTGGAGCCTAGATTGGGGACTGCATGCCGGACATGAATGTCCACTGGAAAGGGCTGTCTCCAAGGTCCCTTAGGGCAACCCATACAGGCAACAGGCTGCATACACTACTGGGGAAGTAGTATTTTATCCCCATCTTACACTTGAGGAACCAACACGCAGAGAGGTTAAGTAACTTACCCAAGCCACAGCCAGTAAGTGCAAAGCTGGTATTTGTACTAGAGGCTGGCTTCAGGGTCTGTGCTCTCATTGTTACTGCCTCTTCATGCCAGAAACTTACTGCTACTATTTAATAGTAAAAAAAGAAAAACAACTCCATTTTTAAACTTTAATATCTGCCTTAGCTTCTTCCTAAGCAGTAACATCCACAAAGTTATGTGCATTATTTTATATGCACACACACACACACACAGAGGATATAAATACCCAATTAGTAAAAAACCTTTGGGAACCTCTCATCAACACAAAAGGGCTGGCATACAGTAGGATGCAATAAATGCAGCCATCATGCTTCTTGTCCAAACCTGAACTATATGCTAAGGCCCCACTCCTCCAGGAAGCCCTCCCTGATCACACCCCACCCTCAGCTGCCCTATGGGGACCTTCTGCTCTCTGTTCTCCTAGGGGGTGTCAGGGTTGTCACTGAATTAGTGACTTCCTCTCCCCTCCAGGCTGGGGGCCACCTCAGGGCATGAACTGGGTTTTATCACCTCTGTGTCCCCAGTGCCCAGACCAGGACAGGACACCTGACAAGGATGGCGTTTGTTTAATGTGAGGATGGGGATGAAACTGCTAAAGTCCTCATCAAGGATCATGACCAAGCAGTTCCACTTGACCCCAAGTGGCCAGGAGTTAATCATCAAACCCGGGGAGGTCACACACAGGTCAAGAAGGGCACAGACCATCTGGGCTGCCAGGTGCTTCCTGGACCTCACCTCCCATTTGATATATAGGGAAACTGAGGCCCCCCCCCAAATTAATGTGACCAGCTCAGATTCACCCAGTGAGATGCTGATAGAGAAAAGACATGAATGTGATCACGTCATTCCCCTGCCTAAAGCCTTCCATGGCTCCCTAGTGCCCCTGGGTGAGGTCCAGACTCCGGATTGGCACAGGCATCCTGTGGACTCTGGTCCTTGCCCACCTCCTCAGCCACAAACCCACCTGCTGTCCCATCCTTGCCCTTTCTATTCGAGTCCTCCTGCACATGTCTCCGTTCCTGGAACACCCCATGTTTTTCAGTTTCAGACCTTTGCTTTCCCTGTTCCTGATTCCTGGCTCCTCTCGGTCTCCTCCTCCAGGAAGCCTTCCCAGCCCTCAAGGGCCAGGTGAGGTACCTGCTCTGGGCGCCCACAGCCCTACCCCACATCTTCCTGCCAACATCTGACAGCACTGATCATAGCTGCTCTTCAGTGGTATCTTGGGGCTTCTTGAGGGCAGGGGACATGCTGTTTTATTTGAGGCTAAAGATCCCAGGACTTGACACGTAGTTGGTGTCCAATAAATATTCTTTGAATGAATGAATCGGTTGTCAGGGTCACTCATTTGAACAGTAAATAATTGTTTGAGTCCCAATGTTGGGTATAAAATATCAGAGGTGAGGAGGAGCTTCAGAAGAAAACATGCCTTTCTAATGTGACAGATAATAATTGTTTCTTTATCCTTGTTTTCTTGTCTCAGACCTAAGTTGACCTTGACAGTGGTCCAGGGGACGTGACTTGGCATTCAGCACAAGCACTGGACTTGGAGGTGTCTGTGTCACAGCAAAGGTGGTCCAGGGTGAGAGTTAAAGGGTGCCCCTCGCTGGCTGGGTGGCCTTGGCCGAGTGAGTCCCCTTCTCTGGGCCTCAGTTTCTTCATCTGTGAAATGGGAACAGGTAATCACATGTCTCGGACAGCAAACCGGGAGGCAGCGAAGGCTGATCTTGTCCCCTTTCTCCTCCAGTGGGGAGCTGTCCCTTTAACACAGAAGGAGGGGCCAAGGCCACAGGAAGCTGCAGGAAGCTGGCAAAGCCAGTGCCCAGGCAGGCTGGTGGGCAGCAGGCTGGGGCTGAGCTGGTCTGGGGACTGTTGAGAAGGAAGGTAAGGGCGTCTGGGGCCCAAATAGGGCTCTGGGGCTCTGGGTACATTTGTGAATGTGAGTAGAGGCTAGTTGGAAAGTTCTGGGGCCAAGTCCCAGCTGAGTGGACAGAAAGTGGGAGGGTGAGACTGTCCGAAGTCCTCCCAGGAACATGGGTTCAGCTCAGGGTGCTTGTGGCCCGTCTGCCTTGGAGTAGAAGGCTAGGGGTCTGGGACCCTGAGGATCGGGGAGCACATCCTGATCCCAGGGAGGTGGGGCTGACATTCTGCCAGCCAAGGAGTGGCTGAGGTTTCCCAGCCCTGGCACCAGAGATTTGACTGTTGGGCGTCACCCAGGTGACCTCTGGGGAAAAGCATGAGGGACAAGGGAGGTGGAAAAGGTAGTCAGTTGGTCTTTTATCCCAATTCATAGAAGTAGCAGGTGCCCTCCTGGGCGTCTGGGCTTGATAAGGCTGTTGGCAACTTGGGGTTCATTCATTTGACTGATGCCTGCTGTCCTCTTCTGGGCAGTCGGTATAACCAAGAGGGCTGGGGGAGCCTGGGGACTGAGGCAGGAGCATTTAGCTCCTAAGGACAACTGGCAGTTAAGTGCTAAATGCTCACACCTTTAATGATAATAATGCTAATATAAAAGAGGAAGTAAAGCATGGTGGGTAAGAACACAGATGCCAAAGTGCACTGCCTGAGTTTGAATCCTGGCCATGCCATTTCTAGCTGTGTGACCTTGGACAAGTTACTTAACCTCTCTGGGCCTCAGTTTCATTGTCTATAAAGTGGAGTTAATAACTGAACCTATCTCAGGGTCATTGTAATGATTATATGAGATAAAATATAAGGTGGTTGGTATAGTGCCTGGCTCAAAGGAAGTCCCATATAATTATTAGCTATTATTATATGTGAAGCAGAGTTGATGCCTTTACTTTATGGTCTCACTTAATCCTCACAATGATCCTGTGATGCACAAGCTCTTCTCCCAGTTTGTTGCGTGGTTAGTTCCTTTTCCTTTTTCAGGTCTCAGTTTTAATGGTCACCTCCTCCAAAAGGCCTTTCCTGACCTCCTGACCCAAAGTAGGTCCCCTGTTCTTCTCTTCAAGACTCCGTATATGTCTGTTTCCCTTTTAGCAGTTCTCACCATTTCTGATTATTTTGTTTGTCTATACAGTTATTTGTTGAATGTCGATCTCTTTCTGAGATTATAAGTCACCTCCAGGAGTAGATGTCTGTCTGGTTCACCATGGTATCCCTAGTTCCTAGGTCAGGGCCTACACCTTGTAAGCATTCTAGAGCAACAATGAGCCTACCAGCACTGTTAGGAGACCCCAATGAGATAACGACGCCTCCAAAAGACTCAGTCAGGGCTTCCCTGGTGGCGCAGTGGATGAGAGTCCGCCTGCCGATGCAGGGGACGCGGGTTCGTGCCCCGGTCCGGGAGGATCCCACATGCCGCAGAGCGGCTGGGCCCGTGAGCCATGGCCGCTGAGCCTGTGCGTCCGGAGCCTGTGCTCCGCAACGGGAGAGGCCACAACAGTGAGAGGTCTGCGTACCCGCCCCCCCCAAAAAAATGACTCAGTCAATTTCTGGTAATTGGATTCCACAAAGGATAGCTGTTATTATTATTACTATTATTATTAATCTGCACCAAACCCTGTGAGTTGGGATGTTATTATTCCCATTTTACAGAAGGGGAAATAGGCACACACAGGTTGAGACACTTCTCTGGGTCACACAGCCAAGAAGTCATAGCTAGTTTCTAACTTTGGTCTCTGATTGACCCCAAAGTTCACATTCTTGGGCTCTGGGGCTGAGGTGAGGCCCAGGGCTGGGTATGTGGGATTTGGGTGACCCGTGGGCTACCCTCCCCCAATGCCATGCCCTGCTTAAGAATTGTCCTGGATGGAACAGGGTGGAGGTGGTTCAGGCTTTGCCATACCTGGAGAACCCCAGGGCCATCCCAACAAAGGCCCAGAGTCAAATCCAGGGACAGGAGACCTGGAGACCTCTGAAGCGGGGAGCCCAGCTCTTGACTAAGCAAGGGTGGACAAGAAGCTTGGGCTTGTGGTGGGCGGGGGAGGTTGCAGCGCTCCCCCTAGTGGCAAATCATGGAGCTGCAGCCCCACTATTGGGCGGCTCAATGCTTTTCTGCTCCAGAAAAAAAAAAAGGGGGTGGGGTGGGAGGCCAGAGCGTTTGCTCCTTAAAAAAAAATCCTTCTATTTTTCTCCCTTCTAATTTCCTCCCTCTCTGCTTCTCGCCCTTACACACTGGTTCATTCACTCACTCACTCATCTGCACTTTGGCTTAAAACTTCCCAGCGGCTTCCCATAGCAAGTAGAATTAGAATAATAGCCCAGAGCTTCCCTGGTGGCACAGTGGTTGAGGGTCCGCCTGCCGATGCAGCAGACGCGGGTTCGTGCCCCGGTTTGGGAAGATGCCACATGCCGCAGAGCGGCTGGGCCCGTGAGCCATGGCCGCTGAGCCTGCGCGTCCGGAGCCTGTGCTCCGCATCGGGAGAGGCCACAACAGTGAGAGGCCCGCGTACTGCAAAAAAAAAAAAAAAAGAATAATAGCCCAACTCTTCACCGTGGGCTGGAACGCCCTCCCCAACATCCCTGACCACCTCTCCTTGCTCGCCTCCTACTCTCACCTCCACCAGTCCCTTCTCTCAGCACCAGGAACGCTCTAAGTTCATTTCCCTCAAGGCGGCGGTTCTACCTGCTGTTCCCTCTGCAGAACGCTTTTCCCTTGCTTCTCTTCTTGTCATTCATCTCAAAGTTCCCCCTTTGAGAACTTGCAGGTCAAAAGAAAAGTAAATTACCTCTCAGCCAACCAAAAATGCACAGCTCCGATCTGCCTCCCAATTCAAACTGTTAAAACCCCTAAACCATCACCAACAGCAAGACGGGCAGTTTATTACATTTAATGAGACGATTGGAAATTGGAACACTTAGCAGATATTTGATGATATTAAGAAATCATTTTAATATTTTTAGACGTGATAATGGCATTGTGATTACATTTAAAAAAATAAACATCAGTGACGTATAATTTCCATAAAATAAAATTAGCTTACTCAAGGTTAGAATTTGAAGAGTTTGGACAAATGTATACTGTTCTGAAACTGTGGCTACAATGTTTAAAAAGAGTTCTTTGCTTTTAGAGCTACATGCTGAACTATTTACAGAAGAAATAATACGGGAGGAAATTTATAATAATAATATAATACAGGAAGGAGGATTAGGCACAGATATGGAGAAAACAAGGCAGGCCACGTGTTGACGATTGTTGAAACTAAGTGATGGCTACACGGGAGCTTCATCAGACAGTTCTTGACACTTTTGCTGTGTTTAAATTTTCTATAATACAAGTTTAAAAAAAAGTTTCTTTCCTGGGAGACGTCTTTGCTGACCACCCTGGCTAAAACAATACCCTCCCCTCTAGGTCACTCCTGTTTGAAATTCTGTGATTCTGTCTCCCCAGCTAGACCGTGAGCTCCGGCAAAGCAGGGGCTGCCTCTGACGTGTCCCCTCCTGCGTCCCAAAACCTGGAACTGCCTGGCACATAGTAGGTGCTCAGTAATGTCTTTTGAATAAATGAATGAATAATGAATGATGAATGAATGAATTCTCCCACTCTCATTCATTCATCACCACTATTGGCCACGTTCTCCATCCCCAGCGCTGTGAGCAGCCACAGTTACAGAAGAAAAGGGCCCCTAGTCAAAACCTCCTTGTCCAGATGGTGAAACTGAGGCCCAGAAAGGCACGGATACTTCCCTGGAGCCTCACAGCTTGGCAGCCATATGGCACTAAGGGAGCCAAGTGTATGTAGGAGCTTCTCCCTCTCCCCGTTCCCTGTTCTGGTTACAGGGACTCTTGGCTGGAGCTGCCTGCGCTATGATGTTTGTGCCCTCCTGCAGGCCCTCTAGGTGGTTGCTGGTATGGAGGGCCCTCTGGCGGAGTGTGCCAAGGGTGAGCACTTCCACATCGTCACACCTCTGCTGGAGAGCTGGGCGCTGTCCCAGGTGGTGGGCATGCCTGTCTTCCTCAAGTATGAGAATGTGCAGCCGACTGGCTCCTTCAAGATCCGTGGCATTGGACGTTTCTGCCAGGAGGTGAGGGTGTGTGGGCAGGAGGGGAGAGTGAGGTTGTACAGATGGAAGGGGACAGCTGTGGCGGGGGTGGGGAGAGGTGGAGTGGGAGGGTCTAACTCCATCCCACACAGGCCTCCATGACACCTGCTTGGGTCAGCCCCTACCCACATACCTTGTCTTCCCAGGTGGCCAAAAAGGGATGCAGACACCTGGTGTGCTCCTCAGGTGAGCCCACCCCTTTCTACTTCATGAGGGTCCTCAGGGCTGGGATGGGGGAGGAGGACCTGGCTGGAGCAGCAGTAGATGTCCAGGGCTTGGCCTCTTTTTCTTTTTTTAAAAATAAATAAATTAATTTATTTGTTTATTTTGGCTGCACGTGGGCTTTCTCTAGTTGCGGCGAGCAGGGTCTACTCTTTGTTGTGGTGCGTGGGCTTCTCATTGCGGTGGCTTCTCTTGTCGCAGAGCACGGGCTCTAGGCGCCCAGGCTTCTGTAGTTGTGGCACGTGGGCCTCAGTAGTTGCAGCATGTGGGCTCAGTAGTTGTGGCTCGCAGGCTCTAGAGCACAGTCTCAGTAGTTGTGGTACACGGGCTTAGCTGCTCCACGGCATGTGGGATCTTCCCGGACCAGGGATCGAGCCCATGTCGCCTGCATTGGCAGGCAGATTCTTAACCACTGCACCACCAGGGAAGTCCTTGGCCTCTTCTTAAATGTCCAGTCTCATCAAGGTCATGGTCAGATGGCTGCTTTGTATGTCCTCTCCTAGCCCCCTTCCCATCATTCAAGCCTCCTGGTAGTAAGTGATAAAACCCCAGTCATACGGGTTTAAGTTACAGGCTCCAAGAATTGAAGAATTCTTGGGATAATTGGCTTTCAGGCACAGCTGGACCCAGGAGCTCTCCTCTGTACCTCTCCTTTTCTTGGCTTGTCTTTCCTCTGTACTAACTTTACTCTCATATAGACCACATGGGAACAAGATGGCCATCAGGAGTTTTAGGCTTGCCTCCTACCATCCTACCAGCCCTGGTGAAAAGGCAGTACCCCTTCCCAATGGCCTCATCAGTCCATGAATTGGTCTTTTTGGCCCAGCTTCTCCGATGTACTCATCCCTGAACCAATCATGGTTCAGGTGAGTGAGTTCTCTGATTGGCTCCACGTAGATCACGTGTCCACCTCTGGGACCAATGGTGGGGCATATAAGTGTCAGGAAGGAGTGACTCCCAAAGGAAAATGGAGGGGGTGGGAGAGCAGTGTGTCGACAGGCTAATGCAAATGCCCACAACACCCCCTTCTACTGCCTCCACAGGGGGTAACGCAGGCATCGCTGCCGCTTATGCTGCTCGGAAGCTGGGCATCCCAGCCACCACTGTGCTCCCGGAGGGCACCTCTCTGCAGGTGGTGAGCAGGCTGCAGGGGGAGGGGGCCGAAGTTCAGCTGACTGGAAAGGTAAGGACCTCAAGAAGGGGAAGCCTGCTGAAGGGGGCTGTTCCCCCTTTACTCCCACCTCACCCCCCCCCCCAAAGAGATCCTGTTTCCTTTTCCTTTTTGTGAACTATGCCTGGGACCCAGTCATCCCTGAGGATGGCTGAGTTGAGGGGTGAGTGAGATGTGTTATATATTAAGGGCTACGCTCTGTCATCTTGCCTCTCTCCACCTTGAGAAGACTTTTCCTGTGTGAACCCAAGAGAAGCAGGAGGCTGGTGGTTACCAGGAGTGTATCTGTCTCCCTGCACCCTCACTAACACTTGGTGCTATCCACTTTAAATTGTTGCCACTCAATAGGACAAAAAGTACAAAGAAAGACGAGGACAGCATCACCCCCCATTCTGAGGCCGCCCCGAAATGAAAGGATATTCATCTGATAAGGATATCATTGGTTCACTTTGTTACCCAAGAAACAGAGACCCCAACATGTCATCCTTCTCCCCTCCTGGGAAGAAGAAGAAAACGAAATCCATCCATCCATCCATCCATCCATCCATCCATCCATCCATCCATCATCCCTGGAAAACAGGCTTTTAAAAACCATCAAAGTTAAAACTAAAAGCCATATCATGGTACCCAAAAGCTGGTCTCCAAATACTTAGTGTATACAGTTTCCTTCCTGCCTGCTTTTCTGTCTTCCTTTCTCCTTCCTTCCTTCATCCATTCATCCATTCATTCATTCACTCACTCATTCATTCATTCAACATCCTTCCGTCCATCACCCTTTCTCCCTCCCTCTGCCTTCTTTTCCACCCCTCCATCCATCCATCATCCATCCAAAAGATTTTCATTGAGCACAGACTATGCGCCTGCACTGTGTTAGGCAGTGCTAAGAATACAGAGATAATAAGACGTGGTCTCTACTCTTACAAAGCTCCAAGTATTGTTGGGGAGACTCGCAGGTAACCAGACGATGAGAATAGAACACGATGGGTCCTGCCTGGATTGTAGAAAGCACATGGCATCCATTTGTCCACTTGGAAGCCTCTGCCTTTGACCCAGGAGGCTTCTGGGTCCACACCAGCTCTGGTCTCACCCTCGGGGGTCTCCTCAGCCCACTGGCCCCTGGAGCCATCCAGGAGACCTCAGGCTCTGTTCCAACCTCCATAGCCGTCTGACTGCCGTCTTCTGGGGGCCTCGGTTTCTCTTCAGGTCTGGGATGAGGCCAATCTAAGGGCACAAGAGTTGGCCAAGAAGGACGGCTGGGTGAACATCCACCCGTTTGACCACCCCCTGATATGGTAAGGCTGGTGCCCCTCTCCCCATGGAACTCAGCACTGAGAGACCCTCGTTGAGTCAGGGTCCTCCCACTGGACAGAGGGGAAACTGAGACCCAAAGAGGAGAAGAGGCTTGGAAGCCAAGCACATGGAGGTCCAGACCCCACCTCTGCCACTTGTGATTTGTGTGACTCTGCAAAGCGTCTCACCACCCATGCCTCAGTTTCCACGTGTGTAAAATGGAAATGCTAATAATAAAGCCCCTTGACTGAGTGTGTACTTTGGGACACATTTCATCCGTTTCGTCTTCCCCAGAGCCCTAGAGATGGTTTTTTTAATGCCCATTTTACAGGTGAGGAAACTGAGGCACAGAGGGGTCAAGCTCCTTGCTGAAGATCACACAGCTAGTAAGTGGCGGAGACCTTGGGGCCCAGGCCCAGAATTTGAGTTGGGCTGGTTCCACGTGTTACTCTGGTCTCCTCTTAACCAGACACAAGAACGCTGCCTCTTCCCAGCGTTGTGGAATGGATTAAATGGATTAAGGATGTGCCTGGGAGGTTGATGAAAGGGGGAAAGAATGAGTGGATGAATAACCTGAGTGGATGAAAGCTGAGTGAACTAAGGGTGGCAGGGTCTCCCCTCCACGTGCCATGGGTGGGGAGGCGGATGGCGACGCGGGGAGTTTGTGTGGACGTGAGCCCGTGGGACTGGGGCCTCCCTCACCCCTGCTCCTCTCTCCTGCTCCCTCATCTTGCAGGGAAGGCCACGGGAGCCTGGTGCGGGAGCTGAAGGCAGTGCTGGGGACCCCACCGGGTGCCCTGGTGCTGGCAGTGGGGGGCGGAGGCCTCCTGGCCGGGGTGTCGGCTGGTCTGGCAGAGGTGGGCTGGCAGCATGTGCCCATAATTGCCATGGAGACCCAAGGGGCACACTCTTTCAATGCGGCCATCAAGGCAGGCAGGCTGGTGACACTGCCGGACATCACCAGGTAGGCCTAGGCTGGGGGCATTTGTGGGGCGCTAGGCTGCCCTAGGACCTCCCAGTCCCACTTAGTGGAAGTGGGGCGCTCAAGGGGGTCACCTTTTTTTTTTTTAATTAAAAAGAGATTGTTTTTTTGGCCACAGCATGGCATGCGGGATCTTAGTTCCCTGACCAGGGATCGAACCCATGTCCCCTGCAGTGGAAGCACGGAGCCCTAACCACTGGACCACCAGGGAAGTCCCCTCAAGGGGGTCTCCTTAATCCTGCATGGCTGATCTATAGGACTTTTCATTCCCCGCTTAAACCCATCAGTGTGTTCCCCAAGCTCTCAGGCCCAAATCAGACTCCTCCCCATTCCACTTCAGCCACTGGCCTGTCTTCCTGTCCCTTGAATGGGTCATGCTCTTTCCTCCCTCCATGCCTCTGCACGGGCTGTGTCCTCTGCCCAGAAGTCCTAGGGTTCCCTCTTCTTCTTTTGGCCGTTTTCCCTCCCCTCAGAGAGATTCTCCCCACAACTCTGTCATCGGAGTTGCCGCCCCCCAAGTTCTCCCTCAGAGCGTCTACCTACCGTGGGTATTTCTTTACTTGTCCTTGTGTTTCTTTACTCACTGCTGTCTCCCCTCCCAGACTTGCTTCTTGATAGCAGCAATAACAATTATCGCAACCCACACTTCTGTAGAACTCACTATCTGTCAGGCTCTGTTCTAAGCACTTGAAATGTTTTAACTCATTCTCTACGACAACGTCGTGAGCCAGCTATTGTTATTAGCCCAGTTTTTCAGATGAGGAAACTGAGGCTCAGGGAGGTGAAGTGACTTTTCCAAGGTCACACAGCTAGTTTAGAGCCAAGGTTTGAAACCAGGCAGCCTGGTACCAGAGTCCGTACTCTGGGCCACTGAGGGCACAGAGCCAGTTCTTATGAGCTCAGCAAAGCCTCTCCCAGGCCTGAAACACTGCCTAGCTCAGGAAAATACCAGCAGGTAGGTGATCCCAAGCACGGAGGTTCAGAGCATGGACTCTGGAGCCAGACTACCTGAATTTGAGCCCACATTCTGCTCTTGACTAGCTGTGTGTTCTTGGGCAAGTTCCTCAACCTCTGTGAACTTCAGTTTCCTGACCTATAAAATGGAACTCATAAATTTCTAACTCCAAGGGAGAGCTTAAGGATGAAAACAGAAAATCCAGGGACTTCCCTGGAGGTCCAGTGGTTACAACTCCGTGCTTCCACTGCATGGGGCTCAGGTTCGATCCCTGGTTGGGGAACTAAGACCCCACATGCTGCATGGCGCAGCCAAACAAACAAACAAACAAAACCCCTGTCAGAAAATCCAAGCATCCAGCACCTTGTCAACATTCAATGAATATTAGCTATAGTATAGACATGGTAAATGGTTATTAATGAATAAAATGAAGAAAAGATCATTTTCTAGGCTTGGCTTTCTGGGGTCTGTGCAAGAACAACACAATCATGGCTGTAGAGTCAGAGGGGGTGATGTGCATTCATCAGCTATTCATGGGACACACGATTTTTTTGGGGGGTGGTTCGCGGGCCTCTCACCATTGTGGCCTCTCCCGTTGCGGAGCACAGGCTCCGGATGCGCAGGCTCAGCGGCCATGGCTCACGGGCCCAGCCGCTCCGTGGCATGTGGGATCTTCCCGGACCGGGGCACGAACCCGTGTCCCCTGCATCGGCAGGCGGACTCTCAACCCCTGCGCCACCAGGGAAGCCCGGGACACACACTTTTTGAGTGCGTCCTCTGAGCCAGGCGCTGCTCGAGATTCTTGAAATGCCGGGCCCCCGGCCCATTGCAGGATGGGAGGGGGGCCCGGGGCTGGGGAGGGCTGGGGCTGTGCGGGGAGGAGACTTGACTCGCCAGCTCTTCTCCGCACCCCTGCCCTCCCTGCCCCACCTGCCCGCTCCTGCAGTGTAGCCAAGTGTCTGGGTGCCAGGACGGTGGCTGCACAGGCCCTGGCGTGTACGAAGGAGTTCAAGGTCTTCTCTGAGGTGGTGGAGGATGTTGAGGCCGTGAGCGCTGTGCAGCGGTTCCTGGGTGAGTGAGCACTGCCCCCGACCCGGGCTCAGAAACCGGCCAAGTCCCTGGATCCCCTGGAGAGAGTGTGCTCTCTCTTGTGTGTAGCCTCAGTGCCTATCGCAGGGCTGGGTATACAGTAATCATGTAGTAAGTGCACATTGAGTGGATGGAAAGGGTGGGGGTGAGGAAGGGGTGTGTCCTGCTGTCTTTAGCCTCCGGACTTCTGCACCCACTCTTCTCCCCTCTGGCTGCACATCCTGGCCCTGCTCCCTATTGGTTTCATGTAACTAAGGGCTACTCAGCTATCATGGCACCTCCTCCAGGAAGCCTCCTCTGATCTCTCACCCCCACCCCACCTGGGTTGAAGACTTCCTATGCACCAATCCCAACAGTCTCATAACTGCCAGATTCTTATCCAACTACATCACTAGACTGTGAACTCTATGAGGGCGGGGGCTGGTGTGTCTTGTTCATTGTTGTGTCCCCAGCGCCTTCCTAGCACTGGGCCTGGCAGGGAGGGGGCGCTCAATAAATATTTGTTGAGTGAATGGATGAATGTATGAGTGAGTGGAAAGGTGGATAATGAATAGGTGGATGGGTGGGTGGGTAGACGGTTAGATTGATGGGCAGTGGATTGACAAATGACATGGATGAAATGGATGGAAGGATGGGTGGACACATTGATTAATGGACACATTGATGGATGGACAGACAGACAGTCAAATGATGGATAGGGGATGCATGGATGGATGGATGAATGGATGGATGGATAAAACAATGATTGATAGATACACTGATGGATGGAAAGACAGACAGTCTAATGATGGATAGAGGGTGGGATGGATGGATGGATAGATGAAAGGCGGATGGATGGAGGGATAGATGGTCAGATTGATGGATGGAGAGAGAGTCAGACAGATGAAGGATTGTGAGATGGATGCCTGGATGGCTGGCTTCATGGAATTGCAGTGCCCAGAGCCTGCTGAGCACTAACTGGTTCTTCCTCCCTTTCCTCCCCTCCACCCCCGTTCCCCTACTCTGGGCAGATGATGAGCGGATGTTGGTGGAGCCTGCCTGCGGGGCAGCCTTAGCTGCCATCTACTCAGGCCTCCTGGGGAGGCTTCAGGCTGAGGGCCGCCTGCACCCTTCCCCGGCCTCAGTCGTGGTCATCGTGTGTGGAGGCAACAACATTGACAGTGGGGAGCTACAGGCTCTGAAAGCCCAGCTGGGCCAGGGCTGAGGGCTCCTGGTTTAGGAGGGCTGGCTGGGCCCCAGTGACCCCCAAGAAGCTCCTGGACACCCCTGGAGGGGGTTGCTGGCTGAGGGGCCTCTGTGCTCATGGATGGCAGTGGCAGCTGCCCTGTGCTGCTACGCTGGCTGCCTCCTGCAGGAAGCCCTCCTGAACTGCCCCCTTTGGCTTCCCTGCAGCTCTGGCCAATAAACCCTTTCTGAGTTGTGCCTGTAACTCCAGCAGGTCCATTTTTTCCCGCCTCCATGAACTCAGAGAAGGCACACAGCAACCTGATGCCAGCACTCTGATGAAGCGGCTCTCTTCATATCACACAGCTTGTGCATCAAAGCCAAGAATTCAGAACTCCAGTTCCTAAGGCAATCCGGCCATGCTGAGCTCCTAGCCGGGCTTCCCTTACCTGGCGGACCTGCTCAGGAAGGGGAGGGGGACATTCTGTCACTTCTCAGGCCTGGGCTGGTAGGACAATATTGCCAATCTTTATCAAGTGCTTGTCATGTGCCAGAAATGCTTCTAAGAACTTCCTATTCATTGTCCTCTTTAAAGTTCACAAAGGCACTATGAAGGAGAAACCATTATTATCGTCCGTGTTCTACAGATGGGGACACTGAGGCATGGAAAGGTGACAACTCGCTCGAGGTCACACAGGCTGGAATGTAGCCCAGCCAGTTTCAAACCCTGTGATTTTTGACATGACTCTGTATTTCTTGGACCTCCGCCTTCTTTGTGTGGTGGGACATTGGAGAAGGCGGTAGGGCCTCCAGGTCGGTCTGGACACACCTGTGGGTCAAAAGGAGGGTGGACACTGGTCCTGAAACTGGGCACCTGCAGCCCCTGGGAAGGATCTCTTCAGAAACCGAGAGAAAATTAGAATCCTTTGTGGCCACCAGGGGGCAGCAAATTGTCTCCAATGGGGAAGCCCGGCTCCAGGCAGGTGAGACCTGCCCCAGGGTCTTCCTTGACTCTACCCAGCTGGGGGTGGGGGTGGGTGGGTGCTGAGGTCCCAGATGCGAATGGGCCCACACAGTCTGGACATGGGGGGAGCCCTATCCAACCCCTCCCAGCGCTGCAGGAAACAAGGCTCAGAGAGGGCGGGGGCCACCCTGTGTCATAGCCCTTGGCAGAACCCAGCTCCCAGCTCCCGCTGAGGGGCTGCTTCATGAGGGCTGTGTGACCTTGGGCAAGTGCCTTCCCCTCTCTGGGCCTCAGGCTGCCCCTCTGTGCTGGAGGAGACCCACTTGCTGCTTCCCACCTCCTTTCCTGTGGCCAAACTGTTCCCTCCACCAGGTGTCTCCTCCTTTTCTCAGGCTGAGGATTTGAGAGCAGCAGTGGCCTCCCTGTACTTCGCCCGCTGCTTCGGTTTCATCCTCCCTTTGACCGTAGACGTCGACCTCGGTTGCCAAGGTTGTCCCTCCAGAAGGCCCCAGGACCCAGCCCTCTGTCCTTGTGGGTTCCTGGAATAGACACTGAGCGCTCCAGAGCGGGACACAGCCAGGCTTGAGCCTGAACTTTGTTCCTACTCACTACCCCAGTGACCTTGAGTAAATGATGCTCTGGTTCAGTACCTCAGTGTTCTAACCAGTAAAATGGGTTGTTTGCAGATTACTACTAGGACCTGGCATAGGTATCGTCTTTCAATAATTGCTAGTTCTTACCACCTCCTGAGTGTTCCTCCTGCAACAATGAGGGGTGTGGAGGAACTAGTAGTTATTCTCGTGTTGAGCACCTACTGTGTGCTTCGGGTCTCAGCAGTCATTTCATTTAATCCTGCAGTAACCTATGTGGTAGATACTATTATAATCTTCATTTCTGCAAATGAGGAAACCGAGGCACAGAGCAGTCAAGCACTTACTCCAAGTCACACAGCTGAACTGGAACGCTGCTGTGTAAACACCTGGGCTTGTGCCTCTAACCACGACTGCCCTCCTACCTCCTTTCCTTTGCTTAAGCCATGCCCCCTGCATGCCATGCCCTCTACGCTTCTAAATCCTACACATTCTTCGAAGCCCCGTGTAAAGGCAGCCTCCTCCCTGAAGCCCCTGGGATTGCTTCAGCCAGACACCGTCTCCCCAGCCCCGCACTCCTCCAGGTGAGTGGCAGAGCCCGTCTTCACTCCAGACGCTCTGTCTTCCACTCAGGCTCCTGTCCTTGGCTGCCCTCTTGGGAGACTTGTCAGCTGCCGTTGGCTCCTCTCCTGGTCTCGGCAAGCTTGAGATAAGAACCCGAGGGGCCTGTTGACCCTGTCCAGATAACACATGTCAATTACCTTGGAGTCGCCCTTCCTGGTTGACACCCAAGGAATGCCAAGGGCAGGGCGGAGGCACAGGGAGAGAGCAGGACGTGGATGGTTGAAGCTGAGGTGATGGCGGTTATGGCCTGATGTAGCGGGATGGGCACTGGAGCTGAGAAACCATTGCCATTCTGCCTTTGCCTTCCTGGACCACTCAGTGGGGGAAATGGGGAGCCTACGAGGAGGGTCCTGGGAGCAGGAGATTTTCTGTATTGGTCCAGGGCTCTGTGGAGAGCACTGAACACTGGGTCACCAGGTGTGTGTACCTGCCTGAGATACACCCAGCTTCCCCATCCCAGCTGGGGCCCCTCTCCTGGGAGGGGGGCCCTTTGGTTCCCTGTGGGTCCTATCAGCCGAGGTTCCCTCGGTCTTCTCACCAGGCGGACTCGAAAACCCCTGCCTCCAGAGGCTGCCTCCATCTAGTCCTTCTCTCCAGCCTTAAGCCAAGGTGATGGTTGAAATCCGGCCTTTGGTTGGCACAGGGGGTGTTTTTACCCCAGAGCTGGCCCCAGGCATGGCAGGGGCATGGGAAGGCAGACCAGGGTCATGCTGCTGCTGCTCCCCTTTCTCCAGCCTGGGCAAGAGCCCAGTACAGAGCAGGTACGTGCTCCTGTACCTTCAGAGAAGGGTCTGACTCTCAGTTGTGGACATGATGGCTCAGACTGGCTTTATATCTCAAGTCATCTGTGCACGGCTGTGTGCTTTTGTACTTGTAGGCATGCATGTATGTTTGTGTCCATGTGTGGGAGAGTGCATGCACTCGTGTATTTATGAGGCAACACTTGCAATTCATTGAAGGATTTCCCTCAAACTGTGTAGAGCTTCACATTTTTGCACTTGGGACTTATAATCCAGTCACTAGCCAGGCATCAAACTTAGATGTATACGATGAAGCAGGTTGGGGGCTAGACATTAGGGAGTGGTGGGGATTGGAGCAAACTGGAAAGCTC
The DNA here is from genome assembly GCF_964165515.1 of Mesoplodon bidens. Taxonomy (NCBI): domain Eukaryota; kingdom Metazoa; phylum Chordata; class Mammalia; order Artiodactyla; family Ziphiidae; genus Mesoplodon; species Mesoplodon bidens. Next base: position 15,484,798 of record NC_138169.1, on the reverse strand, counting down.
ATATTCTGCCTAAAGGAGGTGGCCACTGCTCAAGTTTATCCCATAGCAGGTCCAGCATAACAGATCTCCCGATTTCTTAGTGTTAGCTCAAATTCAAAGCAATTTAGGAAAAGCCATGTGGTCTGTTTGCCTGCCTATTTATAAAAAGGCTCTGGACAGGTCCTGCAGGAGGAGGAGGAGGAACATGTGACCCCAACCTCAGCCAATTCAAGCACTGTATTCTGTCTGGCCATGGTGACTGGTTCAAGGGCAGGCCCAGGAGCCAAACTGTCCAATCAGAGCAGCTCTCAGGATGTGAGCTGGGAATTGTTTGGCAAATTCTGGAGACATGTTTGATTGCCACAACTGGGTTGGGGGAGCGTGCCCCTGGCACTTAGTGGATGAGGTCCAGGGAAGCTGCCTGACGCCCTACAATGCACAGGATGGCCCCCACGGCAAGGAGTAACTGGACCTTAGAGTAGTAGAGCTGAGGTTGGGAAACCCTGAGTCAGGCAAATCTCATCTCTTCTGGGTCTTTTTCTTGGGAGGGGGGAGGTGGCTCTGGATTATCTCTATTTGTGTACTGGGAGATCGCATGCTGTTTCAATTGTTATCACTTTATCAAGCAACTACTCAGTGCCTGGGAGGATTCCCTGTCTTACACATGAAGAAAGGGATGCTGGGAGAGAGGTAGAGCCCAGGCCCACTCCAGAGTCAAGGACCCTAATTACCATAACAGCCAGAGTAGCCAGGGGCTCCACAGTGGAGGAAAGGAGGCAGGTGGACCCATGGTCCGCCCCCTGTAGGACCTGGTTCGCTGAGCTATGATGACGGGCAGGTAGTGAACCCAATGAGGCAACGCATCTCACCAAGTCCCTAAACCCACTGGACTGCTTTAAAAAAAAAAAAATTATTTGTTCATTTATTTATTTGGCAAGCCGGGTCTTAGCTGCAGCTTGCCAGCTCCTTAGTTGTGGCAGGCGGGCTCCTTAACTGTGGCATGCGAACGCTTAGTTGCGGCAAGTGGGATCTACTTCCCTGACCAGGGATTGAACCCGGGCCCCCTGCACTGGGAGCGTGGAATCTTTTTTTTTTTTTTTTTTTTTTGCGGTACACGGGCCTCTCACTGTTGTGGCCTCTCCTGCTGTGGAGCACAGGATCTGGACGCGCAGGCTCAGCGGCCATGGCTCACGGGCCTAGCCGCTCCGCGGCATGTGGGATCTTCCCAGACCGGGGCACGAACCCGTGTCCCCTGCATCGGCAGGCAGACTCTCAACCACCGCGCCAGCAGGGAAGCCCGGGAGCGTGGAGTCTTAACCACTGTGCCACCAGGGAAGTCCCTGGACTGCTTTGAAGAAGAAACTTCTGGAAAATTTAAATGATCTCACCAACACCTCACCAGGATAGTGGCTGAATTTACGGAATCCATTTACAGAAGCCCTTTATGTGAAGTTGGGGTTATTGATCCTAGTTTATAGCAGAAGAAACAGGCTTAGAGAAGCAGCGCCAGGAGCCTCCAGTCACACAGCGGGTTGATCTGTTTCCCAAGTGTCTTAATCTTTTGGTTAGTTGAGATAGGATGGTTAAGAAAGCTTCTTTGAAAAGGTGACATTTGAGCTGAGGACTGAAGGAAATGAAGGAGTATGTGGGGGTGTATGGGGGAAGAGCAGAGGGAACAGCATGTGCAAAGGTCCTGAGGTGGGAAGCTGTGAGGAGGCCACTGTGACTGCAGAGGGAAGGCCAAGGGAGAGAAAGTAGATGATGGTGGAAGATGGACAGAGAGGTAAGGAGTGTGCATGGGTGGAGGGAAGGGGCACCAGGTCACGAAGAGCCTTGCAGGCTGTGGTCAGTACTTTGGTTTTTACTCTGAGGATGATGAAGAGCCCTAGGAGAGTGGAGCATGAGACCATATCCCTGCCTCCCGCCTCCCTCCGCTCTGTCCCCAGCCTCGATCTTCATCTCCTGTCCTGAGAAACCTTTGCATACGATTGGTGCTCACCCCACCACCGACTCGAATCTCCTGGATCAGGTGGGTGCAGCCATGCCCCCCAGCTGCTGAGAGTGTTGGCTGCTGACGGCCCACAGCTGCCCCCTTCTCCAGAGGACAGCCAGTGGGAGCCACTGTGTTTAGAGATGCAGCCTCTCCTACAACCTCAAGGTGGGGGCAGCTCTGTGGCCCCATTCACAGAGCAGAGCTACCTGTGGGATGAGGCTGAGACCCGATTCCGCCTGAGCCCTCCCCTCCTCCTGTTCACCTGCCATCCCCTTCTACTCTTGATAAATCACATGCCAAGAACCCCCATCTCAGGCTCTGCTGGTGGAAAACCCAACCTAAATGGACCCTCTCCCCCTGTCCCCATCCCACTGGCTTCTCCCTTCCCCAGTGTTTGTGCTTTTTAAACTCCACCAAAAATGTCACGGGCAGGTTTCTTGCCTGGTTTCCAAACTCCCTGATAAATTCCACTGGCTGGGCAACCCCAGGAGAGGTTTTCTGGAGCAAGGAACCCCATAAATCACCCTGCTGCCATTCCGGCGTGGGCAATATCTTATGTAAAAAGGTGTTTCCTGGGAGCGCCACGGGCAGGAGAATCCTATTACAAGCCGCCCCATTAATTATAGAGTCAAGTCGACCCTTTGCTGTGATTTTTTATCTTAAGTCCGAAAACTGATTGCCTTCACCAATCCTTCCCCTTCCAAAAAAACCCTAAAGAATAAAATAAATGTTTGAAGAATAAATACCAAAGTTTCTCCTTTTAGGGGAGAACCAGCAGAGAGACAGAGAGAGAGAGAGAGAGAGAAAGTGGTGGGAAAGGGTCCTTTTTCTTCCTTTTAAGGTAAAAGTTATTGAGCACTCAGCCTGTGCAGGACACATTCAATTTTCTGGACTCCTCCACCCCAGGAAGTGGGTGCTCTAATTCAACCCATGTTACAGATGAGGGAAACTGAGGCTTGCCTGAAGTTACATGCTAACCCTTTCTTCTGAGGTGGTAAGGTGGGCAGAGAATGGGCCAGGCTGGGTATTTGAAGACCTGGGTTCAAAGCCTACCTCCGCTTCTTACTAGCTAGGACCCTGAGCAGATGAATTAACGGCTCTGAGCCTCAAAATTCTTCTCCTGCAAAATGAGGAATAAAAGCACCCCAGGAAGGCTTCCAGGGAGAAGACATGTGACAGCAAACACAGAGGGCAGAAGTTGCGCATGTCCCTTGCCCGGGTGACTAGCAACCTCCCCCCTGGCCTTCCTGTCACCAGTTTTGAGGCTGTCCTCACTCCCATCCCCAATCTATTTCGCGCTCAGCAGCCAGAATAGATTTTTTGGTTTGTTTTTTTGGGTTTTTTTCAGCCGCACCGTGCAGCATGTGGGATCTTAGTTCCCCGACCAGGGATCGAACACATGCCCCCTGCAGTGGAAGCTCAGAGTCCTAACCACTGGACCACCAGAATAGTCTCAAACAAGCCCAAGGCAGAGCGTCACCCCTTCTGCTGAAACCCTCCCGTACCCCTGGCTGCATTTCAGATAAAGGTCTGACCCCTCACCTAGGCCCACAGGGCCCCGTGTCATCTGGCTTTTGCGGACCTTTGGGGTCTCAGCCCCTCCTCCTTTCCCCCAGCCCCAGAATCCCTGAATTGCAGCCACACCAGCGTTTTTCTCTTCCTAGAACTCACCAAGCTTGATCCTGTCTCAGGGCCATTGTCAGTGCTGTTCCCTTTGCCTGCCACACCCTTCCAGAGCTCAGCAAAGTTGGCAACTTCTCATTCAGGACTCGGGTCAAGTGTCACCTCCTCAGAGAGGCCCTCCTGACGCACTGCCTGCCACTCAGGGCCAGGACTAGGGTGAAGCGAGCAAGATACTCACTTTGGGAGGAAAAGGTAAGGGGCGCCACAAAACTCGAAATCAGTTTAAAAAAAAGAAAGAAAGAAGACTCAGAAATCAAGAAAAAGATTGTAATAAAACAACTTTAAAATGAAAATGAATGCACCAGAAATTCATGGTGAAAAGCATAGGGAAATTTTCCGTAAAGATAGGATCTCACCTTGCACTTGGATGTCGCATCTCCCCTGAATGGCAGATCTCTCAGATCCTGTCTTTATTTAAAATGTTGCCGTTTGGGCTTCCCCGGTGGCGCAGTGGTTGAGAGTCCGCCTGCCGATGCGGGGGACGCGGGTTCGTGCCCCGGTCCGGGAGGATCCCACATGCCGCCGAGCGGCTGGGCCCGTGAGCCATGGCCGCTGAGCCTGCGCGTCCGGAGCCTGTGCTCCGCGACGGGAGAGGCCACAGCAGTGAGAGGCCCGCGTACCGCAAAAAAAAAAAAAAAAAAAAAGTTGCCATTTTGTTCATTACGGATTATTTTGCATTAATTTTGAGTTTTCAAAATATTATATAAAAGCACTATTTATCTTGACTCCTAAGTGTTTGGAGTGCACCCCCTTTAAATTTTGCACCCAACATGAGTACCCCAGTTGCCTCACAATAGCCCAGCCTGGCTGACTGCCTGTTTTTTTTGTTTTTTTTTAGAATTTATTCACTGGTTTTATTTATTTGGTTTCACTGGGTCTTAGTTGCGGCATGCACGTGGGATCTAGTTCCCTGACCAGGGATTGAACCCGGGCCCCCTGCATTGGGAGTGTAGAGTCTTACCCACTGCACCACCAGGGAAGTCCCTGACTGCCTGTTTTAACACCCAGTTATTCCCAGTCTCACCACTTTCTTTTCTTACCACTATTTGGAATGACCAATTATTTTCTCCCTTGGTTACTGTCTGTCTCCCCCACTAAAATATCAGCTCAGTGAGGGCTGAGATCAAGTCTGTCCTATTCACATCTGTACCCCAGAGCCCAGAAGAGTGCCCGGTGCATATTATTTCAACAAATATTTGCTGAATGACCAAGTGAATGAATGAATGAATGAAGAGCAGATGCAGGAAGGCAGGTAGAGGTCTGGGCAACTTGATTGCAGGGTCTTCACTCCACCTCCCCTCCCCATTTTTCAGACGAGGAGGCTGAGGTCCAGAGAGGGTGAGTACCCTAATCATAGTCACACAGCACAGCCACATCAAAGCTGGTCCCAAACTGAAAATCCCATGGGACTGTGAGGCCCTCAGGGAGAAGTCTCCCGTGACCTGGAGTGGGCCTTTAGGGGCCAGCTCTCTCTGAGTGCACACATTCCTGAAATATCGTCCCCAGACCCACCTTGCCACCTAGGGTTGTGCCAGATCCATGCATCATCTTTACTATTACTTAATTCACACGTTTCTTGAAACCTTAAATGCTGTTTAGAAAGGGAACAGTTATCACCACTCTAAATGGAGAAACAGTATCACTTCCCAGAATTAGATACATGTAGCAATATATAAACGGATAAACAATACATGTAGCAATATATAGAAGGATAAACAAAACGATGCCCTTACATGTAGCTAGCTTCTGTCCTGCGGAGACTCCAAGCCTGCCGGCGTAAGCCAGGGTTAGCAAGCTAGCACAAGAGACTCTCCCTAAAACGATCATAAAGGCTGACAAAGAACTGAAAAGACAGTGACTTGTTCATGAGGCATCAGGCACCTGTGAAAATGCCTGGCTCCTCCCGTGGGTCCGTGTCCCACACTGTTGGTTAAATAATAGCGTGGCAGCATTGCACAGTGATACTGATTTTGATCTCAGGGGCCCGCAAAGTCATGTGAGGCAAACTCTTCCTCCAGCAATTTCTGCCATTGAGAAGCAGCAACAGCCCGAGCGCCTGCAGCAGGTATGAGCAGAGGTTCCCACGCTCTCTGTTAGGTACCAGGATTTCTCTTTAAGCAAGGTTTGGATGTCCTGTAGGTCCCTGAATATCGTAAAATTGCATTCCTTTCCCCCCCATATTTTTAAAATGAGCTGAACCATAACATAAAACTAATCCTTTAAAAGTGAACAATACAGAGACATTTGTTACATTCACAGTGTTGTGAAACCACCTCCTCTATCCAGTTCCAAGATATCTTCGTCACCCAGAAGGACACCCTGCACCCATTGAGCCATCACCATACCTCCCTTCCCCCCAACCCCTGGCAACCACCAATCTGCTTTTTGTCTCTATGGAGTTATCTGTTCTGGACATTTCATATAAATGGAATCATATAATATATGGTCCTTTTGCAACTGGCTTCTTTCACTTAGCATCATGTTTCCAAGGTTCACCCATGTCTTAACCTGTACCAGTATTTCCTTCCTTTTTATGACTGAATAATATTCCAGGTAGGGACATGCCACATTTTCTCTTTTCATCCATTGGTGGTGCATTTCTTTTTAAAGAGATTGCCAGGGAATTCCCTGGTGGTCCAGTGGTTAGGACTCCACGCTCTCACTGACGAGGGCCCAGGTTCAATCTTTGGTCGGGGAACTAAGATCCCATATCCCACAAGCCACGCAGTGTGGCCAAAAAATAAAAAGAAACAGATTGCCAGATTATTCTTCATTAGACCTTGATCTCTTACTATTCTTATCTTTACAAGCCCTATAATTTTCCATTAGATAACATTGATATCTTGAAGTATGTTGTGGAAAGTAATAAATTGCACCTCTGTCCAAATAGCCTGTGAAGTTAGTCCTGGTTTTAGAATACGTTTTAAGCATTTCTTCAAAGAAGAAAATGGGATAATGATAACAGTAGCTACAGCATCTGATACACAGCCATTGTTATTATCCCTGTATTATGATTATTTCATTCAGTGTTTCTTAGTCAGTGGTATGCTCCGTGCCAAGCACTGTGTTTAGACCATAACATATGAAGACTTATTTAACCCTTGTGATGACTCTTTTTTGTTTCTTTTTTAAAATATTTGTTTATATGGCCATGCTGGGTCTTAGTTGCGGCATGTGAGATCTTAGTTGCAGCATGTGAACTCTTAGTTGTGGCACGTGGGATCTAGTTCCCTGACCAGGGATCGAACCCAGGCCCCCCTGCATTCGGAGCACGGAGCTTTAGCCACTGGACCACCAGGGAAGTTCCAACCCTTGTGATGACTCTTGAAGTTAGATCTTATTGTGCCCTTTTTATAGATGGCAAAGCTGAGGCTCAGAGACGTTGAGTGCCCGAAATCAAGTCACATACATTTCCTGGTCTCAAGTAGCTCACAGCCTGGGGATCAGGACACAGACACAGTGTGGGTTTGAGGTGTTATAATGGAAGAAGCAGTGGACACAGTGCTACGGGTGCCTAGGTGGGTGACACTGGTTTGGCCAGCTGCTTCACCTTCACTTGGTATGACCGTGGAAGCGGGGTCCCTGTTGCTTCTGAGCAAGGAGAATTTACACCATAATGTTTTCCTCCAGTGAAAAAGGGATTATTGAGAACCTGCGTGTGTTTCTAAGCTAATGCTTCGAAAAACCGAATGTGCACCCTCATCTCCTGGGGCTTGTGCACTCTTTGGCTCTGAAGTTCTGGGGTGGGGCCTGAGATTCCGCATTTCGCTGCTGTTGATCCACGGACCATACTTTGAGTATGAAGGGGCTGGAAGATTTGAATTCAGATCCCAACTTTTGCTGTAAACTTTCTCTGGGAACTTAGGCTAGTCTTTTGCCATCTCTGAGCCTCAGTTTCTTTCCCTGGTCAATGGGGGCATTGCCCTCCATCTGGAACATTCTCTGAGGCATAAAAAAATGAGTGGTATTATCACTTTCTGCATGCTTGCCTGAAAGCATGGACACATGCTGGGGTGAGAGGTTTCCTCCCAGACCCCCTGGAGCCCATCAGCAGGTGCTGGGGGTGGTCCTGAGCCCCAGCACAAAGTGCAGAAAGAGGAGGCCAGAGGCAGCAAGGCCCCAGAGAAGCAGTGGGAGAGGTTTCCGTTCATCACAGAAATGGCCCATTTGCAATGATCGGTTGCCCAGGTGTTAATAACGCTAATGGAATAGGAAGGGTAAACTCGGTCACTTGGCTGAACAGAAGAAATATGCAGAGAAGTGCTCGGGTTTCCATAAATCAGCCGGATGCAGCGCTATGAGGGAGACAGGACTTAAAATTCCGGTCAGGAGATGGGTATTCTCATAATCCGAGCTAGAGAGGTAATTTATTCTGTTTATATCTTTTTACTGCACGACAAGGCTTGGGAGCAGGAACCCTCCACAGCCATTCTGCATTTTAAATATTAGTCCTAAGCACAGTGGGTCAGATCTCAGGCTCGGGCTCCGTGGGGTGTTCATTTCAGGGCAGGAGGACAGAGGTGGGGGCGGGGCAGAGCATGCATGCCGGGGGCCGGAATACATGTGGCTTCACTGTCCAGTGCTGGCCAGCATTACAGCCTCGGGGGAAGCAAGGGAGAGGCGATGTCCCCCTTTTCTCAGAGCTGGAAGGCGCAGCCAGGGGCTGGCTAACCTCCTTACCTGCACAGCTCACAGTATTTTTTGTCCTCTCGGAGATCTTTTATTTTTAAATGATAATAAATACAGGCGATGAGGAGATAGAGGAGATGAACAGATACATTAATGTAGGAGGAAAGGGACGAGGACGGGGGAGAGAGAAAGAAACAAGGACAAACGTGGAGAAGCTGGAAGTCCTCTGTCTTTTGACCTTGGCAATTTTCACTGAGCCCTTTGCCCTTCTGGCTGGCTTTGTTTAACCTCGGAAGGGCTTTTAAACAAAATCCAGTGAGGTTGCTACCAGTAAGAATTAGCGTTCATTAGAGTCTTTCTTTTTTTTTTTTTTTTTTTTTGCGGTATGCGGGCCTCTCACTGTTGTGGCCTCTCCCGTTGCGGAGCACAGGCTCCGGATGCGCAGGCTCAGTGGCCATGGCTCACGGGCCCAGCCGCTCCGCGGCATATGGGATCCTCCCGGACCGGGGCACGAACCCGTATCCCCTGCATCGGCAGGCGGACTCTCAACCACTGCGCCACCAGGGAGGCCCCTAGAGTCTTTCTTGAAGCTCTTTTTACAGCAGCTGGAGCACATTCATTTCATTTCATTCATTTGTTCATTCATTCATTCATTCATTGATGTAGTTGTTAGACACAGAATGAGGTCTTACCTGTGCCGGGCAACGTCCTGGGTCCAGGGACAATGTGGCCTCTGGAAGCAGAAGTTCTTGATTCAAAATTACTCCATGTCTGTGTGACCCCAGGCAGCTCATGAGTCTCAGTCTCCTCATCTGTAAAATGGGGATAACAATGCTCATCCTGAAGGGGCGTTATGAGGATCATATTAGACTCTGGACAAGACTATTTCAGGCAGAGGTCCTGCAAGTTTGGGAGACTTCAGAAGCAACGGGGGAGCTTGACAAATGTGAAACATCTTGGGCACCACTCCAGAGAGCAATTCCAGCCATGAGCCAGGGGGCCCAGGGATATGTATTTTTAGCAAGCTTCATCTTCTGACCACACTTTGAGAAAATGGTTGTGGGTGTGTAGGGACAAATGTCCCTTTCCAACTCTCTTCCTTCTCCACTCAGCCTTCCTTAGGAACTGCCTCCCTAATTAAGTGCACCCAAGACCACGACAGTGACACCTGCAGGGTCACTGCTGCAGGATGGAGTGGGGGTGGGATTTCTCCTCCCAGAGCCCATGGGCCCAGCAAGCACTAGGGGAGCTGAAATGAGCTCACAGGAGTGGGGGTGGATTTGAGCTGATTTTGACAAGTGTCCCCTTCTCTCTCCCCTTGTCATCGTCCAAGGAAGCTGGTGTGTATGTGTGTGTGTGTGTGTGTGTGTGTGTGTTTGGCAGAGGATGGGGATGAGGATTGAATCCAAGACCTATATTTCCTAAACCTTGGCCACGGGTTAAATTGCATCTCCCCAATGTGGATGAAATGCCATTGTGAGCCCATTTCACGGTGGAGCAAACTGAGGCTTAAAAAGGTGATGCAATGACCAGCCAGATAGTCTCCCAGACCCCAGGGCCCTTGTTCTGTTCTTCCCTCATCCCACTCCTAGGTGACCTCTGCTCCCAACCCTCCTAAGTAACAAACACTCAGAGGAAGAGCCCCCAGGGAATTAGTCTCAAGCCCAGATCGTGACGCCAGAGATCACATCCCTCCTGGACTCTGGTTTCCGAAGCCACCCTCTGAGATCTTGATGGGGCCACCCCAGGGTTATTCAAGGAACCCCTGACACAAGAGTGGGCCTCTCCCATGCCTGGTGCTCCCAGAGTTGTGAGCATGCCAAGGGCAAGTCTATGCTCTGTGTCTATGTGTGCACAATCTCTAGTCTCAAAAAGAAAAAAAAAAAAAAAAGACTGGAAGGAAATGCATCCACTACTTTACTTGAGATTCTGGGTGACTGCCTTTTCTTCCTCTTGTTTATCTGAAATTTGTAGATTTTCCACAATGAGCAAGTAGCATTTGTCTGATAAAGGTAGATGTGCTAAAAGGAAAGAAAAGAAAAAGCTAGGTCACCTCGAATTAATTCTTGTGATGTCCACACAAAAGGACAGATGAGGAGAACTCTTAGCATGTGCCCATTGGTGGTTCACTACCTACCGGCTCCTTGTCCCCCTACTTTTCCTGCCACTGCTAAAATGGGCAAGCTCCCCCCACCCTAAGCTTGGGGGAAAAGGCATCCAAACGCGGGACCCTCTTCCATATATTTTTCTCTCATCTGCTTTTCTCATCTTACAGTGTTTGAGCAGAAAGGAGATGAGGCATAGGAAGCCCTCCCTCCAGTCCCCACTTTTGAAAGTAGGGAAACTGAGGCAGAGAGAGGGAGGGACTTGTCTTTAGGGAGTGGCCTCAGGCCCATTAATTCTCCTGGAGGACTCCCTTCCATCATGCTGGTTTACAGAAGGGCACAAGCCGACACTGCATAAGAACTGCAGGGCAAACAGCCTTGCTCTCCCTGGGGGCACTTTCTGTCCTAATACAGCCTTGCAGATAACTAGCACTGGGCCTACCAGCCTGTTTTTTTTTTTTGTTTCTGCCACCTGGGATTACATGGGGGCATAATTAGGAGTGAAGCTAGAATTCTTCTGGAGACAAACAAATCACACATCCATTCAGTCATCAAATATTTTGAAGGCCTACTATGTGCCAGGCTGGCTTGTGTTAGACCAGGGTATTACGTAAAGCAGGGGGAGATACTATTGGTGCATAGTAGCAGTCCAAAAAAAAAGAAAAGAAAAAACATGACAGGCACCTTCCTTACCTGGTAATTGCCAAAAGACCCCCCTGTCACCCCTCTAGATGAGGAGAGGTCTTTGCACCCATCAAGTCTGTGTTATGTCAGAAACAAGAACCAGAACAGTTCCATTCACTCTGAGTGACTGAGGACAGGGGCACAACAAACAAACAAACAAACGAAACAAGGCAAGAAAGAAAGAAAACCACACAGCACGGAGGGAAAAAGAATTTTTTTATTAATCTTTCTTTTTAAAAAAGTTGATTTTTTGTGTGTTTTTTGTGGTTTTTTGTGTTTTTTTTTTAGGTAAACCTCTTTCTGCCTCCCCTCCCTCACTCTGCACACCCTCCTCTTAAAAATATAAAATGTCCAACCCCAGGTAACTAGTGTACAATAAATAAACAGTAAACACAAAAACATACTTTATTTGTTTCTTCTTTATACAAAATAAGGAAACTAGAAGCGTTCAACTTCCAAAAAAGTATAATACTGTACATCCTGACCACCCAGCCTCCAGGACTCGGGCACAGAGGGTGGTCTGTGGGTCAGAGCCCAAGAAATCTTGGCGCCTTGCCCAGGGGGAGCGCAGGGTGGGCGAGTGTTTGAGGCTGGCCTGGACACCCAGGGTCAGAATAAATGTCAAAGGAAGGAAGAGGTGGGGGTCTGGCCCTGGGCCGCCGATGTCCGGACCGCCCCCCGCCCCTTCCTAGAGAAACTGACCGTGATCCTCAAGATTGGCCACCAGGGGGCGCCAACGCGCAGGTGGATCTTTCTTCCTCCCAGTGACACCCCCATCCAAGCGTGTTTCTCACTCTCTCTCCATCTTTTCTCTCTCTCTGGCTGGCGCCCTCTCCATCTTCTCTCTAACTCATTTTGCTCCCTTTCTTCTCTTCGATCTCTCTTTTTCTTATCTTTTTTTTAAAGACGGGAAAGCAGAGTGAGAAATAAGATTTACAAAATGACACTCGGATTGCAAGGAGGGGAAAAAAAATTGTCTCTGTCCCTTAGCTTCAGCCCTCTCTTGGTCCAAAGAGGTGCGGGGTGGTGGTGGCGGGTCGGGAGACGTCTAGAGCGTGCTTGAAATCTCTTGACCCTCCGGAGTATTCACTTTGGTCCCAAGAAATTGCTCGCGGCTGCCGGGGAGCGCTGGCGGAGGGCAGGGGGTTCCCGGAGAGTCCCAGGGGTGGATGCAGATGCGGGGGTCGGTACCCCTCCGCGCCCAGCCGAGAAGCAGCTGCCGGTTGAGTTCGGACTCGAGAGAGAGCCCCCGAGGGCGCCCCGCGCCGCGGCCGCGTCGGGCGCTTTGGTTTCGGGAGGCTGCGTCCGGGGCGCGGGGGTGGGGGGTGGGGGGTGGGGTGGGGGGAGGTGGGGACGGCCGGGCGGGGCCCCAGGGCCGAGCGCGGGGGCGGGGGGCGGCCCGGCCCGACGGCCTTACCACACGGCGGCCTCGTTGAGCTCGGGGTTGGGGTGCGACAGGGGTCCGCTGTAGCCGCTGGTGCCGCTCATGGGGAAGGGTGGGCTGGGGCCGCCGCTGAACACCTCGCCGGGCATGGGGTGCAGCGCGCCCGGCAGGCCCGGCTCGGGGCTCGGCGTGTCCGGGTGCGAGATCATGTCGGTGAACCTGGGGTTGTCGGCGGCGTGCGGGCCGGCGAGCGGCGGCTCCAGCGCGCCGAGCGGCGTCGAGCCGGGCCCCGAGGCGGCCAGGAAGCTCGAGTCGGCCGGGGACTGCGCCTGCGACGGCGGGCCGTGCGCGAAGAAGTCGTAGCTGCCTCCCGGAGCGTAGTAGTCGCCCTGGTAGTCTGCGGAGGGGACGGGGCAGGAGAGGCGAGAGTGAGAGATGCGAGGTCGCCGAGGGACTCGAGGGACCCGGCGGAAGAGACCCGGGGGAGCGAACCCGGGGAGACGAAGGCCAGAGACGTGGGACGTGGTGGGGGCCACCGGGACAGGACGTTAACGGGGGGACCGCACGACACTGACTCGAGGTTAGAGAAAGACCCGTGGAGAGGCCTGCGGAGACCAAGGGAGGCCAGAGGGGCGGAGGACCAGCCCCGGAGCTCGTGCTGGGCAGAGAGACAACCAAAAGTACGGAAAGGCTACACTCAGGGGCCGGGAGAGGCGCAGAGACGCTGAGGAACACACAGAAAGGTTCCTTGACAAAGAGAGACGGAGGGGAGACAGCGGTGGCGGGAGACGCAACACAGTGACGATTCCTGACAGTGTCTTAGAGTTGGTGAGAGATACACAGAGAGGGAGAGTCACGGCGACTGCCAGATAAGGAGACCGGGAGAGATCGGCAGAGGACAGGGTGAAAGGGGGGCGGAGAGGGGATGCAGCAGGGAGCCCCCAGACTCAGAGTCGGTGTCAAGGCAAGAAAAGAGCCTCAGTCACCGAACCCACGGCTGAGACGGAGACCCGGCTTTATTCGAGTAAGGCAGAGACAGTCTAGGGGACGCAAAGAGAAAGATGAGACGGCCGTGTGGTTAGAGACACGGGAAAAACCCGGCAAGAGACCCAGGAACGAGACGGAAGGTCGGGAGAGACAGAGGCGCCCAGAGCCGCGCGAGATGAGTCAGACAGACGGCCAGAGACGCTGGGGCTGAGAGGCCGGCGAGAGGAGTAGGGCGGGGATGCAGGGGCGGCGGACGGAGACCGGAACACGAAGGGACTGAGATCGGCCCGAGACCCGGCCGGGAGAAGCGCGGCCGGAGCGCCGAGGGGCTGGCGAGTCGGGCCCCGGCCGCGGAACCCTGGACTCGGAGCGCGCAAGGCGGCCTCAGCGCCCTCTCCTTCGCCCCCTGCGCCCCGCCGACCCGGCGCGGCCCCGTGCCCCGCGTCCGTCCCGGTGAACGTGGGACTCCGACCGTTTGTCCCGGCCTCACCTGGCCTGGAACGGAGAAAGTTGAGGCCCAGAGACTCGGGAGAGGTGGGGGGAGGATGAGAACACTCGCCGGGCCACGTCTAGAGTTCCGTGTGCCTGGGGTCCTCCAGGCGGACCCCGGGCGGGTTTGCCAGGACCGCAAGGTTTTGGAGTATTTGGGGACATTGAGCTCTTTTGATAAACTGATGAGAGCTATGGGCTCTCTCTCCGGAAAAATGCACAAACGCGAATTTTGCCCACAAATTCAGGGAGCGCAGGGGCTCCAGATGACACGCTCGCCCATTCTCAACAAAGTGTTTCTGCATCGACCGTGTGACCTCCTCCTAGAGCCCCCTTTCCTAAAGTCCTTCCGCACAGCCTCTTCCCCTCCCCCGGGTCGGCCCCGAATGAGTGGGGTGTGGGAAGCCAGGAAATGAGCACCGTGTAGCCGGCACTCGTGACAATAACCCGCTTTGTACGGCGGGAAAACCGGCGCGCCTGGAAGCCGGGGTCTCCTGTGCAAACCCACGCCTCCTGCTTAGTGTTGGGGGTCTGTCACCGGGGCGAGTTCTGGACGCCCCCTGCCGCCCCCTTCCCTCTCCACCCCCACCCCACGACATCAGTCCAAATGGGGAGTGTCTGGAGGCGGGCTTGGAGACGGTTTAGGCAACAGCTAAAACGGTCGCCAATTACTTTTTTAAAACCACTCATTCCATTCTCCCCGTAAGTGAAGAGAAAGGTTGGAAGCGGCGAATTTGGGGCCCCTAAGGGACGGGGATGGGGGACGGCCACGGCGCGTAGCGAGCCTGCTAGCCAGGGAGGGCCTCGGCCCCCGCGCGGAGCGCGCCGCCTCCGCCCATATGGCGGCCGGGCCGGAGGTAATTGGAACAAACGCCGTCTGAAAAGGGCACAAAAGCCGCAGCTGGGGCTTTGTCCGCGCTCCCACGGGGAGCCGCCGGCCCCGCCGCCCGGCCCCTTTCTCGCCCGCTGCCGGCCGCCGACGCCGGGATCTCCCAGCACGGATTAGGCGGGGCTGCCTCCCTGGGATTGGGGGGTCCGCCCCCCCATTCCGGGGAAAGAGGGGCCCGCGAGTCCAGGCCGCCACCCCATCCAGCAGCCACGCGGGTAGAGGAGGCGGTGGGATTGGTGAGAGGCACACTGGTCCTGGGGGAAACCTTGGTTAATTACCCAGGCGGGGAAAAATTCCGGACTGGTACCGCCCCGCCAGCCTCCCTGCGCCAGGCGGAGATTTTGCGCTCAAGGAACCAAAGATAGGTGAAGAGAGTTGGTGAGTAGAGGCCCCAGGACAAGTCCACCAACCCGGCTGCCTCTGGTGTCTGTAGTCCCCCCAACCTGGGCCCTGCCATCTCAGTCTCTCCCGAAAAAGCACACCACCACATTTCATCCACAGTTTCTGGGGCCCCTGGCCAGGCCAGAAGATCTAACTTCCCAGGCCTGCGGATGTACCAAGGCTAGTTATAGGGTTCTCTTATTTTCCCTTCTGGGTCTTCCTGGGCACCTGGCTCCTGGCCCTCCACATTGCCACCTCTCCCCAAACTGGGCTACTAGCCTCTGCCCCTCCTCTCCCAGGCTGGGTGGCACTGAGCACAGATTCCCCTCAGGCAGAGACATTCCTGGGGGCTCCCCAAATCCAGAGGCTCAGGAATAGAAGGGGAAGGTGCCTTCCTGGAGTCCACAAGTCTGAAATGCGTAGGACAGTAAGTCAGTGCAGTAGTGCCCCAAAACAACTGGGTCTCAAAAAAACCAAAAACCAAAAAACCACCACTACCAACAACAAAAACAAAAAATGAAAAACGGAGGTGAGGGAGTCAGAAGAGGTCATCCAGGAAGGAGAGTGAAGTAAGGTAACACAGTGGGGTGAAGGGACGAGAGAGGAGGGAAGGAGGAAGGGAAGGGGTGACCTAAGAGGAGAGTTCACCAGGCCTGAGCCTCCTAACACTAACCATGAAATTCCTCTGTGCAAAGCAGGCTCCTGGCCCTCTGCAGCCCCAAAGACAGAGAGTGCATAGCTGGGTTGGCTCAATCCTTGCCCACCCCATCCCTGATGAACCCTGGTGCGCTTGAAGCTGGAGGGTGGGCGGGGGTCCTAGTCCAGAGCAACTGCCAGCATCTGGGCTAACCGGGCCAGGTGCTGTGTACACAGTCCCCGTAGCCCAACAGGAGATGCAGACTTGGAAGATAGCAAGGGGGCAGATGAATCCTGACCCCTCCATCCCTACTGCCGGTGCTGTCCTCCAGTGCCTGCTTTCCTGCTGGTGTCAAATACACCAGGTCGTGGGCCAGGGCGGCAAAGGCTGTGTGTCAGGTTGGGATGCGGTGCATGCAGAAGTGCCTGACTTGGTATGATGCGTGAGAGTGCCAGTATATCTAGGGGGTGGGGTATACCTGTGTTGGTTGCGGGTGATCATGTGTCCAGATGCGTGTCCCCGAGGTCTCTGAACTCGTATGGTCCTGCATGGGTGAGTGTGTCACTGCTTTTCTCTTGTGTTTATTATCTGTTGGTACCACTGCATGGTTGAGTGAAGCCATGTGTCTGATTTTCTGTCCAGGAATTATCTGCGGGTGAGGGTACCTGTGTTGATGCGTGTCTCTTAAGGTGTGCTCATGATCGTGTACGTCTTGCATGGGTAGAAGGGAGGGAGGGGTCCCGGCGCAGCCTGAGATCACGGCTATCCGGCCCTGCACCCTCAAGCAGCATTGACCTAGGTGTGGGGCACCGCGTCCAAGGAGGTTGCTTACCTCCGTAGTAGGTGTACGGAGTGGACCCCAACATCTCGGACTCGTCCAAGCGGCCGCCCAACGGGCGCATGCGCCTCGGACTCCGGAAGAAGGCGTGTCTCCGGGCGCCGAGGGCGCTCAGCTGTTTCATCCGGCGTTCTTTGGACCGTCGGTTCTGGAACCACACCTGGGACAGAGGAAGGGGTTGTGAACTCTGTTCCGGGTCCCCTTCTCTCCCTGCCCGGGCCACCCCCGCTGGGTCCTAGCGCCTCCTCCGCACCAAGAATGCCCTGAGCCGGGGGCCGGGCCGGATTAGACCAAAGGGGTGGAGAGGGGCCTCTGCGAACCAGCCAAGGATGAAGGATTTCGCGCACCCGTGGGGCGACTCATAAAGACTTGGGCTTCCTGGTCCTCGGCCCATCCGCGGCCTGACGGCTTTATAAAGGCCTGCCGCCCGGCACGGCTCTGGTCTCGGCCCCGAGACTCCCCAGCCGGGCTCTGGCCGTTTGTCTGTCTGCCCGCGCGTCGGGCGCTGGGAAGGAGCACGTGAAGAGCATCGCCTCTTTCTCTGCTCAGAGGATGGGAGGACAGGAAAGGTCCTGTCCTTTAAGCGAGGCTTAGAACCTTCCCTGAAAGGGGCGGGGGTGGGATTCAGAGATGTGAAGTGACCCGCCCAAGATGACGCCGCCGGAAGCCAGCAGGGCTAGGCTGAATCTTTTGGCTCCGAGTTTGACCAGCCGGCCCCGATCTCCGGCGCACCGTCTGCCCCTAGAGCGGGCTCGGAGGGCTCCTGGCCAAGGGGGCTCCTCCGAGCTTCGCAGCTCGCGGGCGCAGCGGGGCTGCGGAGGGGTGACCCGGGCCGCACCTGGATGACGCGCATGTTGAGGCCGGTCTCCTGGGCCAACTGCTCGCGGATGTGGCGCGTGGGCTTGGGCGTGGCGGCGAAGGCGGCCTTGAGCGTCTCCAGCTGCTTGGCTTTGATGGTGGTGCGCGGGCCGCGCCGCTTCGTGCCCGAGTTCTGCTCCTCGTTCTCGTTGTTGGCGGTCTCCTTGTCCGACGACGTCGAGTTGTCCGTCTCCTTGGGATCGTCCTGGAGTGGGTCCTGGAGGTCCGGGGACAAGCTGCGGTCCGTACAGGACGACACTGCGAGAGGACGGAGCGGGAAGGGGACAGGGCGTCAGCGGCGGCCCGAGACCTCTCCAGTCGGGTAGCCGGTTCCTGCAGGCTCAGGCCACCACCAACCCCGGCGGGTTCCCTCCCAAAGCCGGCGACAGCCCCTCCCCCAGGGGCCCGGCGCCCGCCCACTCCCTCCAGGCGGGGCTGGGCCTTTGGAAGCGCCCTTCTCAAGCCCTCTCAGCACTTTTCAGCTAGTGCTTGGGAAAGGGGGAGTCGCGCTCTCTGGAGAGCCCGGCCTTCTAGGACAGGGGACGGGAGGAGGGTACAGATGCCCTCCGGGCCTGGGATCTTCCTCTCCCTTCTCTCCTTCCTCGAGACCCCAATGAGTGTCCTCCCAGTGCGGCTAGAAATTACCAGGAGCTGAAAAGACTCGGAAAGGGGAAATTGTGCGGTTCCAAACTGGGGGAGGAGGGCAGCTTGGAAAAGCCTCCTGAACTGGAGGAGGGCGGGGAAGAGCTGGCAGTGTAGACATCGTGGAAGGCTGGCTGCAAACGCTGACTCTCTTTCCCAGCCCCCGCACCTCACTCGCACCCTGACCTGCCCGGCGCGAGTGGAGAGCTGTGAGCCGTGCACCGCAGGCACGCAGGGGGCAAAGGAGGGAGCGCAGGCAGGCCTTGGCTGGAGGGCGCTGGGGCCTGGCCTGGGGAGGGGCAGGGGGCCTCCTACCTGAGTTGAGGCTACCCTCCTTGAGGCTGGACGAGCTCAGGTAGTCGTCCTTGCACACGAACTTGTTCTCGTCGATGACGTAGAGCTCCTCGCCCGTGGACAGCTGCTTATTGCAGACCATGCAGGTGAAGCAGCTGAGGTGGAAGACTTTGCTGCGGGCCTTGCGCACCAGGTCACTGGGCGAGATGCCTTGCGCGCAGCCTGCACACTTAGTGCCGAAGCGCCTGCAGACACAACACGGCCTGTCACCCAGGGCCAGCCCTGTGTCCCATCCTCCTGAAGCCCTGATCTCTTGCCACCCTGCCCCAGCTTCTGAAAAGCCTCCGTTTCCACATCTGTCAAATGAGATCCCAATCCTGCCCTCTCTGGCCAGAATGCAAGTCATGAGACAAATATCCAGGTCTGTTCTTGGGACTGGGACTGTCATGCCTCGGTCAGGTTTATTTGGACTCTGCTGGGCTTCCAGCAATGGGCGCAGCCTTCAGCCCAGCAGAAAGCCCAGAGCACCTCAAGTCGCGCCCCTCCCCCACCCCACATCCCTACCAGATGGGCCTGGGCTGCTCCTGGCAAATTCTGCTCTGGAGGTCGTGAAGCATTTTAAGCCAGGCAGGCCGGGTCTGGACCATTTCTCGGCTTTGCCTCCTGGATCCTGAACAGTCTGCTGGGGTCCAGGTAGGGCCAATGAGCCTGGCTGTCGGGTCCTAGCGATGGAGCTGGGCGGGAGCCCCTCTTCTGAGCTGAACCTTAGCAGGAAGGAGGGAGCCTTCTGCTGGTCCTCAGCACCACCAGCACTGGACACTTTTCAGTCCCTGCTCTGGGCCCCGCTTGAGCAAGTCAGGGGCCTGTGGACTCTGAAGGACAGGGACTGAATCTCCAGGTCCCCAAATCTCAGGCCCTGGCAGGCAGTGGGAAAATGTGACCAGAAGGCAATCCAAAACCTGCACGGCCAGAACACGGGGCTCTCGCCAATGCCACCTTTTCTGTGTTCCTGGTCTAAATCCTTCTCTTTCTTCCTCGAGCGCTGGGAGAAGGCTGGCCTCCCCCGAAATGGATGGTGCAGACCAGCACTGGGAGGGGTGAGGTGCCGGTGGAGGGGGAGGGGGAGGGCGAGGGCCCAGGACTCTGGGGCCCCACGTCTTCTCGTACCCACGTCTCTAAACAGGGCGAATTTGGGTGACGTTGATGTAGTGAGGGCATTAGAAGCCATAAGTCACTTTTGGCCTTATCCGGCAGCATAATTGGCCATATGCACCTTATCAAAAATCATTAGGTGCTTTGCAAGCACCACCACATTAGGGGCCTTGGGCCTCTGGGGCCGAGGAGTTTACACGTGTAAAGGCGCGTCTGACCTTTTCTCCTATTCAAGTTCCCTAGTGCCAGGTACTGGGGCCGGCGAGCAGCCTTTCTCCAGGGCGTTAATCACGCCCCCCCTTCCCTCCACGCAGTTGGCACTCACAAAGCCGGGGGAAGCAGGCAGGGCTGAGCTGCCAAAAACCCCACAGCCTTCCAGGCCGACCTTCGGCGTTTCTCAGCTGGGAAAGTGAGGCTCAGAGAAGTGATCTGCTGTGACCTGCCTGAGGGCGCCTGTGGGCAGCAAGGCTGGACTCTGGAGGTCCTGATTCCAGCTTCCATTTCATTTGTACTTTCTACAGAGGAGAAAATGTTTAAGGAGTTGATGGCGGGGAGTGAGGAGAAGATTCCCTGCCCCATCACCAGGGGAGGCCTTTCTGAGTGAGTCCCCTCAGGAGCTGGGAAGTTTCTGTTTGTCCAGAAGCACTCTGGGGGTCCCACCTGCCTGGAGACCAGCTTCAGGACTCCGCACTCTGCCTGCCCCTAACTTCGCAAAAATCCTTAGTCTCTCCGAGCCTGGCTGGAAGCTTCCACCCTTGGGGTGGCCTCAGCTAGAAAGTGGCAGAGCCGGATGGGCAGCAAGTTGGTCAGGCTTCCTCCCCCTGGCCCACCACCGATCCAAGCCGGCCTGGAAAAGCCAGCTACAAGCAGCCAAGCAGCGTTCTTCTCACTCTGCCTGGGTTCAGGCCCTTGTTGGACCGAGGACAGGAGGAGAGTGGTGGGCTCCCCGGCTCCCCACTGAATCTGGGGGGCCTGGGAGGCTGGGATGGGTTTCGTGGTGTCCCCTTCCCCGGCGCCCCAGCGGAGCGCCTGCAGGGCGGGCGCTCGGGCAGCAGGGCGGCGCGGCCTCTTACCTGAAGAAGTCATTTTTGCAGTAGAGCTTGCCCTCGCGCGAGAAGCACTTCTCCGAGAGGTTGGTCTTACACTCGCAGCACTGAACGCATTTGATGTGCCACGCGCGGTCCAGCACGTTCAACAGAAAGCGGTCGAGGATGGGCCGCTCGCAGCCAGCACAGTGCACCATCATAGCCCCGCGCCCCGGCGGCTCGGGCCGCCTCGCCCTCCCTTTGGGCCCCCGGCCCTCGGGCCCCCTGGCCCCGCCGCTGCTCTCCGCCTCTTCTCTTGGCCGCCGCCGGGCGAGTCCGGTCCGAACCAAGACTCAGCCGGTCAAGTCCTTGGGTGATTCCTGGCCTGGCGCTGGGCTGCCCTGGGCGGGGTGGGGAGTGGTGGCGTTCACAGCCTCATGCCCCGGGCCGCGCGCCCCAGTGTATCTTGGGTGGCCGCTGGCTTCGCCTCTGCCGAGCGGCTTTCCCCGGTGGCGGAGGCGCCGGCACTTTCCCCCACTTTCAAGCGGTCCCGATCCTCATCTTTGTCTGGCCGCCGCCTAATTCGCGCATCCTTATTCAGATTTGGTGACGTGGCGAGGCACGTAGGGGGCCCGGCGGCCAATGGGTACGCGGTGGCCATGGCAACCTCTTAAATTTATAGCATATCTAAATTGGCTACAGCGTTGCGGTCCGGACAGAGCAAAAAAAACAAGGCATCAGTATTGTTGAGTATTAGCTTGTACCTGGTTCGGAGGCTAAGTAAGTATTTACCTTCCAGTTTGGGGCTTGGGGCTGGGGGCCGCGCGATCTGAAAACTGCGTCTCTCTTCTCTCTCTTCGCACATATTTGGGGGGCTGGGGGTCGAAGGCCTAGTGGGAGGGGGACCTCTGCCCCCTTCACAATCCACGGAACTTGCAGAAGTTGCCCGAGGCCGGGATCGCGCTCTACGCCTGCCTCCTTTTCCCCAGCTCAGCCCGTCGTTTTGGACTCCCCCATCCGCGCACCCCTGGGGTCAGCGCCCTGGAGCTGCGGCGGCGAGGTTCTCGGGACTCCCGGAGGAGGCACCGGCTTCCTTTGTCATATGCGGGGGCTGGGGCCCAGCCCGGCCTTTCTCAGGGAGAGGGGGTGAGAGAGAGAGAGAGAGAGAGAGAGAGAAAGGCCGAGCAAGCCCAGACCCAGGTTGGAGGGGGATGTCCTCTGGCCCGGTCTCAGACCGCGGAGTTGTTTCCAGCCAGAGCGCGCTGGCCACGGGGCTCGGGGGAGATGTGGGGAGGGGGAGATCCAGGACGCACCGGTCTCCCCGAAGCCAGCTCCGAAGTGACGTTCACCGCGTCTCCGCTTTCCGCGCTGCACCTTCCGGATCCCGGGTCAGCCAGTCGGGGCGCCGCGGTGTGGGTAGCGCGGCCGAGGAGGGTACGCTGGAGAGTGCGCGGGGCGCTGTTTGCACACGCTGGGCGTCCGGGCGGAGTGTGCAAGTTCGATCCATCATAGGAGGCAGGAAGTGCCATTCCACGGGGCTCGGAGGGTGTGGGGGGCGTTCGCAGGTGTGTGTGGAGGGGGAATGTGACTCTGGTGGGGGGAGGGAGAGGGCCATGCCTCCTTTCCCAAGGCGCCAACCCAGCGACTGACCGGGGTGCTCTAAGTTAGGGAGGGCAGGCAGGCAAAGTGGGGATTTTCCCTTCCCGTTCCAGGAAAGAGGGCTAATGGGGTCTGTAGGGCCTGGGCCCACAGGCTGGGGGCCAGAGGAGCATGTGCGCGCGCTAAGGCTTGCCTGTGGATGTGTGTTTGGGTGCATTGGCTGAGTTTGTTAGTAAACATTTGCTCTTTGAGAATCTTGTTTTTGCCTCTCTTTAGAGTTACTCATGAATCAATCATGTGAATACATTTTGGCACGTGTATTTTTGTGTGTTTATATCTGTGCATAGTTCTGCTAATATTTGTGTGTATTAGTCTGTGTGCCCCTGTTTTTGTTGGTCAGTGTGTGTATATATATATATATATATGTGCATACATATCTGCAGTCACATGAATGTGATGGTGTTTGCCTGTGTGAGTGTGCATCTGTGTAAGATTATTTGTATAGATGTGTGGTAACATTGGTGTGAAAGTGGCCTTTGAAACATCTGAATCGCGTGCAGGTGGGTGTGTGTGTATGTGACTGACTGAGCTGGGCTGGCTGTGTTTGTGAGTTCAGAATTTTTTGGATCTGTGTCTGTGGGCCAGTCATTACGTGTGTGTGTCTGCGTGTATGTATTTCTGCAGATAGCGTATTTTTGGTTATGTGACTCCTGTAGTGTTTATTTTGGGGGGGAGGTGTATGTTCGTGTGTGCACTTCTAGTGTGCTTGCCTTTGTGGATTTGAATGGGAGCAGGATTTGTGAATGCCTGTATTGGGGCAGTTGGTGGAGGCACAGAGATGTTCGCTTTCCCCCCTGGTTCCTTTCCAGACCTCCAGCTTCGCCCCACAGTGCACAGTTTCTATGTGAAGTGATCTGGCTTCCGACAAGGAATTGACAGGTGCTGGTCACTGGGTGGGGCATTGACCCAGAAGCTGGGCTTCTGAAGAAGAGTCCCCAGACTGGGCAGCTTCTGCTGTTACTCCATCCTCCAGCTTGCCGAGCAAGGGACAGGTGTGGCTGGACGGAGCTCGGCTCAGCCAGGAACAAGCAGGCCGGATCTTGCCTGGTCTCCCAGGCCTGGCTGGGAGAGCTCCGGGAGCCCCAAATGAAACTGCAGTTTCTGGCAGTGCCTGGCCCTGCCCTCCTGGGGTATGAAGGGTCCTTGAGCTCAGACAGGGCAGGGACAGAGAAGCCAGAACCTGAGAGAGGCACCCGGGCCCCAAGTGGAGGCGAATCGCGCTGCCTACTTGGTCTTTGTCTCACTGGGGTTTCTCCCTCTCTCCTGAGTTCTCTTCACTTCATTTCCTTTCTGTCTCTCTTTCTTATGTTCAGCCTCTGTTCTTTTTCTGTTTCCCTTTCCCTCTGTTGCCCCATCACTTTTTTTTTCGGTTTCTCTGTTTTTATTTCTCTGCCTCTGCCTCTCTGCTGGGCATCCAAATCCAGCATCTGGCTCAAAGGCTGCGATGAAGGATTCTCATTGTGTTCCATGTGGATTTTGGGGTGTGTGTGGGGAACTACTCTACAGTCATTAAAAGCCGCCATCTAGATGGGAGCCTTCTCCCTTGCCCTGGACTAGGTGCGCTGAGCCTAGCCGCCACCTCCACCCCCAAGTGGGTACCTGAAGAGCTAGGTCTGCTGTGTCTTTCTAGCCCCAGCTCTGCACACCACGCTGGCTGCTGGGCGCCTGTGTGCCAGGCTCCGTCTAGGACAAATCCACCCACCCTCACCTCCTGGATGTGCTTAAATGCCAGTGCACAGCCTGGCCCCATTAGCTGCAGTGCCAGGCCGGGGAGGTAGGAGGAATGTGGGCAGCCTCAGAGAGCAGCTCTGGCCCCTCCACCCCCTGGATGCGGGCGAGTCACCCGGGGCTGGATGCCCGGTGGCAGGAGATGAGGACTCTGCTTCCAGAAGCCCCTGCCTGGCCTTCTCCCTCCAGTGGCTGAGCTTACCCATCCTGTCCAGCTCACAGCCCCTTGGAATCGCCCTGGGAGCCTCAGCACAGCCCACTCTCAGTCCAGAACCCCCTCGCTCCAGCCCAGTCGCAGGGGATCCTGCTTGGCCCTTGTCAGCCCTCCACCTTCCAGGGCGCACAGCCTCCGAAAAACGCCAGCAGACCAACTATTAAACGAATTATCCCGCCCTAACAGCGCTAACAGATGGCAACCAGGCAGCGAAATCCCCTCCTATATGTAACTAATAAACCGCTTGTGTCTTAACAGGGTAATGCATGGAGACGCAATGTCACTTATACAAGATGTTGATGGAATTTACTATATAAAAACCTTCCTCCTAGAGTAAAGAGTATCAACATTACAACTCGACAGACGGCAGCGGGATAAGTAAAACAGACAAAAGACAAACAAGATAATAATCTGTTTCCAATCACTTAAGCCCTGTAGAGTTAGTAATATGCGGTTTGCATATTCCCCCTTGAGTTCGGTAATTAATTACCGGCGCGGAGGCACACAGCCGCTCGGGGTGGGAGTTTCGAGGCGCGCTGAGCTGGGGATTGGGGCGGGGTGCGCCTTTCCCGACTTCTGCAGCCTGGGACACGGGGCAGCGGCCGGAATGGGGACTCTTCTGGGCGTTTGGAGCCGACCTTCCCGCAGGTCGTAGAACACCTCCCTGCTCCTCACGGAAACTCTCCGGCCTGGGGAGATTCTGCAGCCGAGCAGAAATGGGGGCTTTTCTGGCGGCCAGAGTATCTCCCTTCGCCCCATCTGAAGACAGCCCCTCCCTTTGAATGGACTGGAGTGGCCTGCTTTCTCGGGGAGCGCGCGCGTTGGGGGGACCCGGGAAGCGCGCCCCTCGTCCACGACTCCCCGTGGTCTCTTGGGCGACTCAGCCCGTCCTCTCCCGAGACTTCCATCATTACCGCCCCCCACCCAACACGCACACTCCACCCTCCCCGCCGCCGGCCCCCGCCCTTGCCGGAGCCAGCGCGGCTTTAACATTAAACAAACGCAGCGAGCGTCTCAGAGCTGCGCTCTCGGCCGGGTCTGCTCGGCGGCGGCGTTACAAATTGTAAATTTAAATTGCTCGCCGGATTCATTACCTCCCCTCTTTGATTTCAGCCAGCCGTGAAAAATTATACTGGTGTACCACTGAGAAACTGTTTTGCCGCAAAGAGCCCGCGCCTAATCACTGGCTTTCTCCCTCCGACAAAAGTGTAATTATTTTGTTTGGGGTGTAAATATAGGCCGCGCTGCGCACACATACTCAGCGTCCCGCCGCGCCGCCGCGAGGAATCGGCCCCCGGGTAGGAGCGGGCGTGGAGGCTGGGCCCTACCGCCCGGAGGCCGGAGAAGAACGGCTGGCTTGGCGCTCCGGAGAGACCCAGAGAGCCGAGCCGGCAGGTGCAGTCCACGGTCCCTGCCCTCGGGAGTTCGGGTTTGCCCGATGATCCCCGGACCGTGTGCGCCCAGGCTGGCTTGGGTGGACGTCCACCGGGTGCGTCGCGTGGATCAGGGTGAGGGCTTAGGCCTAGGCATCCGGACAGGGATGCAGAAGGGATTGGTGGGGGAATGGGAGTGAGGTGGCGGTGGATGAGCTTTCTGGGATACCCGCGGGGGCGGCCAGCTGGGGGCAGCCCCGAGTCCAGGCTGGGAGAGTGTGTGGGCCTGGGCGTCCCCAAGAGGGCAGGACATAGGCTGAACCCTGGAAGGCAGGGGCGACGAGGCCAGTGTGTCCCCTCGCACTCTGCTGTGGACTGCTTGGTTTCCAGAACATCTCTGCGGGGCGCAGGGCCTTCCTGTCAGTTGAATCGTGCGCGGCTTAATTAACGGTCTCGTTAACTGGGCTGGCCCGACCTGGAACGTTTAATCAAAAAGGCAGGGAATCCCTCCCCTCCCTCCTTCCCTCCCTCCCTTCCTTCCTTCCTCCCTCCCTCCCTCTTCTTTCCTTCATCTATTTATTCATCCATCAACAATGGCAAAGATTCTCCCCTCCTTAAACACCCCCTCCCAGCGCTGGGGAGTGAGGCTCTGAGTCCCCAGTCCAATATCTGGGGAGGGACTTTAAGGGGCCTGAGGGGCGTGAGCGGTGGCAGGAGGTGGGCAGCACTGTTGTGTTCAGTGGCTTTGGGACAGGCACTGGGGCCAGAAGGCCATGGTCAGCTTTATGGGGCAGGCTGGTGGAAGTCTGCTGAGGAGCCCTACAAGCCACCAGGGGCAGGCCCGGCCAGTATTTCTGGGCGCGAGCAGGTTGGAGGCCAGCGGCTGCTCGCACTTGGCCGTTTGGGGAGATCCAGCTCCAAAGTGAATGGGTGTGTGTGTGTGAGCGCTGGCCAGCTTAGAGACCTGGCTGGTTGGGGCCAGGGTAGGGTGGAGCATGGTGTCCCCTCTCTCCTTCCAGCAAGACACCCCCTCCTGGAATGCATATCTCAGAGGCCCCACCCATCAGGCTGCCCTGCCAGCTCCCGCAGGCTACATCACTCTCTGGCGCTGCAACCCAGGGCCCAACTTAGGCAGCAGTCGCAGGGAGGGTGCAGACTGGAGCTGATCCCTGGGGGCCCGAGGGGGGCCTGGGGAAGACAGAAGGAAAGGTGCGACCCAGTCCTCCAACTTGTGGGGGGCAACGCTGACTCTTTGTTCCGAGAGGGAAAACTCCATACTTTGTGCAGAGCTGGAGGCTGCCCCGACAACTGCCCGGTGAGGCTCAAACCCTAGGTGGCCAGACTAGCCGAGGGTTTGAGCTGAGAGCCGCTGGCATCTTCCGCATTCTCGCCGTGGGGATTTAGCCTGGAGGGCCGCCCCAGCCCATTGATGTCCGAGAGCAGCAGCGCTGGGGCGCGTGGGGTTGTGGTCTTGGCCTCTCTGGCCCCATTGAGGTAACCGACGGTGGAGGCCATCACCGGAGCTCCGGGAGCTGTTTTTAAGAAGATGCTTGCAACTCTGCTCAATCTCTGGAGCCCAAACGGGGAGCGCTAACCTCCAAATTCAGCATCCCGCAGACTTTCTAATTATCCTCCCTCAACTAGCTAGCTAGTCTGAGTTTGAGTCTGTATCTTGCTTCCCCTTTCTTTTATCTTGGTCTTTTCCGTGGTCTCGATAGCATTTCTCTTTCTCTCGCGCGCTCCCTTTCTGGCTCTGGCGCTCTACCTCCTTCTCCTCCCCCTTTCCCCATTCTCTCGCACCTCCTCTCCCCCACCCCCCTCCACATCCCACCTCCTTTTTGTTAGCCTAATATGGGTTCCTTTAGAAATCGCCCAACTTTGGCAGCTCGCGCGCGCTGTGCTTGTGCGTGTGTGTGTGTGTGTGTGTGTGATTGTGTGTATTTCTCGGCTGCTAATGATTGTGTGTTGATAGAGCAACGCAGTGGCCTCATTAGCCTTTGTTTAGAAGGTGTTAAAAGGGAAATCTGCATCGGAAAGCCGCGGTTTACACCGCAGCCTGGCTGAACTACGCGCTGGAGCCGGCTGGGGGGTGGAGGGGCTGCCCACCGCCCTTGGACCCCGGGAGGGGGGAGGGGCCCAGGGAAGGCGACCCCCAGCACCTTCCTCCCAAGACGAGTATGTTTACCCTGCTGCGAGCCCCTCTGTTCCTCGGGGACCACAGCGGGGATCGCGCTTTCTCTAAAACTCCTTTGAGCTGCCCAACAGTGCGCGGTGGCCTTTCTCCTCCGTTTCTTGGGGGAAGAGGAGGGGAAGAGCAGAATGCTGTTCCGAAAAAAAAAAAATTCCAGGGATTTTTTGAGGCGGGGGGCGGTGAGAGGTCTTATTTTGGAGGTGAATACCAATCAGTCCGCGGCGGCTGGAGCTGGGCTCCGGGTCTTTGGCTGGTTGGTTTGTGGCAATATCGCTGCGGCCTGGACGCAGGTATGGAAGCCCCAGGCATCAGAAAGTCTGCAAGAGTTCTCTTTCTTTCTCCCAACAAATTGGCAGATGGACTGAGGAAGAATCTTCCTCTCGTGGTTAGACCCATTCCTAAACTTCCCCTGTGTACCCCTACCCTAGGGCTCCTTTAGGGAACGAATTCCATGAGAGTGCATCGTAGCTTGGCTGGCCGACTTCTCTGAAGGTTGGTGGAAGCGCATAACTTTATCGACCATGGGCTGGAGTGTGTGTGTGTGTGTTTATGTATGTGGTTGTAGGATTTGGAGAATGACCGTCACACGCGCGGCGTTTCCCACTCCCTCGGGGAAGCAAGGTTTCAGGCAGAGGAGAACGTGAGAAGAAATTCTTTTTATTCTGGATTCTACGAAGGGACCCAGAAAAAAACAAAACAAAACATTTGGAGCCGCCTCTGTGGGTGAAGCTTGTTGAACTCGGAGAAAGACGCCTTTCCTGGCAAAAGGGAGAAAAAACTCTGCGGAATTCCAGCAGCGGGATGTACAGTCTCCGATCAGAGCATAATTCATTCCTTTTTGCTGGGCCTCGGTTGCAACGGAATCAACCCTTTCTCATCTCTCTGACTTCCCTCTCTGAGTTTCAGTTTCCCCTCGCTTGGATTTGACGCGGCGGGTCTTGGGGTCTGGGTGGTCTTGCGTTTTCACAGCCCCGTATACCCACGGTAAAGCGTTAGACATCGCTTTTTTCCCCCTCTTTGGTCGAAGACTAGGCTAGGCGTTGTCTGGGGACAGATTGTGGGAGGCTAGGGCCTGGGGCAGGGACAGTGAAACGAATTCCAAACCTAATCTGAACTCGCCATGTGAACTTCCCTGGCCCCCAACGCTGTGTAGACAGGAGCAAGGTTCCGCCTGAAACCAAGTTAAAATCGACCGCCGTAATGCAGTGGGATGGGATCAGGGCCGAGTTCGGACGATGCGGGGAGAAGATGAGAAAACCTCTACCTGTCCGCTCTGGTCTTTCTCTCTTTTTTCCCGAAGCAGGTTTGGCGGAGAAGGCAGCGGGTGCGCCCCCGGTCGCAGCCTGGCTACGCGCGGGCGCGGGAGTTTGGACCAAGACAAAGACGGGAGCTGTCCGCGGTGCTGAACCGGACGCGCCGCCGCGAGGGCAAATGGGCTCCTATAACCTGCCCTCTCCTCCTTTACGCCCTCGTTCTAGCTCTCCTTCACTCTGTGATTCTTGCCCCCTCCTGCGTTTATTTCCCCCTTTTGTCTTTCCTTAGAACTCGCGTCCTGTACACAGGTGTGTATGTGTGTGTGTGTGTGTGTATAATCAAAGAACAAAACAATTGATTAAAAACGGTGTCTTCTCCTTTCTTCCCAAATAAATGACGAAAGAAAGGTTTATTGAAAATGTACTCTAAAACAGATACAAATAGCTATCCCGACCCCCAAAGAAGTGGAAATTCATGCTTAAAACAATAGAACGAAGCATATACAAATATCATGAATCTGTCCTTTGATTTATTCTGAAGAAGAGGTAAGGGGTTTAGAATATTTAATTCCAGGAATATCCTATCCTTGGCATCTTAACTTCTTGAGTGGGAAAATATAAGAGCTGGGAGGATTGGTGGTCAAAGATGAAGGTGAACAGGCTAGGGAGCTTGCCTGTGAGTCAATAGATGGCTTATGAGGGTGAAAGCGATGGACATTAAGTTGCCTTAACCCTTTGAGGAAAAGATGAGATCTGTAAGGATAACAATCTCCTGGATTATTGACAGGGAAACGATTCCCTTTGAAAGTTTGGGTACAAAAGCGTTAATCTGGTTCTTCATTTTCTAAATGTGCGCGGTGTTATCTAGACTTCTGGCATGGTGTATAACCAAGCATTGATTCCTCTGCTCATATTTGTATGCAGCACTTGTCTAAAGAAGTTTGTGCAGGGGAGAAAAAATTACATACTCCCTCGAAGGGGGGCACACCCATTTTAGTGCACACAGAAGTATACACAATCCCTCTGGCATCTCATAGATACACTGCCTCCCAGAGAGCCCAGATGCCCTGGGGCCACCTCTTCATTTGGTCCGCTCAGCACCCTCCAAGCCTCCCCACCAGCTAAGCCCAGTTGTCAGCTAGGCCCAGTTGTTAGCATCACCAATACCTATGGAGAGGGGTCCTTGAGAATTCAATGGAATAGATTCATTCCTTTCCCCACCTGGACATTCTAGAGATAATTTGCCCATAAAGGCAGAGGAACTAGAATTCTCAAACGAGAGTGATTTGTAATAAGAGGTTGCATTTTGGGCTTGAGGTGATGGTACCCCAGTTCTTCCACACCCTGACTGTTATCTTCTCACCAAAACACTCAGAGATCTTTTATTAAGGCCATTGCAGTCATCCCTTTGGATCATATACCTTTCAACCTCTTGGAATGCAGAACCTCATCGTGCTAGGAGAGAAACCCTGCCCTTGGGTGGGTGAAGGAGAAATGAAAAAAAAAAAAGCGCGCCACTTATTGAATGACCATTACGTACATCTGATTCCTTGATCTTCATTGCAACTCTGAAAAGTGAGAGATATTTATCATGGCTTCATTTTACAGGTGATGAAATAGAGGCTCAGAAATGTTCATTAAGTTGCTTATGGTTACACAGTGAAGACCTGTGATTTTAACCCAGGTCTCATTGGTTATGGGGCCTGTGCTTGCTCTAGGGGGCCACACTGACAGTTATACAGGGGATATTCCAGTGTTTACTCTGCTAAATGTCTTTTGTACAATCCCTTTGGATTTCCAGGCCATTATGGCCCATGGTCTGGATTTGGAAGTTGGTTTAAACCCTAAATGTGAATGCAAGAAATTAGAATGAAGAGGAAACAGGATTCTTCCTTCATGTGGGTTGGGTGGGTGTTTCACAAAATAAGAATAGTTTTCCATGAAAAGCGTCCTGGACCATCTCCTAAACCCATGCCTAAGAGTCATTCTTGATTCCCCCTTTCTTTCCTGCCTCGTATCCGATCCAACAGCAAGTCAGTTAACTCTGCCTCCAGATATATTCCAACCCATCTACTTCTCATCTTCTTCCCTGTTACCTCCCTAGTCTAAGCCACCATCATCTCATCTGTTTTATAGCAATAGCCTCCGGACTAGCCTCCCTGTTTCTTCTATCCTTGCCCTCCTCTGCAATCCATTCTCTACTCCATAACTAAAGTTATATTTTAAAATCATAAATCAGATCTTGTCATTCTCCTGCTTTTAACTCTCCAACGACTCCCCAATGCACTTAGAATAAAATCCATATTCCTCACCGCGATCTGCAGGGGCCTTTGTGATTGGCTCCTGCCCACCTTTTGTAACACACCCCCTCCCCTTCGGTGCCCCACCTTGTTTAGCCTCACACACTCCTAGTTTTTCTCACCTAAAGACCTTTGTGCTTGGTTTGTCCTTTTGCCTCCAGATCCTTACAAGTTTGGCTCTTTCTTGCCACTGAGGTCTCAGCTCAAATGTCAACTTCTCAAAGAAGTCTTTCCTGACCATCTGATCTAAAAGCACCCCATCCCCGGTGACTCTCTAGTCCACCTCTCTGTCTGTTTTCTTTGTAACCCTCATCAATACTCAGAATTATCCTATTTATATGTTTAGGTGCATATTGTCTATCTTCCTTAATAAAATATCAGTTCCATGAGGGCAGAGACTGTGTTTGTCTTGTTCACTGTTGAATCCCCAGCGCCCAGCTCAGTAACTGGAACATAGCTGTTCAATACGTATTTGTTGACTGAATGAATAATGAAGGCGTACACAGACGACGGGAGAGCTACAGAAATGAATGGAGATGGATGGGCAAAGCTGAGAAGGGACTGAACTTTATTCGCCTATCTTCTGGGCTCTGCAAATGGAGCTGCTGGCTGGGTGGGTTCCCAGCTTGGAAAAAGGAAGTAAGAAAAGTTTGCCCAAGGACCCCAAGGGAGTGTAGTCTTTGCAGACTAGATATCAAGTCAGGATGGAGAAATGGACCTTTGACCTTGGAGAGTGATTTTTATTTGTTCTTGTTGGGTCTGAAACCTTCACTTGGTTACAAACAAAAGGCTGATGATGGAAAAACACAGCAAACCAGGAATTTGTCTAAGTTACAAAATCTTTTTCTTTCTTTCTTTCTTTTTTTAAAAAAAAAATCTAACCAGTCCCACTTGCAGGGAAAGTAATACAGTGTCGTGTTATCAGTTCAGACTCTGGAGCCCAATTCCCCAGGGTTAGAATCTGGCTCCACCGTTTACAGGCTGTGTGATATAGGGTAAGTCATCTAGCCTCTCTGTTCTTCAGTTTCCTCATCTGTGGAATAAGGGTAAAAGAGTATACCTGTCTCAGGGAGTGGCCATGTGGGATGGTTTTAGTCTGTTTTCCTTGTGTCAGAGCTTGGTATAGGAGAGGAAAAGGGGCGCAGAGCATGTTTGGGGAGGTGGGTTTGGGGAGGTGATGGGGCAAAGCGACTGAGTTACAAAGGGAAAAAGATGAGACTCACCTTCCAAAATCTCATTTTCTTCTTCAAGAGCTCTTCTCTTGTCTGTCAAGGTAGAAGAGGGTCTGAAATTAGAGGGCTTGGCTGAGTCCTAACTCCAATGTTGACCAGCTCAGTCATGGCAGGTAGGAACTCTCAGCTTCTCTGAGCCTCAGTCTGCTCATCTGTAAAGTGGGGCAATAATTGTGCCTGCCTCATAGGGTTTCCTGGAGCATTGGGGGAGATGTTTGGGAAACTGGAAAACAGTAGATGGCTGCTATTACTGGGCCTTATTCGGGGGTGGGGGGAACTAATTTCTTTATTCTTTACAAAGTGTCTCCTTGAGCTGGTAAAAGTGAGTGAATCCATTTTGTTGGGCCCTGGAATAGATAGAGTAGGAGCTGAGGGTTATCTTCTTGGAGAAAAGGGGAAATAATTATGTGCTTGGAGTCATTAAAGGGCCTTCCAATATCCAATCCCAGAGCTGGAGCTGGCCCTGCTTCAGACAGAGCTGGTTCCCAGAGGCATTATCTGGACCACTGTGGTCACTGTCACCCTTCAGGGGGAACCATCCTTTACATGATAGAAGTGCTCTACAAGATGTGTCTCCATCCCATGATGGCCAAGGTCACTAGATGTTAAATGCACTACTGGAATGTGACTTTAAGGTAATTCTCCTGGCCAGTAATCCTTTTGTTAAGTTAATGATCACTCCCTCATCTGTAAGCATTAAAAAGTCATTGAATCTTTTTAGGTGTCTGATATTTTGCTACGCAGTGAGATGATTCATAGAAAACACAGCACCTTTAGGCATTCTCAGAACAGTGTTAGGACCGAGGGGCTTTATTAGCCCCATTTTACAGATGAAGAAAGGAAGAGAGGGGAGTCACACAGCTAGTAAGTGTCAGAACCAGCCCAGATTTGTTCCTGGATCTGATGACTGACCATGATGTAAATGTACCTTTCCTTTTTTTTTT
This sequence comes from Mesoplodon bidens, assembly GCF_964165515.1. Lineage (NCBI taxonomy): Eukaryota > Metazoa > Chordata > Mammalia > Artiodactyla > Ziphiidae > Mesoplodon > Mesoplodon bidens. Next base: position 15,451,255 of record NC_138169.1, on the reverse strand, counting down.
TTTTTTTTGTAATAGTTTTAAACAGAAACTGTCACAATATAATATGGACTATCTGTAAAAGCCTTCTGTAGAGGGATGCAAAAATATTAGTTGTGAATAGAGCAGAAATACTTAAAATGGGGCCCAGCCCTGAAAGCCATACTTCTTTCAATGTGGTTGCCCTGTTGGTGTACCTAAGAGACACATAGTTGAAAAGATCACATAATGATGACACTAAAGTGGGACGGTGTCTCCCTTTCTCAGAGGACCTTCCAAGGCAGTTTTCTTCTTGAGTTCTTCTCTCTTTGGCTGACTGCGTACACCTCCCATTTTTCATTCAGCATTCTCGTGTTGGCCATCCTTACTGGAGACCCCAGGACCTGGTAAGCTTGGTGGGGGGCCGGGGTTGAGGCTGAGCTGTATTCATCCCTGTCCCCTCCTTCTCATGGTTGTCTTATATCAGGTTTTGATAAAGGCGTTCTGAATGAGTGAATGAAGAGCCAGATGACCCTAAAGCACTTTGTAACGACCCCGCATCATAAGTCATCTGCTGATACAAATAGATCAGGGTTTATCCACCTTGGCACTCTGTACATTTGGGGCTGGGTCATTCTTCATTGGGTGGGGGACTGTCTTGTGCATAGGAGGATGCTTAGTGGTATCTCCAGCCTCTACCCACCAGATGCCACGAGCGCTTCCCCCTGCAAGTTATGACCACCAAAGGTGTCTTTAGATATGTCCTCTGGGGTACAAAAATCACCCCTGCTTGAGAACCTCTGATCTCAAACCAGATCTGCCAGACCTCCTCAAGACCCAGGGTTCCAGAACCTACCCTTTTTCTCCTTGAACAAAACACAGTGATGCTGAGCCTCTGCTATGGACCAGACCTGTCCTGGTCTGGGTGGTGGTGTTGATAAAGGTAAATTAGATGTATGCAAAGAGCCTCCTTCATTCGCTCGTTTGATAAACATGTGTTGGACTCCTACTGTGCCAGAGGCTGCAGTTACCATATGAACGAGCACCCCTTTTCCCCTGGCTCCTAAACTTCTCTCAACCTAGCAGGGGAGACCTGCCATCAACTTGAATTTCCATACGATGTCTACATGTGACTATGGACACATAGGAAGAGTAAGAACTCTGTTGCCTGTTCGTTTGTTTGTTTGTTCACTCATTCATTCATTCATTCATTCATTTCCCACAAAGTGTATCAAACTGGGTGCTTTGGGCTTAGTTACTTAATCTCTCTGAGGTTCACTTTTCTTATTCGCAAACTAGGAAAAATAATAATGATAAAAGAAATGAATAAGTTCATGAAGTTGTTGTGAAGATTGGATGAGATGATAAGTGTAATGTGCTTAGCACAGTGCCTGGCACAAGGCAAGTGCCCAAAGAAATATTAAGTAATAAGAAGAATAGGGCTCCCCTGGTGGCGCAGTGGTTGAGAGTCCGCCTGCCGATGCAGGGGACACGGGTTCGTGCCGCGGTCTGGGAAGATCCCACATGCCGCGGAGCGGCTGGCCCCGTGAGCCATGGCCGCTGAGCCTGCGCGTCCGGAGCCTGTGCTCCGCAACCAGAGAGGCCACAGCAGTGAGAGGCCCGCGTACCGAAAAAAAAAAAAAAAAAAAAAAGAAGAACAGTACAGATTTGTTGAATAATTGTTTGGAATGAGTGCATGAGAGTGCCTTGTCTACGAAAAGCAATCAATAAATACTTACAGAATAGAATCATGTGCCCTTTTAAGAAGAATAAGGAGTGATCTCTCAGAGTAAAAGAGGAGGGTGTAAGGTCTCTTACCTGGACCAGATCCCTGGGGCTACTAGATGTGATCTGTTAGGGATCAAGTCCCCCCGCCCCGCCACCTTTTTTTCCCCCCTAAAGCCAGCAGGTATCTCTGCTCTCCCTTTCTTTTCTCTCTTTCTACCCATCACTGTTAACCTGGGTGTCTGTTTCTCCTTCCTCTTCTGGGAAGCCCCCTTTACATCAGTGGTTCTCAATCGGGGGTGATTTTGTCCCCCAAGGGAAGTTTGGGAATATCTGGAGATGTGTTTGGCTGACGCAACTGGATGGAATTTGCTAGCCGTGGGTGGAGGCCAGGGACGCTGCTACACATCCTACAATGCACAGGACCGTCTCCTCCAACCCCAGAATTATTCTGCTGAAAGTCTCAGTAGTGTGGAGGTGGAGAAACTCTGCCTTACCTTCTGAGGCTGGCAGGAAGCTCCCATTCCTCTGCCAAGGGTTATGGCCCTGATGCCCCAATCCCTGCACTAAAGGCCCCCACTGGGGGAGGGGTGTCATGCTCAGCCAGGCTCCGCCCACTCCCTCCTGAACCAGTGGGGAGTCCCCTGCTGGTCAAGGTCTCAGGGCCAGTGCATGGGCTTCTCCGGAGGCCTCTCCTGGTAAGCAAGTGTTTATGGAAACTTCTCAGAGCCTCTTTGCCTTTCTCCTTCTCTCCAGGAGGCTTTGACTTTTCTGAGGTCTCATGAAACCAGACCTGAGAAGGCTTTGTTTTTAAAGATGCCGTCGGGTCCCTCTCTAGAGAGAGCTGATCCAGCAATTGCACGTGGCTCTCAGCCACACCATGTCCCTGCGGAATCTTGCAGGAGAGGTCAGGGCAGAGGTAACCAGGTGGTCTGGGAACAGATGCCTGTGAGTTTTAAGAGGCACCAGAAGTCTTGTGGTCTAAAAGATCTCCCAGGGACCTAGGTTCGATCCCTGGTAGGGGAACTTAGAGCCCACAAGCCGTGGGGGGTGGGGTGGCGGCCAAAAATAAATAAATAAATAAATAAATAAAACCCTCTGGACTTCCCTGGCGGTCCAGTGGTTAGGACTCAGTGCTTTCACTGCCAGGGGCCCGGGTTGGATCCCTGGTCAGGGAGCTAAGATTCCACAAGCCACACAGCACGGAAAAAGGAAAAAACAACTGCCCCTCCCCCCCAAAAAACAACCAACTAACCAAACAAACAAAAAATCCCCAAACCGAAAACCAACCAAACAAAAAAACTGTAAAAGATCTCCAGCCTTGTCTGTTTCAGTGCAAAGCATTCCCACCATTATCATTATTCCTCCAGGGTCTTTTGAGAAATAAACAGTGGCAACAACTTATATGGAGATTGCGTGTGCTGGGAACTGTGCAAAGCACTTAATGTGTGTCTTCAGGGTAGGTGCTATTATTCCACCCATTTTGCAGATGGGAAACTGAGGCACAGGGAGGTTAAGCAACTTCTCCAGGATTTTATGACCTGTAACTTGCAAAGCCAAGATTGAGCCTCAAGATGTCTGAGGCTAACTCACCAAGACACTTTTCCAACAGAGATGTTTTTATTTGATTAATCTCATGCTGCCTGACTCTGCCACTCTCTTGCTGCGTGAGGTTGGGGGAGTCATTCTACCTCTCCGGGCATGAGTCTGTGAGGTGGAGCTGGTGAATCAACCACCCCGAGCCCACATGGACTTGGACTGGGGTGTTTTTATTTGAATTGATCATTCTCCACTGTAGACAGTGGCAGCCCTTTCTGTGCTCTGATCTCAACCATGTTTGAAGAGAAGAGAGTAGAAACTGGCAGTGTCCTGCCCCTCTTGGTGATGGCAGTGATTCTTTTCATGTGAATTCTGACTGCTTAAATTTCAAGCCCTTCCTTCTATTGTTACTACAGTTTTATAGACATCCAAGGCCTGGAGAAGATGGCTGCCTTGGTATTCCCCACATGGTGGCAAAGAGGGCAGGGATAGAAACCCAGATTTCCAAAGGGAAATTCAGGGTTGTGGGCATTATTCAGTCAGTGGTTTGTTTCTCCCCCCACTCCAACAATTTCTCCTTTTGCACCTCATCGAAGGATCAAAATGAATCAGCAGACATTTACTGAGCTTCCTCGGAGGTCGAGGCACTTTGTGCGGGGCTGGGGAGCAGGAATATGAATCAGACCCAGCTCTTGCCCCAGGAGTTCAGTGAAGAAGATTAAATATGAAACCAGGAAAAGATACAAAGTGCCCCGGGAAGGAAGAGTTTGCGGTGACCAGGCTCATCGGTGTAGATAAATAGAGTGATTGCTGACTGTACATGTTCCCTGAAGAAATTGAGAAGCGAGGGAGAATAGGAATTTCAGTTTCTGCTCCAATGAAAAAACGCCCTGCCCTTTCCTAGTTATGAGACTGTGGGCCGGTCTCTTTACCCTTCTACACTCTTCATGGCTTTTCTAATCTGAGACCCTCAAAGGTCCTCAGAGGCAAACTTTGGAGAGCGTAGGGAGAGGGAAGATTGGCCAGTGTTGAGGACAAGCCACACAGCATCGGGAGGCCTGATTCTGCCTTTGGATTTGCTATGTGGCCTTGGGAAAGTTCCTGAACCTCTCTGTTGCACCCCTCAGTCTTTGAATTGGGAGTCCTGTGTCCCCAGCCTAATTTGCCTAGACTGGAGCTTCCTGGAGAACTATGCTGGAGCTGTCTGCGGCGTGATGATTAATATTTGGCAGACACAGAGCTCTGTTTCCTTTTGAGAGCAAATTGATTATGGACAGGGGGAGGCTGACCAGAAACCCACGAATGGGGAGCCCGGGTGGGGGTCATGGGGAGGGCTTGGTGCAGTTGGCCCATGGGGATTTAATGTTGTCTTCCATCATTGCTGTCGCCTAGGGCTTGTCCCCGGGAGAGATGGAAACCTCACCAACAAATAGATAGTTGTCCTCTGAGCCTGGGTTTATGAGTACAAGTCTGGAGAGAGAACTCAGCAATGAGTCCATCAACAAGCATCTGTTAGGAGAAAATGATGTGTCAGGCATTGAGTGCCGTTTGGTGTGGATGCAAAGGTCTTCAAGGATCTCATAGCTTCTTCCAGGATCTCATAACTTAAGGAGAGGACACCAAATGTGAGCCCCATCTACTCAACTATCCTCAGACCCCCTCCCTGCCATGCCTGCTGCCTCTCTGGCCACTGCATCTGTCCAGCTCCCTGAGCCAGAAACCATGCTGGTACTTCCTCTCTCACTCCCCTTCTAATCTCTCCCAGATCCTGCTTCTTCTCTCTCTTTCACGTCTCTCTCCTACTCACGGCCAGACCTTAGTTCAGGCCAGAACCTTTTCTTTCCAGAACACGCTGCTCCCATCCCACCTCCTCCAATTCATTCTCCATGTCCCAGCCAGAGGAATTTTGTTGTTGAACAAAATTGACGAGGTTACTCCCATGCTTAAAACCTTCCAGGTGGGGCTTCCCTGGTGGCGCGGTGGTTAAGAATCCGCCTGCCAATGCAGGGGACATGGGTTTGACCCCTGGTCTGGGAAGACCCCACGTGCTGCGGAGCAACTAAGCCCGTGTGCCACAACTACTGAGCCTGCGCTCTACAGCCCGTGCTCCGCAACAAGAGAAGCCACCGCAATGAGAAGCCCGCGCACCGCAATGAAGACCCAATGCAGCCAAAAATAAATTTTAAAAATAAATTAATTAAAAAACAAAAACAAAAAAAACCTTCCAGGTGCTCCCTCATTGCTGCCAGGACAAAACCCAAATGCTTTGGTTGGTTTCCAAGCCCCCGGCCCCCTGCCCTCCTCACCTCTTGCCCCCTCCCTCCCTACAGTCCACCTGTCCTGAGCTTTGACTGGATTTGCCAACATGCTCTCTCCCTTCTGAGCCTTTTATTTGACTGCTCTTCCTTCCCCACTGACACCTGCCTATCTCACCTTTCACGTCCTCCTGGACGTGTTTCTTTCCAGGAATCTGTATACTCCCACAACCCCCTTGTCTGTTTGCCCACAGGGCTCTGAGCTCATTGTGGGCTGGGGATTGTCCATAGCATTCAGCCCAGTGTGTGGCTCATAGTAGGTGCTCAGTTAATAGCTACTGAATGAATGAATGCCAAAGTGCCAACAACCAGTGATCAGGCATTTTTAGGAGGTGGGGAATCTGAAGATTTTGTGGGGAATTGTGTTTTTTAAATCAATGTGTAATGAACTGTGCATGTTTAAAATGTACAAGTTGATGAGTTTTGACATATGTATACACCACTGAAGCCATCACCACAATCAAGGTAGTGAACATATCCAACATTCTGAAAGTCACCTCAGGTCCCCTGGTAATCCGTTCTTTCTCTTCCCCTGCTCCCTGTCCCTAGGTAACCACGGATCTGCTTTCTGCCACTATGGATAAGTTTGCACTAAAAATTTTTTTTATAAATTTATAAATCATACAGTATGCATTCTTTTGTATCTGGCTCCTTTCATTCAGCGTAAAGGGGGAATTGGTTTTGAGTTGTGCTATGAAGGATGGAGGTGTGACTTAGAGAGGAAGCAGAGAGAAGAGACTAGTGTGAAGAAAAATTCAAAGGTAGAAAAATGCAAGGTACCTAGACTGGGCTGGATCAAGGGTCACTCACTCATTCATTCATCCAATATTTTTTGAGCTCCAACTATGTACTAAGCACTGTGCTAAGTGCAGAGCTAGAATGTGTGTGTGTGGGTGGGGTCTTCTTGATCCTCTGGATTCATTTTCCATCCTTCTCCACCTGCTCTGTGTTCCAGGAGGCTGACCCGTGTGGACACGACATCCCTGGGCTCTCTTCCCTCTGACTTCAGGTTGGACTTGGCCAGGGGGATCCCTGGCAGGAGGTCAGAGGGACGCCGGGCAGCTATTCCTCTGGCCTCCTCTTTGGAGCCACAGCTCCCGAGAGCGACTGTCTGTACTGCCTGACAAGCCAACACCCCAGTTGTTTCTCTGGCATGTTGACAAAAGCTGATGCTCACCTCTTGAAATCTTGGTAAAAAAAGCTCTAAAAAATGGTCTGGGGGTAGCGATGGGTTGTTTTCCAGAGTCCTCACCCCTTAGCATCCTGGGAGTCTCCTTGGATGACACTAGACTTGTGGCCTCCCAGGGAGAACTTGGTGTAACTTCCAAACCTAACTCACTCCAAGACCTTCCCACAGCGGTTTCTGGGAACTGAGGTCCTAGTCTCACCCGCATGAACAATTTCCAAATGGTCAGAAAGATATTTCTGAATTTGCACCCAGCCCTGTTTTGATCAACACACTCCTCCCAACAACACAGCTAGGACTTGGTGTTGAAAATTCCCGAATTGGAAGCAACAGTCCCTTACTCTGTCTTTTACAGAACCAAGTGTTTGATTGGTCGAGCTCACCTGAGGTTTGTCATAAAGATGGTCTGTGACCCCCTGGGTGGACTTCACAGACAAGGACACACATTTTCTTTTCTTCTTTGGAACCAGACTAGCATCTTGAAGAAAGATGCTTTCATCCCTGCATTTTCTGTGACTTTCACTTCTCATGACTTATTATCCTTCTAGACCATAAAGAAATGTGTTTTCAGTTTTAGGGGTGGTGTGATGTGGGAGGAGAGAGATCGCCCATAAATGCCTGTTAGTTTGAATAGGGTTGTTTCTTGAATACTTTTCTCCCTGATTATGGAAGGAATCCAAGTTCATGGTGGAACATTTTGGAGATGAAGCCAGATGTCAAAGAATAATAAATGGGAAGTGTCTAATCCAGAACAGGCTTACTTCAATTAAATCCCGGTCCTCCCTCAGGAGAAGGGAAACTTAGAAATGGGACTTGTTGAGGAGTCTTGGGAGGTGAAGGGTTTTGAGGGGCTATGGTTTGATGAAGGAATTAGGTCTGTTCAGAGGGGACTTGAGGGTTGGATAAGGGTCGGTGGGTGGAAGCTATGGGGAGGCAGATTTAGTATCCAAAGAAGGTCAATCCTGCCAACTGTTAGGTCTGTTGAAAGAGGGAATGAGTCTCCCCATCATGGAGGGTGTGCAAGAAAAGGTTGACAGGATGTAGAGGGGATTCCAACAGTGACCAAACCAGACCGCTGGCTCCCAAACACCCACAGACTGGACGCATCAGAATCACTGGGGCATTTGCTGAAAACCCAGACTCATTCATTCATGTACGCAATTGATGTTTATTGAGCACCTACTATGTGCCAGGGACTGGGCTTGGCAGTGAGGCCACTATAATGACAGGACAGATGAGATCCTGGCTCCCACGTAACTCCCATTCTAGTCGGGGACACAGGCGATAAGACATAATAAATAAGGTACCTTCTTTGTGTTGTGATCAGTGCTCCAAAGTTAACCAACTCAGGTCATTGATGGAGAGCAACAGGGGTGGCAGACCCGCTTTATATTTAGGCTTCAGGGGTTGACATATAAGCTGAGACAAATGAGCCAGCCTTGGGAAGATCCAGGGAGAGCGTTCCTGACAGAAGAGAGGAGCGCTGAGGTGGGGGCTTGCTAAGAGGTTGTTAGCAGGGGATGGTGTGGGCACGGGCCAGATGGCGTGGCATCCTTCGAGGAGTCTGGATTTTATCTACCTGCAGTGGAGTCATCAGAAACCCCCTGGAGGTGGTGGGGCTGGAGGACCCACTTTTTCAATCTGTTTTCCTGGTGATTTTGAAATGCACCCAGTTTACTCTTGTCTGCAGACAAGAGGACCTTTGAGGCATCTCCGTATGCTAACTGTCTTTCTCTTCCTCACTACTCCTGTCCCCAAGGTACCCAGCACCTCTGGAATGAGCTACAGGGAATCTGGAGTATTGTCCTTGTTTCTTCTCACCCCCCACCCCCTGCTATCTCTGTTCTTCCAGAGAAGACTTTTAAAATAGGGAACGAGCCATGAAATCGGAAATGAATAGGACTTGGGGTGACCTACTGTGTCCAGCTCCTTCTGGCCGGGAGTTCTAGGAAGACTTTCCTGCAAACCAGAGCTGGGCAGAGTGGTACTCTTCTTGGGTGAGGGTCTGGACAGGTGGGTGGCAGGACCAGCCGGTGCGAAATGGAAATGAGGGACCCCTTGCTCAACAATTATTAAGAATTTCAGGGCTTCTCTGTTGGCGCAGTGGTTAAGAATCCACCTGCCAATGCAGGGGACACAGGTTTGAGCCCTGGTCCGGGATGATCCCACATACCGCGGAGCAACAAAGCTCGTGCACCACAGCTACTGAGCCTGCGCTCTAGAGCCCGTGAGCCACAACTATCGAGCCTGTGTGCCACAACTACTGAAGCCTGCGCACCTAGAGCCCGTGCTCCACACAACAGAAGCCACCGCAATGAGAAGCCCGTGCACTGCAATGAAGAATAGCCCCCGCTCTCCGCAACTAGAGAAAGCCTGCGTGCAGCAACGAAAACCCAACGCAGCCAAAAATAATAATAATAATAAAAAAAAAAGAATTTCAGGATGGCGACAGCAGAGCATCAAATCAAGTGCGGGGCCCTGTGGGACTTCACAGGTTGCCGGCCCATGAAGCCCATCCGGGAGGGAGGAGATAAAAGGAGGAGGAAATGAGAAAAGAAGAAGAAAGTGGGAGAGGGGTGGGGGAAAGAGGAGCAGGGAGCAAAAGGGAGAAGGAAGGAGGGAATCCGGGGCTGGTGATCCGTGGCCTGGCACAGTGACCCCTGCTCAGTAGTGTTTATGGAGGAATTTCTGCTACCAGGCAGCGGACAAACCTTTACTTACCTTACGCCAGTGAATCCTCCCGACAACCCCTGAAGTAGGTGTTCTTATGATTCCCACTCAACAGATGAGACAAGTGAGGCTCAGAGAGGTAAGGTCACGAACCCAAGGTCACGCGCTGGGAGAGGCAGACCTGGAATCTGAACACAGGTTCCCAGAACTGGAACCCACACTCCCAGCCACTGCTCTACTCAAGTCCCCGAGGCCAGATGTTTCACAGGGAAGGGTGTGGGGGGCAAAGACCTGGGTTTCAGCCCTGGTTCTAATAGGGCTGCTGAGACTGGTCACTACAGTCTCTCGCTTGGACAAAGGCAGTAGCCTTCACACTGCCATCTTTGCCCCTTTCATTCTCTACTCAAAAGTGTTTTTTATTTAATTTTTTTGGCTGCTCCGCGTGGGCTGTGGGATCTTAGTTCCCCAGCCAGGGATAGAACCCTAACCCCCTGCAGCAGAAGCATGGAGTCTTAACCACTGGACTGCCATGGAAGTCCCCAAAAGTGTTTTTTTTAAAAAATTGTTATTATTATTAAAACTTGCCATTTTAACCATTTTTCAGGGTACAATTCAGTGTCACTGATGTTATGCCATCATCATGAGTATCTATTTTCAAAACTTCATCACTCCAAACGTGAAGTCTGTTCCCTTTAAGCAATGACTGCCCCCGCCCCCGCCCTCACCCAGCTCCCGGTAACCTCTGTTCTCTTTGTCTCTATGGATTTGACTATTGCAGATACTTCGTGTAAGTGGGATCATACAACATCTGTCCTTTGTGTCTGGCTTCTTTCACTTAGCGTCATGTTTCTGAGGTTCATCCAGGTTGTAGCCTGTGTCAGTGCTTCACCCCTTTTTATGGCTCCATGTTAGTTATTCCATTGTCTGGCCCGACTACATCTGTTTATTCATTTGTTGATGGACACTCAGGTGGTTGCCACCTTTTGGTGATTGTGAATAGGGCTGCAGCGAACATTTACGTTCAAGAATCTGAATCCCTGCTTTCAATTCTTTTGAACACATACCCAGGAGGTGGTGATGTTTTTAGTGTAAGTCAGATCCTATCACTTCCCATCTGGGAGCTGTCGGTGATGGTGGCTCCCATCACACTCGAATAAAATCCAAGCTGCTTATGTGACCCGTCTCCTCCCTGCCCCCGACCTCATTCCCCACCCCTCTCCTCTCACCCCTTCTGCTCCTGCCACTTCCATCTCCATGCTGCCCATCACACCCCTGCACATTCCCGGCTCCGGGCCTTTGCACCGGCTGTTCCCTCTGGCTTTTTTTTTTTAATTTTTGGCTGCGTTGGATCTTCATTGCTGTGTGCGGAATTTCTCTAGTTGTGGCCAGCGGAGGCTACTCTTCGTTGAGGTGGGCGGGCTTCTCCTTGCGGTGGCTTCTCTTGTTGCAGTGCGAGGGCGCTAGGGCACGTGGGCTTCAGTAGTTGTGGCTCGTGGGCTCTAGAGCGCAGGCTCGGTAGTTGTGACGTACGTGCTTAGTTGCTCAGCAGCATGTGGGATCTCCCTGGACCAGGGATGGAATCCGTGTCCTCTGCATTGGCAGGTGGATTCTTAACCACTGCGCCACCAGGGAAGTCCCTCCCTCTGCTTTTAAATCCACTAGCCCCGGGGACTTCCCTGGTGGTCCAGTGGCTAAGACTCCGCGCTCCCAATGCAGGGAGCCCGGGTTCGACCCCGGGTCAGGGAACTAGATCCCATATGCCGCAACTAAGAGTTTGCATGCCCCAACTAAAGATGCCGCATGCTGCAACGAAGATCCTGAGTGCCGCAACTAAGACCCGCGCAGCCAAAAAAAAAAAAAAATCCACTAACCCTAGATACTCATGGGGCTCGGCCCTGCTTCAGTTAGAACTTGGCTCAGATGTCACCTTTCCAGAGAGGTCCTCCCTGATCCTTGTCTAGAGCAGCTCCCACCCCTTCCCATCTCACCACATCCCCTTGTGTTGTGCTCTTTTTTTTTTTTTTTTTTTTTTTGCGGTACGCGGGCCTCTCACTGTTGTGGCCTCTCCCATTGCGGAGCACAGGCTCCGGACGCGCAGGCTCAGCGGCCATGGCTCACGGGCCCAGCTGCTCCGCGGCATGTGGGATCTTCCCGGACCGGGGCACGAACCCGTGTCCCCTGCATCGGCAGGCGGACTCTCAACCACTGCGCCATGAGGGAAGCCCTGTCCTGTGCTCTTTACAGCACCTACTACTCCTTACAAGTCCATACCCCTATCTCACCTACTACAGTGTCAGTTCCAGGTCCATCGCTGTATCTACAGGCTTAGCCTGGTATCCGGCATGAGGGACCCACTCATTGAATATTAGGATGCACCATTTGAATTTGCTGATATTTGACTATTGTTGACCTTGCAAAAATGGCAATTCCAAGTGGGTCCACCTAATCTTGAATGAATGAATGAACAAATGCATTTCTCCTCTCTGAGCCTCCACCTTCTCATCTGTAAGGTGGGGGCAGTAATCACTGGGAGGGGGACAGGATTTGAGTCCAGCCCCCCCAGGAGTTGCTGTGGCTACCCCTCCATGCAGAAGGGGCCGGCGTCCATGGGAGGCCCTGCAGCTGGAGATACAGGCATGATGAATGGATCGTGGAATAGGTCCTAGGAGGGGACCGAAAGGATGGGAATGACACTATTTAGCTGAGGAATGACCTCCTGACACGCTTCAAATAAATGCAGCCTTGTTGTAGAGACCGGGAGGCAGCTGCTTCTGTGGCTTCTGCCTCTGATTCTGGCATAAGAGAATAAAAGGGACTGGAATTGTGTGCGCGTGTGCGTGCGTGTGCAGGCGTGTGCAGGCATATGCACAGGAGAGTGTTTCTGTGTGTGTCAATCTGTGTGTCCATGTGTATATACGTGTGTCTCTGTGTGTCTGTCTTCTTTGTGTGTCTTTATGTCTTTGAGTGTGTGCATGAGTACCTGTCTGTATTGTGTGTGTCTGAGCATGTCTGTCTATGGGTCTGTCTTTATGTGTCTGTCTTTCTGTGCTTCTGTATGTCTTTGTGTTTGTGTGTATAAATGTGTCTATCTTTATGTGTGTCTATCTGTGTGTGTCTTTGCGTGTGTGTGTCTGTCTCTGTGTGAGTGTGCAGGTGAGGGTGAGAACTGCCTGGATGCCCAAAGGAAGCTTCTTTGCATCCCCTGAGCTGTTTACGTTCCAATTTAATTAAAAATTCACTGGCTGACCATCTACTGTGTTCCAGGCACCGTATTGCTGGGAGTGACCTGAGAGTAAAACCAAAACCAAAACATCTGGTTAGCAAAGCGCGTGCCCCTTGGAGTCTGACCAGCAAGTTGTGAACACAACAGTTAGTAATCAACCACTAACTGGGTGTCTCAAGTACTTTATGTGGATGTTTTAAAATTGCGTTTCTACTCCTACGAAGTGGAACTATCAACATTCCTACTTTGCATATGGGGAAAATGAGGCACAGAGAGGGGAATTTACTTGCCCAAGGTCACACAGCAAGTGAATGGTGAGATGCAGGGGGAGGTGATCAAACCCAAGAAGTTGGATTCTACAACTCACATTCTTTTTTATTTACACTCAAGATCTTAACTGATTGACAATAAGAGCAACCATTGGGGAGAATTTGTTATTCCTGGTTTGGAAGGACAGTTAAAAACAATCCCCCCACCACCCGCCTGTCCCCAGAACTAGGCAATAAAGTTACACACAGTTGCCCCAAGGGCTGCACAGGAGCCCACCGCTCACAGGCAGGAGTGAGGGGACCCACGGGGCTGGGGTATCTGGGGGAAGGGCCCCCATTTACTCCTTCCAGGCAGCATCCCTCACTGGAGATGCTGGGGAGAAGCGCCAGGCGGGAGATGTCAGCGGGCCAGTCCCGAGCCAGTGCTTAGGCCAGGTGGAGGCAGGAGGGAATTTCAGCTCACAGGACGGGGCCTTTTATAGAGTGGTCCAAAGACGACCGGTAACCACGTCGCCAGGGATACAAGCTAAAGATTCAGATTCCTGGGCCCACCCCAGACCTACAGCAGCAGAGTCTCAGGGAATGGGGCAGGAATCTGTATTTTAACAAAGGTGTCAGGTGAGTCTTACATTCACTTATGTCAGAACCACAAACATTTGGGGTGTGGGGAGAATCTGAGGGAGGTTAGGTAGTGCCAGATCATTGATGGCCTTGAATGCTATATGACATTTGGACTTTGTCCCGAGGGCCACAGGGAGCCATCAAAGGTGTTTGAGTAGGAGAGGGCCTGGTTTATTTCTCTGGTGGCAGAGTGAAGGCCGGTTGGAAAGAAATAAGGCAGCAGGCACGGAGAACTGATATAGGACATGGGTGCAACAATTCATGTGGGAAATAATGGGACCTGAACTTGGACAGGGAAGTCTGGGGAGGGGGCAGAAAGTTATTCAGCAGATCATCTATGGAGCTGGAGAAGTTGTGGAAGGTCTTGTATGGAGGTCAGGGATCTGGGGGGGTGCAAATGCCGTGATCATCCAATATCGGGCTCTCTTCTGGTTTAGATCCACCTACTGAATGTCACCAAACCAGAGAAGGCTTCCTGGAGGAGGTGATCCTACCCCCAGGCCTCAGTGAGGGGTGAATGCAGAGAGAAAAGAAAAAGGATTTAAGGAGTAATGGTCCACTGTTCAAAGCTACTCCCTCCTGAGGGGCTTCCTGCATCCCAGGCTTTGAGAACTTCTCCACCAAGAGTTTCAGAGACCCCTCCTGTGTGTGTGTCTTTCATCAAGACTGGAGAAAGTTGATTAGTGTGGGCAGCAGCCAGGACTGGTGTTTCTAATTAACACGCAGGCAGGGAGAATGCCTCTTCTTCCAGAGTCTGTGTTCAGCTGATTGAATATCAGGGCTGGGGCTAAACTATGAATCGTGTGTCAAAAATAAAGCCCGCACTCTTTCTCTCGTTAAAGGAGCAGCGCCCCTGTTCCCAGTCCTCTGACGGGTTGAGGAATCTGATGGTGTGAGGCTTTGATCCCTGGAGCTGGGTGAGGGGACTGGGGGCTCCGGGCAGGGATGAGAAAGAAGGGGACCTTAGAGGGTGGGGGACACCAGGCTTGGATTGGGAAGTGCCAGAGGAATGTGGAAGAGAACCCCAGGTGGGTTTGGGGAGCTACCGGTTCCGGAGGAGAAGGAAGAGAAACGGGCCATAAAAAGAGAAAGGCCGGCTCGCGTGGCAGGGGAGAGAGAGAGAGGGACGAGCAAACACAGGTTCATTAATCTGTAGTTCGTCTGCCTTTTCTGTTAGGAGGATGAACTTGATGAGTTAATTAAGTCGCAGTCTGTAAAACCAGTTTATTTGCATAGCAAACTCCTGGGCCAGTGTGCTGTGAGTTGAGTGTGTAGGAGCAGACAATTCGGGGGAAATTACAGCCTCATTAATATGCTAATCTGGTTGCAGGCCTGGAACGGAGTTTTGGGTTGGTGGTGCTCGGGGGTGGTGGGTGTTTGGTTGCTTAGCAACCCTTTTCTCCAGGTAACCCTTCTCTGGCTTGCCCTTGATATCCCCCAAAGGATTGCAATGTGGAAGAGGAGGTAAGCGGGGAAAGCATTCTGTTGTCACAGAACAGTGAGCAAAATAAAAGGCAAACACACACACACACATTCACACACACATCCACATTATGCCGGTGTCTTTACAAACAGACTTGGGGAGGGGGCAGGGAAGGCTGTGTGGGTGTAACAGACAGACAGCAACTTGCAAATGCAGTGTGTGGTCTGTGGAAATAAACACAGGGGTAACACCCCCCTACACACATACACACACACACATACACATACACATTTGTGGATGCACACAAACACAATTGATAAATGTGTTTTGTTTAACAAATAAACTCACATAATGAGATTCTCAGTTTATGTAATAATACGTGTTCTGTGTAATACCCTCCCATCATACGCATACATACACATGCATGCACACATACATGCAGCCACATCCTGTGTGCAGAATCTTTACCAACAATACAATAGATACAAATGCACTAAACACATTTATTTATTTATTATTTAGTGTAATATTCAGATTATGCAAATGATAAATAATAATCGACTGTAAAATGCACACACACACACACACACTTCACAGAGCTTGTATAAATAGGCCCTGGTAAAAAGGACAGGTAGGTGTGTGCCTATGTGGATGTATGGAAATGTACATGTGCCAAGTATGATGTCTACGCAAATAGACATTGAGTGTAATATACATGGTCATATACACCACGTATGACTAGGTATACCAAGAGTCACTAGGTACACATACACATGCACAGAGACATAACACAGAGTCCCAGCCTTTTTCTCTCTCCCTTGTCACTTCTAATCTGAACAAAATCTGCTTTTTAAAAAAACTTTTTAAAAAATTTATTTATTTTATTTGTTTATTTTTGGCTACGTTGGGTCTTCGTTGCTATGCGTGGGCTTTCTCTAGTTGTGGTGAGCAGGGGCTACTCTTCATTGCCGTGCATGGGCTTCTCATTGTGGTGTCTTCTCTTGTTGCAGTTGCAGAGCACAGGCTATGAGCACGTGGGCTTCAGTAGTTGTGGCAGATGGGCTCAGTAGTTGTGGCTCTTGGCCTCTAGAGCGCAGGCTCAGTAGTTGTGGTGCACGGGCTTGGTTGCTCCTCGACATGTGGGATCTTTACCGACTAGGGCTCAAACCCATGTCCCCTGCATTGGCAGGCAGATTCTTAACCACTGTGCCACCAGGGAAGCCCCAAAGCCTGCTTTTGTATTGTACACCATTACATCTCTGGATCCCAGGCTCAGTGACTACCCTTATCCCTGGTTTCCCCCTTCCCTTGTCCCTTCCTCCTCTACCCAGCTGCAACATTATCTTCTTTGGCCCATGTGTATCTGATAGGTAGCATGCAAGATATTCAGGCTTCCCCAGAAAGAGCAAAATATGGGATCAAGGGTGTTAATGCCTCATCCTGCCATAAGGAAAAAGGTACCATGCCCAGATGGTTTTACAGGTGAGTTCTACAAATATTAAGAAGCAGATGCTTCTTGTATTATATGAGTTGTTCCAGAAAAAAAAAAAGAAAAAAGGAAAGCTGCCCAGTTCACAACCTTGACAGTAAGTCTGGATAAGCATACCAGAAAAGAATCAACAGTAATCTGAGAAACACACTAAACCTAAATGGTATGGAGTGTATTTCTATCTCATTGGTAAAAACCAGAAAGTTGAGAACATCAACAACTGGTGAGCATGTGGCAGAACGAAATCCCTGATGCATGCTGGTGGGCAGTTTGAGGAATAGTTTTCCAGTATCTTATGATGTTTAATGTTTGCATACATCATACTGCAGAAATCCAATTCTTGGGTATTAACCCCAGAGCACCAGTCACGCAGATATATAAGA
The DNA here is from genome assembly GCF_964165515.1 of Mesoplodon bidens. Classification (NCBI taxonomy): domain Eukaryota; kingdom Metazoa; phylum Chordata; class Mammalia; order Artiodactyla; family Ziphiidae; genus Mesoplodon; species Mesoplodon bidens. Next base: position 15,434,457 of record NC_138169.1, on the reverse strand, counting down.
ACACCTGCGTGAGGCTGTTCATTGCAGCGTTGTTAGTGTTAGCAAACAGGCAAGCTGACTGTCCTTCACTAGGTGAATGGACAGAGGAAATGAGGTGCAGCAAGGTGTGGATGATTCTGCAGCAGCCAGAAAAGCAAAGCAGAGCTACACATTAGCAACATGATGGCCATAGAATAGTTTACATGAAAAAGTAAGAAACAGAGTAATATGTGTAAAGCCCTATCACTTATATAAATTAAAAAAATACCAAAGTCTCTCAACAGTTGAAGGGATTAATACACTGTGGTACCTTCATACAGTGGAGTACCACTCAGCAAGGAAAAGGAACTGAACTGCTGATTCAGGCCACAACACGGATGAATCTCAAAAGCATTACACTAAATGAAGGAGGCCAGACACAAAAGACTACATGCAGTATAGGATGGTTCCATTTATATGAAAGTTGAGCACAGTCAAACCTAATCTACAGAGGCAGAAAGAAAGCTGGGGGCAGGGGTGGTAGAGTTGACTCCAAAGAGGTACAAGTGAACTTTTTCTGGGATGGTGAAGTGTTCTATGTCTTGATTGTGGAGGTTACACGAGTATATACATTTATTAAAATTTATCAAACTAGATAATCAAAACAAGTACCTAAATTTATTGAATGTAAATCAGTCCCACCAAAGTTTATTTAAAACAATATTTTATTGTAAATAATAAAATAAAAAGTAATACTTTAGAATTTTATTGACTATATATATATTTGTATGTATATCTTGGTGTCTCTATCTCTCTATGTGTCTATGTATGTATGTATCTATCTATTGGACATACATAAGAGTAGGTGCCTGTAGTAGGGAGGAAAAAGAAATTGTGAATGGGGAATTGGGGTAGATTGGATCGTTATTCTCGATCCTCACTCCCTTCTGTTATAGAATGATTCTCCCCCTTGCTATCTTCAATGTGGTAGAGTGAACTTCTCTGCCCCTTAACTTTGAATTTGGTCATGTGACTTCACCAATGAAACGTGAAAAGAGGTGACACAAACAATGGCTTTAAACGCACATTTGGGTTTGCCCTCTTCTCTTGCACTTCTATGATCTGCCATGATAAACTCATGCTCTAGGCAGCTGCTGCCAACTCAGTCTGGGACCCATGGAGCAGACCTGTGCCCATCAGGAAGCCTGGAGCCAACCTGACCCAGCTGGGCTCAGCCTGGATCAGCCAAACCACTGGATCAGTCAACCTGCAGACCCCCATGTATGAAACAAATATTGTAAATTTGTTGTTGTAAGCCTCTGGGATTATGAGGTTGTTTGTTATGCAGCACTATTGCTGTAGCAGGTGACTAATACAAGAATAAAAGAAAAAGTAATAATAAAATAAAAAACAAAGGAGAGCCTTGCATGAATAAATGGTGGTAACACACCCTATGAATTGAGAATGGTCAGCTTAATTGCAACACCCGAGGTTAAGAAGAATCCAACCCACACATTCACAAACTCCCTATATATCTGCAGGGCACCTTCACTTCTTGGCAGAGCAACCAGGCCCAGAATCTGTCTTTCCGCATCCTAAACTGGGGAAGTCCTACCTCCCTTCCTACATGCTGGATTGCCTAGTCTTATAGTCTCCAGAGGTAGGGGAGGAATTTATTTACTTACATCTGTCTGATCTCCCCCAGAAGGCTCTGCACAGCTCCTCAAAACCACTCTCCTTCACACCCTCAGGGCCTTTGCCCAGGCTGTTCCTCTTGCCTGATATGCAGTTTCCGTGGCTGTATCCTATTTACCCTTAAGAATCAGATCAAATAGGCACCTAGGAAATGTTCGTTATAGTAGATTTCCCCACGTGCTGTACACCGTGTAAAGTACTTCACAAATATCATCTCACTTTGTCTTCCTAAGAACCTCATGAGATAGGTACTGTTGCTGTCCCCATTTTACAGATGGGAATCTGAGACCAGAGAGGTTAAGTAATTTGCCCTTGGTCATACAGCCAGCAGGCCATGGAAATCTATGAATCTGACCCCAAAGTCTAGGTTCAAAATTAAAGAACTTTGCTTCGAAATGTCTTTTAGGATTTTCCCCTTCCATTGGGTGTTTCTGTCCTAGCAAGATGGTGGCAGGAGTCAGGGAGACTGTTCCGTGACGAAAGCCTTAATGTGCTTGAACCTGAGAACATCACCTTGGGGAAGGGCTTTGTACCTTAAGAAATTATAAATATTTCATTTTCCCCTCTTCCCTCCCGCCTTGTCAGTCCCGAGATGGAGTTATCGACAGGAGCCTGGGTGATGGACAGATTAGCGGGGTTCTGTATTGATGAGTTAATAGATTGTTGGCTATTTTTTTCATTCTCTGAAAAAAAAGAAGTCTTGACAGCTGTTTTCCCTGTGGCGGTGGTGGGTGGGAGCAGCTGCAGAAGGTGGTGGAAAGCAAGGCCTGGATCAGGGTGGTGCCCATCAGACAATCATGTCACCTCGACCTTCAACTTTTATCCCAAATCCCACCAGCTTCCACCCTCTCCACTGCTGCCCCTGGTCCCAGGCCCCATCACCTCTTGGCTGGTCATCGCAGCATTCTTCTCACTGACTCTTAGTCCATTCTACACCCAGCAGCCGGAGCTGTTTCAAAGCATAAGCCAGATCCTGTCACTCCTCTGTCCTAAGCCCTCAGATCACCACCATCCCAGCTGAAGCCCAGAGTCCTTCCTGTGGCCTCCAGTATTCTTGTCCCCACCCCTTACCTCTGTTCTCTTCCTCACTCTGCTCTAGCCACAGCCTCCATGCTGTCCCTCAAACTCCCCAAGGATGGTCCTGTCCTGGGGTGTTCACACCTGCTGTTCCCTTTTGCCTGGTTTGCTCTTCCCGCAGCTGCCCACCTGACTCTCACCCTCACCTCCTTCAGGTCTCTGCTCAAATGACCCCCTGCACAGCCTTCCCTGACTGCTTTGCATAAATACTCCTGTTCCTCATCCAGTGTTATGTTTCTTCATGGCACTTATAACCTCCTGACATTATTCCTAAGCTATTTACTTGTTCATTGTCTCTCTCCCTAGAATGAAAGCTCCATGAGGGCAGGGACTTTGAATGACATGTTCATGGCTATATTTTTATTACCTGGAACAATGAAGGCAGATTACAGCCTGTGGACAAAGGCAACTTGCAGCCTGTTTTTGTGGATAAAGTTTTATTGGAACACAGTCACGCCCATTCATCTCTGTACTGTCTGTGGCTGCTTTTGCTCTACAGCTGCAGAGTTGAGTAGTTGTAACAGAGACGGTGGGGTGTGTGAAGCCAAAATTAATTACTATCTGGTTCTTTACAGAAAAAGTTTGCTGATCCCTGACTTAGAACACAACCTGACACACAGTAGGTGTTGAAGATTTATTTGTAGAACTAACGAATATGAGACAATCTTTTTAAGGTTTAGTAACTGAGCATTATAGCCATGTGCAATCCTTGCTTTGGGGAAATGAATCTCTCATATTAGCTTCCTAAAGGACTTCCATGTCCTCCAGAACTTTCTGGGTTGCAAGTAACAGGAAATCCAATCTGATTAACTTGATCCAAAAAAGGACATTTGTTAGCTCATGCACTGAGAAGTTGAAGGTAGACTCCTTCAGGCACAATTGGATCCAGGGGCTCATCCTCCTAGGTTCAAGGTCAGAGAGAGGGAGAGTCTCTACTTTTTCTGGGAGTGTGATCTTGGATAAGTGGATTACCTTTCAGAACCTCAGTTTTTTCATCTGTAAAATGGGGAATAGTGTGTCTCCCTCATAAGGTAACTTCAGTGGTGAAGTGAGTCAAACCAATTATGTCAGGCTAAAGGAAAAAGATGTCTACATTCTAATCTCTGCAAACCGTTAACTGATACAGCCAAAGGGACTTTGCAGATGTGATTTAGTTAACAGTTTTGAGATGGAGAGATTATCCTGGGTTATCTGGGTGGGCCCAATGGAACCACCAAGGTCCTTATAAGACGGAGGCAGAAGGATCAGAGTCAGAGAAGGAGATGTGAGGATGGAAGTAGAGATCAGAGAGAGAGAGAGAGGAGAGAAGATGCTACACTGCTGACTTTCAAAAAGGAGGAGGGGCTACAAGCCAAGGAAAGCAGGTGGCCTCTAGAAGCTGAAAGAAGTAAGGAACAGATTCTCCCCTAGAGCTTCCAGAATGAAACCCCTTCCCTGTCAACACCTTGATTTTATTCACGAGACCCGTGTCACTCTTCTGACCTACAGAATTATAAGATAGTAAATGTTGTGTTGCTTTAAGCCACGGGGTTGCGGTCCTTTATAGCAGCTCTAGGGAACTCATGCTCCAGGCAAAGCTCCTATCACAGTGCCTGGCACAGAGTAAGCCCTTGGTGGATGGGAGTTGTTATTGTTATTGGTCAAATGTTAGCATTCTCCCCACCTTTACCATTAAGGCTCCTGTTGCATCAGCCCAGCTGTTTCAGACAAAGCCCCCAGGGTAATTCCCAGTCCCTGAAACCCATCCCAGCAGATGCCAGGATTGAGCTGAGAGAGCCCCAAAGCCTCATCTAGGAGCCACAGCTGACCCGGATCTGCACGAGGTCTAAAAGCTGCCTCCTGACTCCCCAGCCGGTGAGCTTTCCTTCCACCAAGCATCCCCGTCACCGCTCCCCCCTCCCTCCCACGCTGTCTCTTTTAATCCCCTCCCCACTAAGCTATTTTTAAACCACTCCCCTTCCCACTCCCTATTGATCATCAGCCTGTTACTCCCTGAAAGCACTTTGTGGCAGGGGCCCAATAAATGAGTCAGATCTTTTGTCACCATCTGTCCCTTTGCTCATTGAGGTCAGCAACAGGAGCCCAGGCTGGAGAAGGTATAATCTCTGGGTCCTCCAAGCAAAAGCTTTCAGGGGTTCCACTTCCTGATGGTGGAATGCATTCCCCCTTCAGCGGGCAGGAGCCATCCTTCTGGCATTACAGCTGAAGGCTGGCACCGGAAATGGCCCGTGAAGTCCTGTGTCCTCATGCTCATGGGCTGTGGGCAGTGGGCAGCTTCTGCTCAGAGGGCAGGTGTTTGAGCCTCAGCAGAGGAGGAGGCTGCTGGCAGGGGCCGCCTGAAGGAGATGCAGTATATGTATTTATTTATTTAGAATTATAAATTTATTTATTTCACATTTACTCGTATGGCATTTACTTTGTACCAGGCACTATATTTTAAGTGCTCTCCAAGTATTAACTTATTTAATGTTCACAGCAACATGGTGGGGGTCAGTGCAGTTACAGTATTCTCTCCATTTTCACCTGGGGAAATGGAGGCACAGAAAGGTTGAGTAACTTTCCCAAGGTCACACAGCCAGTCAGGGGTGGAGCTGGAATTTGAACTCAGGCAGGATGTGTGTTTCATCACTACCATCTGTGCATCTCCATCAGTGGTAACAAAAGTTTTTCTTTTTTTCTTGAGGTGTGACTCTCATTTCTAGTTCTCCTCCTGGCACCTCCTCTTCCTTACCTGCTTCATCTGTCCTGGATGGGTCTCCATAAACCTCCAGTCTAGGGCCGGCTGCCGGGACCTTGCCTGGTGCTCCCCAACCTTCCCTATCATGGTCATTGTCATTTTACAACTTGCCACTGATGGGCTGATCTTCCCAATGACCCCGGGAAGCAGGTGCTGTGATCATTACCCCCATTTCTCAGATGAGGAAACCAAGGTTCAGAGTGGTGAGGCTATTGCTTGCGCAAGGTCATCCAGTTAGGAAGTGGCTGAGTCAGGACTTGAATGCTGGCATTCTGGCTCTGAAGCCGGGATCTGGGCTATGGTGTCCCTCATACTCCAGGATGGCCACTGTGTTAGTTGCCTAGGGCTGCTGTAACAAAGTACCACAACTAGGTGGCTTAGAAAAACAAAAATGCATTGTCTCACAGTTCTGGAGGCTGGCAGCCCAAAATCCAGGTGTTGGTAGGATTCTGTTCCCTCTGAAACCTGTAGAGGAGAATCTTCCTTCTCTATTCCAGCTTCTGGTGGTTGCCCGCTATCTCTGGCATTCCCTGGTTTGTAGATGCATCACTGAAGTCATCTGTGTTCACATGAAATTCTTCCGCGTGGGTCTGTCTCTCTGTCCAAATTTCCAGTCATCCTGGATTAGGGGCCACCCTAATGACCTCATTTTAACTTGAATACCTCTGTAAAGATCCTATTTCCTGGGCTTCCCTGGTGGCGCAGTGGTTGAGAGTCCGCCTGCCGATGTAGGGGATACGGGTTCGTGCCCCGGTCCGGGAAGATCCCACATGCCGTGGAGCGGCTGGCCCCGTGAGCCATGGCCGCTGAGCCTGCGCTTCCGGAGCCTGTGCCCCACAACGGGAGAGGCCACAACGGGAGAGGCCACAATAGTGAGAGGCCCACGTACCGCAAAAAAAAAAAAAAAAAAAAAAAAAATCCTATTTCCTAATAAGGTCACAATTGGAGGTAAGGGTTAGGGCTTCAATTTTTTTTGCGGGGGGGACATACTTCAGTCTGTATCAGTGACGTTGTCATGAGATGCTTGGGGAGGGAGGAGGTTTGCTGAGCACCCTGTATCCCAGGATCTTTCCTTCCTAGGAAAGCGATCAATGGAGTCCTAATAACTGGGTTTTTATATTCTTTTGTCTGACAGCTTATTTTTCACTGTGCTGTGTGCTCTATGTTTTACATAGAGACTGTAAGCTCTGTGAGGGCAGGGCTTGTGCCCTTTTAATGCCTAGCACAGTGCCTGACATTTAGCAGGCCCTCATAAACACTTGAATGAAGGAAGGAATAAATGAATGAAGGGCCACCTCCCACCCCCAGCCAGCACAGAGTTCCAGTACTTCAGCCCTCCCAGGGCCAAAAGGTAAATTGACTTGTCAGGAGTCCTGAACCTGTTGCTGAGCTATTCACTTTTCAGCATCGTAGGGACCCCTACCCAGCTGCTAGTCCAGCAATGCTAAAACTATTAAACGCTATTACGAATTGGATTTTAATCTCCTGTAAATAGGCCTGCCATTCCAGTGTCCTGGGAAGCAGTTAGGACCCCCTCTCTTCCTTCTTTCTTTCCTTCTTCCAGATACAGAGACTTTCTGATCTCCCCAACTGAGTTAGGGGTGGGGACTGATGCCCAAGGGAATTTACTAATTCTGTCTAGGCATGTCCTCACCTACCCACCCACCCACCCATCTAGTCACTGGGAAGGAGACCAGGGCAGGGGCTAGAGGGTCTTGTGAGGGTGAGGGTCTAATGCAAGGAGCTGGAGACACCCTTTGCTATGAAGATGAAGCTTCTAAATCAGGGGTTCTTAGGGATCCATGCCAGGGCTTTGGACGGGCACAATGTCCCCTGTAACACTCTGGGTGGTGTACGGTGTGTAGATCTCTCCAGCACTGCTGTGATGGCCTCAGATCAAGCCCCCATCATCTCGTCCCTTCCAACGGACCTCACCTTCCTCTCCTCCCCTCCAATCTCCTCTCCGCACAGCCGCCAGGCACAGTTCCCATCCACAGAAGCCAAATGTTGGCAGAGGGGGAAACGGAGGCAGAGAGTAATTCCATACGTTAGAACAGAGTCCGGAATGCTTGGAGGAGTCAGGATAAATGGTACCATTTCCCTCTTCTAGTTCTCTTTTGTCCAAGTTCCTCTCTCCAAAGGCCCCACACCAGAAAGGGATTCCTTCCCCTGCTACCCCTGCTGATCAAGGAGGGGCAGGGGGTTCTGTGGGGCTGGGGCTGAGAAACAGCAGATCGGGACCTTGAATGGTAGGGACTCTAATGTAAGGGAGTAGGCAAGCCCCCTGGCCATGAATTCAGGAGGTTCAATCTCAACCTTCCCTCTGATTAGCTGGTGACCTTGGTCTTTCCTCTCGCTGGGACTCAGTTTCCCTGTCTGCCAATAGGGAGGCTGATTACACACCCTGGAAGGTGGAGGTGGGGGAGTTACTGTTCAGCGCCCCCCTCCTTTCTCCCCACAGATATCCCTGCAAGAACAAAGCAGGACAACTTTTTTTTTTTTTTTTTGGCGGTACGCGGGCCTCTCACTGCTGCGGCCTCTCCCGCTGTGGACCACAGGCTCCGGACGCGCAGGCTCAGTGGCCATGGCTCACGGACCCAGCCGCACTGCGGCATGTGGGATCTTCCCGGACCGGGGCACAAACCCGTGTCCCCTGCATCAGCAGGCAAACTCTCAACCACTGTGCCACCAAGCCCCCGGACCACTTTTTTTTAAATTGCTATTTTATTTTATTTTTTTTTGGCTTGCAGGATCCTAGTTGCCAGACCAGGGATTGAACCCGTGTCCCCTGCAGTGGAAGCTCGGAGTCCTAACTACTGGACCACCAGGGAAGTCCCCCAAAGTGGACTTTTAGAACCTGAACCTTGGAACATGTGTGTTGAGGGCTCTTACTCATTCACTTACATTATGTTTGTGAGATTCACCCATGTTGTCCTGCATAGTTGTGGATTGTTTTTTTTTTCCTCATTGTTGTGTAACATTCCATTGTATGAATGAGCCATATTTGATTTATCTATTCTATTGTTGATGGGTATTTGGGTAGTTTCTAGTGTTGGGCTATTCGTCTATCCTGGACCACCTTGTCTTCCTACCCACATGTCACCTCACCCCATCCCCCTATCTTCACCAGAGACAGAGCTTGGCCAATTTGCCAATCAACAGTTATCATTGGCCAGAGCTGAGGAATGGTGCCCCCTTCAGGAGGGGCTGTGCTCTGCACTGGCTGTGGTCTCCTCTGCTGCCTGCTGATTCACACTCTCCAACCAGTCTCACTTATCTACAGGCATCTGAGATGGCAAGGGGCCTCTGATCGCTGGTGGGGGCAGCCAGTTGGAGGGAGCCATCCCCCAAGTCCCAGGCCCTTGGGTGTCCCCTGGGGTGCCCAGCTCAGAGCCCAGCCCGAGGAAGGCAGGTGCCCGTGGGGTCCATGGAGTTGGCTCACACGGGCCCTCCCCAAGGCCTATCACTTCCAACGTGGGTGCCCAGGGAGGAGGAAGAGAAGCGAGTGGGTGGGTTGAAACAACAGAAAAGTGTGTGTGTTGGTGCGGGGGAGAAAGCAGAGCTCTGTAATTATAGAGGAAGAGGCAGTGATAAAATGATAATGGGCGCGTTTTGACCCAGGCTAACCAGTTCCGGAGCTGTGAAGTAACTCTGAGACGCATGATGGAGGGCAAGGGGCTGCTGCCCAGGCTGCAGCTGAAACAGCGCTTTCACAAACAAGACATAAATTGGATGCAAACATCTAATTAACCTTCTCCCTCGGTTCCCTCTCCGCGGAGGGGAAGCCAGCCCTCCCAGGGCTCCCTGCCTTCCCTCAGGGGATGGATTTGGGGGAAGAGGAGGAGGGGAGGTGAGAGAGGGAGAGAGGAAGCCAAGCTTTTTTTCTTTTTTTAACCAGCTCCCCTCCTGGCTGAGCTAAGCCTCCAGCAGGGTTGGTTTTCTCAGTGGCCTCAGGCTTGATCTGAGATCTGCATTCCTGTTTAATCGGCCCCAATAAGCTCAACTTATTCAGTAGGTCCAGGTATGTGGCCCTATAATCAGGGAAAAGGGAGAATTTGGTTTTTCTTTTCTGTCTTTGGTGGGGATGCGGTGCTGCAGAGCCTGCTTCCTGTGGGAATTCTCTAGGCTTTGAGTCCTCAGAACACTGAGTATGGGAGTCATCTGATGTAGTAGCTGTAAGAGTGTGCATTTGGAGCTTCCCCAAACTCCGCCCCCGATAGCGGTGTGACCCTGGGCACCAGTAACTCATCTGTCTGCTCTTCATGCATTCACTCAACAAATATTTACTGAGCTCCCACTGTGAGCCAGGCTTTGCTCTAGGTGCTGGGAATACAGTGGTGAACAAAACAGATAAAAGACAAAAACCAAACCGAACCAAAAAAAAATTGTCTCCCTGGGGCTTTGAAGCGTGTATGGGTGGTAGGCTGGAAGACAGGCAATAAAGGATGAGCTGGCATGTGTCTGAGAGCAGGAACTGCCAAGATTCCAACCTTAGTTCTTCCACTTACTAGCTGTGTGACCCTGCCTACGTTCTTCAGTCTCTCTGTGATCAGTTTCATTTCTTTTTCTTTAATTTTAAAATATTAACATATAAGAATCTTGAAAAAATAGTGCAAAACTCCTGTATAACCTTAAGTGTTAACATTTGCCTGCTCGCTCTCTCTGTCTCTATTTTTTTCTAAACCTTTTTGAGAGTGAGTTACGGACATGTAATTCACATACATATACCTCTTTACCCCTAAGTGTGTCAAGGTCGGTTTCCTAAAAGCAAAGATGTTCTCTTATATAACCACAGTACAACAGTCAAAATCAGGAAATAAACATTGATATAATACTATTATCTAATCAAGATCTTACTTAGAGCTCCCCACTTATCCTGATAACATCCTTCATAGCAAAAGAAATTCTGGGAGCACACATTGCATTCAGTGTCATATCTTTTCAGCTTCGTTTAATCTGGCATCAGGTCTTCAGTCTTTGGGTTTCAAGACATTGATGGTATTGAAACATCAGATGTTAAGGTCCAGATGTAAGATCTGTAAGATGTCCCTCAATTTGAGTGTATCTGATGTTGCCTTATGATTTGATTCAGGTTGTGCACTTTGGCCGACATTCTATAAGGTGATGCTGTGTTCTTCTTGGTACATTGTATCAGGAGGCACAAGATGCTGATTTGTTCCATTACTGGGGATGTTAACTTTGATCACTTGCTTTGGGTGGTGTCTGCCAAGTTTTCCCACTGGAGACTTACTATTTTCCCTCTGTAATAAGAAAGAACATTGTGGGGAGATGCTTTAAGACGATGTAAATAGCTAGTTACTCTTCAGACTTTGGTTGATTGGTTTTAGCATTGTTTGGTGATTCTTGCCTGAATCAATTATTATGATGATATTTCCCAACTGTAAAGAAGAGAATTCCTTAATCATTTATTTACTTACTATGTTCAGCATGGGCTCATGGACTCTTATTTTATTAAATGAGCAATAATCCTCTACTATTACTGTTTATTTGGATGCTCAAACATCCTAGATTTGGCCAATGGGAGCCCTTCAAGTTGGCTCCTGTGCTCTTTGATGGGTCCCCCTCATTCTTTGAACACTTCCTTACTGTCTTGCACAGGCAGGTATTTCAGACTCACTTTGTGCTTTCCCTGCCCCAGACCTGGAATTAGTCATTTGTCCAAGGGGTCCTGGTTCCTTTTAGTGGGGAATGGTATGTAGACGCCATGGTCTGGCTCCAGGTGTGCTCACTGCTACTGGGGTGCCACTGCATGTAGGCTCTTTCAACACACCTAGCTGGGTGCCACAGTTTCTCCATCTGTTCAATAGGGAACAATCATCCTTACCTCCTAGCTTGTATGAGAATTAAATGAGCCAGTGCCTGAAATGTGCTTAGAACCATGCCTGGCCCATGGATAAGTATTAAGTAAATAAGAAATACACATATTGTTTTAGATAGTGATAAGTGCTCCTGAGAAAAAGCAACTGTGGAAGTGTTCCAATATTATTGATATATAGGATAATCAAGGAATGCCTCACTCAGAAGAATGACATTTGGGTGCAGACCTGAGGAGGTAAAGGGAAGGAGGCAGAAGAAACAACCAATGCAAAGGCCCTGAGACAGGGACATACCTGGCCTGAAAGTGGATGCCAGCTCCCCAGACTCCAGGAAAGCCAAATTTCTAAGTAGAGGCACCATTTTTTGAGAAGGGAGGGTAGTCTGTGTGTGTGTGGGGGGGTTGAAACCTAGAACCTGGCATGGGAACCTCCAGGGACATAGTTATCATGGATCAAATGCGCACTCTGTGCCTCAGACTGGGCTAAGCATTTCCCATGGATTATCTCACTTAGTCCCGTAACACCCTTAGGAGCTAAGCAATATTATTACCCCATTTTACAGTCGAGAAGTGTGAGGCTTAGGCTGAAATGATGAACTTGGCCAGGATGCAGCTAGTAAGCAGGGACAGTGAACTGGAAGCCAGTTTATCTGACTCCAGACTTTGCCAGACGTGGCAAAGAGGTGTGAGCTGCTTTCCCATGGCTGCTCTGTTACTGCCTGGCTGTAAGACTACTGGTGATGTGGGTCTCAGTCTCCCCATTTCCCCAAACGGCAGTACCTCATGCCCTCGGTAGTGCTGGCTGGACTCAAATGAAACTAGAAGGCGAGGTGTGCAGGGCGGGGGCAGCTCCTTCCGGGACTCAGCGATGGGCTTCTCCGCATCGCTTCCCCGCGGCTGCCCCTCCCCCCACGGCCCTTCCGACGACGCCCCCCTTCCTCTTCTTCACCCCATCTTCCCCAGGGGCAGCCAGCCAGCAAAAAGAGTCCCTCGGCAGCAATGATGAAGATGGATGTGTGATTGATTCAGCCCCCCTTCCCTCTGCCCTTCTGGTAGAAAATTAAAAGACCATTTGTTAAGGGGCGAAAGTCCTCAGGTGCATCCTGAGGCCGGACAATTTGTCTCTGTGAAAAGGATGCTATTATGAGAGGCTGGATGCAGGCGGAGGGCGGGCCGGAGGGGCGGTTGGGGAGGGGGGAGGCCCTGAGGAGTGAAGGGGCTCGGGCAGGGGTGGGGGGAGGCCCAGACAATGGGGGGGTGGTGGAAATAATAAATACATCGGAGCGTGCCAGCCGCGGGGCTCCTGGCTAGAGAAGCGTGGGGGGAGGGGGCCTGCTCGGGGCTGGGCGGGCTCATGTGCGCGGGCCTCCGAAGCCAATTCCTTTCTCATGACCCTTGTCCGGTACCAGAAGGGTGTCACCCGGGAGCTCTACCTCCCTCCATTAAGGAGGGTTTGTAAATGACCCTCTTTAAGGAGCGAGTTTCTCTTTATAGACCCCGGTGCGGAGAGGGGAAGGAGGAGGAGGGCCCTGAGTGAGCCCCCCCGCCCCGCCCTCTTGGGGGTCATTAAGTGATTAGAAGGAAGGGGCCAGTTCTCCAGCCGCCATTCAGGTGAGGGGATGCATTTATCACGGGCGCTGTTATTTATTGTTTTTTTAAAAGGTTGCATTAGGCTCCCCCTGCTGTCGCCTGGCTCCCTTTGTGTGGTCACCTTCCTTCTGGGGCTGCCTCCCTGAGGATCCCCAAGGCAAGGTTCCCTACCACCCACCCTGAGCCCGCACCCCATCCTCTCTCAGTGTCGCCGTCCACCCCACAACATGCCTGCCCTACGCCTCTCTCGATGGCCCACTGCCCTCCTGGAGGCCACTCGCTGCCCTCCGTCAGTCCCATGTGCAGGATAAGAGGCGACGTCATGATGAGGACCTTGCCACACCAGCCTGGCCCCGGCTCCCTCTCTCGACACAGGATATCTGTCAACTTCTTCATCCTCTCCACCAGCATGGGAATTTTTTTTTTTTTTTTTTTTTTTTTTTGGCGGTACGCGGGCCTCTCACTGATGTGGCCTCTCCCACTGCGGAGCACAGGCTCCGGACGCTCAGGCTCAGTGGCCATGGCTCACGGGCCCAGCCGCTCCGCAGCATGTGGGATCTTCCTGGACCGGGGCACGAACCTGCGTCCCCTGCATCGGCAGGTGGACTCTCAACCACTGCGCTACCAGGGAAGCCCAAGCATTTGAGGGCAGCAGCTACAGCGTGTTCATGGCTCTATCTCAGATGCCCAGCACAGTGCCTGGCACAGAGTAGGCTCCCAGGGAAAGTGTGCTTGCAAGTGCCCCACGGGAGATCTCACTTGCCTCCTCTGGGAATCGGAAAACATTGGCCCCATTGGACAGATGGGAAAACTGAGGCTCAGGGTTGCTACAGAGTTGTGTAGACTATGGGGGCAGAGGTGGGACTTGAATCTGGCTCTTGGCACTCATGAGAGGGAAAAAGACATTTGAAGGAAAGGAGGTCTGTCCAGCCCTCTGATTTTAGAAAGCTCTTTGCTTTTGGAAAAAGAAATCTGCAGCCAGCCAGGGCCAGAGGAACTAACTTCTCCATTTTCTCGTCCGTGATCGTTGAAACGTACTAACTTGAAAGTTTCTCTCCTCTGGTTAAAACCCAGCTCCCCGCATGGCTCGCAGGACTGGCTGGCTGACGGCTGTGGCCCTACAGATCTTACTTCCTGTCGCTCTCCCTTCTTTCTGTTCCTCCAAGTGGCAAGCTCTTTCAGTTCCTGGGCCTTGGCTCAGGCTGACCTCCTTGCCTGGAAAGCTCTTCTCACTCTCTTTGTCCAACCTGTGTTTCCCAACTTTGCATATTAGAATCCCCTGGTCAAGTTTCTAAAGCTCACCAGCCCTTGAACCCCACACCAGACCAACTGAACCAGATTCTCTGGGGTGGCACGTGGGTGTGGGTCATTTTAAAATCACTGTAGGTGATTCTGAAGCTGTGGGAGGGTTGTGAGAAGCTGTGAGAAGCTCTGAGCCAGCCAGTTCCTACTCCCGCGACCGATCTGCGCCCAAAGGCCAGCCCAGGTCACCTTGCATTGTCTCCCGGCCTGTTCAGACTCCTTTCTTCATTTCTTTGTAATCACACTCTTACTTGCAGGAGTATTTGATTTACACGTGCGTGCCTGCGGCATTCACCTATGAAAGGGCAGGGACTCGTCTGTTCGGTTAGCAGCTGTATCCTCCGTGCCCGGCACACCACGTAGTAGGTGCTCATCAAGCCTTTGGTGAATGAAGGAGTAAATCTTGAAAGAATGCGTGGCCTTGAAACAAGGCCTTGGAACGGAATCAAAAAGGGGCTTTTATGTGCTTCACTGATGCGCCCTTTCGCTGCTCAGGGGCTGAGGCATGGGTGGGGTGATGAGATGCCCAAATACTGCCTCGCTTCGAAGTCTTTCCCAAGTGTCCCTCCGGGCCTCCCCCACCTCGCCTCCTTGCACCCCTCTGCTCTGTGCAGCTCCCTTGCCTTCCCATCTCTCTGGCCTATTCCTGTCATCATTCGCACCCCCAGGCCTCTGTCCCCGGCACTCCCATCTCTGGGGTGCCCTCTCCAGTTCTCTCTGCCAGGGGGTGGGGCTGGGGTCCAACCCCCAGGGCCAAGAAAAGAACCTTCTATGCAGTAGGCATTCAATGCCTTTCTGCTGCATAAACAAATAGGAGTTGGATTCGAATCTTGAAAGAAAGAATGGGTGAGGTGTGTACAGTGTGATAAAGCATTTTCATTCTTGTCATGTAATTTTATAACGTTATTTTGTATTTGGAAAGCAAAGGAGAAAAACCTAAGCAGCATAGTGGAAAAATGAAAATCACTCGCACTGGAGTCAGGCTGCATGAGTTCAAATCCCAGTTCTTCTTCCATTTATGTGCTGTGTTGCTACAGGCAAGGAACCTCTCTGTGCCCCAGGTTTCTCATCATAAAACTGTGGTCTCTGCCTTACGGCGTTATTATGATTATACAATAGTACAGATATTATATATAATATTAAGTAATAATAGTACTTGTATACTATATACAATACATTACAATTATTATATGATCATTGTTAAATGAATGAATAGTTATAAAGCCCTTGGAATGGTGCCTGGCACATATGAGTGCTCAATAACTATTTTTTTTTTTTTTTTTTTTTTTCTTTTTGCGGTATGCGGGCCTCTCACTGTTGTGGCCTCTCCCGTTGCGGAGCACAGGCTCCGGACGCGCAGGCCCAGAGGCCATGGCTCACGGGCCCAGCCGCTCCGCGGCATGTGGGATCCTCCCAGACCGGGGCACGAACCCGTATCCCCTGCATCGGCAGGCGGACTCTCAACCACTGCGCCACCAGGGAGGCCCTCAATAACTATTATCTGCATTTTTAAAATTATTTGTAATGTAAACTAATGCTCAGTGTCATCTTCGGAGCTTCCAGGGAGGACTCCTGCCTTTTATGACTCAGAGATCCTCACACCTGGGCGGGGCATCCTGGTGTGGGGGGAGATGGGGACTCGATCTTGATTCCTCCTTTAGTTTTATCAAAAGGGGTATGGCTGAAAGAAGGGCTTCATCACAACCCCCCATTGAGAATCTGGACTCCATCACACCCCAGGCTGCTCCCCAGACCTCCTGGCCAGCTTGGGTGGGGGTGGGGGGAGGAGGGTGAACAAGGGGCTGATGAAGGGTCCACCTGTCCTCAGAGAAAATAAGAAGATTCAGGACCAAGGAGAGAGCTTTGCACAAAGCTAAATGTGTTCAGTACAAAGCATCATCTCTTATTCTGTCCTTCCTACTTTTCTTGGTGTCAGAATGTCCTTTCTATTATACAGTTATGATGATCAGAGCCAGTAGGGTTTTTTTGCGGGGGGGGGAACATTTTCAGTCTTGGTGAGATGAAGGGTTGACAATTTTATAATGATCCCCCATTTTTGGGGGGGGGCGGGGAAGAATTTACTAATCTGCAAAATCCATGTGAATCAATGATAACGTGACTCATTTATTCAACTTAGTCCATCACAACATCAGAGTGATCTTATAAACACAGAAATCACATCATGTCGTTAACCTGCCTAAAGCTTTCCTATCTCCTTTAAACTAAAACCCAATTTGTGACCCTGATTGTGACCCTACATAATCCTGGCCTTTGTCTAACCCTCATCTTTCCCTGGCTCTGACTGCTCCACCCTCTGTTCTTCAAACACACCAAGGACATCCCTACCTCAGGGCCTTTGCACTTGCTGTTTGTCCTTCTGCCTGGGGTGCTTCGTGATTCCTCCTTTCACTTCATTCAGGTCTCAGCTTCAACATCTCCTCACGGAGGCTTCTGCTAACCAATCTGTAGAAAATAGTCCATTTTCCTGATATGAGCTCCTGCCCACATCACCCTGTTTGTTTCCTTCCAACAGTTAGAATTCTCTGAAATCACCGAATGCATTTGTTTACTTGCTTACTGTCTGTATCCCACGAAAATGTCAGCTGCCTATCTTGTTCACCATGTTTTGTTGGGTTTCTGAGCACCCAGAGCTGATAGCGGTGGGTTGGGGATGTAATAGGTGCTCAAGACATTGTTTATTGATTGATTCCTGCCGGGAGACATGATTGGAAAGTTCCAGGTTGGCTTAACCAAGGGTCCCTCTTCTGAAACTACTCCGGACGGGAGGCAGAAAGGAACAGGGTGGTGTGTTCAACCCAGATGAGCCCCTCCCCTCAATGCATTGTCAGACATAGATGGGCACTTCCTCAGTGCCAGCTTCTGGGCAGGCACCTGGGTATCCTTGTGAACAAGACAAGTGGCCAGTTGGAGCAGGATGGAGGGCTGGGCAGGCTGGTCTTAAGCTCCTTTGCTCTCAGATCCATTCCCGGCACCCCCCACCCCCGCCTGCTTGATTCTGCTCCACAGGGGAGTTGATGCCTCTGGGCTCCTGGTCAGCTGGGTTTGGCCAGTGGGAGGCACCGTCAGGGGACTGGAGGGCAGGAGGAAGGGAGAAGCCAGGCTATTTCTCTGTCTCTCTCTCTTCTCTGACAGCAGTTGCATCTCTGTGGCTCCAGCCCCTTCTGGAGAGCCTCCGGCTGTGGCTCTAGTTTCTTCTGAGGATCCCCACTGCCCGGGCTCTGATGCCACCATCCTCTTCTTCTGTCCTTCCTGATTAGGACGGAGGCAATTTCCTGTTGTCACTAATCTCCGGTGTGTCCTCACTGTCCCCCGTGGGCTCTCAACATCCTCATCACCAGAGTAACCGATTCCCTGTATCATCCGCTCTGCTGTGAACACTTCTGATGTCCTTGCTGCAGCCTGACGGATACTCAAGGGGGCTATGGGAGTCCCAGGGAGGGGCATCTCCCATAGCTGGTGGGAACTTGAAGCAGCTTCACAGATGAACTTAGACCTAAGTTGAGGGCTGCTGAACCTTTGCTGTCAAGGTTTCCTATTTGGATCTTTCCTGGCACGGTTCTGTCACAACACTTAGCGATCCCTTCTGTCAGCATTCCTCAACCTTGACACTGTGGATCCTTCTTTGTTTGGGGGGTGTCCTGTGCAGTGTGGGATGTTTAGCAGAATCTCTGGTCTCCAGCCACTAGATAGGACAGCATCCCCCACCCCCCAGCTGTAACAACCTCAAACGTCTCCAGACATGGCCAAATGTCCCCTGCAGGCCAGATTGCCCTGGTTGAGACTCCCTTCCTGATGTCTACGAAAAACATCTAGCCCACTGTGTCTCAATCCTGGCTATGCCCAAGAGTCACCCAAAAAAGGACAACTTTAAACATACTGATGGCCAAGCCCCACCCCAAAGTGACTGAATCAGAATATCTGGAGAGGAGCCCTGGGCACTGGGGTGTCTTGAAATTTCCAAGGTGATTCTGATCCATGGTCAAGGTTGAGAGCCACTGGGCTCACCCAGCGAGATGCCACTTCTCCTTCGATTATTTCCTGATTCACAGAGAAGGAAACCGAGGCTCAGACCGTCCAAGTGTTGCCATGCAAGTCTCCCACCAGGTGACGGGAGCAGCACAAACCAGGTATTGCCGAAAGGCTTTTGTTAAACCAAATATCAAATCTAAAGAAAAAAATCCACGCCCTCTAAACAGATGCACGCATAAACTCACACCAAACAAAACAGCAACCTCTGCTTGGCAAGTGGTGCCAGCCCTTTCTTAACACAGATGACGAAGACCCCCAGGGGTGTTTCCTTCCCCTCGGCAAGGTCTCCATTTCCCAAACCCATTTCATGCTCCGGAATAGCATCTGTGTCCTGCTTTCTCTCCTGGGACGATCGCAGAGTGCCAATGGATGGGAGGTGTTGCCAGCCCACACATCTGTGATGGTGATGATGTGGGGATGGCCGCAGATCCCACCTCGGTCCCGTCATCAGCCGGCCAGACACCTCCGGGCGGGGAGTCACGCTCAGCCCTTCCTCCCAGTGGGCTGAAGGCAGGGTTTCTTAGTGGAGCTGGATGTTTCCCAGCTGAGGTCAAATGTTATGGTTTCTTTATGTTCAGCATTTTCATTTTCTCAGGGCACAGAAGTTCTGTCCCGTGAACCTAAATCCGTTAATAGGGTTATTTTTGCTTCTTTCGATGGTTTCTCATCGCTCGCTTCTTCTGAAAGTCTTCCTGAGCCACGTTAGGTCTTACCAGCAAACTCTGGCCCCTGGGCCAGCCACCTGTTTTAGTAAATAAAGTTTTATTGGCACACAGCCACGCCCACTTGTTTACATACTGCATAAGACTGCTTTTGAGCTACAGCAGTAGAGTTGAGTACTGTACTTGCAACAGAGACTGTGTGGCCCGCAAAGCCTTAAATATTTGTGATTTGTTCCTTTACAGGAAAGCTTTCCAGACCCTGTTTTAAGATGGTGACTTGGGGTGCAGTGAGGATTTTCAGCCAGGAATCCTGACTCTTGGTCCCAATTCCACCAACTCACTGAGAGCCTGGGCAAGTCATGCTAACCCTCCGAGCCTTAGTTTGCCTGTTTGTGAATGAAGATTATTTATTCTTCTTAGCTTCATCTCCAAATTGTTTCCCAAATCAAACGTTTCTCTCCATCCCTGCTGCCACTGCCCTGGTCTGGGCGATGGTCTTCCCTGACTTGTACTAGAGCATCAGCCTTCTCATTGGCCTCCCGGCTCCCACCCCTGCTCCCACACACACTGCCAGAGGGATCTTTGTAAATTATCAGTCAGATCACATCACTCCCAGCTCAGACCCTCCACATCCTACCTTCTTCCCATGGCTCCCAAGGCCTCACTAGTTGACACCCTGCTGCTTCCCTACCCTTGTCTCCTACCACGCCCCCGGCTCACTATGTGTCAGCCATCCTGGCCCCCGAGCTGTCACTCAAACTCACGAGCTCACTCTTACCCCAGGGCCTTTGCGCTTGCTGTTCTCTCTACCTGGATGGCTCTTCCTTCATCCACATGACTTGTACCCTCCTTTCATACAGATCTCTGCTCACATGTTGCCTGCCTCCTTACAAAGACCTTTCCCAATCACCTTCTAAAGTACTTACATTATTTAGTTATTTGTTTATTTGTTTATTGCCTGTCTCCCCCAACTAGATTGTAAACTCCATGAGGACAGGGACTACGTCTGTCTAGGAAGGTCGTCATCAAATCCTCAGGTTGGAGAATGGTGTCTTGAGTCTGTATGTGCTCAAGAAATGCTTGTGGGGGCTTCCCTGGTAGTGTAGTTGTTGAGAATCCACTTGCCAATGCAGGGGACACTGGTTCGAGCCCTGGTCCGGGAAGATCCCACATTCCGCGGAGCAACTAAACCCCGTGCGCTACAACTACTGAGCCTGTGCTCTAGAGCCCGCGAGCCACAACGACTGAGCCCTCGTGCCACAACGACTGAGCCTGTGCCTAGAGCCCGTGCTCTGCAACAAGAGAGGCCACCACAGCAAGAAGCCTGCCCACTGCAACAAAGAGTAGCCCCCGCTCTTGACAACTAGAGAAAGCCCGCGCGCAGCAACAAAGACCCAACACAGCCAAAAATAAATAAATAAGTTTAAAAAAGAAATACTTGTGGCAATGAGTGAATGAATAAATGAATACTTATCTTGCAAAGGTTGTTTAGATAAAACATGTAAAATATTTAGCACCCTCCCTGGCACATAGCAGGTATTCACTGGACGGTGACTCTTATTATTAGTAATAGTTGTCAGAGAGTCAGAAATCCTGTCCAGCCCGCTGCTGCAGCTCCTTGGTGGCCCCCTTCCCTCCCCTCTCCTCATTTACAGAACGAGCAGGCCCGGAGGATTCTTAGGTCCTCCTTTGCTTTCCTCTCTCTCTTCGGATCTCTGCTTCCCAGAGGCACTGCGTGGAGGGTCTCCCAGCCCTGTTCTACTCTTTCCCTCTCCCTCCTCTCCCCATCAGGTGTTTCGCTCATCTTGGGTCCTAATTGAGATGGCAAATTCCAGGGACAGGGCTTGCAGCCAGCTCTGACAGCCTCCCCTGCCAGGGGCAGGAGGAAGAAAACAAAACCCCAGCAATGTGCAGAGCAAACCCCTTTCTAGCCAGTAGGAAGGGAGCATCCCGCCTGGCCCACTTAGTCCACCGCACGGTGGTGGGGACCCAGGCTGGCTGGAGGCACCAGTCTCCCGGCCAAGAAGCACCTGACGTCCCTTTGCTGCCGCACAGCCACGGCGCCAAGCGAAGGGGGCAGTATTCTGCTAAGTGGAGACCAGGTGGTCCCTCAGGCAATTAGAGTCCCCTGAGCTGGCGGTGGGCATTGATGTGTAGGAGGGCCTGCTTCCCTTTCTCTCTTCCCCGCCTTTATTTGTTTGCTTTGGATTAGAAAGGTTTGTGTAAAACCGAGCCCTTGTTTCCACCTGGTTTCCACTCCCCACAGGCTGGGAAAGCCCTGGCATTTGCAGACGCCATCCCTTAGGAGCTGGAGGCAGCACCTACACCTGAGCAGCTCATCCGTAAAATGGAGGACTAGCTTCCCTGGCGGTCCAGTGGCTAAGACTCTATGCCTCCAGTGCAGGGGGCACGGGTTCGGGCCCTGGTTGGGGAAGTTCCTCATGCCATGTGGCAAAAAATAAAATAAAAGGGGGACTCATTCACACCTTACGCAGTAGTCATGAACACATTTTGTAAAGGTTACTTCTTATATGTGAGTATTTGAGTCACGTATGTAACAAAGATCTGAGGGGTAGGACATTCTGTGGAGAAGGAACAGTAGATGCAGAGGTGAATACGTACCTGAAGTAGCAACGCTCACGGGGTGTTTGAGGTTGGGGGATGGGGCCCAAACCCATGGATTTTATGGGGCATTTAGGAAGAAACGAAGGATTAAAGAAGATGCAAACTTTCCTAAGGATCAAGGGGGATTTGCTTTGATGGCTCACTTAGTAGGGTGTTGGCCTAGGAGCAGGACCTACAGAGAATTTGACACCCACTTCCTGCCTCCGCAGTCTAGTTGAGGAAGGCAGGGCTAACAGGACACAGAAATTTTAGAGTGAACCAGGTTCCTGCATTCCAGTCCCAGCCCTGCTACTAGGCAGCTGTGCAACCTCCAGCAAGTTACTTAACCTTTCTGAGCTTTCTTTTCTCATCTATAAATTGGAGATGGTAAGGCTGTTGTGAAGATTCACTCACAGGTAGCATTCAGAGGAGCTTAGTACAATGCATGGTCCATTGTGAGCACCCAGTGAACTCTGATGTTATAACACAAATAACAATAACCATAACTCCTCCCGTCTCATTTGCCAGCCTTTGAGTATTATTTTCAGACTGCAAAGCACTTTTCAAGTACATGCCCCCATTGAGAACACAAACGAGCTCACCTTATATTCCCCGGAATCCTACAGCCAGAACTGGGAGACAATTTGGTGTCACCTGATGGAGGTGACCTTGAATCAAGCCAGAGGATGGATTAGCTTGGACAGGTAGGGGGCAGGGAGGGTATTCTAGGTGAGAGGAACCATGTGAGCAAGGACATAGTGGTGGGAAAGTCACAGTGCATGTGACAGCAGGAGATAGGTCCATTTGGGGTGGACGGCCCTTGCTAGGGGAAACTTAAAATAAGTTCTGTGTTCTAATCCTGTGTGCTAGATTCTCCCCTCTCACGGTGTCCTTCCTAGACAGCCCCTCAGCTATCAGCATCTCCTTGAATATATTTGAACCTCCTGGCAGCTAGCTTACTGCCCAGCATCCTTCTCTATCTCCCTCTTTCCTCCCTTCCTTCCTTCCTTCTTCCTTCCTTCCATTCATGTATCTATTCTTCTATACACCCATCCTCTTTTTAAAAAATTAATCGTCCATCCAAATATTCATCAATCCATCCATCAACCCATCCTCTTTCCTTCCTCTCTCCCTCCCTTCCTTTTTTTCTTCTTTCCTTTCTTCCTATTCCTTTCATAAATCCTCTACCAGTCTTTTGTAATCTCCCCTTCTTTCCTTTCCCCTATCCTTCAGCCTTTCCATTCATTTATCCATCCATCCATCCATCTACCCATCCATCCATCCATCCAATCAATTCATTTCAGTCAGCCGTTCATTTATTTATTCCTTCAACAAACATTCAACTATCTACATGCCAGGCTCAGAGGGAGAGCTCAAAGATGAGTTCAACAGGGCACATAGTAGGTGCTCAATAAAGATTTGTTACTGGATTTCCTATGAGAGTTTCACAGCCCCTGTTGAACCTACTGATCTCAAGTAGCTCTCCTGAGGGAATCCAGGGGTAAATGGCATGATTCCCCCCCGCAAGGTGCTTGGATGGAGGAGTGGGGAGATGATGGAGGTAAGAAAGAGAACATAGAAATCAGTGCTGGATCCCTCTCCATTTACCCTCCTGCCTCATGGCTTCCCTCCTCTCCCATAAATCCTGGAGCATCAAGTTACTGACTCTCATTTCCTCCTCGCGATCCTATTGGAGCCTTAGCCAGTCAGTGGCCCCAAAAGCACCTTCTTCTTTCAGCACGAACTGGTTAAAGGCGATGTGCAGGGTTCTTGATTTCAGTGGCCGCTGGTTCAATGGGTAGAAAAGGACAGCAGGAAACACCACATCCGTGGCTTTTGTTTGATTTTTAATAACCAAGATGGAAGCCTACAGGAAGTGGGGTTCTGCTTCACTCACACCCTAGTTAGTCCTTGGTCGAATACTCAGGTCCCACCAACCTGTTTGGGGAAACCATTGCTTCTTAGCTTCAGCAGCAAGCTAGTCATCCCAAAACCCAGAGGTACCAACTGACCAGAAGTCAGAGCTGGAATATCCCCAGAATGGCATGGTCCACAGGGTGCGATGTGACCCCTGGGGCTCCAGGAGAAGGTTTTTACTGCCTTGTGTGTAGGACACTACCTGACGCTGAATCTCATAGTGAGAAAGTGATTCCCTTTTCCATCCTTTCAATTCCATCCAGATGGAAGTCTCAGCTAGGTACTGCTTTGTCTGTAACACCGCCTAGCACTAGCTAATCTCCATTTTTAACAAGAGAGAGTTGACCCAGACATGGATCCTTCAGCAGAGAGCAGGAACTAGCTAGAATTTAATAATAATGTTTCCTTCTTGCGGTATTTATTTGTCTGGTTAGCTTCTGATTATGACATTTAAGCGGTTTCCGACTTAAGGTCAGGATAAACAGTTTTCTTCTAAAATAAATTTAGGTAAAAACTGAATTAATTTAAATAAACATAGGAAGTAAATGATGTTAGGAGTGCTACTCATGTCTGACAAGAGTCATGCTTGGGGCATTTGGAAAGGATTCAAGCTTGAGAGAGTCTCACTATATCATAAGATAAAGAGTAAAGACCTCATAAAGGTAAAGAGTAAATGGTTAACACTTATATAGCACTCACTATGTGCTGGACATGTTTCTAAGGTTTTAGATGGACCTTAGGACCAAGGACTTCTCAACAACCCATGAGGTAAGTAAAATTATTAGCCCATTTCTCAGATGAGGAAACTGAGGCTCAGAGAGGTTAAGCAACTTGCTTCAAATCTCATAGCTAGCAAATGGCCAAGGCAGGGCTTGCGCCCAGGGAGTCTGGCTCTTAAGGACTGTGCCTGCCACCCCTAGGCTCCAAAAGAGGAAGAGGTGACACCCAGAGATAATATATGTTCTACATCTTCTCTGCCCCATGACCACACCTAGACTGTTTTTCTAATTGGTTTGATCCAGAGTCTCAGCAATTCAGGAAATAGAATAGCCAGTGGAGCCGTTATCTCCTGGTCTGAGTTGGGTCCAGTGAGAATCCCATTTCCTCCCCCAGTGGGTTTTGTGCGTCCACTGATCTGCTCTCCCGGGTCTTCCATTCTGCCTTGGCTCTTCCCTTTTGCTAACCCCTAGGCTGGGCAACCTTTCCCCGGGGCCCCCTAACCCTGTAAACCCTGCTCTCCAGCCGGCCTGCCCTCCTCCCAGGCTTCCCAGGAGTCGGGTGCCCAGGACGGTGGGCCAGGCCCGTGATGCTCTGCTGCCTGCCTGCACTTGAGCCCGGCCTCTTTGTCTCTCTACCCTTGGGACAAATGTCTCATTCCCCAGGGTGTCAAGGGGAAAATTAATCACCGGAGGGAGATCAGTCAGCCTGCTGACTTGGCAGGGGAAAGACAAAGAGAAATAGGGTGCCTCACGGATTGGTTGGGTCCCCCATTAAGGGGTGGAAAAATGCTTGCTTTGCGATTACAAATGGGCAACATTCGTGCGGGCGACTCCCGTTCCTGTCACCTCAGGAAATCGCTGCTAATGCGGTTCTGGCTGGAGAAGGTGTGTGTCTCTCCTCCCGGTCGCTCCAGGGCTGCCCTCCTCCAGGTCAAACCCCAGCCCCTCCGCCTGCCTTCAGGCCCGGCGCCTGTTTTCTCTCCCCAGCTGGGCATCCCACCCTGTCACTCAGAAGTCAAGGTCTGGTCACTTTGGCGTCATACCAATAGCACCTTTTAAAAAAACCACAGGGCTTCCCTGGTGGCGCAGTGGTTGGGAGTCTGCCTGCCGATGCAGGGGACACGGGTTCGTGCCCCGGTCTGGGAAGATCCCACATGCCGCGGAGCGGCTGCGCCCGTGAGCCATGGCCGCTGAGCCTGTACGTCCGGAGCCTGTGCTCTACAACGGGAGAGGCCACAACAGTGAGAGGCCCACGTACCGCAAAAAAAAAAACAAACCAAAAAAAAAAAACCCACAAACCAGTGGTTCCCAGTGGGGAGAAGGCTGGGGGAGGGACAAGATAATGGTAGAGGATGAAGAGGCACAAACTACTCTGTATAAAATAAATAGGCTACAAGGATATATTGTACAGTACAGGGAATATAGCCAATGTTTTATAATAATGATAAATGGAGCATAACCTTTAAACATTGTGGATCACTATGTTTACGTCTGTAACTTATATAATATTGTACAGCAACTATACTTCAATAAAAAAGTAAAAATTGTAAAAATATTTTTTTTTGGCCGCATCACCCAGACTGCGGGATCTTAGTTCCTCACCCAGGGATGGAACCCTTGCCCCCTGCAATGGAAGTGCAGAGTCTCAACCACTGGACTGCCAGGGGAGTCCCAAAATTTTAAAAATGTAAAAAGAGAAAGGATCTAAAAAAATTAAAAAGAGAAAGAATCTTGAAAACATTGAGCTCTAATTCACATATCATAAATTGCACAAGTATTAAAAAATTGTGAATCACTATGTTGTACACCTGGAACTTATATAATATTGTATAACTGTACAATATACCACATAAAAAAAAAACCCTAGGGACTTGCCTGCTGGCGCAGTGGTTGAGTCTGCCTGCCAGTGCAGGGGACATGGGTTCAACCCCTGGTCCGGGAAGATCCCACATGCCGCGGAGCAACTAAGCCCATGCGCCACAACTACTGAGCCTATGCTCTAGAGCCCATGAGCCACAACTAGTGAAACCCGCGTGCCTGGAGTTCGTGCTCCACAACAAGAGAAGCCACCTCAATGAGAAGCCCGCGCACTGCAACGAAGAGTAGCCCCCGCTCGCCGCAACTAGAGAAAGCCCGTGCCCGGCAACGAATACCCAACGCAGCCCCCCCCCAAATAAATAATAATAATAAGAAGAAATAAAACAAACAAAAAACCCCTAAACAACTCTTGAACCATCGTATGGGAGGTGCCATAGCGTAGGGGTTATGGGCACAGATTGGAATTGGGTTAAGGGGAGAGCCTGTGTGACCTCAGGCAAGTTGTTTAATCTTCCTGCATTTCAGTGTCCTCTTTTGTGTAGTGGGGTCAATAATAATCCTTACTGTACCAGTCTTGGGCTCCAGATCCCATCCCTGATCTCCTTGACCCCCTCCTCCCATGTTATTCCCACGGGCAGCCCAACCCAGGCTCTTCTGTGTCAGCTGGGTCCAGCCAATGGGAGCAGAGGGAAAGGGAGAAGCCAGGTTATTTCTCCCTCTCTCTCCCTGCCTTGGGAGCTTCTCTGCTAGCAGCTGCCTTTCCTGTTGGGCCCCCAGCTGTGGGTCCAACTTCTGTCAGGAGCCTCTTGGCCGCTGGGCTCTGGAAACATCACTTCATTCCCTCTGTTCCTCCAGCCTAAGTGGAGGCAAGTACTGGCTGGTAATCAACTTCTTGCCTTAACTTCCCTCTGGGTTTATACTTAAAGTGGTGTCTGTTTTCCTAGTCAGATCCTGACTGATATACTATCTCATAGGGCTGTCATGGGATCAGATGCGTTAGTGTGTGGAACATGAGTAGAACACATTGAAAAGTGCCTGGCACAGAATAGGTGCCACACAGGTGCTTGTTAAGTAAAATAAAAGTGGCTAATTTTGAGTGCTTACACCCTGACAGGCATTTTGCCTGTGTTGTATTATTTCATTTAACTAACACAAGGTAGACATTTTGATTATCCCCAATTTACAGGTAAGCAAATTGAGGTCTCAGAGAGGCTCAGGGATGGGCCAGGTCACACAGCTTGTATGTAGTAGAGCCCATGGGCTGTGTGCCCTTTGACGAGCCGCTGCACGTCTGTGGCTCTCAGTTGCCTCAGCCCCCGTTGGATTGGCTAATCCCTGCCCCTTCTGCTTCAGAGGGTTGTGGTGACAATGAGATGAGATGACAGAGTCTAGGGACTGTTATTGTGAGTTCAACCCATATACCACGGAACAGCCATGAGTTATGTACAGTTATCCCATTTTACAGACTGGCACACTGAGGCTCAGAACAGCTAAGCACTTTTGCAAGGTTGGACGTCTAGGTGCCATTGTGTGCCTGTAGGTTAAATGTCATCGCCTTTGTCAGTCCTTTCTTCCTTGCCTTTCTCTCTGTCTTGCTCTTTCCTTCTCAGGAGTGACAAGCCACCGGCAGACATATCTGCGCTCTCAAGGGGCTCATGTTCTATGTTCTCTTTTCCTTCACTTCTCAATCCAGTTCTTGAGAAGCATTTTTATGGATAGAAAGGATCAATCTAGCAAAAAATGGTGTAAAGCCTCTAGCCACCTGTGGCTGTTTACTTTTACATTAATTAAAATTAAACAAAATTTAGGGTTTCCCTGGTGGCGCAGTGGTTGAGAGTCCGCCTGCCAATGCAGGGGACATGGGTTCGTGCCCCGGTCCGGGAAGATCCCACATGCCGCGGAGCGGCTGGGCCCGTGAGCCATGGCCGCTGAGCCTGTGCGTCCGGAGCCTGTGCTCCGCAACAGGAGAGGCCACAACAGTGAGAGGCCCGCGTACCACACAAAAAAACAAAAAACAAAATTTAAAGTCCGGTTCCTTAGTTGCCCTAGACACTTCAAGGGCTCAGTGGCCGCCCTTTTGGACAGCACAGATCTAGAGCATTTCCATCATCACAGAGGTCATCGGCAAGGCTGGTCTAGGGCAGAGTTTCTCAACTTTGGCGCTATCGACATTTCAGGTTAGATAATTCCTTGTCGTAGGAGCAGCATCCCTAGCCTCTGCACACTGGATGCCAGTAGCATCCCTCTCCAGTACTGGCAACCAAAAATGTCTCCTGACATTGTCAAATGTCCCCTGGGAGGGTCAACATTGCCCCTGGTTGGGAACTACTGGTCTTTACTGATTTTAAAAAAAATTCTTTTCTGACTCAGAACTAAGGGAAATGGGCATATGAATGCAGCCAGAAGGTTTGAGGTTTTAATGCAGAGAAGTTCCTGTTGAGATGGTGGTGACAACGTGGATCTGGGAGTCAGCGAGACCTTTATTCAGAGCCCTACTTGCCACCTTCTTGCTGGGTTACTTTAGGCATGTCGGTTTACTTCTGAGCCTCAGTGTTCTCATCTATAAAATGGAAGTAATTATAACAGCTCCTGTTTCACAAGGCTGTGGTGAAAATGAAATCAGATAATGCATTTGAAGTGTTTGGAACACAGTAGGCACCCAGGAAGTGTAGCTTCCCCCTATTTTGGGGGTGAGGGCTTCTCCTGCAGACAGGAAACCCAGAACCACTGCTCCCAGGGGGCAGGGGATGGGAGAGATTGCCTGCAGTGAGGTTCCCTGAGCCTGAAACCAGACACACTCTATCCCTGATCTCCAGGGGGATGCTCTGGGGACCCTGCCCTCAGGTTGGGTCCAGCTGGGGTGGGGGCAGGTGATGGGGGCCACTGCTGTAGGGATGCAAGGAAGGCGGGAGGCCAGGGGGGGTGCCCATCCATCCGGAAACATCCATCCATGCAGAGGAAGGGGGCAGGCAGCTCAATCCAGGAGGGGTTTGCGAGCCAGGAGTGAGGAAAATTGATGCCTGCAGGAGACAAAGAGAGCGGGGAGAGCGGCCCCCCCCAGGCCAGCTCCTTCCACAGGTGATAAGATAGATGGGCAGGCAAAGGAGTTCAGCCTGAGTGATAGATAATTTCAAATCGGCGGCAAACACGGCTGTGGGGACTCCTGGCTTTTCTAACAAGTGTGACACCGGTGTGGAGGGGAGATGAGGTGACTGATTAGGAAACAAGACAGCCAGAGACCCTTCCGAGAGGCAGCTGGGCTTGGCAGTGCTGCCTTAGGAAGGAGGCACATGGGAATGAAGCCCGGGATAGACGGGCTGTGAGCGGAGACTTGTGGCTCAGGCATCTCAGCCTCTGTGTGTTCTTTTCATTATTCACTCAACAGATATTTACTGAGCCCTTACTGTGTGCCATGTGCTGGGCTAGGTGCAGTGGGTACAGCTGGGAGCAAGACAGACACTCTCCCTATCCTCACGGGGCATCGAGTCTTGTGGGGGAGACACTCAGTCAACAATGAAATGAATGAACAAGTCAGTGTTTTGATTGTTATGGTTTCTCTGAAGGGTATAAAGCAGAAGATGGGAAAGAATGTCTGAGGGGCTACTTGAGATCAGGGGACTAAAGGACGGCCCCTCTGGGGAGGTGACATGGGGCTGAGAGCTGAATGATGAGGAGGAATCTGTCATCCAAAGAGCAGAAATTTGAGGACAAGCATCCTGGGGGGCCCTGAGGTGTGTAATCTTCCTCCCTCCCTCCCTCCCTCCTTCTCTATCTCCCCCGGCCCATCCTCATTCAGCGTGCTTTTTGGCTTTGGCAGAGCAAAACAAACCTTACAAAAACCTTGCAGATTTATTTTATAGTCTCCATTTTACAGACAGCAAAACTGAGTCTTAGAGGTGTTCAAAATTGTTTGCTCAAGGATGCACAGGGAGGAGCTGTGGGTTAAATCAGGTAGTCTGACTCCAGAGCCCAGCGAGGAGAGGAAGCAGCTCTTCAAAACTGGGGGCAGTGGTACCTAAAGGGATTCAGCCCTGAAGGCTCTTGCTGCTCCTGGAGAAGGAGGGGAAGATCTAGCTGGTGGTGGGCCGTGCCAGGCAATCTGTCCATTACAGGGTCATCAAGGGGACACCAGGGAACCCAGTGGGTCCAATCATTCCCATTTCACAGATGGAGAATTTGAGGCTCTTAGAAGTTAAGTCCCTTGCCTGGGTCACATGGCAGGATTTTTAGAAGAGGCTAGTTTTGAAGTGGCAGAGCTGGGATTCAAACCCAGGTTTCTAACTTGATCCAATTGCTTTTCCATCATGTCACAAATCCGAGCACAAGGGCAACTTTTCTGAACTGACTAATGAATATTTACTGAACATGGAGAAGCTAAGCTCCTTGTCATCTGGAGAGAAAAGCAAATCCCATCCTAGGCCTTACAAATAACTCTGATGATAATAATAATAACAGCCACCATCCAGTGGTCCCTACTTAGATCCAGGAGATTTACTCTCCATGCGGTTGTCATGACAACCCTGTGAGGCAGGTATTATTATGCCTAATTTACAGATGAGGACAATGAGGCCCAGAGAGGTTAAGTAATTTGCCTAAGTTCACAGAGGGTGTCTGTGGCAGGGCTTCAATTAGAGTCTGAGGACTCCAAAGCCCATATCCTTTCCTGGACCACTGTATCAGTCAGCTGATGCTGCATAACAAAGTCCCCTAAAGCGCAATGGCTTCCTAACAGTCACTTATTATATTTCACTTCCCTGAGGGTTGGCTGAGTTTAGCTCATCCCAGCTGGGCCTGCTCATGTTGCTAAGGGTTGGTTGACTTAAAGGGTCGACACTAGGTTGGGTTTGGCTGGGGCACCTTAGCTAGAGCAGTCATGCCCACAGGTCTCTCAACTTCTTCCTTGGACCAGTGGGCATGTCCTCCTCATGGTGATGACTGGCTTACAAGAAAGCATGTGGAAACATGCAAGTCTACTTAAGGTTCATGCTTAGACCTGGCGCATCATCACTTCTGCTGCATTCTGTTAGCCACCACGAGTCACGTGGCTGAGCCCAGGTTCAAGGGACTCCTTCTTAGAAAGAGAAACTTCAAAGTCCAATGACAAAAGTGTGGATATAGGACAGTATGAAGAATTAGGACCAATGACGTAATCAGCCACAGCCGCCCACAAACCTACAATCTGGATGCAAAGAGAATATTGACAGTAGCAAATAATAGCACTTCAGAGGAGACCTCAAAAAGATGAGCGTCACCTTGTTTGATTCTTAAAGGTACAGGATCTTAGAGGCCAGTTTTAGGTCTCAAGAGATGGGAAGGGGAAAGGAGAAAGGAAATGCGTTCAATTCAAGGGGAGTCAGGGCAGTGAAACGAGCAGGCAACCTCCCAGAGAGCAGGAGCCGGCTTACCCTCATGAAGTTTTTCACGTAGTGCTGTGCCCGGCATACACTAGGTGCTTAATAAGGAGGGACAAGCACCCGAGGAGAGTGGAGGGTGAGTGAGGGGGTCATGTAGGGGTGTGGGTTTTCTCCTCCCTGGGAACCTTTGGGAACTTAGCTGACTCTTTCTGGGTGGCTTAGGAAAGTCCAGGCCAGAGGCAGGGGAAGGAACCACATGAACTGGCAGTGTGTGTGTGTGTGTGTGCATGTGCGTGTGTGCACATTCTTGTCTGTCTTCTCCCATTAGCTTGTTAGCTCCAGAAGGGCAGGGATTTCTGACTATTTGTTCATTGCTGTATCCCCAGTGCCTAGAACAGTGCCTGGCACATAGTAGATAGATGCTCAATAAATATTTGCTGAATGAACGAACGAATGAATGAATGAGTGAATTAAATTCTCACACACCTCACCAGGTAGGTATTATTATTATCCCCATTTTGCAGATGAGGAAACTGAGGCTCAGAGATTTCAGTGACTGAGCAAGTTCTATGGCTAGTAAAAGGCAGTCTGTCTGACGTCAAAGCCCAAGATTTTCCCCTTTACTCCAAATGGTCTCTAATTTCACAAGCAGCTTATTAACTGGGACAGCAGGCAAAAGGCAAGAGAAAAATATTCCCCTATAATCCCACACCCTGCTTACTTTCTGAGAGTTCAGATCGGGTCTGGTCCACAGGCAGAGTTCCTGTGCATGCTTATGTAGGATCTACTCTGAGAGGCCATCAGCTACTTTTTCCAGGAAGACAATTTGGGGCCCAGAGACTGGGCTATGTCGCTGGCTGGGTTCTTTCTCCTCACTCTGTTTGCCCCAAGAAATCTCGAGTTGTGTCTACCCAGGTCCCTTTTCAGGAGTATCTGGCAGGCAGTAGATTGAGTTCTTTAAATCAAGCCCTTTGCCAGGTGCCAGGGGGCTTGGCTACGTCATGAGACAGGATGCCCAGGAAACCAAAGCAGCCCAGACCCCAGACATTCGACAAATGTTTTTTATCCAGATTCCACAGGTGACTCATGGAAGTGTCTATCTTGGGGCACAGATTTTGCACGCAAAGCTGGTGTCAGCAGATGACTGGGGAAGAGAATTGTCCCATTTTATGCCTTAAAATATCCCCTGTGGAGGAGTCGTCTCATTAGCACATAACATAATGAACTACTCTGGGCCTCAGTTGCCTTCTCTGTATAATGGGAATAAGAGCACCCATGTCATAGGGTCATTGAAGGGGTTGCCTGGGCTGTACTCAGAGGGGACGTAGAACACGGCCTGGCATGTGCAAGCCCACAGGCCATGGGAGTGCTCACTATCCCTCTGTCCTGGGCACTGAGCTGTGCTTCTTATGTAATGTACAGCCATGTGCTCTCCGTCTGCAGACAACATTCAGTCACAGGGATACGGTCCATAACTACACACACTGGGTGCTCACCTAGTACCAGGTACGCAGGGCTAAGTTCTGCATGTGGATTAACTCATTTCATCCTTCCAACAACCCGGTGAGGTGGGTGGCTATTGTTCCCATTTCACAAATGAAGAAACTGAGGCACAGAAAGTTTCAATTCCTTGCCTAAGGCTGTGCCTAGTGAACGTGCCCCTGGCTTTCCTTCTACACTGTTATACTCATCCTAGGGACACAGACCACAGAGGGGACCAACTGGGCCCTTTGTGCCTTTCTGGGGCCTGGGAAGAGGAGGTCCCGAGAGAGAGGAGAGAGCCCACCAGCCCACGCGGGCCCTGCTTCCCTCCTCAGGCTCCAGCCCTCTGCCCTTCTTGTGTCCTTGACCCCGCGCGGCAAGGGGTCACTGTCTCATCTGTATGACTCCCGCAGAAAGCCGGCGACGGCTCCCAATGCATCACCGGGTGGCAGTCACGCCGGAGCCAGCGTGTCATTTCCATCCATCTTTCTCCAACCGCTCTCTGTCAGGAAGCAACGGAGGCAGGGGACGGCGGGGAGAGGAAGAGGGGGAGATGGATGGGGTGGGGGCGGAGAGGGAGGCGGAGGATGGCAGAGAGGAAAAGGGGAGAAAAGAGGAGAGAGAAGGAAGACAGGGCTCCAGGGAGAGGAAGAAAGGAGGTGAGAAAGAAAGGAGGAAGGGGGGCAGAGGTGCGTGATGGTGGAGGAAGGGGTGAGAGAGAAGCTAGAGGTGCCCCAGTGCCCCCAAAGAGGACCAGGAGAGCGGAGCAGGGGTGAGGACGGATGCGAGGGAACTTAAGGACCGTGAGGGGAGAATTCCATAAGGGAAGACCAGCAGGAGGGAGCTTGAGGGAGGGGCTGAGAGGCAGGAGCCCAGGAGGCTGAGAGCGCCAGCTCCTTCATTTTTTTGTTTTCTCCATCACGGCTGGTCCCACCTCTACTAGATGGTCCCCTGCAAATGCTAGATCAAGGCGGTGGTGGGAGGGAAGTGCTCGTGTGAGGTGGGGGAACAGGAGGCTCCCAGCAGATGCCCCTCCAGGATTGGGCCATCCTTGGGTGTGCTTGGGCTGTGACTTCACTTCTCTGAGCCTCACTCCTTCATCCACAAGGCAGGCATAATAACAAGCCTCCCACGGCCAGGATGAGGCACAGAGAGACAATGCATGCAACGTGGGCATGAAGAACCAGCTTAGTTATTGTAAGTGGTATGCCCCTTGTGGTCAGGCAATCATTCCTCGGAAAGTTTCCCAGCCCTCTGAAAGCACACATGGCCTTCATCCCCATGCAGCAGACTTGGGAAAACATCCCAGATGCAAAGCTTTGGAATAAAAATTAAATAACTCTCCACTCCCCTTCCAGGTCTCAGAAATCCTAGGAGCCAGTGGGACAAGTGATGGAGCCTCTTTCTGGAGCAAGAATGTCCCAGGAGGGTATTTTGTAGTAGGAAGAACACTAGATTAGGAGCACATTTGGGGAATTATAGATAACACTGCATGAACATCTTCGTACATCCGTCTTTTGGCTTCCAAGGAATTGTTTCTCTTAGAATAAACTTGCAAGGAAGGGTTTAATGCATTAAGCAGCGTGCTGGTTATTCCCTGTTGACCCATTCATTCTCCACCTTCCTCTGCCCTGCTCTGTGCCCTATGAAGGCGAATGTACTTCCTGGGTTCTCTTGTTTTTTGGGCTTACATAGGGCTCGGCCAATGGAAGGCTTCAGCAGAAGACTGGAAGTGGGAGGAGAGAAAGGGTGGGGGTATTTCTTCCTGGCTCCCTCCCAGCTTCTACAGTGTCTTGGACCATGGTTGTCCCTCCAGACTACAACTACTATGGTCCCTTCTCAAACCCTCACTGTGCTTTCCTAGCACTGTTTTCCCCCACACCTTCAGCACTAGGGCTGGGGGACAGCTCCCACTGTTGCTAGCCTCTGGGTCCCTCAACCTTTCTGGTGGGTTCTCTCAGTTCTCCTTACATCTCCATAAGCAGTCCTTTCATTAAAATCTTTTTATTTGGACCATCTTGGGATGCTTGCACCTTTTACCAGCAACATTGCAAGCGAGCATTGGCTGTTGAGGTTTTGAAAAGTAGTGTAGGGGTTGTAAATGGCGTTTCAAAGTTTTAAGTTGCCCTTCTTTGATGATTTGTAAGGCTGCACAGTGGTTCTCAGATGGGGACAATTTTGGACCCAGGGGATGGTTGACAATGTCTGGAGACATTTTTGGTTGTCTCCAAAATGAGGAGGATACTGGAAGCTAGTGGGTAGACCCCAGAGATGCTGTTAGACATCCTACAATTCACAGGCTAGCCTTCCCAACAAAAAATTAGCTGGCCCCGGATGTCCCAAGTTTGAGACACCATTGCCCACAGACCACATGCCAGGTCATTTGTTTATTCTTCACTAGGATCATCTGTTTATGTCCTTCGGCCAGTGGCCTGGGATTTGGCAAATCCAGACCCCGGGCCTGGCTTGGTCATTCACTTGCTCTGTGATCCTGACTGACATTCCTCACCAGCTCCGTAAGGCCTTCTCTCCTTATTCTCTGCCCCCGTTGAGTTTTGGTGATGACCGAATGGGGAAACAGGCAGGAAAGGGTTTGGGAAAGTGTAAAGTCCCCTACAAATCAACCAAACCTATAGTTTCTGAGCACCTACTATGTGCTGAGGGTTCAGATCAGGAATTCACTGTCCTGGAAAAGTGTTAATGGATATACATGTAATCCAAGAGGGGCCACTGCACGAACAAGTCTCCAGAGGGTGGAGATGCTGGTGGCTGGAAAGGCTTGGGGACTTCCTGATTCAAATTTTCCTTCCAAATGGGAGAAGGGTCTTGAAATAGTTTATTTTCCCTACTGGCTAGAACACAGGAAGGATGTTTGTGGCTCGAGCCCCTTAAACCAGCACTGACTCTTGGAGTTTTTCTAGCGTCGAGGGAGGAGAGAGGGAAGTTGGGGCGGGATCATCAACAGCAGGGCCTGCAGAGAATAATAATAATACAACAACAACAGCTCACTTTCATGAGCACATATCATGTGCCAAATGCGTAATCCTCACCACATGCCCCAGAGAGTAACAGTGCTGCTTAATAACCCCGTTTACATCTGAGGAAACTTAACTGTAGAAAGAGCAATGACTTGCTCAAGGTCACATAACTTATGCGTGTCTGAGCAAAGGATTCAAAGTGGCCCCATCCAGGACAGGAATCAAGACGCAGACGTAGAGAATGCACTTGAGGACACGGGGAGCGGGAAGGGTAAGCTGGGACGAAGTGAGAGAGTGGCATGGACATATATACACTACCAAATGTAAAGCAGATAGCTAGTGGGAAGCAGTGCATAGCACAGGGAGATCAGCTGGGTGCTTTGTGACCACCTAGAGGGGTGGGATAGGGAGGGTGGGAGGGAGGGAGACGCAAGAGGGAGAAGATATGGGGAAATATGTATATGTATAGCTGATTCACTCTGTTATAAAGCAGAAACTAACACACCATTGTAAAGCAATTATACTCCAATAAAGATGTTAAAAAACAACAACCAGGTGGCCCCATCTGACTCCAGCCCCCACACTGCTGACCACTGAACACACTTCCTATGTCTCGTTCCTTCTGGGGTACGTTTTGGTGGGGTTGATCAAGAGAGCTTTGTTCACGAAGCTCTCTTCTTTTGCAAAAATATATACTCAGTCTTGCCCTTGCTGCTAAAGGCTGGGAGCTCCCATCTTATTCCCCCCTTTTCTCGCCACAGCTTAGCACGCTGTATTTCAGGTCTCAGGGTACCAGGCTCTCTTCCCCATTCAAGGCCGATGGACCCTATTCTCTAAGTCAGTGTCCTCAGCGCAGAACAAAGCCAGGTCCAAACACCATGGATATCCACCTGCGTTGAGCACAGACGCACACGTAGTTGGTGTTAGAGAAATATTTGTTCAACGAATGAATGGAAGGCACCTGCTTCTTCCCCGGGATGGGGGCGTTTTGTCTGATGCTTGAACACAGCTTTATTGACATGACGGCATCATCTCACGCTGTGAGGATGGACATCCTGCACTGGTCCCCAGATTTGGTCCAAGCTCTTTGCTCCTTGCATTTCACTCCCTCCTTCCCAGCCCCATCCTGGACTACGCTGCCCCTCTCCACCTGCCATGCTGCTATTACCCGGCCTCAGTTCCCTCCCAGGTGAGCAGTGCAGTTGCTAGTGATGGGAGGAGAGGGGAAAAGGATGGATTTGGGTCTTTCCTGGTGGCTCAACTGGGTCATAGGGAGGGATCTCACACCTCTGCTTCCCCAGCTCCTGCTGGGCTGAGAAGAGGCCTGGAAGGGAAGCAAACTGAGATGATGAGAATATCAGCAGAGGCCAGATCCATATGGACTCAGCTCAACCTTTTGCTGAAATGTTGAAGCTTGGCAGAGAGAGACAGACAGACAGACAGAGACAGAGACAGAGAGACAGAGAGACAGAGAGAGAGAGAGACAGAGACAGAGAGAGAGAAATGGGAGAGAGCAAAGGAGATAATCCACTGTGGATTTCTGTCTACACTAGAGCAGAACTAGTGTATAAAGGCACTGAAACACACACACACACACGCCCATTTAATCTCTTCTGCTAGACTGTAAGCTCCAGATACTCTATATAGACATCTGATTTTGTATCTTTTATGGGGGCAGCAATAGAGAACATTTGAAACCAAAATGGCCCCAGAATATGTGGCATGCGTGCTTGCTTTTCAAACAGACCACAAACATATTGTC
Organism: Mesoplodon bidens; assembly: GCF_964165515.1. Taxonomy (NCBI): domain Eukaryota; kingdom Metazoa; phylum Chordata; class Mammalia; order Artiodactyla; family Ziphiidae; genus Mesoplodon; species Mesoplodon bidens. The sequence goes on along the minus strand of NC_138169.1, from coordinate 15,396,916 downwards.
CCCTGTAGACAATAATTTCTTGTGGCCTCTCCACCTATGACCATCTATTCCCTCCCCATTACCACCCATACAAGGGGAAAAAGATCAGATCAGAAGCTCAACTGATTTATGTGCAACATTTTCCCACCCATAGATACACAGGCATATATCCAGTATCCCCTGCATATATTCACGCACACAGACACACTCATATAAACAGAATACACACTCAGGCACAGACACAACTCCCCCTAGAAACATACACCCAAATACTTGTAAACAGTGTTGTGATACACAAAGACAATAAGCTATATGTACATATATATATATACACACACAAGCCACACACACGAGGCAACATTCACACACATGCTACAAGTAATCCTCACATGACTAATCACTCCTTCGTGTATGTGTGTGCGTGCGTGTGTATATCCCAGCATCCCCCTGGCAGGCACACGCCAACCAGCCACCACTTGAATTAGCACCAAAGGATTATGGGACCCTGGGCCATTAATCTAGGTGACAAACAGGACTCAGAAGGCATATTTGCACCCCGAAATTGAAAAGATTAGGCCATATTTGTCAAGGATTGGTAGGGCTTTATCGCCTCCACGGCAGATGCTGTTACATATTCATGAGCTGCATAAGTGGGAGAAACCCTAGCTAGACCTGACGACTTTCAGCTGTAGAGGGAGAGGAGGGGGGACATTTATCTGAACTCGGCAAGGGATGAAAGGTATGAGATCACGTACCCTGCCTTGCGGGGCACAACACGCCCCAGCCGCCGTTGTTGGGTGGGGGGGAGGGGACCGGGCGGGCGGGGCCTCCGGGGCTGCTTTGTGAGGCTGGGGGCTGGGCCAGGCCGGGCAGAGGTGATGGGAGGTGGACCACGAGGTTGTCGTCTGGGCTCTTACCTCGCCGTGTTGTGGGGAGCTGTTTACTCGCCTGCTGCCCCCCAATGGATGGGGAGCTTCCTACGGGGACCCCCTTGACTTCTGCAGCTCCTCACCGCCCTCCTCCTCAGGGTCCAGTCCATTGCTCCCCACACGGCCAGCTGGCATTTAATGCGGGAACAAATGTCTCCTTAGCCTGGATGTGCCCCTTGGAGGAAGGAGAGGTGCTGGATCTTGGGGCTGGTTCTGGGCTTGTTCTAGAAGCCAGTCTGGGCATAAAAACACCTACAGGGATTAAGAGTCAGGTGGACCCCAGCCCACATCCTGGGTCCATCTCTTTTTAGCTGTGGGAGCTTGAACATGTCACTTAATACTCCCATGTTTCCGTTTGTTATCTGGAACATGGATTTAATAACCAGAGTACCTACCTCCCTGGGTTGTTGGAGGCTTAAATCAAGCTATTGGTGTGGCGCTGGCATACAGTAAGTGCTCACAAAATGGAGGGAGATGGTGATTTATGGAGGATGCCAATCGCCATGCCCAGTGGGTCCAGTCTCAACAGAAAACCCATATATTGGGCAAAAATTAGGTAGTAAAGCTATGCTGCCCAATTAGGGAAATAACTAGCCACGTGTGGTTGTTGAAAGTGAATTTAATTAAAATTAAAACAATGTAGTTTCTCCGTTGCACTAGCCACATTCTAAGTGCCCAAGAGCTCCGTGTGGCTACCATATTGGAGAGTCCAGACAAAGAGCACTTCCAGCCCTGCAGAAAGTTGGATTGGACAGAGCTGTGTGTGATCTTCCTCCAGCTCAGAAGGGTTGAGATTCCAGTCACCTGCTTGGCCCAGTTTTGCTGGGTTGGATTTGAACCTTGGAGGATAAATATGTCAAATACTTCTGGCACCCCTGGGTAAAAAAAGGTGAAATCAGTTTCTTCTTGCAGGACTCAACAGAGCCTTTACTATGTCTTGGCTATTGAGAATAACGTATATAGCATTTTCCATGTGACTCCCATATAAGGAACCAGCTTGCCTCCCTCTTGGGGAGCAAACAAGGGTTACTCATTTTGCTCCCTCCTGCCGCCGCAGTGGCCCAGATAAAGCCTTGCCTGAATTTCCTGTCTGGACTCTAGTCAATTTCTATTGCTTGGGGGAGGCCCAGAACCCTGGTCAATATCAAAACCAAGACAGGCACATGCCACACTCTTTCACCATCAGGAAGCCAAGTCCTTTACATCTGTTCAGACCCTTCAACATTTCCTTGCTGCCCATCAGGTCAAGTACAAACACGTTGGGCTGACCTGCGAGGGTCTCTGAACACCTATCTAGCCACGCCACCCACATCCCCATGCTCTGGCTGGATTGGTCTCCGCCCCCGAAGAGTGTCCTTCACTCAGATTATTGCCCACGTCTCCTTTTCTGCCAAGCTGTTCTCCACGGTCAAGTCCCCCCTCAAAGGTGGTTCAGAGTTCCCACACATCCTTCCCGGGATAGTAGATATTGATAAACGCCCAACACATGCACATCCGACCCTCCAAGAGGTGCAGGGCAGGGAATGTGGAGGCCCGAGGTTGAACTGGAGGTGGGGCCTCGGGGATTTATTGGGGATTACGATTTTGCCCAGAGAAGCAATTGCTGAGGTTTAACAATGAGGCCATTTCACTCTGGGTGTCATGGGGGTTGCTGAGCCAGCAGAGCTCTCTGCTGAGAGCCTGAGGAAGTAGAGTAGGATCAGAGCAGGGAATGTTTCCCCAAAGCAAAGGTTTTGAATGAGGGAGACACCCTGGAACCTCTTCTCCCAGATGCTTTGAACAACAGGATAGGCTATGTGTAACCTGGATCCATGATGTTTTCAGGGTCATCATTCCCAGAGGTTTTGGGACCACGGCGATCCTTGAGGGTGAATCTGAACCTGCCAGTCCCATATCAACGACCAGAAATGACTCGATGGATGAAACAGGGAAGAAATAACCTCAGTCAAGCATCTGGGTGCTGGTCAGCGTGAGGTCAAACCTTCGGGTCTCAGGAACATCTGGATTTAGGACTGGGGTTTGGTCCGTCCCTTGGTGGAGGCAGGCAGTGAATGGAGAGCAATAAGAGGAAAAAGAAAAGAGAGGGAGGGAATGAATCAACTTTTGCTGAGTATCTACTGCACAGAATCGTGGAAGGTTTGAGAGCATTAGATCTGGAGCAGGGCTGCCTGGGTTTGAATCCCGGTTCTGCATCCTTCTAGCTGCCTGATCTAGGCAAGTTGCCTCACTTTTCTGCACCTCAGTTTCCTCACCTGTAAAATGAAGATAATCGTAGTACCTTCTCTATAAGGTTCTTGCAAAGATTAAATGAGTTAATCTGTCTGAAAACACCTAGAACAACGCCTGGCACGGTTCTCTATATGTTTATTATTATTTTTTGAGTATTTAATTTACATGATTATTCTCATTTAATCCTCTAATTTAATCCCCTAGGGGTATACCAAGTGATCCAATTTTACGGATGAAAACACTGAGGCTCGCAGAGTTTTAAAAACCTTTCCCGAGGTCACACAGTGGGTAATTCGGTGGACTGGCATTTAAACAGAGTGCAAAACCCTTGGTCTTTCCAATTCTTGGTTTGAGGCTTGAGCGTACAGGAAAGGGAAGCTGGTGAGAATATTAACAGAGGTCAGATCCACATGGTCTCATCCCAAGATTTTGGTGAAATATTGAAGGTTCGCCAAAAGACAGATAAGCAAAGCAGATCTTTCTACACTGTAGATCTGTCTACACTAGAGCAGAACTAGTGAATAAAGGCACTGAAACACACACACACAGATGCACGCATGCACATACTCATGCATGCGCCCATTTCATCTCCTCTGCTAGACTGAAAGCTCCAGATACTCTATATAGACCTCTGATTGTGTGTCTCTTATGGTGGCAGCCATAGAGAACATTTGAAACCAAAATGGCCCCAGAATATGTGGCTGTGTGGTTGGTTTTCAAACAGACCACGAATGTATTTCCAGAGGAGTTGTCCCCTGTAGACGATATTTTCTGTGTCCTCCCCATCTCTGATTACCATCTTTTCCCTCCCCATCACCACCTATACAAGGGGAAAAATCAGATCAGATATTTAACTGGTTTACCCCCCTCAATAAATACAGGTAGGAGGGAGGGAAGTGGGGATGCAGAAGAGGAAAAGGGATGGGTAAGGCAGAAGACTGCCCCCGCCCCCAGCCATGGCCTCGTCAGCTCTCCTTCATGCAGGAACACCAGCTGCTGGCCCCTCTGACTCCAGGCCTGCCCCCACCCTGAGGTTTGTGGCTAGGAGAAGCAGCATGCCAAGGGGAAGTCAATAAGTGTGGCAGAGATGCGTATTCTTCTCCTCGGTGACACAGCTAGCTCTCTCACCGGCAAAATGTCCCTTGATCTATTTCCCCTGGTAGTGATTTCAACAACAACAATAACAGAAATCCATCATCTCCTTAGTGAGGAATGGAGGGCAGTGGGGTTTGTTTTTCTTCTGGTGTGGACAGAAAGCTCTTTATTCTCTCCTCGTTGGGGAAGACTTCACGCCAGAGGAGCCCAGCCCGGGTCTCGAGAGGGGACAGGGATGAAAGACGGTGAGAACGGTTGAGTCCTGGCTGAGCCTCTGACCTTGGGCAAGGCGCCGCCTCAGTTTGCGCCTCTCAAAAATGGGGAGAACCAGCCAGCAAGGTGAGAGGCAGGCAGACAGGACAAGGCAGCCTTGGGAGTTGAAGACAGGGGGCCGTCTGCTACCACTGATGAAAATAATAGTGGGCTTATGCATACGCAGTGCCCTAGCGTAGTGCTTGGACATAATGATTACAGATTTCATGTGCTGAGCACTTGCCTTGTGAAAGGTGTTTTTATATTCAAGATCTTTTGGATCTTCCAGTTAACTCTGCAGAGTAGATTCCACTCACATCCATCTCCCCCATAATAAAATGGAGGTTCAGAGAGGTTAGGTAACTTGTCCAAGATCACACAGCACCCAAGTGGTGGTGTCAGGATTTAAACATAGGTCTCTTTGAATCTAGACTTTACACCTTTATCCACTCATCTCACGGTTCTCAAAGTGTATTTCCTCGACTGGCAGCATCAGCACCACCTGGAAACCTTTAGAAATGCAAATTCTCAAGTCCCACCCCAGACCTACTGAATCCTAAACTCCAAGGATGGGGTCCAGCACTCTGTTTCAGCAACCATCCCCACTGCAGGTCATCCAGGTGCACGCCCAAGTTTGGGGACTCCCGCACGAGGCTTGCCTGGAACTGGTGAAACGCCTCTGTTGCTGGTGTCACTAATATTATCCTCGTGTTGCCATCCAGCTAAAGAAGCTCACGGCCAACAAGGAAAGTACACTGGTTGTCCTTGCTATCAGCTGGCTCACATTTCTAGTCTCTCCAGAGGAAAGGCAGAAAGGGCTCAAGGTCTGGTCTGGATTCCACCACTTGCTAACTAAGTGTCTCAGGAAAGGTTCCCTGGAAAGAGACCCTGGAGTGGAGATGGGCGTGCAGGTGGTTTGTTGGGGAGTGCTCTCGGGATCAGCACCTGTGAAGAAGTGAGGGAAGCAGGGTGGGCAGAGGGAGAAGCTGGCCTGTAATGTGGTTGCAACAGTGGCCTCAGCCCATCTCAGGGGAGCTCTGGAGCTGGGCTGATCTCACGGAGGTGCCCCAAATGGAGGCAAAGGGGGCTTGGCCTTTGTACTCCCTGCATCAACCAGTCCTTGGATATGAGCTGCTCTGGGAGGAGCAGAACCTTGAGTGAGTTGTCTCCCTTCAGTCTCTGGCAGGTCCTGGGGAGGGCTTGCAGCTGGGAACCATTAGAAGCCACCACTGCCAACATCTGGGGAATGAGTGTCAGTCCGGGGCCTGGGTGGCACACCGTAGCATCCACTACACTGGGTGTATGACTTCTCCCGAGTCTCTTTATCTGTAGAATGGGAATAATGTCACATTTCTTCTCATCCGACCACCCAGAGTATTTTGATCAAATGATGTGATGATGATATGATAATAGTGGCTATTGTTATTGACATGTGTGCTACCTACTAGGTGGTGCTTAAGGGCTTCCCATACAATCACACCTTGGCCTCATTCCAACCCTGGGAGATGGGAGCCACAGTGATTCCTATCTTGCAGAGGAGAAATGGAGGCTCCAATGAAACCATTTGCCTGGGGCCTCTAAGCTATGAAGGGGTGCAGCTGGGCTTCAGAGCTCACCTCCTTAACCATTGCACTGCCTATCCCACCCCGGTGTGGCTGACTTGTGTTCATAGGATAGTGCTATGTGGGTGTGAGAGGTAGGATTTCCCACCTCCCTTTGGGAGTGAATGAATAATTCTGGGGATGGTCTGTGTATGGGTGCATACACGCATGTACACTGTGCTTTCTGATTATCCTGGGTCCCAGTCTTGAGGAAAATCAGGGACCCCCCACTGTGTTAATAATGGGGAAACCAAGGCATTGATTCAGAGACTTCAGCCAGGAAAAGAAGCCTGCAGCTCAATTCCCAGCCTAAGACCATCTCCCTGGGCCCCGAGACTGCAGGAGGCTGCCCGGTAGGGCTGGAAAAGTCCAGCCTGGAGCCAGGAGACCCGGTCTGTAGGCAACAGTCTGAATGTGGACACATGACCAGGACTCACTTGCAGACTTGGCCTGGGGGCACCCAGGCTGGTCACCATGACCAAGCATGCCCAACTCTTTAAGTTTCTATCCACTGCCCTCTGGGGGTTGGACCTTCTGGTCAAGATTTGCCCCCCAGCCAGCCCTTGGGTGGGGAATGCAAAGGTAGAAATTCCCTTTGTCCAAATGCAACCCCATGTAACTAAGCAAAAGGAAATCAGTGGGGCTGCTGGCCAGGAGAAGTTTAAGAATCAGAAACTCCCTAAACCAGGAGTTAGACGATGAATGCCCTCAGGCCAGATTCAGCCCACAGTCTGTCTTTGTAAATAAAGTTTTATTGGAACACAGGAATGTCCATTTGTGTGCATCCTTTCCCTTACAATGGCAGAGCCGAGGACTTGCAACAGCGACTCTGCCTGCAAAGCCAAAAATATCAACTATCTGGCCCTGCAGAAAGGTTGCCAATCCCAGATCTAGACAGAAAGCTCCACAAGGGCAGGGACTATGGCTGCGGCTCAAGGTAGGCTGGGAAGGGGAGTGGGCTAGAAGTCCCGGGCAGCTGAGAAGCACACCGTGCGCTTTCGCACAGGTAGAGGCCCTCTTGCTCGATGCCTTCTCCCTGCCTCCTCCCCAGGGGCTCTCCAGGTGCAGCACAGTGACTGACGCTGCAAAGATGACTTCAGAAATATTTAGCGAATGAATGCATGGTGATTCTCCGACTCAGTCTTTTTTTTTTTGGTTGCACCCTGCTGCATGTAGGATCTTTGTTCCCCGACCAGGGATTGAACCCACATCCCCCGCATTGGAAGCGTGGAGTCTTAACCACTGGACCGCCAGGGAAGTCCCTCTGACTCACTCTTTGCCCTCCGGCAAGTCTCACCCTCCCCTGGTCTCAGTTTTCACATCTATAGAATGGCCACGATCAAGGTCAGTTTTTCAGGTGCCGTGACTATGAATCTTCGGAGGCTCAGGGTTCGATTCAGGAACAGTGGGGAACAGGAGGCTCGGGTGCCCGCTGCCAGGAGAGAAAGGAGAGCAGAAAGATGAGGTACCAAGGAGGCCGTGGAGTCAAGTGGGGCGGCGGGCGGTGGTGGAGTGGAGAAGACAAAGGGGAAGGATTCCGGGCAGGGAGGCAGATGGGAAGGAGTGGCCCCCGGGTGGGATGGCGGGGAGGCCGGCGGCCACAATCACAGGCCCAGCAGTAGAGCGTGATGCCACAAGCAGGACGCCAGCTTCGGCGGAGAATGAGACTGGGGAACTAATGAGCTCCGGAGGTGCAAAGGACGCCTTCGTGCTAATTCCTGCTCCCTGGGAGCAGCCGGAGAAGGGAGAGAGAGGGCCGGGGCCCGGGCTGGGCAGCTGGGTCCCCACTCAGGGACTTGGCCAGCTGGTCAGCCGCCAGCTGGGGCTTCACGCCAGGCCTGCGGATGCCCCAGCCAGCCTGCCTGCCCGCGCGTCCACCTCGTGCCCGGCTGCCTCTGGCCTCAAGCAGGAAAAGGAGGGGTCCTCCTATGGCTTGGTCCCCGGAACAAATGTTGAGACAGTCGTGTGCTCACCTGAACGGAGAATCAGCTCAGTGGCTTCTGTGGGCTGGGGCTTGGACAATGGACAGCAGCTTTGAGGTGTGAAAAATAGTCAGCTCTTTACCACTGCTGCTGATGACGACAATCCCCGCAATGACAATAATAATGGTGAAGGTGATAACAAAGGCATCCTGTTATCGGCACCTCCTGAAGTCTCACAGTAGCCCTGGGAGGTGTGCAGGGGTTATATATCGAAGTTTTTCGTCCTTGGCATACTGACATTTTTGTCCAAATAATTCTTTGCTGTGAGGGGCTGTCCGGTGCCTTGGAGGATGTATAGCAGCATCCCTAGCTTCTACTCACTAGATGCCAGTGGCACCACCCCCCAGTTGTGACAACCAAAACGTCTTCAGAGATTGCCAAATGTCCCCTGGGGGGCAGAGGGGAAATTGCCCCTGGTTGGGAACCACTGATTCTCTCCAATGTTACGGATGTGGAAACAGGCTCAGGAGGGTGACTGCTGTGTACCTTATAGGACTGGGTATCAAATGTCAGTCTTCAATATTTCTCCCCACCCTCTCCCACTCCCCCAATCAGTTATGAGGATTTGTTACTTGTTTATCTTTTGGATATGGAGTTCCAGATCTTCTATGCATATATTTACTAAATTAGGATCAAACCGATGATGCCATTATGTAACTTGCTTTTCTCATTTAACAACCTAGCACATATATGGTGGAGCGAGAAAAGCAAGTTGCTGATCTGTGTATAGAGCCTGACACCCTTTGTGTAAACACACACACACACACACACACACGCACACACACTCATACATGTGGATGTTTTGTATCTGTCCAGAAAGATACACACAAAATTGTAGTCCGTGATTTCCTCTGAGATTGGAGCAACGGGAGTGGGAATAGGGGAATCTAGGTGTGTATTATATATACATATCTGAGCTGTTTGAAATTTTATATTGACCACATAACATATTTCTCTTTCATTTTAAAAGCTAACAAAATGACATGACTATCCCTCTTTGATTGTTAATAGACACCTAGAACATGAATTTTTAAATACTGCAAGATGTTCCATGGCATGCATGTGCTGTCATGAGTCTAACCCTTTCCTCTGGTTGAATGTGAAGGCTGTTTCCAGACATCCCGATTGTACATAATGTTGCATCGAGTACCTGAAGCTTGTGTTTAAGAAGGGAAGCCTGGGGAGTGGGGCAGATTCCTAGTATTTTGCATTGGCTCAGCCCTTAAGACGCAAACAACGCATGACCTCCTTTAATCCCGACAGCAGCACCGCGGATGGATATGATTCTTGTTCCCATTGCACAAATGAGGAACCCGAGATGCCAAGAGGCCCGGTGACTTGCTCAAGGTCCCACAGGTTAGCAAGGGTTAGAGAGGTGTTAAAGAAATATTGTTTACACACAAAGACTTTCCCCTCAAGGGAATCAAGGAATTGAAAGAAAATATAAGAGATGATAACTCTCTCTGTGTTTGATTTTCGAAGTTAACATGAGCACGAATCGCCAGGGGATCTGGCTGGAAAGGAGCCAGGGGTGGGGATGGGGTGGGGGGAGCCGGCTGTGGGTTTAACACGGTTGTACAAGGGGTCCTTGTGATGGGTGTTCTGGGTCTTGACTATGGTGGTGACAAAATTGCACAGAACTAAATACGCAGGAGAATGAGTGAAAACGAAAAGTGGGAAAGTAAAACTGGTGAAATCTGAATAAGGTGTGTGGATCAATTTCCTGGCTGTGATTTTTACTACGGTTATGAAAGATATTACCATTGGGGGAAGCGGGGTGATGGGTGCACAAGATCTTTCTATTACTGCTTGTACAACTGCATGTGAATCTACACATATCTCAAAATTTTAAGTCTTTTAAAAGCCCAGATTCTGATTCAGGAGGCGTGGGGTAAATTGGGAGACTCTGCACTTCTAAGAAACTCTCAAGGGGTGCTGCTGGCCATGACTAGCCAAGTTCTAGAACTAAGCCCTTCAATGTGGTGGCCACTAGTCATAGGTGACTATTAAGCAGTTGAAATGTGGCCAATCTGAATTGATACGCACTATAAATGTAAAACTCGCACTGGGTTTCAAAGACTTAGAGTGGAAAAGAGAATGTAAGATGTTTTATCAATGACTTAAAACATTTATTATATGTCGAAATAGTATTTTGGATATATTGGGTTAAATAAACTAGATGAATACATTTAATTTCGCTTGTTCCCTTTTGCTTTAAAAAATGAGGCTATTAGAAAATTTAAAATCATACTTGTGGCTTGCATTATATTTCTACTGGACAGTTCTGGGCTACAGCATAGGAGGAAAATGGCATCCAAGAAGCCCCAGAGAACTAGGAGGCAATCGGTCCATCAGTCAGTCAACAAACAGTTTCTGAACATATACTGTGGGTTAGAGGTGAGCCAAGAAGCCATGGAGCCTGACCTCAAGGAGCTGGCGCTTTAGGATGGAACAGGGTGATTGTGGGAGGTCCTGAGAGCCAGGGAGAGAGCATTTCAAGGAGGAAGTGAAGGGCAATAATGGAGTCAGAAGCTGTGGTGATATTACAGCTGCCTTCTCGACCTGGCTACAGGCTGATATGCTCACAGGATGAGTCTCATCTTTTTCTCTGACTCAGACATTGGGCCAAGTGTTGTCTGTGGGCTGACTCACTGAATAATTGCCTGGACAGCCTCATGAGGTAGGTACTGGCATTAGCCCCATCTTACAGCTGCAAGAGAGAGGCTCAGAGAGGTGAAGTGACCTTCCTGAGCTTGCACAGCCAGAGAGGAGCCAAAGGTGGATTTGAACCCACCTCTGCCTGACTCTGGGTCTTGTGTGCTTAACTGCGATGAGAAACCACTTTTCCTTGCTGGAGAAATGCAACTGCATTGTTGCATGAAAATCCACGGGGGCAGGACTCTCTCCCATGCCAGTTCTCCAGAGGGTGGAAGCGGGTTGCCCGATTCCTGTTCCTCTCCCCACAGCTTTGGTTGACACCCTCCCTGGCTGGTGTCACTGGAAGATTTGATTGTCCTCCCCGTCTGCGTTGCCAGCCCCATCCCATGCCCGCACACCAGCCGGCTGTGGATATGGGTCATGGCTCTTGGAGTGGGGGCTGGGGGCTTGCCCCTGTGGCCAGAGCAGAGTTGGAGCTTAAGTCGCCTCCACCTCCCTCCCCCTTCTTCCCACTACCCTCCTGGCTGCCCGCAGTGGTCCCCACCCCACCCCCTCGGCTTCAGTGCAATTTAATGTCTCACCGAGCTGTCCCTATTTGACAAACAGGTGAATTTGCTAATCAGGAATAAATGAGATCCACAGAATAAGAGAGGGTGTGCAGCAGCTGGCGTGAGGGCAAGATGTGCCGAGTTTATTAAAATAATATCTGGTCGCACGCTCGGTGCTCAGGCTCCAGGCTGGAGGAGCGCCTCGCTTTCCTTTCTGACGCCTTCTGCTGTTCCCTGGCTGTTCCCTGGCAGTCTTGTCCCTGTCCCCTCCCAGCTTCTGGAAGGTGCCTATTCCCAATCCAGGCTGGCGGGGCTGGTGCAGACCCTGGCCCTGGTGCCCGCTCCTTCCTGTTGGGGGGCAGGGATGGGGGCAGCCAGAAAGCTCTTAATTGGAAGACGTTGGGGCTGATGGATGATCGGAGTGGGGTGGGCAAGCGTGAGTGTGAGAATGAGAGCGTGTGCATGCGTGTGAGTGTGTGGAGGGGATCTAAGTGGGAGAGGCGAGTCTCAGAAAAGAGAGCAGGAGAGAGTGGGAGAAAGAACTGGAACTGGATGAGGAGCGTGGGCACGAGATGGGGAGAGAAGGGAGAGGCGGGGACTGGGGAATCGGAGGGAGAAAGAGGCAGAGAGAAGACAGAAACACAACAGGAAGACAGAGTGGGAGACACATACACACAGAAAGAAAGAGAGAAGACACGTTGACTGCACAGCGATAGCCCAAAAGGTTGGCCCAGGGAGAGAGCGAGAGAGACATTTAGAATCACAGAGATGGACACACATAGAAAGATGGAGACTAAGAATCCAGCAGCTCTGCTCGGGGCAGGGAGACAGGAAGGATGAGGAAGGAGTGGAGCCAGTGGGGAAAGGAAACAAGGGGCACAGAACAGAGGTTTGGGATATGAAGAAGGAGGAAGGAAGGTGAGCCGGTGGCCAACAAGCGGAGGAGAAAGAGGTCAGGGGCTCGGCAACTTGGGGTTCCAGGGTGGCTCTGCCCTTGACCTGGGCTGGGCATCCTCCCTCTCTGGCCTCAGTTTCCCCCACCTCAGTTTCCCAGGGGTTGAATTGAATGCCTTGTACCAGTACCTCTTGTGCTACTGGCTGGATGAGAAAGGGGAAGAGGAGGTTTGGGCGGGGAGAGGCGGGGTCACAAAACGGGTGTGACGTTTCCTATTCTAAGGCTGGGACTGGAAGGAACATGTGACCCCAACTTCACAGCTGCAACCTGGCCGTGGTTGCACCGAGCTATGGCCCTCCACGCGCTGGAACGGGAATGAGGGCAAAGTCTGCAACAAAGGAAACAGAGAGGAGGCGAGAAGGGGCGTTTAGGATGAAAGGGGGAACCGGAAGCTTGAACTGGCCCGCGTCTGGGAGCCCGAGGGGCAAATCCTGCCCTGCCCACCTCTGCCGCTGTTCCCTAGGCCTGTTTTGTTCTCTCTGCTGGGAACCTCCTCCTCCCTGCCTTCCTGGGCCACCTGGACTCACCCTCAAGGTCCAGCCCCAATACACCTCCTCTCTGAAGCTGTCCACCATCTCCCATCCCTCTGTCCTCTGAGCCTTGGGAGCAGCCAGAGGAAAATAAGAGAGTGGGGGAAATCCTGGAAGGCTTCCCAGAGGAGGGGAGTCCGTTTCAAATGAGACCTTGACTCCCAGACTTCAGTCAGGTATCCCTTTCGGAGTCTGTACCCCACCTGCCCATGACCACGTTTACTTAACATTGTTCTTGAAACCAGCGTACCCTTTGTACTTAAACAAATGGATTTAGAAAAAAAAAATCTGTGCATAATACAGTGGGGAGTGGAAATCCAGAGCCCCTTGATGGGCTCCTTAACGTGTTTTCTCATAGCAATTTCTCTTCTTGTGTGACTCAAGGGCATTAAAACACGTGAGTCTGGGCACTACCTATAATGGTCTGGACACAGGAAAAGAGGGATAGGAGTCCTGGTGGCCCCAAATGGGAGCCCGGGCCAAGGCAAGAGGTGGGAGAGTGTGTGGGGTTAGAGAGGCAGCCGTGGGGCAGGGCAAGCAGATCCAAGGGGGCCTTTACTGCCATAGGAGAACAGTGGGGCTCCCTTTGGGGGGCAATAGTGAGCCGGAGCAGGTTAGGATGGGCAGGTTGAAGCATGTGCAGGGAGGCTCCGGTTACCAGGAGCCACGAAGCTGAGGTGAGGGTGTCTCACGTGGGCCACGTCACTGTTCCTGGCCTGCCCTGTCAGTGCGCTGTACCCACTGTCACCACTGTCACCACTGTCACCATTCTCCCTCTCTCTGATTCTCCGTTTCGGTCACTCCCTGTGCCCCTTTCAATGCCATTCTATCTGTCTTTTTATGTTATTTTTAAAAAAACACTTTAAATTCATTTTTTTATTGGAGCATAGTTGAGTTACAATGTTGTGTTAGTTTCTGCTGTGCAGCAAAGTGATTCAGCCATACGTATACATATATCCACTCTCTTCTAGACTCCGTTCCCACATAGGTCGTTACACAGCACCGAATGGAGTTCCCTGTGCTGTACAGTACGTTCCTATTAGTTATCTAGTTCATATATAGTAGTGTGGGTATGTCAGTCCCAATCTCCCAATTTATCCCCCCCTTTCCCCCTTGGTAACCATAAGTTTGTTTTCTACGTCTGTGACTCAATTTCTGCTTTGTAAATAGGTTCATTTGTACCATTAAAAAAAAATTTGTTTATTTAATTAACTTATTTATTTTTGGCTGCGTTGGGTCTTCGTCGCTGCACGTGGGCTTTCTCTAGTTGCGGCAAGCAGGGGCTACCCTTCGTGGTGGTACGTGGGCTTCTCATTGCGGTGGCATCTCTTGTTGCGGAGCACGGGCTTTAGGAGCATGGGCTTCAGTAGTTGTAGCATGTGGGCTCAGTAGTTGTGGCTCGCGGGCTTTAGAGCGCAGGCTCAGTAGCTGTGGCTCACTGGCTTAGTTGCTCCGCGGCATGTGGGATCTTCCGGGACCAGGGATGGAACCCGTGTCCCCTGCATTGGCAGGCGGATTCTTAACCACTGCACCACCAGGGAAGCCCTGTCTGTCTTTTTAAATCGCTGTCATTTTCCCTTTGGGTTCTAGCACCTGCATGGCCCCTGCCCCACCAGGCAGTCTGCCTCCTCCTCACTGGCCCAGCTCTCTCCCCCTCCCTGTCTCTTCTCTCTCTGTCTCCCCAACTCTGCTGTCTCTACCAAGCTCTCTCCCCAGTGTCTCTCTGCATCTGCTTGTCTCTGATTCTGTGTCTCTCTGTCTCTAACTCAGTGCCTCTCAGGCTTCATATGTCTTCCTCTCTTTCTCTCCCCTCTCCCATAAGACGAACGTGTCCGACCCCACTCCGGGGCTGTCATCCTCCAGTACCCCCACCAGCACACCATCTCTCACACCTGCACACCCAGACCCCAACGCACACGCTCTACCCACAGCTCACGGGTCCCTACCTTGGCCATCTCCCCTGAGGATCCGCCCCCATCTTCCTTTGGGCATAATTAAGCTTCCCCCTGACCAGTTGCGAGCCCAGGGCAGAGCACACAGTAGGTCTTCAGGAGTCGTTTGAGGAGTCTTTGCTCTGGCTCTTTCCCGCTCCTGTGTGGATTTATCCCCAAGAAACACACCCTCCCCCGGGGCGGAGGAGGGAGAGGCAAACACACATACCCCTGGTCCACCACGGTCCCCCTCACACTTTCTTGACAGCTTTCCTGTCGTGGGCTGTCTTCCTTCCCATCCATCATTTCCTCTTTTCCTCTCCCTCCTCCAGTCCCACACTCCATCACTCTCGCTCCGGCGAGCTGAGAGCTGCCTGGCTCTGCGTCCCCTGGGTGCCCTCCCCCATCACCATCTCCATCTCCACTGGCCCCAAAGCCAACAGTCTCCCCTCCCAAGCAGCATCCATCAGGGAGTCTCCGTGATGGGGAGGGAGGTGTTTGGAGAACTGAGACTGGAAATGATGACAGGACATGCTTAGAGCTTAGTTAATAGCCCAGAAGCCACACAAACACCCCGCTTCACCTGACCCTCCTCTCCGCCCCCTCCAGCCACACCCCCCAGGTTGCAGTGGTGGGTGGAAGGCAGAAGTCTCCTCTGAGATTTCTCAGGGCTTCCCTATACCAGTCAACACCAGTACCAAGACCAGACCAGCCTTTAAGAATGATGCTCAAAGTTCTATCGTGGTATTACATTGTAAGCATTTGGCCATGTTTAGATCTTTAAAAAGCAATTTCTAAAACTCTAACACAGGATGACTCAAACTACAACGTGACAAAAAACCAAACCCAAACAAAATGTGCTTGCATGGAAAACAGACTGGAAAGAAATAAGCTGTACTATTAATAGTGGCCGTCTTTGAGTGGCAGGACTCTGGGTAAAACATATATATTTTCTTTCTCCTTTTCTGTATCTTCCAAATGTTTCTTAATGAGCACCTTAAAATTAACTCATTGTTTTCAAACAGCTGTGTGTGTCCATGCATGTGTATATACATTTAACATATTGTACACCGATTTAACAGTGCTATTTGGAAAGTGCTTTATTTTCACGTTTAAATTTTCTTTATTTTTTGAGTAGATAATACATTCACATGGTTTATAATTCAAAAGGTACCAAAAAAAAAGGTATAAAGTGAAATCTCTACCTCTGTCCTCATCATCCCCGGCCACCTGGCTCCCCTTCCTGGAGAGAAAAGGTAGCACCTGTTCTTGTGTATGAATTAGGAATTCAGAAACAGACATACACTTTTAAGGAAAGAGATGATGTGGTGATTTCTTTAGCATCACTCAGTTTTCCTTCCTGCTTCAGGATTATTCAGTCCTGGACCAAAGGTTGGAATTTCCCCAGCCTGGGGAAGGTGGTCTGTCTGATTCTGGAACCCTGCTTGTCAGTGCACCTGGCTTCTCATGATAGCAGAGACCCAAAGAACCCCTTTCCCTTCCCTTTTCAAACACTCTATTATTCCTGACTATAAAAGCAATGCCTAAATGAAAACATCATGGAAATGTGTAGTATAGAACATTCGCTGTTATCCCACCCTCAGACATAACCAATGGGAATGCTTTTGGCTAATATTCCTGCAGCTCTTTTCTTTTTTAACGTGCATATTTTTATTTTTATTTTTATTTATTTATTTATTTTTATTTATTTATTTGGCTGCATTGGGTCTTTGTTACTGCGTGTGGGCTTTCTCTCGTTGTGGCAAGTGAGGGCTACTTTTTCCATTGCAGTATGTGGGCTTCTCATTGCGGTGGCTTCTCTTGTTGTGGAGCACAGGCTCTAGGTACGAGCGTTTCAGTAGTTGTGGCCCATGGGCTCAGTAGTTGTGGCACGCAGGCTCAGTAGTTGTGGCGCACTGGCTTTGTTGCTCGTGGCATGTGGGATCTTCCCAGGCCAGGGCTCGAACCCGTGACCCTTGCATTGGCAGGTGGATTCTTAACCACTGCACCACCAGGGAAGTCCAAACATACATATTTTTAAAAAGTGGGTTGGACTGAGCAGCGTTGTGGCATTTTCCATTTTTTCACTTAATTAATCTTCGCTTAAGTTATCTGCCCATGCCAGCACAGAGAGATCTTTCTCACTAAGAAGGTCCATTTTCAAGAGGTGTTTTGGGGTAAGAGAAGGGAGACCCTTTGTGGTCCGATGTGTCTTGTTTTTGCGGGGCCTAGGACTGGTGAGGTCTAGATAGGTGAGGTCAGCCAAGCTAGGTGACCCAAGGTACCTGATGCTTTGCCTGGAAGGAAGGAGACTCACAGGTGCCCAGAGAGGAGCAGTCCCCGCTGCCAAGTAGGAAACAGACTTTGCTAGAAATGATGAAGGGGTGCCTTGGTCTAATCTAGCATCAGTGGTCCCGGCAGTGGGGCTCTGTGAAGCCTCCTCCCTCAGTTTTCAGCGGAGTTTCTCCTCTGCGGATGGAGTCAGGCAGACTGGCAGGTAGAGATGATGGAGGTGATGGCAGCAGGTCTGAGGAGAGCTGGGAGGGGTGAGAGTGCAGAGAGGGAAGTAATTAGGAAGCAGGCGGCATCACAAATCTCCCAGGCGCGCTGACACCCGGGGAGAGTGATCACACACTTGGAGTCAGCCCAGACAAGTGTGAAAGCCGTTCACTCCATCTCTAGGAAGAAGCAGGAAGGGGAAGACGCGGGCTGGGGAACCACACGACAGCCCCACCCCCAGCTCTCCCTCCAAGACAGCCCCGAGGTCGTCCTCACACTCCCCCTCCCTCAGCCCTGGCCTGGGTCAGGGAGCTGTGACTCAGAGCTGTGGAGGGGCAGCCTCGAACCCTGCCAGACAAGGGAAAGGTCCTGGAAGGATATGCCCCGGAGAAGGAAGGTGAGGAAAGACTTCATCATGGCACCCGATCAAGGCTAGGTGGATGTTACCAAGCCCTCAGCCAGCTGAAACTGCCCCTCGTCAGAGGTGGCAAGGTACGCTTCCCGTGCTTGAAAAATTGGTCCCCAAGGAAGGGGGAGATTGACGTAGGTTGAACGGAGCCTGTGTACCAGGGATGAGACGTGTGTTATTTCTCAACAGTCTTGCCATTTGCTCCATGAAGACATGGAGGCTCAGAGAGGCTGGGGACTTGGCCCAAGGGCACACAGCTATGAAGTGGTGGAGGTGAGATCTGCCTATTTTGGAAGTCCAAGCTTCCATCACACCATCTCCCTGTTCCCCTGAGAAAGAAGAAGTGGAGGCTCTCTATATAAGGAATAGGTTCTTGGAGGTATAGGTTTCAGAGGCACGGAGGTGGGTAAGTTGCCCTTTGATTCCAAAAAGATAAACAGGAACACCTACCCACCAACACCCACTGGGGCTAGCTTTGGCTCTGCTGAGAATACTTGAGAGAGAAGTCTTTTGGGGTTAAGGGTTCTGCTTCTAAGGGAATTACAGAACTGGGGATTCTTCCTCTTTCTCTGGCTGCAGCAATTTCCCACCTGGGAAGATGCCTGAGGGAACATCTTTCACTGGCCACGGCACATGGCCCTGCGGGTGAATCAGGTTTGCACGTTCATTCTCTTCTCAGGTCGGCCTCCCCCCTGCAGTAGACGTTGGGGGTCAGTAAGGACTGGGAAACTGGGAAGGTGGGGTCATCAGTGGAAGGTCCCCAAAGTCAGGCTAAGACTGATTCACACTGAGGATCTGTAGTGAGACCCCCTCTCCCATAGCCTCTTTCCAACCTCTTCTCCTATGGCTCTCCCCCTTGTTCACTCTGGTCCCAGAACACTCTTAGTTTAGATCTTTGCTTGACTGTTTTCTCCCCTATGTTGAGCTCTCAGCTCCAAGGTCACCTCTTCAGAGAGGACTTCCCTGACCAAAGTCACCTCCTATTATTCTTTTTTCCAATAGCACTTACTGATAAACTCCATAAACAAGTTACCAGAATGCAGCCGGCAGTAGGCGAGGGGAGAGCCGTGCATATATATGTGAATATGAGGACGAGCACATGTGTGTGTGTGACTGTGAATGACCACGTGTGTGTGTGTGTGTGTGTGTGTGTATGCTTGGGTCTAGGCATGCGTGTGAGTGTGCGTGTGAATTTGTATGTGGTCTCTGAGCACATATGTGTCTCTGAGAGCCTCTGATAATAGTGTGTGCATTTGGGGGTGTGTGTGTGTGAATGTACGCATATATATCTTTGTATATGTGATTGTGTACATGTGTGGTTCTGTGCATGGAAATATAAATGAATGGATGAGACAGATGCACACATATTTATGTATCTATGTAATACCTCATTTACATACACTCACGTGTATCTGAATGTGTACGAGTGGATATGTATTTATGATTGTGTGCTTATAAGTGTCTACACTCTTCTAAACAGGTGTGTCTGAGTCCCCCTCCCTCTCTCCTTTTCTCTCATGTCCCTCTGTATCCCACTATCCTCCCTCCCCCTCTCTTCTTCCTCCCCTGGCTCCTCTTGTCCAGGTGTGCTGGCCTAAGAATGGGCCTCCAGGTGGGCCTCCCTGCTTCCCTGGCTTGGGGCGTTCCCAGCAGGTGGAAAGCAGCTCAGGAGGGGCTCTTAGCAGGTGAAAAATCCAGCTCCACCCCCACTGAGCCCCAGTGAGAAAGGAATTCCCTGCAGGCCCTTCCCTAATCCCCCAGAGGATCCCTCCCCCACCTACCTCTCCACATCTCCTAGAACAAAGGAGGCTTTTTCATTCTGTACTCATGGGTGGTCATGTTCCTGACAGCTTCGTGGGGGCTGGGAGAGACTTCAGAGTCATGGGGAGAGCAGTTGGGCAACCTCTACTGGCCTCAGTTTCCTCTTCTGAGAAACAGAAGACACTACAGAAGGGTCACCAGGCAAATCGGTATTGCCCATGTTGTTAAGTTTTATCACCCTCTTCACTTATCCATCTCAGGAAGTGTTTACTGAGAACCTAGTGCGTGCCAGGCTCTCTACTAGGGACTGGAAACCCAGAGATGAACAAAAGGCATCTCTCTATCTTGGGGAGTCATGGTAGAAGCAGAGGTGGGCGGGGAACCATAGAGAGCCATAGAGATCACTAGAATCTTGGATCGAACCTTATCGTACCAGACGGCAGGTGGAGGATTTAAAACCTTTCCATAGCTCCATCTCACCTGCCTAACTGAAGTCTATGTTCCTTAGCATGTCATTCAAGGTCCCCTTCATGTGAGGGGCCATCCAAACATTCATCCAATTACCAAACCACCCTAGACTATCCACCCATCCACCTCCGTCAAGTGAGGGAGGCTTCCTGTGCTCGCAGGAGTGTGATAGAGAAGTGGACCTCAAAGAACAGGTGGAGTTTTGGTAAGTAGAGATGTCAGGGAGGGGCCTTTTGGAAGACAAGTCATGACTTAAGAAAGAGCATGGCCGCTGGACCTTGCAGACTGACTGGTCCACAGCTGTTGGGATTGGGGTGGCGATGGGCCGTGATTGATTCCATGTATTGATATTGGTGCACGGGTAGGGGACATTCCGGTTGGCAAAGAGCCTTCTCTTCTGTGACTTCACCTTTTCCTCCCAATCCCAATGAGGCTGTTGTTATTATGGCCATTTGGAAGAAACAGGAAAAAGTGGCAACTCATCCCAAGTCTGCGTGGGGCCCAGTCCCTGCTTCCCTGTAAAGGGAAACACTTGGGAGAGACCTCGAAACTCCAGTGCTGAAAGACACCTCAGAGATGGCAGACTCCTGTTTTGTTTATACCTGCTTATGTTTTGACTTTTTCATCAAACAGCTGTTCCTTAATGTCACCATAAGGAACACACTTATGTTCCTGTGAGTTCCATCATTTACCTGGCCACCCATCCATCCACCCCTCGATCCATCTACCTATCCACCATTCCTATACATCCACTCACCTCTCCATTCACCCCTCATCCACCTACCCACGCATCCATTTACTCACCTTTCCACCCACAAATGCCCTCACCCACTCATTTACCCACTATCCACCCATTCATTTACCCATCAATCCATCTATCCATCTTCTATCTACCCATCCATCCATACACTCATCTATCAGTGCCCTCCTACCCATTCAGCTACTCATCCATTTACCAACCATCCACTCATCCACCACATACCCACCAATGCATACTTCCATCCATCCAAATTCCCACATGCCCTCCAATCTACCCATTCACCCACCTACGATTACCCATCCTCACCCACTCACTTATTTAATAGTTTATCCATCAACACACTGATCTGTCCTCATATCCACTCATCTATCCAGCCATTTGATCACCCCACACTCATCTACTCATTCGTTATTCCACCCATTCACCTGTATTAACTGCTCCTTTATTCACCCACCACCACCCATCTACCTATCCATTCACCTACCCATTTATCCAGCCATCCACACATCCATCCAATTACCAACCCACCCTAGACTATCCACCCATCCACCTACCTATCTCTTTGACCAAACAATCAACCATCCATCCAAATACCCAAACGGACCACCTTCTGAGGAATCCACTCATCCACCCATCTACCCACCCACCCATCATTCCTGGGCACAGACTCCAGGTGGGTCTAATGGAGCCATTGCAGCGGGCTTGCAGAGCTTATGCTGGGACATTCCAATGACCCACCCACAGGCAGAGGCCTGCAGGAATGGGAGGTGGGGATGGTGGTGGTGGCAGTAACTTAAATGCAAGCTCCTCCACGGTGTAAAGATCCCCTACAAACTCTTCCAGGCCCAGCGCTAAGAATTTTGGGAACTGAAGGAAATGGGAGATGGAGACAGAAACCTGGGGGCGGGGTGGGTGGAGACGAGAGAGGAACAGAGAGAGACTGGTGAACTACTAAAAAGGGGACGGGAAAGAAATAGAAGTTATAGATAAAGGGAGTGGAGACACAAAGGGCGGGGGAGAAAGGGAAGAAAGACGAATCGAAAGGCACATATTACTTATAGCGGCGGAAAGAAAGGTAAGAAAGCCAGGTGAAAGCTTTGGCGCGAGGGTCGTGAGTGTCCCGCCCTCTGGTCCTCCCCTCCCCGTCCGGAATTCCCCGGAAGCCCATCCCGGGTCGGACGGAGAAACCACAAAGCGCGGGGAGGACGCGGCGCGCCCAGGCGCAGGGGAACCGCGGCTGCGTGGGCTCTGCCCGCCGCACCATCAATTAGGCGATCGCTGGGCCCGGCGAGACGCAGCGACTGTGGAAATTACCTTTTAATTTCTTAATTACATTGTCCTCACCTGCAGCTCAACCCTCCTCCGAGTGGCGCTCGCGGAGCTGTTTCTCCTGAACCGCTCTCCGGGTGCCATTATTTAAGACGCTGATCGCCCGTGAGCGCTGGGGGTGTCCAGCGCCTCCGCTCGCAGCCCGCCGGCTGTTTTTATTGGCTTCCGCCCCTTCGGGTAGCTTCTACTAATGCGCTCCCCTCACCCCGCTTCATCTCGACCATGAGACCCAAAACCGGTCCCAGGCGCATGGGTATCTGTGCTCCGACAGACCTGAGTGCCAAATCTGGCCTCTGCCTGGCGCTAGCTGTGTCACCCTGGGCGAACCTCAGTTTCCCCGTCTGTCTCGTGGAAATAAAAATAGCGCCTATTCGTCTGGATTGTGAGGCTTAAAGGAGATAAGCCTTGCGAAGCACAAGATCCCGAAGTGCTGTCAAAATGTGAGCTATTGTTCATTCATTCGTTTAGTATTTACTGAGTGCCTACTATGGATGAAGCTCTCCAGAAGGCCCTGCAGATAACAGAGATGAACAAAACAGCGTCTGCTGTCCCGGAGGGAGCAGTGATTGTGGCTGATGGTGATGATGACGGTGGTGGTGGTGGTGATGATGATTCTCCTGTACTCAAAGGGTTGCAAGATTGATGAGACCCTTTGTGGTGCTGCAGATGCACGCTTGGACATGAGGTGATGTTGGGGAGGCAGATGAGGATTCAGGGTGGAGGACTTGTCAGATGGGAGCGGAGTTGATCCCTAACATTGGTGCAAGGGCATCTGGGAGATGGTATAACTGGGGCAATGGCTTGTTTAAGCCCACCCAGTCATTGGTGGATCTTGGGTCTGCCCTTTCAGTGCTTTCTCTTTCCATAGCTCAGTGGTTCTCAGAGTGTGACTCTGACAAGCAGCAGCAGCATCACGGGGGAGCTTGTTAGAAATGCAAATCCTGGGGCTTCCCTGGTGGCGCAGTGGTTAAGAATCTGCCTGCCAACGCAGGGGACACGGGTTCGATCCCTGGTCCCGGAAGATCCCACATGCCGCGGAGCAACTAAGCCCGAGTGCCACAACTACTGAGCCTGAGAGCCACAACTACTGAGCCCGTGAGCCACAACTACTGAAGCCCGTGTGCCTAGAGCCTGTGCTCCACAACAAGAGAAGCCACCACAACGAGAAGCCCGCGCACCGCAAGGAAGAGCAGCCCCCACTCGCCAGAACGCTGGCACGCAGAAACAAAGGCCCAACACAGCCAAAAATAAATAAATTTAATTTAATTTAAAAACTAATTAAAAATAAAAAGAAATGCAAATTCTCAGACCCTACCCCGACACCTTCTAAATCAGAATCTCTGGGGTCAGGGTCAAGGAATCTGTGTTTTAACAAGCTCTCCATAGGATCTTTATGCACAGTAAAGTTTGGGAAGTACTCTCCTAACCAACTCAGCGTTTCCTTTGCTAACTGCCTTTATTGGAGAAAATAGATCATGATGCCCAATTAATGACAATCCAAGTTGCACCCAGGCTGGGATATCACCTCACATTCGTGAGAATGATTGAAATAAAATAGACTGACAATACCGAGTTTTGGTGAGAATATGGAATGACTGGAACTGTTTTAATTGCTGACGGGAATGCCTCTTGAAAAACCATTTGGCAGTTAAATTGTTTTTCTTATAAACTTAAACATACAATGATTATATGTGACCCAGCAGTCCCAATCCTAGGTATTTACCCAAGAGAAGCAAAAATTATGTTCACACAAAGACTTGTGCTTCAACTTTTATAGCAGTTTCATTCATAACAGCTCCAAACTATCAGACGTCCATCAATTAGTGAATGGATGTCAAATTGTGGTATATCCATACAATAGAATACTACTCAGTAATACAAAGGAATGAACTACTGAAGTATACAACAACATGGATGAATCTCAAAAGCATAGTGCTGAGTGAAGGAAGTCAAAACCAAAAGATTACATACTGCATGATTTCATTGATATGAAATTCTAGAAAAGGCAAAACTGTAGTGACTGGAAGCTGAACTTTGGTTGCCTGGGGCCAGAATGAGGGTTGGGGGAAGGGTGGAGAGGGAATGACTCCAAAGAAGCACTTTTTTGGGTGATGGAAAACTTCCATATCTTGACTGTAGTGGTTATGCATAATTAGTCAAAATTCATTGCCTTGCACACTTAGAATTCATGAATTTTATTGTACAGTAAGTCCCCTACATACGAACGAGTTCCATTCCTAGAGTGCGTTTGTAAGTCCAATTTATTCGTAAGTCCAACAAAGTTAGCCTAGGTACCCAACTAACACAATCGGCTATATAGTACTGTACTGTAATAGGTTTATCATACTTTTCACAAAAATAATACATAAAAAAGCAAACACAGAAAATAAAGAAAACACTTCTAATCTTACAGTACAGTACCTTGAAAAGTACAGTAATACAGTACAACAGCTGGCATACAGGGGCTGGCAGCAAGTGAACAGGCAAGAAGAGTTACTGACTGGAGGAGGGAGAGGAGGTAGGAGATGTTAGAGCTGAACGATCGTCAGCAACAGGAGACGGAGGGAGAGGAGGTAGGAGATGTTAGAGCTGAACGATCGTCAGCAACAGGAGACGGAGGGCAAGCTGCAATTTCACTCACGCCTGACGTTGATGGAACCCACGTCCGAATCTTTGAAAGTTCGCAACTTGAAGGTTCATATGCAGGGGACTTACTGTATGTGAATGATCCCTCAGTAAAACAGATGGGGCATAATTCCACTTCCAAGATGATATCCTAAGGAAATATTCAGAATGTGGACAAGGATTTACATATGAGGATGAACTTCAAAGAATTGTTTATTATGGTGAAAAATTAAATACAAAATGTCCAATTGTAGAGGTGGGATGAAAAAAATGATAGTCTATGTACAGGATGGATTGCTGTGCAAATTATTAAAAGAATTTAATGGTGTGGAAAAATACTCATGATAATGCCCACTGAAAGGCAAAGGGTAGGATGTAGGTTCTGGGGGCCAAATGCCTATGTTGAATCCTGACTTTGCCACACACCAGCTGTACAATGTTGGGAAATTGTTTAGTCTCTCTAACCCTAATTTTCTCATCTGTACAATGGGGATGCCAATAACACCTACTGTATAGGTTGTTGCCAGGATTAAATAAAATAACACAAGTAAAATTCTTAACATGTGGCATGTGACAAACACATGATAAAATGCTAGCTAAGATTCTTTGCTATTACCAGTCTATATACAGTAGGACAGTTCTGTTTAAAATTCTCTATAAAAGATAAGACACAAATACACAAACATTTATAGTGGTCATCTCCGGGTTATAGGAATGCAATTCATATTAATTTTCTTCCTTATACTTTTCTTTATTTTTCAATTATTCTATCATAAGGAGGCATTAAGTAGAATCAAAAATAAAACAAAAAACATTGTAAAGAAGACTTTCTTTTGCATTCCTGAAATTCAAAAACACATGTAGAGCATCATTCTAGACACGGAGTACTGTATTAGGGGTGTGGGATGGAGATGGGAGAAACACAAGCATCGCTTGTTTTAATGTGCTTTGTTTTATTGAGCTTCGCAGATATTGTGTTTTTTTTTTTTTTGTTTGTTTGTTTTTTTACAAACTGAAGGTTTGTGGCCACCCTGCATCGAGCAAGTCTTTTGAAGCCATTTTTCAACAGCATTATTTTAATTTTTATTTTTTTTGCAAAATTAAACTCACGTCTGTTTTTACTTTGGCCTGGAGATAAATATTCTCTACTAATTAAAAAAAAATTTTTTTTTTGTTGTCTGTCAACATTAGAATATATTTTGCATTTATATAATAAAATATAGAAGACAATAAAAATAAGTGAGCATTGCTACAAGCAACAACAGAAATAAAACTCATGAGCAATATTCAGCAAAACAAGGCAGACATAAAATGATATACATTGTATGATTTCTTTTTAAAAAATTCAAAACCGGGAAAAACAAATTTATGGTGAAGATAATGGTTACTTTGGGGGCAGAAAGCAGGGGTCACGACCAGGAAATGGTGTAAGGAAGGCTTCCGAGGTGCTGGGAGAGTTCTGTTTCTTGATCTGAGTAGTGGTTATACTAGTGGAAGTTCAGATAACTCACATAAGTCATAAGTTTATAGTTAAACTTATGACTTATGCATTTTTCTCTGTGTTATAACATTAAGAAAGCTAAGACAAAAGCCTTATTTAGTTCATTAAGATCAACAGTTGGCAAAGAATTATTGAATATTATTTTAGACACCTACAAAGTTCAAGGAACTGTCTTAGGTGATCAAAGATTCCGAGTCCATTCCACTGTCAAATATATATATATTTTCTTGTTAGTCATCCATTTTATACACATCAGTGTACGCATGTCAATCCCAATCTCCCAATTCATCCCACCACCCCCACCCGCCACCACTTTCCCCCCTTGTGTCCATATGTTTTTTCTCTACATCTCTGTCTCAATTTCTGCTCGGCAAACCAGTTCATCTGTACCATTTTCTAGGTTCCACATATATGTGTTAATATACGATATTTGTTTTTCTCTTTCTGACTTACTTCACTCTGTATGACAGTCTCTAGATCCATCCACGTCTCTATAAATGACCCAATTTCATTCCTTTTTATGGCTGAGTAATATTCCATTGTATATATGTACCACCTTTTCTTTATCCATTCATCTGTCAGTGGGCATTTAGATTGCTTCCATGTCCTGGTTATTGTAAATAGAGCTGCAATGAACATTTTGGTACATGACTCTTTTTGAATTATGGTTTTCTCTGGGTATATGCCCAGTAGTGGGATTGCTGGGTCATATGGTAATTCTATTTTTAGTTCTTTAAGGAACATCCCTACTCTTCTCCATAGTGGCGGTATCAATTTACATTCCCACCAACAGTGCAAGAGTGTTCCCTTTTCTCCACACCCTCTCCAGCATTTGTTGTTTATAGATTTTCTGATGCCCATTCTAACTGGTGTGAGGTGATACCTCGTTGTAGTTTTGATTTGCATTTCTCTAATAATTAGTGATGTTGAGCAGCTTTTCATGTGCTTCTTGGCCATCTGTATGTCCTCTTTGGAGAAATGTCTATTTAGGTCTTCTGCCCGTTTTTGGATTGGGTTGTTTGTTTTTTTAATACTGAGCTGCATGAGCTTCAACAGCATTATTTTAAATTAAGGTATATACACGATTTTTTTAAAGATAAAATGCTACTGCACACTTAACAGACTACAGTATAGTGTAAACATAACTTTTATATGCACCTTGAAATCAAAAGAATTGTGTGACTTGCTTTATTGCCATAGTCACTTGATGGTGGTGGTCTGAACCCCAACCTGCCATACCTCCAAGGTATGCCTGTGCAGAAACATGTGGCAAAAATATGATTCTTGCTTTCAAAGTGATTACAATTTACTTGGGAATATGCAATGGTAAAACATAGAAATAAAGAATTTTAACGGAATGGAAAAGACAGAGAGATTAGATGGGCAGAGATAGGAATGCTGTGACAAAAGCGGAAAGCCACAGAAGGAAATGCTGGCACTGTCTGAGAGCAGTGGGGAAGGCGTTCTGGAGGATGAGTGATCACTGGGCTGGAAGGTGAAGAGCCTCCCTTGTGGAAGGTATGGCGGGAGAAAAGACGAGGAGAGAGGAATGTACAGACCGTTTTTAGACAATGATGAGTTGACTCTTGAGGCTTGATAGGGAGTAGCATGATGGAGGGTGGTGGGGAAAAGACCTGGAATTGTAGACGGAAGCAAGCTCAGGCAATGTCTAAGTTTGTAGCTTTGGAGCAGTTACTACGTGCAGGCACTGTTTTAAATGCCTTACATATATTAACACACATGAAACCCTGAGGTAAGCACTATTTGAAGCCCCATTTTACAAGAAGGAAATCAAGGCAAAGAAGCATTAAAAGACTTGGGGGCGAGGGGCTTCCCTGGTGGCACAGTGGTTGAGCGTCTGCCTGCCTATGCAGGGGACGCGGGTTTGTGCCCCGGTCCGGGAAGATCCCACATGCCGCGGAGCGGCTGGGCCCGTGAGCCATGGCCGCTGAGCCTGTGCGTCTGGAGCCTGTGCTCCACAACGGGAGAGGCCACAACAGTGAGAGGCCCGTGTACCGCAAAAAAAAAAAAAAAAGAAAAAGAAAAAGACTTGGGGGACTTCCCTGGCGGTCCAGTGGTTAGGACTATTGGCTAGGGGATAGAAACTTGAACTGAAGCCTTCAACTCTGACCTTTTAGGAGAAGCAGAAAATTTCCATCTGTGCTGCGGATTTCTTGTCTTAATAAAGACATGGCTGGGGCAGAGTGGGGGGAGAAGGGGGTGTTTCTAATTGTGAACAAAAAAAAAACCCCTGAAATTTTATCTCAGCCTCAAGTGGAGCTCAGCCATGCCAAAAGATCCGTAATATTGATAACAATAATGATGGCGATTATTATATTTTATTTTTCAATCGTGGTAATTACTGTACATTAAATCATTAGCATTCATTATTCCTACAATGTGTAATTAGGACAATGGTCGATAGATTGCTCTTGACTGTAATGAAGTATTTATAATTGTAATTTATTGGCATCAAATTACCTTTCTTAAAACGAATCTGAACATCATGCTCTTAATTCTGGGTGGGTGGGGTGGTCACAATTATTTTTAATTAATATTTCTTGTTTGTGCCACATAGGGGGAACTGTCCTACCAATCCAATTCCCTGTGTCTGAGAGGAATTTAACCAAGAATATCAAAGCATTCTTTTTTTTTTTTTTTTTTTCAGTACACCGGCCTCTCACTGTGTGGCCTCTCCCATTGCGGAGCGCAGGCTCAGTGGCCATGGCTCACGGGCCCAGCCGCTCTGCTGCACGTGGGATCTTCCTGGACCGGGGCACAAACCCGTGTCTCCTGCATCGGCAGGCGGACCCTCAACCACTGCGCCACCAGGGAAGCCCTCAAAGGCATTCCTGAATCAGTCATCTATCACAAAACATCTTCGTCTTCCCCGTCCCCTACCCTGTTTCCATCATCTCCCTCCTCCTAAGCAGCGGCTGCCGGGTGGGGGGGGGGCGGGAAGAAACCCAACCATTTACCATCATGATTAGCTGAGAAGACAAGAGACGATGATGCAGATTATTTAAGTCAATTTGTTGGTAAGAGTGAGAAGAATATATATATATATATATTTTTTTTTTCCTTCATAAATGGCTGAGTAGCCAGCCCTGTCTTGCAGGACATGGACGCTGGGGGTGGCTTTTGCTTTTGTTGTCTGCAAATTTCATTGTGAGGTTTAATACAAGGATGTGATTCTTTCCCCCCACCGCCAACACCCATCTGGTAATTAGCTAAGGTGGGCTTTCCAAAAATATGAATCTACATCTTGTTTCTAGAAAGGCTGAGCGAGAAGTCTCAGGGCATTTGTTTTACTGTTGTAATATGAAATTGCCTATATTTGACTGGTTTTGACCGACAAAAATGGCAATTTAATGGCTCAAATGAATCTATCCACTGGGATGGTAATCAATGAAATGACTTCTCCCCAAAGATGATGATTAGGAGAGAGAGAAAAGGCCATTAGTTTTTAGGCTATTGGATGAATAAGAAGGGTGTATTTAAGAGGGGTGGGCATAAGGAAAGGAGGCGGGCGGACCGAGGGCTACACAGAGAGGAAGTGGCCTGGAGAAAGGGACTGCCCTTTGCTCAGCACCCATCAGGTACCAAGCATAGGTCAGAACTTCTCTGTGCAGAAGTGACGTCGCCTGCACAAGCTGGTAAGTGGTTGGAGTTGAAATAGAAGTTGGGGCAAATTCTGTTGTTTGCGAGGAAGCGCCTGTTAAGGAGGACAAAAGCTTAGTACCCACCCCCTGGAAAGACAAGGTGAGGAATGAGTCAGGCCAAGCAGACCCAGCCGTGTCCCATACGCCCTGTGTGACCTTCAGCAAGTAGCTCCATGTCTGCTGCAAAGGTTACTCTGTAAAAGGAGAGGAAACCGGGGCTCCCTTTTCAAAGGTCCCTCGTGAGGGTTAAATGAAATAATCTACGAGAACGTATTTCGCATCATGCCTGACACATAGTAGATGCTAAAAAAAGTTCTCTTCCCATCTCCTTTAATTAATGAATCTCTATATTTAAAATGGGGTCTGTGGCTTCAGCACGGGAGCAAGTCATGATGGGGATGCGTCGGCAGAAGAGACAGACGGCGGGAGAGAAGATCTCATTCGTGATGGGGTGAAGGTGGGCAGCGTAAATCTCATTTCTCGGCAAAAGCTGCAATTTGCCAGCATTTTTAATTATTATTTTTTATTATGGATACAAATTAAAAATAAACTGTGTCTCAATCACAGTAGGGATTAAAATTGTTCTCTAATTGTTACCTTTGAATCAATCTAGCTTCCATTAGCTCTGCTTCCTGAGGTATAATTGAGGGGTGTGTGTGTGTGTGTGTGTGTGTGTGTGTGTGTGTGTGTCACCTTGGTTTGTGGGGACGGCACCTATTTCCATTTGATGCGCCAACTATCTCTTCCAAAGCTCCCATTTCATTTTTCCTTCCTCTTTGCTAAAAACCTTGGGGAGCAGTAGAGCTGAAGTGTATTAAGCACTAGATCCCCATCCCCACCTCACCTTCCCTAAAGTTTTTATTTAAAAACCAACATACTGAGCACTGTGCAGAGGTACTTTTTTGGATTGGGCTAAAGGTGGGAGTAGTGACCTAAAGTCAATACACTGGAATGGCCAAGCTCAATTTCTTCCTAAATATGGGCATTGCCAGTCTGTGACTTTCACAAGGGCAAGGATGCTCATCTGTTTTGCTCACTGCTGCATCCCCAGAACTTAGAACAATGCCTGGTATCTGGTTAGTTCTCATTAAATATTAATTGATTTAACTCAAGCATGCCCCTAGGAGAATATTTGCAAAATGCGTAGTATACGAACATACGGTGCGTAGTATATGGGTCATGGTATCACTCAATAAAACACAGCTCCTATTATTTTTATTGTGATTTCCAAGCTCAGGTGGGCCATCCTGAGGCTATTTCCTCCCCTTAAATTATATTTTAACTTTCACTGTCTGGTGCCATTTACCCAGCCCTTCCTCTCTATATGTGGTGCTTTGCATATATCATTGCTAATTCTCAGGCACTCTTAGTAGGCCTGTTTTACAGATAAGGAAAACTGAGGCACAGAGACATGAAGTCACTTGCCCTAAGTCACACAGCTGGTAAGTGATGGGGCTGGGATTTGAACTTAGGTCTCTGTCGGACTCCTAATGCTCAGGGTCTCTTTTGTCACTCTTCTCTACCTTGTAATCTCCAACTCATTTATTTATTCCAAGTGAGCAAGGTAATAATTTTTGGCCTCATTTTTTCAGGTGAAGAAAATGAGACCCACAGAGAAGTCTTATGACTTGTATGGAGGTGAGGGGTGTCACATGTCACATACATGGGGACCTCATGCTAGTGGCCAGTGTACCAGGTGTGGATTCTTACCAGTGCACCTCCCTGCCTTCCTGTACTGGGCATTTAATCAGATGGAAATTAAAAAAATAGGGGCTATGAAAAAAAAATGAGGGCTTTGAATCTAATAAATAAAATTCAGATATTGAGACCAGAATAGCTGCATGGTGCTCTCAGCAAGAAGCTTAGCTGACATCATAGCTAGAAAAGGGTTAAGCACCAGGCTTTGAAAAAAAATGAAGCATTTGTTTATTCATGCTTTGCACAAATATTTTTTGAGCAGCTACGGGAAGTTCTGAGGGTATGGCAGGAAACAAAAAAGCTGGACTCTGCCTTCAGGAGTTTATGATGTAGTGGGGGAGATAAATTTAAAAAAATATTCACATATATATATATATATATATATATATATATAATTATGACTGTGGCAAAATGCAGGAGGGAAAAGTATAGGGAGTTACAAGAGATGGTAACATAGGGACACAGTATCATGGTGTAAATATCATGACTTGCTTTGGCCAATGTTACCTCTCTCCCCCTGATTTCTGGTAAAAATTAAATCACAGTGTCAGATCTAGGCTGAGTCTATATGAGCTTTACTTTTGCAGTCATAGACAGTTGGATCCAGATGGTGCCTCCATCAAGCTGGGACCTCAAGTTACCACAACAATCACAGTTTCCTTGCTAACCCACAATGCAATGAGACTGAGTGAGAGGCAAACTGCTGGGGCTGTTTGTTACTGCAGCATGACCCAGCCCATGCTGACACATACATCAGCTCTCCCATTACAATGCACTTAACTACCAGGTGGATTTTTTTTTTTTTTGGTGTGAATTGTTTTGTTATTGTTTAGGAATCTACCCCAAGGAAAGAATCTGAAATGCAGACAATACCATAGGCAGAAAGATTTTCATTTTTAAAAATTCATGATCTTAAAGCACCAGAAATGATCTAAATAATTTTCATTGGAGGACTGGTTAGGATAGAATGCTATACAGCCATTGAAAGTAACAGAGTGAAAGATACAGAACTTTCACTCTTTCATATGTATCCAAATCCATATATAGATTCAGATTTGTAAAAATATACACATACACACCACACACACAGGTACAAGCAAAAGGTAGGCATGTAATACACCAAAATGTCACTAATGATTCACTGGATTATAAATAATTTTTTGTGCTTTTCTGTACTTAAAATCAGTAAAAAAACTTACTACAAATTAAAAAATATTGTTTAAGAAGATTTTTGAAATAAGATAAAAATAAGTTTTACATAAGGATTTCTTATGTGAAGTGAAGGAAGGGTATGAGATTGCATACAGAATATGGTAAAACATAGATATGTCTGCATGGAAAAAAAAGACTGAAAGGAAATATACCAGAATGCTAATAGTCAGTTTCCCTGGGTAGTGTGATTTAGAAAGCTTTTTAGACTTTCCTTTTTTCCTGGATTTTCCCATTTTCTATAATGGGCACAACTTGGTTTTGTGATAAGAAATACAATACTTCAAAAACTGGTACTAGTACCGATACCTTGATAAATTGTAAAAGGCCTCTTCTGCCTCCCCTTTTCCAGTCTTCTCTCATCTATTTTATTACCATATAAACTTGTCCTTCTCATAAATTGAGTGGGTCTAAAATGGAATCCTACTTTTTAGTGGCTCTGTCTTGACTTGGTTCTGAAAAAACGATGCCATGCTCCCTGAAAAAAATTAGTAGGAGCCATATTGCTTTCACTCAAAAAGGTCAAATTAATAACACAGACACACAAACCCAGTTTAATGCTAAGAGCTGTCAACGATACATCACCAGTAACACGTACGCACATTCAAGGAACAACCAGAGCCAACTGCTATTTCTATGGAATATTTCTTTCAAAGATGCCAACGTTTTCCAAAGATGTGAGCATATGGTTGACCTTCCTAGGCTTGGGAGAGAAGGCGGAAGAGGGTGGCATCTCCTTGTGTGCCTTTGCTGGCTGAGTGAGGGAGGGGTCTTCATGTACACGGAAGGTCACTGGGCTAGACTTGCTGTGGCCCACTCTGGCCCCTGCCCACGTCCCTTTTCTTAGCCTCTTACTTGGCTCCAGCCTCATCTCTGAGCCATCTTCCTTCCAATCCCTAGGTCTTTGCATGTGTGATCTCCTCCCCGCCAAACTTGCTTTCTCTCCTCCGTTGGCAAAGCCCTGGGCCTCCTGTGGGTCTCAGTCTCCATGTCACATCTCAGAGTCAGTCTCATCTTCCCTACTGGAGGTTTTCACAGGACACAGAACTTTCAGCCCACTTACCCCAGCTAGTGACTGCATCTTTCTTGCTGAGCTCATTTGTCCAGTATCTGCCCCTTCCACTAGACTCTGAACTCCAAGAGGGCATGGATTTTGTTTGTTTTGCTCACTGCTATGTCCTCAGAGCCTAGGACAGTGCCTGGCACATAGAAGATACTCACCAAATGGTTGTTGAAGGAATAAATGAATGAAAGAAACCCATGGGATCCTGAATGGCCCACTCTCACCATGGAGGAAAAAGGATTCCAGAGCTCCCTTTGCCTTTGGTCAATTGGTCTCTCTGACTCAGGGCCACATTATGACTTTCATGGGCTCCTTCTCCCATAAAAAGGTACAAATAATATTTTCTGAATGTGTTGGTATAAAGATGAATAGAAATCCAGGCTGGATTCATTGGTATGTATACATTATTATTCTATTCATTTTTGCTTTGATTTTAAAAGAGACAGACATTAAAAGATGGGTCCCTAGAAGTATCATGAGCCCTAAGCACTGCGTCTACTGTACCTGGTGGAAAAGGCAGCCCTGGGCTGGCCTAGTCCCCTGTGCATTCATTCACTCATTCATTTAACAAGAACTTATAGAGCAGCTTCTCGGGGCCAAGGCCTGAGCCAGGCCCTGGGGATCCCCTGGTGGGCAGAAGCAACCACTGTCCCTGCCTCAACATCACTGAGGCTCTAGCAGGGGAGATGGACATTGAACAAATGCACCAAGAAATAAATGTGTAATTATCAGGTTATAAGGTCTTTTGAGAGCCAAGAACAAGGAAATATGAGGTGGTCTGGGGGAGAGGGAGGGTCAGTTAAGAAACTGAGCAGGACCCTGTGGGGCTCCTGGGCATGGAAGCCTTTCTGAGTCCCCCGTTCCTTGTTTATAGGGAACAGACTCCAGCCTCCATGACCTTCCCTGAGTTCCAAAGGGCAGATTTGAACAGTTGCTAATCAGGGAAGGGAGGGGATGCAGAAACAAGGGAGGAACAACCAAGAAACTATAGTGCAGCCTTAGGGCAGGGTCCCGGTTCCACCTCAAGGGATACACATAACAGTATCTTTAAGCTCTCTATAGAACTAAAACCCCCAGAACATGGAAGATGGAACTGCTTGATGAATCATTCTTCAGGGGAGATCAGGAGACCACCTGAGGCCAGATTAAAGGAGTGCAGGCCCTGCACACACCCTAATCTTGTCAGCAACCCCACCCTTGAACTATCACTATAAAACTCCTCACCAATTCCTCCTGGGTTGGGACACACGGTTTTGAGAGGCACGAGCTTGCTGTGTCCCCATTTGCCTGACAAAGCAATCAAGCTATTACTTTCTACTTCACCCAAAACTCTGTGTCTGAGATTCGATTCGGCACTGGTGCACAGAGGCCGAGCTTACGGCATCAGTTAGAGACGGCTTCCCCAATTGGAGCTGCAAGGTAACTCTGCCGAGGGGCTGGGGAACAGCATCCCAGGCTGAGGTCCTGGTACATGCAAAGGTCCTGAGGCAGGATCTTTGAGCAACTAGAGGGAAGCCAGAGGTTTGGGGGAGCAGGAGGGATGGGCAGGAATTTCAACCAGCTTCTTGAGTCTCATTAGGAAGCCACAACTGACCCTTAGGACTCTTGTACCCAGTCATGTTCTCACTTAACCCCCCAAACTTTCCCAGCCTAGGCCACCCAGCTCCGGGCGCAGAGCAAGAATCAGGGAGGGCTGGTTTGATTAGATCACTGTCAGCGAAGGACGGGAG
Organism: Mesoplodon bidens; assembly: GCF_964165515.1. Taxonomy (NCBI): domain Eukaryota; kingdom Metazoa; phylum Chordata; class Mammalia; order Artiodactyla; family Ziphiidae; genus Mesoplodon; species Mesoplodon bidens. The sequence continues at coordinate 15,361,513 of NC_138169.1, read as the reverse complement.
GTTAATTGCTATTCTCTTTGTGAGTCTGGCGTGTCCAGGGAGCTCCGCTCACAACTCTGTGTGTGTGTATGTGTGTGTGCACGTGCACGCGCTTCTGTATGTCCCTGTATGGAGGGAAGTTTGGCCTCGGGTTGGAGAGAGGCCACAGGGCCAGGGGGTGGGTTGCACAAGATTTCTCTGTGAGTTCTGAGCCTTGTCTTGTCTGGTGTGCAGCAAAGAGGAGTACTTAACAAGCATTAAGGGACACAAATAATGCCCCTTTTCTCCTCTCTGCCTATTCTTCCCTCTCTCTTTTCTTGTAAATCCCGCTCCTTGCATGTGAATAGCGGAATGGCTTCATCTGGGACCTTTAATCAGATCCCTGGTAGGCACTAGGAGGGCAAAGTACTGGACGGATTACCTTTTATTTTAGGGTTTTTCTCCCCTAGTTTTGCCATCCCCCCGTCCCCTCCCCCTGGCGCGTTTTCCTCCTTGGCGTTTGTTCTCAGCAGAAGTAAGTAAGGAAGGCTTACAGGGCGGGGGAGGGGGGCTTACAAACTTAAGGGGATGGGGCCTATTCAGCAGGGCTTGTCCACAGTCTTTCTGCTTTTGTTCCCGGGCCATTCTTCAGCTGATTTCTTCACTCCAGTAAAAGCACTTTAATTCCCTTTTAGATACGGAGAATCCGTCCTCTTCCCCTTGCTGCCCCCTCCCTTTCTCCACCCCACACACCCCATTTCACTTTCTCAGACCCTTTATGCTGCATCCTCGTCCGCCCCAACAAAGACCTAACATCCTCGCAAAGTATTTCTTTCACCGATCAAGAGAGGCTGCGGGAGAATCTGGACGAGGGGGACGGGAGCAGAGGGAAAAGGAGGAGGAGAGGGGGCTTCTCAGGAAAGAGACCCCCACCACCACCATAAACCAGGGCTGGGGAGACCCTTGGCTGCGGACTGCACCCTCTTTAGTCCCTGCCGTGCCTTGGATCCAAAGGAAAGGCGTGGATGCCGGCACGTGTGTTGGGAAGGAGAGTGTGTGCGAGCGTGTGCCCGTGTGATCCTGACAGGGGCAATAGAGACATCTGAGGCCTGGTGTGGGCTTGGTCAGCATTTCTGAAAGGAGTCAGAGGCTTCCGGGAGAAACTCCATGCGGGGAGAGGACACGGGCCCCTCCGCCTCCATCAGAATCCCTGAGACCTGTCAGCGGAGCATCGATGGGACCAGACGCTGAGCCTGGGGTTCCCGAACTCCGGGCTAAGACCGGACAGCATCTTGTGAAAATGTTTGAGACCTGGAGGAAAATGGTCGGCTGCACAACAGGAAAAGAAACCCCTCAGCTCAAACATGAATAAATGCAGAATTTAAAGTCTGCCCGATGTGTCTTAGGTCAGCTGTCCTAACTTCAATTTGGCATTCATAAAAATTTCATCGCTTATGAAAATAACTTGTGGGCAGGTTTTATTTTTCTTTCTGTGCATGATCCGCCTCCCTCTCTCCCTCCTTGTCTCCTTCCTTTCCGATAATATAAATGAACACCTGTTGAACACCTGTGGACCAACCCAAATCTGGAACATTGCTGTTACTTAGTGTAATATACTTACACTGTATCACACTGACGGTGTGTCGTGACTTACACTGTCTTGGTGCATCCATCCTGATTCCAAAATCCTCTCTCCCTGACAGAGGTAACCATCTCCCTAAATACATTCAAAAACATTTTTAATCACCTATTTATATTCCCCAAACAATATTCCCTTTCATTTTATTTATTTATTTAAAATTTATTTATTTATTTATTTTAGGCTGTGTTGGGTCTTCGTTTCTGTGCGAGGGCTTTCTCCAACTGTGGCGAGCGGGGGCCACTCTTCATCGCGGTGCGCGGGACTCTCCCTGTCGCGGCCTCTCCTGTTGTGGAGCACAGGCTCCAGACGCGCAGGCTCAGTAGTTGTGGCTCACGGGCCCAGTCGCTCTGCAGCATGTGGGATCTTCCCAGACCAGGGCTCGAACCCGTGTCCCCTGCATTGGCAGGCAGATCCTCAATCACTACGCCACCAGGGAAGCCCTCCCTTTAGTTTTAATTCAGATTTTTCTCACTCTGCAAGAACTTCCCAAGCTCGCCTGGGGTTGGTTAGGCAACCCTAGGCAACCATCAATTCAGTGAGTTCCTTACAACCAAACTGCAAAAGGACAATGTGAAAAGTCCTTTCAGAATTTTTGACAGCAAAACCAGGTCGCTGTCATACTCTTAGTAGGATTTATAATGTGGGAAGGAGGCCTCAAGGTAAGCGTGTCTGGGTGCCTACCTATTGGAAAATGGTTCTGCCTCGAATCCCACTTTCATGATGGAATTACATTGTGCTGTCAGTTACCAGCCTTGTTGTCCCCATCTATGAAATGGGAACAACAGCTAAGCTCAGCTTTGCACTGAGGAAAAAATGGGGGGTATGAGCAAGAAGCAATCTCGCTGAAAGATAAAGTGAGCTTTCCTATCTCCTCTTCTTTCTGTGTGAGATATGAGAAAGATGAGACCCTTTTCAAAATGTCGACAAATTGACGCAGGGCCATTTAAGAGAAAGTGGGCCGGGGCCGTAATAGCCCAATTGGGAGTCTGAGAGGCAGAAGGGCTGGCTTCCTCTCCATGCCTGAAGATGAGCAATTACCTCAGGCATTTTTCGGGCAAAATAGAAGGCAGAAGAATAGCAAGGAGGGGCCCCAATTATGGAGAGTCATTCTCAGGGCGACAAACGCTGTCTCATTCTTCTGATGCAAGCTGCGGTCTGTGAAACGAGGTGCGGGGCAGTTAGAGTGATTAGAAGATGTGGAAATTTCAGCAGGGATAATGTCTGGTCTTAGCCCGGAGGCTGGGCTGGGGGAGGAGGAGGAAGGAGGGATGGTTTGGGAACCAGTATGGATTGCTTCTCCCTCCTTGTTGGTATGAGACCTGAGCAAGGCATGTCGTTTTCTGCTGGTCCCCAAATAAAGCAAGGGATCTTTGCCCCTCTGTGCTTCCAGACATGCAGAGGGAAATGACCACGTGTCTTAAGCCACCATGAGGGTTTTAGGCAGTGGTGTGCTGGTAAATGTTTAACCACTGGCTCTCACCACTATCCCCACTCTGATTTGTGAGCTTGTCAGTTTCCGTGGTGTAAATACTCCCACCTGACATGGCAAAACAGAGTTGGGAAGAGACCGTTCATTATGTGTCTTTCCATACCCTTCTCTGATGAGAGCATGTTTGGTCTTTATACCAGAAGGAGGCATTTCATGGCCCCTGGGGAAATCTCAGCCAATGGGGTTCGGGAGCTGGTGGAGAAAAGCACCAGCCCTACCCCCCTCCCCCATTATTCAAGTGGACCTTCCTGGAAGGCATTCTGTACATTCAGGGGGTGTCCTAGCAAAGTTGAGCTCCAGGCACCCATGGCCACTCACCGTGGTGTTGCCCTCTTTTTTCTCCCTGACATCCTCCCTCCTGCTTCCTGGGATCATCCAACCAATGAACTACCTGTACACAACTGCTTGTCTCAGACTTTGTTTTTTTTTTTTGTTTTTTGGAGGGGGAAGTGGTGGTGGTGGTGGAGCGCTGGGGAGACCCAAGCTAAGCAAACACCATGGAGTGTTATGCAGTGCTGGGAAGCCACCGATGAGATGTGTACAGGGCAGCATGGATGGATGGGAAAAGCAGAGTGCTGAGTGGGGGGAGGGAAGGAGGAGGGAGCAAATAAGATATTCAAGGCAGCACAGTCCACATATGTAAAAAATGCACGCACGCAAATAACTGGCCATTTTGCAAGAACACATTGAAAACAATCATTAACATGATATCTGGGGGCTTCCCTGGTGGCGCAGTGGTTGAGAGTCCGCCTGCCGATGCAGGGGACACAGGATCGTGCCCCGGTCCGGGAAGATCCCACATGTCGCGGAGCGGCTGGGCCCGTGAAGCCATGGCCACTGAGCCTGCGCGTCCGGAGCCTGTGCTCCGCAACGGGAGAGGCCACAACAGTGAGAGGCCCGCGTACCACAAAAGAAAAATAAAATAAAAAATGATATCTGGAAGAAGGAAATTTGGAGTGAGGGTAAGTGGGGAAGAAAGAGGAAAGGAAGAAGGAAGGAAGAGAAAGAGAGAGAGGAAGAAAGAAAGGGCTTTATGCAGACTGAAAAAAAAAGGAAGAAGCAGTTTGGCTGGAGATGGTAACATAATGCTACCTAAACTCTAAAAGTGTGATGGGCTTTTAGCTGCCCACTTTATTTATTTATTTATTTTTGCGGGATCTTAGTCCTCCGACCAGGGTTTGAACCTGTGCCCCCGGCAGTGGAAGCACAGAGTCCTAACCACTGGACCGCCAGAGGAGTCTCTAGCTTCCCACTTTAAAAGGCTCGTTGGGGGCAGGTCTGACTCAGCCCCTGATAGCCAGGTCAGCCTCTGGAAGGAAGGGGCCAAGGACCCTCTCTGGGGCTACAGCTGTCCTGACACTTAGCTCCCCTGAAAGGCTGCACCTCTCAGGACCAGGTGAGGCCTGCCCAATCCCCCAGGGGACCAGCTGGCTGATGGCACAGGTCCCTCTCCCCTTGGCTGTCACGTGGACCACACCCTCCCTGTCCTCCATGCAGGGTCTAGGTTGGGCAGGGGAGGACGATGATGGTTTTCTTTGTTTTTATCCTACCTGCTGGGTCTGTGTTTCCTGCATAGAGAACACCCATTGAGAGACAGAGAGAGAGAGAGAGAGAGAGAGAATTCTTTTAATTCTCCCTTTGCAACCATGATAATAACCTTTATTGTGATATGGAATCATCACTCTCCTCTCCAAGAAAGGGGATAGTATTACTCTCCCCAATTTGAAGACAAAGAAACTGAGGCTCAGAGAGGCATCGTTGCTGGCCCAAGGTCACACTGTTATAGACCTGGGTTCTTGGACTCTTTAATCAATAGAAATTGATAAGAGGCCAGATGAGAAATTCAGGCAAGGCTTTACTGGGACTCATGCTGCAGCACGAGGGAGTGAAAACAAGTAACAGGTTCCCTTGCTGCTCCCTGAGTTGGGGGGGTGGGGAGCTGGTCCCTTAAATGGGGTGAGAGTAGGGGTGGATCCATGGGTCCTGCTGGAGGGGGTCTGCCCACCCCCTTGGTGGTGCTGGGTGCAGGGCTCATGCGCAGTACCCTGCTTTTGCTCTCCACACCTCAGAAGTGGCAGTTGGGTTTTTGCTCTTTTTGGATCTTGTTGTTTATAATTTGCCCGAACTGCACATGTACGCAGTTATTTTTAGTCCCCTATAGTTTTTATTTTTTTAATTTTTTTTATTGCAGTACGCGGGCCTCTCACTGTTGTGGCCTCTCCCGTTGCGGAGCACAGGCTCCGGACGTGCAGGCTCAGCGGCTATGGCTCACGGGCCCAGCCACTCCGCGGCATGTGAGATCTTCCCGGACCGAGGCACAAACCCGTGTCCCCTGCATCGGCAGGCGGACTCTCAACCACTGCGCCACCAGGGAAGCCCAGTCCCTTATAGTTTTTGTTTGTTTTGGTATTCTGTTGCTTTAGGAGACGTGTGTCCAGGTATAAGTACTGCAGTAAAGGGTCCCAGGTCCCAGGTCCCAGCTTTCCTCAACACCATCAGGACTGGAGTCTGCTGGGAGCCCAGGTCTGCCTGAACCCAGAGCCCACTGGGCACTGCCTTCCACTTGACTTGTCAAATTTAATTATGATTCTGGTTATGGTGTTGCTTCTCCCACTGACCCATAGGTTGGTGGCAGCAAGATCTGGACACGTTCCTTGCCGAGCATGAGGCCTGGTACACTGTGGGTGCTCCGTAAATGTTTGTTGAGTCCGAGAAGGATTGAAGGAGAAACATTTTGCTTATTCCATTGTTGGGAGGATCAAGTGAGATAATGCAAGCAAAATGCCTTACACTGGTGCTCAACAAATGTTATTTTTGTATTTGTATGTGTGATGGTCTTGTTCCTCCTACAGAGTCATAAATAACCAGGTTTTGGGGAAAAGTCTCAAGCGTGCAAATGGGGAGTGAGGGAGGGATGTGGAGAGTGGGGGAGGGATGTGGAGAGTGGGGGAGGGATGTGGGGAGTGGGGGAGGGATGTGGGGAGTGGGGGAGGGATGTGGGGAGTTGGGGGAGGGATGTGGAGAGTGGGGGAGGTTTGTGGGGAGTGGGGGAGGGATGTGGAGAGTGGGGGAGGGATGTGGGGAGTGGGGGAGGGATGTGGGGAGTGGGGGAGGGATGTGGGGAGTTGGGGAGGGATGTGGAGAGTGGGGGAGGTTTGTGGGGAGTGGGGGAGGGATGTGGGGAGTGGGGGAGGGATGTGGAGAGTGGGGGAGGGATGTGGAGAGTGGAAGAGGATATAGTGGGAGGGAGTCTTCAGCCAGTGCCTGCTTGCTGGGCCAGGGAGCAAACACAAATCATAGACCCACAAAAGCTCAGGACTTGGACGATCCATGCCCTGCCTCACACTGACAGATGGGGAAAGTGAGGTTCAGAGATCAAGACTGATACCCGATGTCCTGGCTCCCAGGTCACTCACTCCCTGCCGCCACCTGGATGTCCCATGAGCTTCATTCCTCTCCAGGATCAGAGACTGATGAGCCTGCTCCCTGAGATCTTCCCCAAACTTCCTTCCCTCTTGTCCTTTCGAGAGCTAGGAAGCGCCTGCTGCAGCCCCCAAATCCAGACTGGAGCATCTGTTGGCAAAGCTGCCTCCCCAGGAAAGAGGTGGGTCCAGAGTCCCCTGAAAACTCCACATCTCTGCGTGAAGTTACGGTGGCAGGGGGCAGACCCACTGTGGGGTCTGAGGCTGTCTTCTGCAGATGGGCATGGGTTCTCTGAGGTTCCCTCTGGTAGGGTGTGAATTAAACTCTGGCCAAGCCAGGAAGTGTGTTGGTGATGAAGGATGCAAAACGCGGCTACTTGTCCATCACACCCAGTCCTGCACAGCTGCTGGTGGCAGCCCCTTGGGAGGGAGGCTGAGCAAGAAGTTGGTCTCCTAAGCGGGTCAGCACAGGGTGGGGTGAGGAGGGGCTGGAGGAGGGGGAATTAGGAAGCTGGCTGGGGCCACCCAGAGCACCTCTTTTCTCTCTGTACCTCCCTAACAACATCCCCCTGCGTGTCCTTCCTTCTGTTCCTTGAATGCCCCAAGCTTCCACCCACTTGCAGCCTTTGCTCTGTGTCTCCCTCTGCCTGGAACTCTGTTCTCCCAGATCATAGCACTGTCTTTATTCACATTATGTGGGTCTCTGCTCAAATGTCCCCTCTTCAGGGAAGCCTTCTCTGATAATCTAAAGGAAGCCCCAGCCACAGCTACTTCCTAGCGCATCACCCTTTTAATTCTCTTGGTAGCTCACCAGCCTATCTGTGAGGCCCCACTTATTTGCTGTGTGACCTTGAGCAAGTTCCTTAACTTCTCTATGCCCAATGTTTCTCATCTGCAAAGTGGGGATAATAGTACCCATCTTACAAAATTGTATTGATGATTAAATGAGATGTTTGTAAAGTGTTTAGAACACTGCCCGGCACAGAGCAAGCACTATAGAAGTGTTAACAATTATTATTATTACTACTATTATTGCTACTAGCACTCTTACTTCATTTGATCATTTATTTTCCTCTCACCCCCAACTAGAATGTCACCTTCATGAGGGTAGGGACATTATCTGTCTCATGCCTGACACAGTGCTTGGCGCATAGTAGGTGCTCAAGAACTCTGTTTTTGAGTGAATAGATGAATGAGTAAAAGAAAGTGGGTCACAGGCTTAATGAAACCCCAGGCAATGGGTATTCGAAGCATGAGGGTTCAGGTTCTCCCTTTGGAGCTGGGCACACGCATGGGGGTGGGCGTGGTGAAGGCAGGCAGTGGGGATAATTCTAGGCATGTGCTGCCCTGGGGTGGACCTTCCATTCATGTAAGCAGGCAGGAGAATAAGGGGACCCAGGAACATAGGTGGGTCTGATGCAGATGTAGTGGGGGTTCCGGTGGAACTGCAGAGTTCCCAAATGTTCCAGGGGCATTTGATGTCTTGGGCATGCAGAGGCTGGGGGACCCTAGAAGGAGAGGGTGAGAACTTGGGGTTCCCAGTTCATCCCCTTCCCACCTGCTCTTGTGCAGAAGTGGAGCCTGTGGTCCAGCGCTGTGAGATGCCCCGCCCACCTTCAGCCCAACATTCGGAAACAGAGTTGGACCAGCATCCTGCATCCCTGGTGTGTGCCTGGTCTTCAGGCAGCACTGGTGCCTTCCTGGGATGGAGTGCCTTCCTTTTCACGCTGGTGGTAAGTGGTCTAGGGGTTCATTTGGAAGACAGGGTAAACTGAGACCCCATGGTCCCAGAAAGGCTAAACCTTGGACTCCTGAAAGTTCATTTCCTGTTCGGGAATCCACCTGCTGGCCCGGTCCGGCATCCTGCCCTCAGCTCCCTGGAGCCCTCACTGTGACTGGCATCTAAGAGTCTGGAGTCTGAAAAAAGCCTGGATCATAGAAGGTGATGACAATGACCCCTCTGCTCAAAATGACAATGGCAACAATAACAATCGACATAACAACACCAATTTAAACATCGATACCAGTTACTGAATTGTGTGCCTGGCACTTTCCTGAGTCCTTTAAAACATTAGCTCGGTTATTTCTCAGAACAATGTACAAGGTGTGTGTTAGACAGTAGAACTGTGGCAATGTCAACGTTCTGAAATTGGATAATTATGAGGTGGCTATGTGTGGTCCTGGCTCTTAGAAAATACACACTGAAGTATTAAGGGGAGAAATGGCAAATGGTCCAACAAAGAAAAGAAAGTAGAGCTAGATAGGTAGGTGGATAGTGAGACAGAGACAGAGAAACCAAAGGTATCAAAATACTAACATGGGGAATATCGATAAAGGTATACAGATGTTCATGATTTATTATTCTTGCAACTTTTGAATAGGGTTGAAATTTTTTTATTCTTTAAAAAACATTTATTATATTTTTTTATTTTTTGCGGTACGCGGGCCTCTCACTGTTGTGACCTCTCCCGTTGCAGAGCACAGGCTCCGGACGCACAGGCTCAGCGGCCATGGCTCACGGGCCCAGCCGCTCCACGGCATGTGGGGTCTTCCCGGACCGGGGCACGAACCCGTGTCCCCTGCATCAGCAGGCGGACTCCTAACCACTGCGCCACCAGGGAAGCCCTCTTATTTTATTTTATTTTATTTTAGCCGTGCCATATAGCATGTGAGATCTTAGTTCCCCGACCAGGGATTGAACCCATGCCCCCTGCATTGGGAGTGCAGAGTCTTAACCACTGGACCACCAGGGAAGTCCCGAAATTTTTTAAATAAAAAGCAAAAACACAAACATGAGGGTGGCATTATTATTGCCCCCATTTTACAGATGGGGAAACTGAGGCACAGAGAAGTTAGCACCTGCAGTACATGCTCTAGAAATATCAGCTGTTTGATTATTTATATATGAGCCCAAGGCTCAGAGATATCACATAACCTGCTCATCATCACACAGCACGACAACGGATAGAGTTCGGCCTTGAAGGGCCTCATCTGTCTTCATCCCTAAAGGCTATGTGGATCCCAGGCTGGTTCGGATGAGGCAGGGGCGAGGGAGTGGACTCTTTCCAGGGGCCTTCAAATCAGGCCCCCGCGTCCTCCCAGCCTCAAGGTGAATCTTTGTGGAGCCCCCTTGCCTCCGTCCCTCCCCATCCCTGCAGGAACCTCTCCTGGGAACCCTTCACCCTTTCTCCTGAGCTCTCCCATCCTCTTTGTACCAGCAGCCCCATCGGAGGGGCCTGGCAGGCTGGGGATATTTGCCAGTAAATACAAGATGTGTGTTAAACACTCTGCCGGCAGCTTCTTCCCACTTGGCGATGTTTGCTCAGCAAACATCACTAATTTCCCTTTCTCAGGCTGGGCTGCGGGCCCCTGGAACAAAGTCTGTTCTTCACCAGCCCCACTGACAGCTCCACATCCTCCCCACTACCCCCCACCCCTGCTGGCCCCCAGCGAGGTCTGGGGCAGAGCTGGGCCCTCCTCCCGGCCCCATGTCCCAAGAAGTGTGGGCAGACAGAATGCTTCTCTGGTTTGCTGGGGTGTCCAGGCCTTGGGTAACATCTCTAACCAGAATTCTTGGGATGTGGGGTGGTGGAGTTTGGTGAATTCTCCTTTCTTCTGGTCTCTGTTCTATTTATCCTCCAAGATCCAGGAAGCCAGCTTGTTCCAGCTCTCATTCATTCATCTCTTCATTCATTCCTTCAGCAAGCATTATTTGAATGCCCACCGTGTGCCAGGCAGGGCTGGGTGCTGGGGACACAGTAGTGCCTACAACTAACTTGACCAGCAAAGTTTCTTGCCGTCCTGGAGCTGATTTAATAAAACAGTTAGTAAATATCAGCAAAGCCATCAGAGACCCTGAAGAGAGTAAAGCAGGGTGACACAGGGGGCCCTCCTAGGGAGGGTGGTCACAAAGGCCCCCTTGAAGAGGGGCTATGTGAGCTCAGACTTGGAGGTGGAGGGACAGACGTCCGTATGACTGAGTTTTCCTCTTCTCTCAGGTTCCACCTGGCGCACCATGACAGTGTTACAGATCCTGTCTTTATTTAAAATGTTGATAACTTGTTTGCCACAGATGTACAAAATTGAAACAAAATTCACAAAACACAAAAGTCATCATTTTAAAGCGTACAACTCAGGGTTTTTAGTACATTGAGTGTTGTGCAACCATCACTGCTATTTAATTCCAGAACATTTTTCATCACCCCCAAATAAATCCCATACCCGTTAACTACTCTCTCCCCATACCTCCCTCCCCAGCAACTACTAGCCTATCTCTAAAGACTGACCTACTCTGGATCCACATAAATTCAACATGTGGTCTTTTTTGTGTGTGTCTCCTTTCACTTGTCAAAATGTCTTGGAGGTTCATCCATGTTGTAGCATGTGTCAGAACTTCATTCCTTTTTATGGCTGAGTAATATTCAATTGTACGAATAGACCACATTTTGTTTATCCATTCACCTGTTGATGGACATTTGGATCATCATGGATTTTTGTATGAAATTTGATTTTTTAAAGTAGTGCATCAAAATGTTACGTCTTGGGTACTGAATGTTTTGGCAGCCCTGTCCCAAATTTTGCACTGAGTCATTTCACTCTAGTCTCAGATGGAGTGGAAGAGGGATCCAGAGAGAAGGAAGAGAGTGTGAGGGCCCTGGGGGTGGAAATGAGCTTGAAAGGGGACATCAGTGGGGAGGGAGCTCCCGGCAGAGGGAACAGCAAAGCAGAACACCCTGAGGCAGGAATAGGCTGGAGAATTTTTTTTTTTTTTGCTGTACGCGGGCCTCTCACTGTTGTGGCCTCTCCCGTTGTGGAGCACAGGCTCCGGATGCGCAGGCTCAGCGGCCATGGCTCACGGGCCCAGCCGCTCCATGGCATGTGGGATCTTCCCGGACCGGGACACGAACCCGTGTCCCCTGCATCGGCAGGCGGACTCTCAACCACTGCGCCACCAGGGAAGCCCTGGAGACTTTTTAGGAGCTGCGAGGGGCTTGGATTGGCTGGGGCAAGTGAACTGGGAGATGCAGTGAGACTAGGCAGGGGTGAAGGGATGGTGGGGGTGGGGTGGGAAGTGGCTGGACCACAGAGGACCTGGGTTGGAGGACATTGGTCGGTTTTGAGTTGGTACATTTACACCCCCTGGTTTCCCTTTTAAAAGCTCATTGGCTGCTGAGTGCAGGGACTGCAAGCGAAACAGAAAGCAGGGGGTCCTGTAAGGGGACTGTCGAGGGCGTCCAGGGGAGACATGACGTAGCCTGCAACAGGGTGGCAGAGGCAATAGCCATGGAAAGAAATGTCATCACTGGATAGAGTCTGAATGTATAGAGAGGCAATCCATTCATTTATCCAGCAATTACTGAGCACCGACTGTATTCCAAGCAGTGCTAGATGCTGGAAATACAGTGAGGGGACATAGCTAGACAAGATCCCAGACTTCACAGAGCTCAGAGACATGAAAGAAGAAATTACGATGTGATCAGATATGAGGGAAAAGACACAGGCATTTTGGCTGCTATGGACCTATAGATGTTTCCAGAAATGGAATCCATCGGTCAGAGGAAGACCTATTACCTAACTGGGAGACGTGCAGAAGAAAACTCTGCTCTCTCTGGAGACGCTGTCAATATAGAAGTTATCCCCACCATCCTGCAATATGGCGGCCTCCTTGGAATAAGCCTATGGCTTCCCAAGGTGACTGCTTTGAAGGGGAAACACCCCCTTGAGATGGCTGAGTGCTGGGTCATGTTAGAAAAGAACCAGGACTCTGAGTCGGTGGCCTCTCCCCCTCTGGTCTTTAGAGGAAATCGGGAGGCCTGCAGGGAAGGCTGGAAGAGGCCCATTAGCTCTCCCCGGTCCCCGCTTCCCTCCGCTCTCAGGCGGCGCCGTCTCCCCCGTGACTGATGATGAGTCATGGCAGGGGGCTGATTTGGAAGAAACGCGTCCAGAAGACCCCTCAGCTCCCGCACCGGAGACACCCCATTAATCTTTAACAAACACAAGTTCCAGGAGGCGAAGACCTCAGCTAATGAGGCCTGGTTTCCCAGGACTCCCTCCAGGGAAAAAGAATTAACCACCAGAGGTCCCCTGAGCAGGGAGTTGATTCCCTGAAAGGAAGGAGGGTGGGCAGGTTCCCAGCCTCACTCATTTGGGGCAAACTTGACTGTCCCCCCCCAGACTCAGGCCATAAATACCATCATTCCCCTAATATGTCTCTTTGTGGGCACTCATTTTTATTTATTTATTTAAAATAAAAAAAATTTTTGGCTGTGCTGTGCGGCATGCTGCATCTTTGTTCCCCAAACAGGGATTGAACCTGTGCTGCCTGCAGTGGAAGCACGGGGTCTTAACCACTGGACCGCTGGGGAGGCCCTGACACTCCTTTTTTTTTTTTTTAAAATAAGTGTATTTTTAAAAATTAAATTTATTTATTTTTATTTATTTATTTTTGGCTGCATTGGGTCTTTGTTGCTGTGCGCGGTCTTTCTCTAATTGCAGTGAGCAGGGGCTACTCTTCGTTGTGGTGCGCGGGCTTCTCATTGGGGGTGGCTTCTCTTCTTGTGGAGCACGGGCTCTAGGCGTGGTGGCTTCAGTAGTTGTGGCACATGGGCTCAGTAGTTGTGGCTTGCGGGCTCTAGAGTGCAGGCTCAGTAGCTGTGGTACATGGGCTTAGTTGCTCCGCGGCATGTGGGATTGTCGCGGACCAGGGCTTGAACCTGTGTCCCCTGCATTGGCAGGCAGAGTCTTAACCACTGTGCCACCAGGGAAGCCTGATACTCATTTTTTAAAAGAGCTTTATTGAGGTGTAATTGACATGCAATAAGTTGCATCTATTTAAAGTATGACTCAATAAGTTTTGATACAGCATATGCCTGTAAAACCATCACCACAGTCAAGGTAATAAACATATCCATCACTTGCAAAATTTTCTCTTTGCTTTTACCTTTTTCCACCCTCCCATCCCCAGGCAGCTTCAGATCTGCTTTCTCTCACTATAGATGAGTTTGCACTTGCTAAAGTTTAATATGAATGAACTCATATAGTATGTAGTCTTTTTTGGTCTGTCTTCTTGCACTTAGGATAACGTTTGGAAATTCATCATGTAGTTTGTGTGTATCAATAGTTCATTCCTTTTTATTGAGGAGCAGTATTCCATTGTATGGATAGAACACAGTGTGTTTATTGATTCCTCTGTTGATGGACGTTTGTAAATCCATTGTGTCTCTCTTTTATTTTCAATAAACTTTTAAATTTAGAATAGTTTTTGATTTACAGGAAAATTGCAAAGCTAGTCCAGAGAGTTCCCATATACACCCACACCCTGTTTCTCCTACTCTTAGCATCTTACATTACTCTATTACATTTGTCACTTTTAATGAACCAATATTGATACATTGTTATTAACTGGAGTCCATCCTTTATTTAGATTTCCTCAGTTTTACTCATCATCCTTTTACTGTCCCAGGATCCCAACCATGATACCACATTACACTTAATTGTCCTAACTCCTTAGGCTTCTCTTGGATGCCAGAGTTTCTCAGACTTTCCTTGTTTTTGATGACCTTGACAATTTTGAGGAGCAGCAGGTATGTATTTTGAAGATGTCCCTCATTTGAGGTTTGTCTGATCTTTTTCTCGTGACTAGATTGGAGTGATGCACTTTGGGGGGAAGACCACAGAGGCAAAGTACCATTCTTATCACATCATATCCAAGGTAAATCAATGATCAATGTGACTTACCACTGTTGATCTTAACCTTGATCACCTGGTTGATTTTAACCTTGAGCTTAACCTTGATCACAGGTTTCTCCCCTGTAAAGTTATTCTTGCCCCTGCTTTCCATTCTTTGCTCTGTGGAAGGATTGCCCTGTGTGCAGCCACACCTAAGCAGTGGGGAGTTATGGTCCACATCCTTGAGGACAGAGTCTGTACATAAATTATTTGGAATTCTTCTGCATGGAGATTGGTCTAGTCTCTCCCATTAATTAATTAATTTATTTATTTATTTATTTATTTTGCAGTACTTAGGCCTCTCACTGTTGTGGCCTCTCCCTTTGTGGAACACAGGCTCCGGATGCGCAGGCTCAGCGGCCATGGCTCACGGGCCCAGTCGCCCCGTGAGCATGTGGGATCTTCCCGGACCGGGGCACGAACCTGTGTCCCCTGCATCGGCAGGCGGACTCCCAACCGCTGCGCCACCAGGGAAGCCCTCATTAATTTATTTATTCAAGTATGGACTCATGGATATTTATACTTTGGGTTATAATCCAATTCTACATTATTAAATTCTTTTTTTTTTTTTTGGTCAAATTGTTTCACATTTGACCATTGGGAGCTCTTTCAATTGGATCTGGTGTCCATTTGACATACCCCCATTATTGTGTGCGTGCGTGTGTGTGTGTGTGTGTTTGAGCATTTCTTTACTTTTTGGCAGTACAAAATGCTCCAGCTCATCTTGTGTATTTCCTTCCCTAATCCTAGAACCAGACATTTCTTCAAGAAGTCTGGTTCTTTTTATTGGAGAATGGCATTAGAAACCAAGATCTGGGCACATAGCTGTGCTCACAGCTACTGGGGTATCACTGTTTCTCTTCCCTCTTGGCTGACAGAGCAAAGAAATGATGGCATATATACTAACCCTTTTCAATACACAAACCTACATGTATATTTTGTATATAAACATCCGTATCTACATTAAAGGGAACATGAGTGCATACTGATGTCTCCAACTCTACTCGATCACTACGCGGATCATTCTTGCCCCTTCCCCTTGCTTACCTGAAACCTCTCACCCCAACAGTGAGAAATCTGGCTCCCATCAACAGCTATCCATTTAATTAATTGTTCAGTTCCAGGATACATGTATGGTGGCTTCAGAATCATTAACCCAAACTCTCATGGGAAGTAACTTTATCAACTAGAGCGCCATCCTTATGTACCGTTCCTTTTGCCTTTAGCCTTGTAGACTCTATTTATTTCCTAGGTAACTTACTTAGGTCAGCACTGCCCTTCTTCAGCCCCCTTCACTGAGGTTGTTTTATACATTGATGATGCAGTTAGACTATTTTGTCACATTCTGCATCGCATCTTGGGATCCTCAATCTCCGAAATAATTTAAAATTTTTTTCATACTTTAAAGTTCACTCTTTGTGCTCTAGAACTGTAAAGTTCTGTAGGTTTTGACAAATGCACAATGGCATGTATCCACCATTACAGGATCATACAGAATAGCTTCACTGCCCTAAAGAATTCCCTGTGCTTCACCACCACCCCAAGATCTGAGCCCCTGGCAACCACTGATCTCTTTAGCACCTTTAAAGTCTTGCCCTGGGCTTCCCTGGTGGCGCAGTGGTTGAGAGTCCCCCTGCCGATTCAGGGGACGCGGGTTCGTACCCTGGTCCGGGAGGATCCCACATGCCGCGGAGCGGCTGGGTCCGTGAGCCATGGCCGCTGAGCCTGCGCGTCCGGAGCCTGTGCTCCGCAACGGGAGAGGCCACAGCAGTGAGAGGCCCGCGTACTGCAAAAAAATAAAGTCTTGCCTTTTGCAGAATGTTATGTCAATGGAATCGTACAGTATGTAGCCTTTTCAGACTAACTTCTCTTTTACTTAGTAATATGCATTTAATTTCCCTCCATGTCTCTTTGTAGCTTGATAGATTTCTTTTTGTCACTGAATAATAATCCATCATATAGATGTACTGCTGTTTGTCCATTCAACTACTGAAGGACATCTTGGCTGCTTCCAAGTTTTAGCAAGTATAAATAAAGCTGTTATAAACATTCATGTGCAGCTTTTGCGTGGACATAAGGCTATGTTCAGCTTCATAGAGACTGCCAAACTATCTTCTAAATTGGCTGCATCACTTTGCATTCCCACCAGCAATGGAGGAGACTTCCTGTTGCTCCACGTCCTTGCTAGATTTGGTGCTGCCAGTGTTCCAACTTTGGGCCATTCTAATAGGTGTATAGTGGTATCTCATTGGTTTTTTTTGTTTTTTGTTTTTTTTGTGGTACGCGGGCCTCTCACCGTTGTGGCCTCTCCCGTTGCGGAGTACAGGCTCCGGATGCGCAGGCCCAGCGGCCATGGCTCACGGGCCCAGCCGCTCCGCTGCATGTGGGATCTTCCCAGACCGGGGTATGAACCCGTGTCCCCTGCATCGGCAGGCGGACTCTCAACCACTGCGCCACCAGGGGAGCCCTATCTCATTGTTCTAATTTGCATTTCCCTGATGACATAGGATGTGGAGCATCTTTTTATATACTTGCCACCTGTATATCTTCTTTGGTGAGGTGTGTCTGTTAAGGACTTTGGCTCATTTTTTAATCAAATTGTTTGTTTTCTTATTGTTGAGTTTTAAGAGTTCTTTGTATCTTTTGGATAACAGTCCTTTATCAGATGTGTCTTTTGCAAATATTTTCTCCCAGTCTGTGGCTTGTCTTCTCATTCTCTTGATCACTGTATTTTTCTCCTTTTAGTGATTTCACTTAAAAAATTCTTATTTGCTTACATCTATTGAACTCCTATTCCATGCCAAGCCTAGTTGTACATTGGTGATTCCCTGTTATGATTACTGGAGAAGTAACAGCTACCTTTGGTGGAAAGTTATATAGGATGAGCTCTAAAGTTCCTGTGACTCTAAGGTCTTAGGGTTCCAAAAGTCAGTAATTCTAAGATTTTAAAATTCAGTAATTCTCACACTTTGTATATTTTATCCTAATATTCTATTAGCTTAATATTCTAAAATCCTATGCTTCCCTGATCTTATGCAACTCTAAAACTTCTAGGAAACATATGCTCACCAAGGGGGGGAGGGGGTTGGGGTGAATTGGGAGACTGGAATTGACATATATACACTATTGATACTATGTATAAAATAGATAACGAATGAGAACCTACTGTATAGCTCAGGGAACACTACTCAGTGCTCTGTGGTGACCTAAATGGGAAGGAAATCCAAAAAAGAAGGGATATATGTATATGTATAGTTTATTCACTTTGCTGTACAGTAGAAACTAACACATCATTGTAAAGCAACTATACTCCAATAAAAATTAATTTAAAAAGATAAAACTTCAAGGATACAAGTCACCTTAAAGCCAGTTTATAAACTTAATTAGGTTAATATTCTAGAATTTAAAAATTCTGAGATCTTACTCATGGCATTTTCTAAAGTTTTATGATTCTTAGGTTCTCTAAATTAAGAGCTGTGAGACTTCAGGGGTTCAATTTTCAAAGATTTCTCTAATTCTGAAATTCTATGGTTCCAAGTTCCTATAAAGCTAGAATTTTTAGATTCTCTTGGTCTAATATTTAGAACTTGTAATTCTCAGATGGTACTGTCTTATCTCCTAAAATTCTAAAATAACGTGGTTGCAAGTTTCTCTTGAGCAAATATTCTAAAATTCTCTTACTCCAAGATTCTACAACTTGAGATTAGGCCTCCTGCAGAATCTGCAGCTGGAGAGATATCTCTGAAGCCAAATAGTCACCTTCCCAGCCCTTGGTCCCAGTATGACCAGCTCCATCCCAGATTCTCCTGGGACTGACCAGTCCAGTTCTAGATTCAGACCAGGATCCAGTACCTGGCACTGGAATAGAACTCAAAGATCATCAGCTCTTGATGGCCAGCTTCACCACATCCTTGTGCCAAGACACGAGAGGCTCCTTAAATGCACTGAGGGCTCGTTCCCATGGACCCATGAGCTGTCACAGGCATGGAGAAGCTGCTTAATTAAATGAGCGGCCAACATCTGGTAGATGACAAGTCC
Source organism: Mesoplodon bidens (assembly GCF_964165515.1). NCBI lineage: Eukaryota > Metazoa > Chordata > Mammalia > Artiodactyla > Ziphiidae > Mesoplodon > Mesoplodon bidens. The sequence continues at coordinate 15,343,236 of NC_138169.1, read as the reverse complement.
TCGAGAGAATAGAACACAGGACCAGTAAGTTGTGTTGAAGCTTTCTTAGCTGGCAGCCTCCCGAATCTGGTGTAGATGGAGAGCTTATGCTTCAGACCCTTTTCCTCCTTTCTATTTTGAAATTTTGCCTGGAGCCAGTCCTTGCTAAAGGCCAATTTTCTTCCCCATCTACTTACGATTTATGGTCCCTCCGGGTTGCTATCTTCGCTGGGTAATAGAGATGAGAGAGTAAAGTGGGTGATCATTTTGAGCAAGGGGGGATGTCAAAGCTATTTCTCCCAATCCTTCGTTTCTTCTTCTCACTTTCCTTACAGCTCTTGGACAAGACGTATCAGGCAGGGTTTTTTTCAATTTCAAATACAGAACCCCACTCTGCCAATTAGGATCATATTTGGTTGTGTGTAACAGAAATGCAAGTACAACAGTTTAAACAAGCAAGGGGGTTATTTTTTTCGCAGGTAACAAGAAACCCAGGGATAAACATTGCATTTGTAATCCAGACAGGAAAAAGGTGGAAGGGCAGAGAGAAAGGACAAAGAGCCTTCTTCTCAGGCTCCCAGGGTCTTGGCTTTTTCCTTGAGAATGAATGTGCCTGCCGAGGACTGCCACTCATCTCATTGCCTAGAACTGGGTCACAGGGCCACTTAGAGCTGCAAAAAGATCTGAGCCAATATTTCAGTTAGCTGCACTGCTATCTCGAACAAAATCAGGATTCTGTGGATAAGGAAGAGAGGAAAAATGGATACTGATAGGTGACCAGCAGCATCTGCCATAACAATGAAAACTTAAGTAACTAAAAAAAAAGAAAATCCAGGTGTACACAGGTTTCAGGCACAGCTGGATCCAGGTGCTCAAAGACTGTTGTTAGATATTGCGGTTACTCTGTATGGCTCCACGCTGGGTGGCAAAATAGCTTCTAGCAACTGCAAGCTGACTTTGCTGTTCTAACAGGTTAGAAAACCCAGTACAGGAGAACACTTCTCTCCTAGCAGCACTGGGATCATACATCCATCTCTGGCTACTCCAGTATGGCTGGGAACAGAACTTGTGGTGAAAAATATACTCTAATTGACCAGGCTTGGGCAGTGTCCCTTCCCTGGAGCTGCAGGTGGGGTCTGCTCCAGTGAAACCACACAGATGGAGACCATGGGGTGGAGGCAAGCACCAGTAGGGAGGGATACTGGGCGGGTAAAGTCACTTGTTTCCACTCTAGGATGGACATGTGCTTTCTCCATTTCTCCCAATGTGTGTCAGCAGAGGATCAGCCAAGTTATTGAATCCTGAGTCGTGAGTCAGAAGATCTGGGTTTCATTCATTCATCAAATATTTCTTATTCTTTCTGTGTGATTCCAAGTACATCACATCCCTTTTTAAAGACCTCAGTATCCCTTCTGGGAAAGGTGCAGACCTTCATAAAACACTATCGTCATTAACACTGTAGGCTCTGGGGTCAGAAACCTTTGTTTCATTCTAGGCTCTGCTGCTTCCCAGCTCTGTGACCTTGGACAATTCACTACCCCATTTGGAACTTCAGTTTCCCCAATCTCTATAATCTTACCTACTCTTAGAGCTGTTGTGAGGAGGATAAAGGAGATCATGAATGTAAAGCATGTAGCTAGATGCCTGGCCCATAGTTAGCATTCCATACATGGTGGCAATCATCATCAGCCTCTTCATTATTACTATTATTACCTGTCTCGGACCTTGCTCCAGGAAGATTCCCATAGAGTCTCAAAGCATCATAGTGATTAAGAATAAACCCTCAGGGCTTCCCTGGTGGCCCAGTGGTTGAGAATCTGCCTGCCAATGCAGGGACACGGGTTGGGGCCCTGGTCTGGGAAGATCCCACATGCCGCGGAGCAACTAAGCCCATGCGCCACAACTACTGAGCCTGCGCGTCTGGAGCCTGTGCTCCGCAACAAGAGAGGCCGCGACAGTGAGAGGCCCGCGTGCCGCGATGAAGAGTGGCCCCGGCTCGCTGCCACTAGAGAAAAGCCCTCGCACAGAAATGAAGACCCAACACAGCCAAAAATAAATAAATAAATAAATAAATAAATAAATAAATAAATAAAAAGCTCAAAAAAAAAAAAAAAGAATAAACCCTCAAACACTAAGGCTCAGTTCCCCCTGCCTACCCCTCATCTCGCCCCCAATAACCAACTGCCTTTTCTAGCTTTTGCTTGGGCTGAGAGTCCCCCCCCACTAGTAGCTTGGGGGACAGTGGCTGACCCCTTCTTTAAATTCATCTCCCTTAGTGTTCCAGGGCCATCCCTGTTGGAAAAAATGACTCTCACAAAAGATCCCTCAGCAGCAATTATCTAAATGGGAGGCTGGGAGGGGGAGAACCATTTAGAATCCACTTCATTGCGGGATTAGCTAATTAATTAACGGTTTCACTGACAACTCGTAGGAGAAGTGTGTGTTAAACAGGAGCTCAGCGGGGCGTGATTTATAGACTCTGACACCCCCCATCCCTGGCCTCTCCAGCCAAGCCCCCTCCCTCCCACGGACCCACGGCCCCCACCCTTCTGCTCACCCCCAGAGCAGAGAAGCCTGCGGGGACCCTCTTGGGAGCTCCCCCTGGAGTTCTGGGGCTGGGCTGCTGGCTGGCTTGGGCGGCGGGGGTGGGGTGGGGTGGGGGTGGGGGTGGGGTGGGGGTGGGGCACGTGGAGATGACAGAAGGCCAGCTGGGGAGGGGGTTGGGCTGGGGTGACAGGGAGACAATGAAGAGATAACAAGGCAGCTGAGGCTCCAGGGGTGGCTGCATCTGCCCCTTGCCCCCAGCCCGAGAGCCACTCCATCTGTGCCCGTCCTGGCACCCAGGGCCCCGTAGGCACCTGCTGGTCACGGCTGCTCCCCGTCTCCCAACAGTCCGGGGCTTTTCAGAGCCCCACCCACTCTATTCATGGAAAAGGGTGCACTGTTCAGGGAGCTTAGAGACCGGGCTTCGACTTTCTCTTGGGAAGGGGGCTTTCAGAGGACTTAAAGTAGGTGAGGGATGACGAAGGGCAGGGTGCCAAGGCAGGGTGAGAAAGGGAGAAGCCGGAAGTGAGGATGGTGTATGCCTGCCAGGGCATCCTGGATCAGGGTTTCTCCAAACATGTCCCACAGGCCACCTGCATCAGCATCACCTGGGGGAGCCGTGGGTCAACCACACGCTTGACCCAGATAGAGCATGTACCAACGCGCTATCAAACTCGGATGTGGGGTCAGGTGTGTGTGCTTTTAAAACCCCGATTCTGAACGCGTAAGTGCCTGACTTACGCATCTGCTAAAGGAGACCACCGATTTGGTCCACACCATGAGCCAGGTAAAGCCCAGCCCTGTATTCCAGCTTCGCATTCTCTTTGCTACCATGGAAGTTCTCAGCCGGCTGCGGGGTGAATGTGGTGGCCCTGAAGTTGCAAGGCAAATGTTCTCTGTGCAGACAGACAGGCTTTTTCTGGGAAGAGGATCTGGAGCATCCATAGACGCTCTTAAGCTGTGTGTGACCTCAGAGGACACGAAGCATCTTCAGATTAGTTTCTCTGAATATCAGTCTCCTTGTCCGTGATTCTGGAAGAATCATCTCAGTCCTTCACACCATGGGCCGATGTGAGCAAGGACACCAGCAGAGAGACAGATGCTCCCCAGGGCAGTGCATGAGACTCCACTGAAGGTTCTTTCCCTCAGCCCCCCATCCTCTCCCCACCTCCATCAGCACCCCGACACTGAATCGGCGGCCCCACTGAATCTCAGTCTCTAGGGGTTTGTTCACCAGGTGCTGAGAGAGGAGGAGCCTGGCCTGGGTCATTTCTCCCAGGAAGGTCCTTTCTCCAAGGAGATGGACTATATCGTGGGGGTCTTGATGGGAACCATCCCGCCAGGGGCATGGGGGCATGAAAAGAGAGGAAAGGGGTCCATGCCTGTCAGAGCCCGGCACAGAGGCTTCTGAAAGAGGACCTGGGGAGTTCATGCTACCCTATGGGGCAGGAACCATTGTACCCATTGTATAGATGAGCAAACAGAGGCATTAGATTAAGTAACAACGTTAGTGAGTAATGGAGTTCAGTAAATGTTTTACATATATATAAACATGTATATGTTATATATGTATTATGCGTGTGTATGGAAAATACCATGAAACATATATCCCCAATTAGAACAGTTCCTGGCACATAGTGAGGACTAAGCACATGTAATTATGATTATGCTTTATGTACATGTAAAGCAGATGACACTAAGAGCCTGACATTCATCACTTCCTTTAGTCCTCACAACGGCTCCCTAAGGAAGTTAGTATAATGCTTCCCATCGCACAGGAGAGGAAAGGGAGGCACAGAGAGGGTAGGAGACTGCCCCAAGGTCACACAGCTAGTGTTGGTGGAGCTGGACTCTTCAAAGTGGGTGAAAGGGGTAGGTTGGCGGTCAGAGCCTGACCTCATCACTATCAGACCCAGAGCCCCCATGCTGCTGAGAAGCCTGTGTGAGCTCCAGGCCTGCTCACCCTGCCTCCTCTGTGCGACCCCCTTCCGGTCCCTAGTTTCAGCCTCCCAGACCGAGTCAGGCGGCGACCTCCACCCTCTGAGTCTGCAGGTGGGGAGGTGAGGCTCAGAGAGGGGCAGGGACTTGCCCCAGGTCACACAGCACTTCGGGGGCACAGCGGGAGGAGAACCTTGACCTCCCGCCGCCCTTGGCCCTCCCCAGCTCAGAGTTCAAGGATGCGGAGAGGACCAAACGGGGGTTAAAACCCACTCAAACGCGAAAAGCAGTCCCGGCCGGCCCCAGCACGGGCTCACCCGCAGACCGCCGCCTCCACCGCGGCCGGCCCGCATCTGGGCGCAGGGAACAGATTTCCCGTTTCACACAGCGCACAATGGCCCGCCTCAAAGGCGCGCCGCGGGCATTGTTCCGCCCGGCGCCCGCGCGTCCTACCTCCGCGCGCGAATTAACCCCCGTCGCCCCCGCCATTGTCGCCGCGCACTTCGGGGCCGGCCACAAAGGCGCCAGAAAACCCTGCCGTGTTCGGAAGGACGGGGGTGGGGGTGGGAGGGAACGGCTGGGATGCTAGGTAGGGAGGGGCGCAGGGAGGATGGGGAGGGGACCTGGAGCAGGGGTGGGAGGTAGGGAAGCAACCCGACGAGGCGGTGCGGAGGGCAGCCTGGACCCGGGGTGGGGGGGCGCGGGGTCGAGCAGGGAGGGAGCTGGAGCAGGAAGCGGGCTGCGGGACGCAGCACGGTGGGGGAGCCTGGAGCAGGGGCGGGGCACAGGCAAGAAAGAAGGGGTACTTGGAGCGGGAGAACGGAAGGGAGAAAAGGGGGGCAGAGCGGGTTGGGCAGGCGGGATGGAGGGTGCTTGGAGCGGGGGGAGCTGGCTGGCCGCAGGCGGGACGGGGCTCAGACCTGACTGCTTTCCTATCCACCCCGTCTTGGGTCTCGGGTTTCGGATTCGCTTCCTCCCTCCCTCCCTCCCTTCCTTCTTTCTCTCTTTCTTTCTTTCTCCCTCCCTCCCTCCCTCCCTCCTTCCCTCCCTCCCTCCCTTCCTTCTTTCTCTCTTTCTTTCTTTCTCCCTCCCTTCCTCCCTCCCTCTCTATGTTCTTTCTCCCTCTGCCTGTGACTCCGCCTCCCTGTCTCTCTTTTTGAGTGTCTATCTCTCTGTCTCCCTCTTTCTATCTTGATCTTTGTGTCTCTATTTCTTTGCCTCTCCCTTATCCCTTTTTATTTCTCTCTGCCTCTCTGATTATTTGACTGTGTCTCTATCTCTGTCTCCATCTCTGGGTGTGTCTCTGTATTTCGTATTGTCTCTCTCTCCCTGCCTCTCTGATTATCTCTCTCTGTCTCCCTCTGTCTGTTTCTCTCTGTTTCTGATAATCTTACTCTGTTTCTCTTTGCCGCTTTAATTCTCTGCCTCTGTGCATGTGTATCTGTCTGTCCGTCTCTCTCCAGGACAAAGAACGGTGCCCCTGGTGGGGACTCCCAGCCCCTGCACTTGGGTTGCGCACCGCACCCCCCTTCCCCCCCTCCTCCCATAAATAATTCTGTTGATACCTCAAGAAAGAAGGGCATGGGTGGGGGTTCTTGGAGCCCATTGTACAGATGGGGAAGCTGAGGCTCAGAGGAGTCGTACAGTGATTACATGCTCCACCCGGCCCTATTCTCCAGAGTCAGTATTCAGAAAAATAACCAAGTTGTCCAAGAGTGACCTCTAGCATCCTGGGACATTTTCCCTCCATAGCTGGGCCCATGCCTTGGGTCTCCCCTGCAAGAAGGCTTCCAGGTCCCCAGCCCCCAGCCTTGGAGACAGCTCTTGAAGACTCCAACTCAGCATCCCCTACTCAGCTGTTAAGGCTTCCCAGACTGGTCCTGCCCTCCTGCTGGGGTGGGTCCTTCTCTGGGGCCTCCTGCTGCACTGCCAAGGGGGGGTGCTAAGGGGGTGGGACTGAGGAGGGGGGCACGCTGGCTGCGGTGGCTGCTGCACTGCTTCTTCCCCCTGGGGAGAGACAGCCCCCAGCCAGGCCTGCTGCGGGTTAGATAAGGAGCAAAGCCACACGGCTCCTCCTCTTTTTTTGTAATCTCCTCCTCCACCACTATCCCTCCCCAGCACCAACTCCCCCATTTTTTTAATATCATCTTTATGGCTTTGGAATTATCTGGGCTGACACTGTATTCATTGAACCAAGGGCAGGTTGGGTCGCAGGAGACACCTTACTCATATGTGTATATATTCTCTGTGTCCCCCAGCTCCCACTCCCTAGGGGGGACATTGGGAAAGAGAGAATAAGGAAACTAGCTGAAGGGGACGTTGGGGACAACCAGTTCAGGGCAGAAGAGAGATTTTGAGTGCCAGAAACCATGTGGTGGCAGAGGCCAGTTCTCAGGCAGCCATGGTTGAACCTCCGCCCGTCCCCCCAGGTCACCCCCTACCCCTTTGATGAGGAGAATCCTCTAAGGTCTAAAGAGGCACTACATGACAAAGGAAGTGAGTTTTATCTGTAAATATTCCTTCCTTCCTTCTCTCTTCCCTCCCTCCCTTCCCCTCTCCCTCCCTCCCTCCCTCCCTCCCTCCTTCCTTCCTTCCTTCCTCTCTTCCTCTCTTTCCTTCCTTCCTCCCTTCCCTCTTTCCTTCCCCAAAAGAGACTTCAAATTTCAGAACATGGGTTTGATTGTCACCTGGTTTGAGTCCTGGCTTTTGGAGGCTGTGTGACCTTGGGCAAGTGGCTTCACCTCTCTGAGCCTCAGTGTCCCCATCTGTAAAATGAGGACAACAGTAAAGCCCATTTTCTTTTGTATTATGAGGATTAAATGACAAATTAATGGAAGTGCTTGGTACGTCACTGAGTACATAGTGAAGGTAGAATCATTACTGCCCGTAAAAATTATCACTTTTCTCGCTTGCTGTGTGCTTGCTGTAACCAGTAGCACCCAGAGACGACTTATACAGCCTCTGCCCCCAAAGGTGCTCACTGACACGAAAGAGTGGCCCTCCTAGCAACCCGTTAGGTTCTTTGCTTTGTTTTGTTTTTTGGTTTTTTTTTGCTATGCCCCGTGAACCCGCGCCGTCTGCAGTGAAAGCGCCGAGTCCTAACCACTGGACCGCCAGGGAATTCCCCCAAGGTAGGTTTTTTGAATAGTATTTTATTTCTGGACAGGAATACAGACGTGTTCACAGTGCTTAAAAGTGATACCGAACTTCCGAAGCAGATAAATTAGGGGTGATTAGTCTCATCACAAAAGGATACACTACAGGGATTTTTGAAGTGGTGAGGACGACTGGAAGTGTGGAAATGTTAGCTGGAGCTTGCTCAGCCTGGCTCCCTCTGGACCAGTTGATGGCACTGAAATGAAACAGCGTCTGGCCTGAGATAGGAGCTCTGGGTTTGCAGGTCCCCACTGACCGGCTGGGCAGCCAGGGGCAGGCAGCTCCCTTCTGAGTCTAGTTTGCCCTCGTGCATGATTGGACTGGCTCACGTGTCTGCAAGTGTCTCACTGTCACCCTTGGCCAGGGCGCTTTCACCACTTCTCTGGACAATCGTCTCCCCACTGACCTCTCTGCTTCCTCCCCTCTCCTCCTCCCTGTCCCCTCCCTTCTCCATATGACAGCCACAGAGATCTTCCAAAAACCTGAATTAGTCTCCTCTGCTTAAAACCTTCAAAAGCTCCCCTTTGTCTTCAGAACCAAGTCCTTATTTTGGCCTTTGAGGCTCTGCATGAGCTGACCCAACTCATCTCATCTCCTCCCACTCCCTGCCTTGCCCACCTAACTCCATCCCCTCCAGCTCATTTCTGCCTCAGGACCTTTGCACTTGCTGGTCCTTACTGGCACACTTTACCCCCGGCCGCCCTGGCTCTTTCTTGTCCTTAAGTTCCCAGCTGAAATGTCATCATCTCATGACCACGCAGTCTAGCAGACCTTTAATACTCATTCTCTCCTCTTTGTCTTATCTTTATTATCTTAGCTGTACTTGGCACTATCTGATATTATCTCGAGTCTTTGCTTGTTTCGTTTCTGTTCCTCCAACCAGATTGTCAGCCAAGGGCAGGGACTGGATCTGTCTTGTTCAGTAGGCATCCCAGCACCTTATACAGGGCCTGGTGCATAGTAGGGCTGAGTGGGCACTTGTCAAATTAGTCATTGATCCTTAATGCTTCAACACACTCCTTCTAGATGCATTTTTAGTTATTCATAAGAAAGTGAGTGGTTTTCCTAACTTTTAAAAAACAAAATGTGGCACAAATCCAACCACACAGGGCAGTCTCCTTGAGCACCTGCTTGCAGGCTGCCATGCTGCCTTGAGCAGAGGGCGAAGGAGTGGGCTCCCAAACAGTCCCAAGGTGACAGGTGACCCTCAGCCCAGCCCACTCTGCCACAGCTCAGGAAACATTTGCTGAGGTCCCATCGCCGGCAATCTTGATGGCAAATTATTGTTTTCCTTTGCAGGATCTGGGCCTGCCCGCCATGAGTCCCATGACGGAAAAATTGTCACCAGCAACCTTCCTGGACAGTGCCCACAAGTCAGCTTGGCCACACAGTTCTATAGGGACTTTAGTCAACCAAGAAACTGGAGATGCAGAATGAAATAAAGGCTCTCAGAGAGGCTCATAGGAAATGCTGAAGGTCTGTGGGAAAAGGAGAGGGTTATTCCAATGTGGAGGGTCTGGAAGGATGAGGCTGGGATGAGATGGGGAAACGGTAGGTAGACAGAGTGCATATATGGCCCCTTGTTTGGGGAGGTAAGACTGGATCTTTGCTTTCTGATTCTCTTGCTTTGAGTTGATTCTGAGGCTCTCAGAACACGTTTGCCTGATCACCTTGAAATGATCATATAAAGTAGGTGCTGGAAGGGATCAATATTTATTGAGGGCCTACTATGTTCTGGACCCACATAAAATATCTTATTATGTCATTTTCTCTAATCTTCACAATAGCCAAGGCCAGCCAAGTATTGGTATCCTCATTTCAGGGACTAGAAAACAGGCTCAGAGAGGCTAAGTGACTTTTCTAAGGACACACAGCTGATGAGTGCTGAAGCTGGGATTTGAATCCAAGTCCGTCTGTTTCAGAGCCAGTGCTTGCTTTTTTTTTTGTGGTACGCGGGCCTCTCACTGCTGGGGCCTCTCCTGTTGCAGAGCACAGGCTCTGGACGCGCAGGCTCAGCGGCCATGGCTCACGGCCCCAGCTGCCCCATGGCATGTGGGATCCTCCCGGACCAGGGCACGAACCCGTGTCCCCTGCATCGGCAGGCGGACCCTCAACCACTGCGCCACCAGGGAAGCCCGTGTGCTTGCTTTTTTCATTATATCAGGATGTGTCCTAAGCTCAGGAATGGAGATAATGGAGATGCTGGGAGGGAAGAGGGACAGCGGGGCGGTGATGCTGGGCAGTGTGATGGGGGGATAAGATTTGGGAGGGCTGGAGGGAGAAGGGGTTTGGTTCCTAGGAGGTATCCTGCATTGGTGTTCCCTGCCCCACTCAGCCCTCTCCTCTCTGTCCCCAGCCCAGAGCGTCTGCTGGGGGGTGGGGGTGGGGGGAGGAGAACTAAGCATCATGTAATTGCCCTGGCTCTTCTGTGAAATTTGTTTTGGGACACATTAGTTCCAGTGAATTTAGCTGAACAGCGGGGAGCCCTGAGAAATGATTTGCAATTAGCCGCAGCCCCACGGCCCCCCGTTGGGACGTGAGACTTGGGCACCGCCTGGGGAATGGCCAGGGGGTGGGGCCACTCCGGGCCAGTGCCCTGGGAGACGATGCAGCGGTGGCTGAACTTGAACATCTCAGACCTGACTTCTCTCTGAGTCTGGTGGGGCCTGGCTGGAGCTGAAGTAGGGGCAATTTGCTCCCAAACTGTCAAGGCCGAGACCTAGCCATGACAGAGGGGCGTTAGGAATGACCAGATCTGATCTCCCCCTTCGCAGAGTGAGTGCTGGATGGGGCTCCTAGCCCAGCGCTCTAACCATTGCACACCCCTACCTCTGTAGGCATGGCACCCGGAGCATCTCTTTGCAATCACTGTGCCCCTCTGTGTCCTCGGCACTGTGCTGGCTGCTTCCCGTCTGATCCTAAATCCTCCCTAACAGGGAGGCAGGGAGATGACTCCTATTTGCAGGTAAGTGGATGTTCGAGAGGTTATGGGATTCTTGCAGGGTCACCCAGAAAGTGGCAGGAGGAGGACTTGAACTCTGGCCTGTTGGACTCTCCAGGTCATTACAGCTGCCTCTTATGGTGACCCCTAAGTGGAGGCAGAAGAGGGTGGTAATTAAGGCCCACCGGGTACAGGTCCCAGCTCTGCCACTTTCTGGCTGTGTGATCTCCACCAGGTCACTCTGCTGTCTGAGACTCAGTTTCCTCATCTGAAAATTGAGGGTGCTACTACCCATGTCCTAGGTTTGTTTCTAGGATTAAATGAGAATATAAGGCATTATGGCAGCAGAAAGGGCTCAGTGAATGACAGCTATTTGATTATTATTATGATTGCATCCCAATCATAATTGGGGGAAGCATCCTGTGGGGTCCAGTGGGTGGACTGCCTGCCTGCAAACGTACCCTCCCCAGCAGTCAGTCCCCTCTGCCCAAGACCAGGCTTTGAGTGGGTGTGGAGGTAATCAAGACAGCCCTGGCCTCACATGACTACTCCCTAATGCTTCTGGAGTGAGCCAGGTAGGAGGGGCCATGAACCATCACGGCATGCAGAAGTGAGCTGAGGTGGTCAGGGAGGCCTTCCAGGAGGAGGTGGCCTTGATCCAGAATTGTCCCTTTAAGATTGGGAGAATCCATATTGCACAACCCCAGGAGACACCCTTCACGTTGTGTTCCATGTCATACAACACAGCGACTCCAATTTTGATAAAGGTGGCAAATACTTGCCCCATGCCAGGCACTGTCCTATGCGCCTTACAAATATTATTAGTTCATTTGTTCCTTAGAATAATCTTACAAGGTGGCTCCTATTATAAGCCCACTTTTCAATGAGGAGGAAAGTGAAGCAAGGAAAGCTTTTTTCCCTGGTCATACGGCAAAAGGTGTTGTTGGGAATCAACCCAGGCCTAGATGGTTCTGGAACTACCCTAAACACTATACTCCCCTGCCTGCTTTCCCAGTGCCTTTCTTTCTCCCTTCTGCTGGTCACTTGCCATGCACTGTCCTCCCATGAATAAAGTGGGCAGGACAAGAGTGTCAGTCGGGCTCCCCACATGTCATGAGAACCCTGGGTTCTCAGGAGTGCCAGGGACTCCATCCTAGAGTCTGACCTCAAAGCCAGCCTGCTTCCTTTTTGGGGTGGGGTGTGGCCAAGCATTTTTCTAAGGCGGGGGCGCAAGACACTGAGGCTGTTTAGGGATTCTCATGTGAAAAGGAAGGAATAGCTGTTAGCTGTCAGCTGTCATACCTCCCACCATTCCTGGCACAGCACCTGGCACATCGTAGGCCTTCAGCAAAGTGAACTTAGCAATCTCAGGGAGAACATTTCCCACTTAGCCAGGCATCTCAGAGACTTGCCCAATCCCAGCTGGCAGCAGAGATGGGAAGTGCATGATTTCCAAGCAAAAGTGAAGGAAGGAAACGAGCATTTCTTAAACTGCCTCTTCTGTGTTACTCGGTTTTAGAAGAAAAAGCCAGGCAGTTGGAGCTGGGGGCCTTCATGGCACTCAGAGGTCTCCGTGAGCTGGGGTGGTCAGGGAGGGATTCTGGGAGGAAGTGGCCTTGATCTAGAATCGTCCCTTAGGATTGGGGGCTAACATGGCACAACCCCAGGGGGCTTTCACCTCCCTCCCCATCCCAGGCCAGAGAGGTAGGGCAGTCCTACAGATGAGAAAACTGAGGACCAGTTGGTTTGACGTCATGCAGCTAAAATGTAGGATGCCCAGCCATCCTCTCTTGACTGAGACTGTCCGTTTTTAGCACTGGAATTCCAGCATCCCAGGAAACCCCTGAATCTGGGCAAACTGGGATGGTTGGTCACCCTGATTTTTAGCCACTGGACTGGAATTTGAACCCAAGACCAGCCGACCCCCTCAGCCCCCCTCTCCCCAGTGCCATCCTGCATTTTCCATGCTTCTGCATTTCCTGCTTCTCCTCCTCTTGTGAATTCATCAGCTCCAGTGCCCCTGGTCCCCAGAGTACTGCCCTGTCCCATGCCTTCTGTGGATTTCCCCAATGCCCAGGGCTGTGCTTTCCCTCCCTCTGGCTCCTTATCTTCCCTTGTCTTTTTGTGGAAGAAGAGATAAAAGTAATTCTTATGGCCGCTTCTCCACCGGCAGCGGCCAGCCCCGTCCCCCTCCTGCTGTATTTCCCTGGCCCGGCCAGATAAAGGGTTAGGCCTAAGCACATGTCATTTTCTTTGTGCGAAATCAATATTCAGCAAAGTTTATCTGACCGACATAGCAGAAAGTGCTCATTTCATCCGCGTCAATTATTTTGATGAATGTTCATAATGCCCAGGGTGTGAGAAGTAGATAAAAGAATTACTGGAATAATGCACACATACTCCACACACACATGCATGCACACATACACACACACACACTCGCCCAGGAGTTCACACTGGGGCACCAGCAGACCCGACAAGGGGAAGGAGTTAACGGACAGCTGTCCCATCCGCGCAAGCCGCTGACGATCCAAAACATCCTGGGAAGAGGGAACAGGAGTGGGGTCTCTGGACCAGGGTGCTAGCGGTCTCTGATCTTTAGGATAGTAGAGTGATTCTCGATCTCGGGCAATTTTGACCCCTAGGAGACATCTGGCAAGCTCTGCAGACATGTTTGCTTGGGGAGGGAAGATGCTATTAGCATCTCATGGGGAGAAGCCAGGGATGCTGCGAAACATCCTCCAATGCCTAGGATGGGCCCCATCCCAGAGAATTATCCAGCCCACATTTCCATAGTGCTGAGGTTGAGAAATCCTGGATAGAGTTATTTTTTTATTTTATTTTTTGAAAAGCATCTCGGGGCTTCCCTGGTGGCGCAGTGGTTGAGAGTCCGCCTGCCGATGCAGGGGACGCGGGTTCGTGCCCCGGTCCGGGAAGATCTCACATGCCGCGGAGCGGCTGGGCCCGTGAGCCATGGCCGCTGAGCCTGCACGTCCGGAGCCTGTGCTCCGCAACGGGAGAGGCCACAGCAGTGAGATGCCCGCGTACCGCAAAAAAATAAAAAAATAAAAAAAATAAAAAAGTGTCTCTCCATAAATATATATCTCTAATTTCTAGCAGTAATGACAAGGAAGTACATGTGGGTTTGTACATACAGTTTTTAAACGACAGGATTAAGAAACCAGAGATCATATGCTAAATACAAGAAAAAAAAATCTGTATTTACTTAGGTAATGCCACCTCCTTGGTGATCCCCTAGGAAATTTACAAAAATAAAGACAAGTCTGTTTTTAAAATACTGGCCTGATAGAAATTCTCACAGCCTATAAGCCCCGGCCAAGCAATTGTCAACCGTGTGGAAATGCATGGCACTTGCGGGGAACTAATTCTGGAGGTTCTGAGAATCTTTCCTGGAGGTGTATGTGAGACTGAGCAGGTGAGAGGGCCCGGCCTGCACTTGGGTGCCCCTGTCACCTGAGGGTGGAGTCACTCATCACTCTTGCTTGTTTGGCATTTTGAGCCAGACATGCATACAGACCTGGAGGACCCTCTTCCTTATACTTAGAAGCAGCCAAACCTGAGCATCCTGTCCGACAGTACTTCTTAAACTATCATGTGCTCATGGATCACCTGAGGACCTTATCAAAATGCAGTCTGATTCTGCAGGTCTGGGGCTGGGCCTGAGACTGTGCATTTCTCACTGGCTCCCAGGTGAGTCAGGCTTCTGGGAGGACCACACCTTTCTTAGTGAGGTCAAAGGATGCGCTATTGTCATCAAGGTTGGTTAACATCTTAAGTCACCTTTTGGTCTATCTCTGGGCGTAGTAAAAATACTTGCAGGTAAATATTTCTAAATCATGCATGTCTAGGAGACCACGCAGGGAAAATGTCCTTGACTGCTAGCAGACGGTGGGCCAGACAATTATGACTTGAGTTAGACTTCTTGGGCTCAAGTTTCTGCATCTTGACTTACTTTGGGCATTACTGATTTTTTGTGTTTATTTTTTATTGTCTGCTTCTCCCTGTAAAAATGTAATTTCCACACAGACAGGGACCTTTGTCTGTTTTGTTTGATTGCTATATCCCCAGCCCCTAAGACAGTGTCTGCCTTATGCAGGCCCTTAATACCTGTGTATTGACTGAATCCATGTGCCTTAGTTTTCTTACCTGTAAAATGGGTATGATAACAATCACATCAATTTCAGAGGGTAGTTTAAGCACTCACTAAATGTTGGTGATTATTATTATTATCATTATGATTACTATCCTCATTTACATCTCTACTTAGCCTCCATGCATATTTTCCAGTTACTAGCACTGCCTAACTAAAAAATCCCAAACACAGTGGTTTCAAACTACCCCAGATTTTATGGGATGGGAATTCAGACAGGGCACAGTGGCGATGGTTTATCTCTTCTCCATGCTGTCTGGGACCTTGTCTGGGGACCCTTGAAGGCTGGATATAACACAGCAGTTGGAGGCTAGAATCGTCTGGAAGTATCTTCACTCACATGTCTGGATGGAAACTGGGCTGGAGTGACTCAGAGGAAAGGTCTGTCAACTGGAACACCTATACATGACCTCCTCGTGTGACTTGGGCTTCCTCATAGCATGGCGGCCTCAGGGTAATCAGACTTCTTACGTGGTGGCCAGCTGGTTGGTCTGTTATGAACCAGTCTGGGAAGCCACACATCACTTCTGCCCTATTTGATTGGTCGAAACAGTCACATGCCCACCCCGATCGAAGAGGCAGGACATAGATGACCTCCGCTCAGTGGAGAGCTGTCAAAGAATTTGGGGACCATGTGTTAAAATGTCCACTTGAGGTATCTGATATATACATACTGTGTAACCAGTTTTATTTTCCCGGGATTTGAGCACACGAAGGCAAATGCCTTTTCTATTTGTCCAGCCTAAACTATATGTCGTGGCTGAGGAGCTACCTGCAATGTTGTGTTAGGGTCCTTCTAAGTCCATTCAAGTCAGCCTCCAGGACTTGTAGAAAATGCCCCACCTTCTAACAAAAGTCAGCAGCACTTTTTTTTTAAACAAATATATCTGAAGCCGCTCCTTCTAGGAGGAAATGCTGAGTGTCGATCACATAATATATGATGTTGTGAGCAGATGTCATGATATTATATGATAAAATATTATGAGCAGATGATATGCTATTTATTATGAGCAGGTGATATATGATGCCATATTATGATTATGGATGATGATGTATTGTGTATCCTGGCATATGCGGGAGATTATGTATTCACACGCTCTGGCATGAAGAGTCTGATTTAAGAACTCCCTTCGACTTAACCTACCTCTGGCTCTGCCAATCAAAGTCTCTTTCACTGAGTGGGACAAAGGATCAAAACTCTTCAATCCTGGGCACTAAGCTATGTGTGGATTTGGGATTTCTGGGGATTTTAGGCCCATGGGCCACCAATTCTGAACATCCTGCCACCTGCCCAGGGCTTTGGGTCTACAAAAGCTGCTTTTCGGAAATGTTTGTAGCAGGAGTAATATTGAGGATGAAATTGCTGTGGGCCAATGGCTGGTCCAAGATATATAAAGAAAAAGCTGGATATACTCATGGTCTTGAAACTAAATTATAAGGAACAAAAATGGAATCAAAAGGGAATATATGAGTCAGAGCAGGAACCCTTTAGAGTACATTTCATCAAAGCAGCCATCAGGTGAATACCAATGCAAATACCCTGAAGATAAACAATCACTCCTCTGCAATTTGGAGGGATGGAGAGAGCAAAGAGGGGTTTGAATGAGTAGCAGGTCTGAAAACTAAATATCCCCTAATCAATAAAAATCCATTTCTTTCATATAAAATTCTAAATGAAGGCCTTGCATTTCTAAATGCAGAGATAAAATTCACTGGGAAATAACAATTGCCAAGGTAATAAGGTACAGTGCCTTGGAATGTGGGCTCCGAAGGCAGGTGGCCTAAGTTCAAATCCAGGTTCAACCACTGCCTGGCTGGGTGACCTAAAGCAGGTTACAGAACCCCTCTGTGCCTCCATTTACACATCTGTATAATGGGCACGATGGCACTTCCCATCTCACAATGTGGTTATGAAAATTTAAGAGAGGCAAAGTGCTTTGGGCACCGCCTGGCATGTACAAAGCTCTCAGCAAATGCCCAATTTCTGTATTATCACCAATGAGCCTATTTAATCAGCAATTAAAATACTACGCTCCTTAAAGACAGTTCCTCCTCTGACATAGCTGAAACATGCTCCTAGAAATCTTGCTGCAACACCAAAGCTGGGCCCAGTGCATTACTCTCATTGCTGGAGCAGAGGTGGATTTATGCCTGGGGGAGGTGGCGTTATTTATTGCAAATGGTAGATTGAGTGGAGACTTCGGCAACTTCGGTGTAAATGAAACACTTAAAGTTGTGGACAGGGACTTCCCTGGTGGTCCAGTGGTTAAGAATCTGCCTTCCAATGCAGGGGACGCGGGTTCGATCCCTGGTTGGGGAACTAAGATCCCACATGCCACGGGGCAACTAAGCCCGTGCGCCACAACTACTTAGACTGCGTGCCTCAACTAGAGAGCCCTCGCGCTGCAACGAAAGATCCCGCATGCCTCAACGAACATCCTGTGTGCTGCAACTGAGACCCAATGCAGCCAAAAAAAACCCCCCCAAAAAACAAAAATAAAAACAGAACAAAAATGTGTGGACAAACTACTATCTATAAAATAGATAAGCAACAAGCATATATTGCATAGCACAGGGAATTATAGCTGTTATCTTGTAATAACTTTTAATGGATTATAATCTGTAAAAATACTGATTTGCTATGCTGTCCACCTGAAACTGATATAATACTGTGGATCAACTATACTTCAATTTAAAAAATTTTTAAAAAAGAGAAAAAAAAACTTGTGGACATTATGGTCCCCATTCGTGAAGCCTCTATTTTTTTGTAACCTAAGAGCTCGACTCTTAAACTCAGAGGAAAGAGCTCTGACATTCTCATTAAAGTGGACATGACTGCCTTTGGTGATTCAGAGGAAGGACCCAAAGACTGGTCCCTTTTCATTCCCAAACTCTCTCTGCCCCCTCTCCCCTGGTGCACAATCCCATAGGGGATAGCCCTTCATCTACAACAGGGTTGCTCAACCTTGGACCAGATAATTCCTTGCTGTGGCGGGATGTCCTGTGCATTGTAGAACGTTTAGCATCATCCCTCGTCTCTACCCACTAGGTGCCAGTAGCGCCATCTTACTTAGTTGTGACAACCAAAAATGTCTCCAGACACTGTCAAATGCCCCCTGGGGAGATAAAAACCAACCCTCCCCCCAGTTGAGAACCACTGATCTAAAGATTTCCAAGGTCCTCAGAGTCCCCAGCTGCCACCTTTATGGTGACCAATGAGTACCTTTCTTGGTGGGCCAAGGCAGGTTTCCTGAGTGCTATGCAAAAGAGGGGCAAATCCATAGGCTAGGTTTTCACCCATGCCATTGGAGTGGGAGGCTCTTAACACAGCACTCTCAGATTTGATGGATCAAGTAGAGAGCAAAGAAAACGTAGGGGATCTGAGCCATTAATAAAGATCAATGAGGAGAGGCAGTGAGTATGGTGGAGAAAGGAAGGATTTGGGAGACAGAGTGGGCTTGCACCCTGGCTCTAGAAACCTTGTTATTTAACTTCCCAGATCCAGTTTCCCTAACCATAAAGTGAGGATACTGGTTCTAAAGACTTCTCCGGAGATGGAGATACTGCACAGGTAGCTTATATGGCAGTGCCTGGATGTTCTAAGGTGTTCCGTACTACGAAGCTGTTGTTATAGCTTTATCTACACAGATGCAAACCTCGGTATCCTGCAGACCTTTGTAACTATATAATCACTTATATCATTTTAATTTCATGTCTGTCTCCCCACTAGAGCCACGTTGGACTTACTGTCGAATCTCTACTCCCAGCACAGAGTCAGCCCCGTAGCTGCTATTCTGTGTTTGCTGAATGATCGCTAAAACTCGAATAAAACTTTCAGCTGTGTCGTACACCCTGAGAGAGCTCAGATCCTGCCAGCAGTTAGATTTCCACGCCAGTGTCAGAGCAACACGGAGGTGTCTCAGTGTTAATACCCTCAGCCATGCTTTGTCGGCACTCACTATGTACCAGGCTTAATATGAGTATCAGTTATCCGTTGCCCCATAACAAAGTAACCTAGTAGCTTTAATCAATACACATGTGTTATCTCACCATTCTTGGGGGTGAGGGCTCCAAGCACAGCTTAGCTGGGTCAGAGTCTCTCACGAGCCTGAAATCAAGGTGCTGGGGTCTCATCTTGAGACTCGTCTGGGGAAAGATCTGCTTCCACGCTTGTGTATATGGCCGCTGGCAGGATCCCATTCCTCATGGATTGTTGCTGCCCACAGGCCCTCGCCACATGGGCCTCTCCATAGGGCAGCTCACAACATGGTAACTGGCTTCATCAAAATCAGCAAGAGAGAGGGTCGGCTGGCAAGATGGAAGCGACACTCATGTTATATCATCAAGGAAGTGACATCTACCACCTTTGCTTAGAAGCAAGTCAAGGCCCCGCCCACCCCCTAGGGGAGGGGACTCCACAGGGTGTGAATCCCAGGAGGCTGGCATCAGCTTGGAGTCTGTCTGCCACAGCATCCTATGAGCATTATCTTGTTAAACCCTCACCACAGCCCCGTGGGACCCTCTTATGACCATTCCCATTTTACGGATAAAGAAAGGCAGTAAGTTGCAGGTATCACAATGACAGCGTGGCTCAATCAACAATGACCCAAGGGGACAGTATTGCAACTGCAGTATCTGTGCTCAGTTAACATACTTGAATGTTTTACTATTCATTCTAAATTTTAAACAGATCTTTACCAAGCTGTTAACAATGGCAAGGACCAGGTGGAGGGATGGGGAATCTGTTTTTTTTTTTTTACATCTTTATTGGAGTATAATTGCTGTACAATGTTGTGTTAGTTTCTGCTGTACAACAAATTGAATCAGCTATAGGTATATATATATATTCCCATATCCCCTCCCTCTTGAGCCTCCCTCCCACCCTCCCTATCCCACCCCTCTAGGTGGTCACAAAGCACCGAGCTGATCTCCCTGTGCTATGCAGCAGCTTCCCACTAGCCATCCATTTTACATGTGGTAGTGTATATATGTCAATGATACTCTCTCACTTCATCCCAGCTTCCCCTTACCCCCCTGTGTCCTCAAGTCCATTCTCTACGTCTGTGTCTTTATTCCTGCCCTGCCACTAGGTTCATCAGTACCGCTTTTTAAAATTCCATATATATGCATTAGCATACGGTATTTGTTTTTCTCTTTCTGACTTACTTCACTCTGTATGACAGATTCTAGGTCCATCCACCTCAGTTTTGTTCTTTTTTATGGCTGAGTAATATTACAAATATTACTCAGTTTCATTCTTTTTTATGGCTACAAGTAACTCAGTTTTGTTCTTTTTTTATGGCTGAGTAATATTCCATTGTATATATGTGCCACATTGTCTTTATCCATTCATCTGTTGATGGACCTTTAGGTTGGTTCCATGTCCTGGCTATTGTAAATAGTGCTGCAATGAACATTGTGGTGCATATATCTTTTTGAATTATGGTTTGGGGAATGATTTTTTATGAATCTCATTATGTGTTTGTTTTAAAAGGAAAGCCAACAAAAATATTATTTCTAAAACAACACACAGAGATCAGATGAGTAGAGGGCAAGGCTGGCCTTGAGGAGGTCCAGAGCTGATAATCCCTTTGGCAATTGGGTCAAGGGTGGGGGTCAAGGCTGACCTTTCTGGAGTCTTCCCAGTGCTCTGTCGTCTCATTCAAAGGCCAGATTCTCACCCCAGCCTCTCAAATTCTCTATTCTAGGGAGACAGAAACCAACAAGGAATTTCCTCATAGGCTCAATAACATTCCGAGAAATCCAAAGACCAAGGGACTTTCTTATTAGTTTTGCTGTTATTGTTGCTCTATTGTTTCAAATAAGGGAATGACAAATGTCATACAAATGACACAATTAGTTCAGAATGTAGTTTTAGCCCCCAAACAACACTAGAAGCCACCAAGGAAAAAAAAAAAAAAGAAGAAAGAAACTCAACAGTTTATTGAAGAACAATTTCATTTAGCAGATAAGTTAGAATCTTGTAATTATTTTCTTAGTTTTATTCAAGCCAAAAATGCGAACAGTATTGCAGAGATCTCACTGCTGTTGCTAACTAGGAGAGTGTTTGCATAATTAGCAATGTGGCTCTTTGGAAGAGCACTATAGCTCTTCTTGTTTGGAAAGAGGGGAATGAATTCTCTGTGGTGTCTTGTTTGTTGATGTGGGTTTGTAAAAGTGTCACAACTAATATGTCTCTGGACTTGAGCCAGATCACATAATGTTTGGCAGGCATTTGGTACAGGCAGGGAGGAGGAAGTTTGGTGAAAGGCTGGAATCGTTTCTGTAAATCTTGGGTGATGAGGCCTGAGTCTTAGTTTCCCAACTGGGTCCCATGTCTGGACAATGTGTGAGATCACCGTCTGGGTATGAGTTCAAGTTCTGGGGGCACAGGAAGGTTAGTGGCCTTGGTGGGTCTGGAGCTGATCATTCCTTCAGCAATGGTGTGAGGTGCAACATCAATTTAGGAACAAACCTAAATTCTGCTTCTAATATGCAGCCTTTGGGAAAGGGCTGACTGCATTGTATTAGTCAGGATGGGCTAGGTCTTGCTGTCATGACAAACAGTCCGATGATCTCGTGGTTTAAAACAATGAAGGTTCATTTCTCATTCATTCCACTTGCCCAGTGCAGGTCAGCTGGTGCACCTCTGCTCACTGGATTCACTCAGGGATCCATCAGGAGGACACTGACATCTCACCATTTTATGACATTGACATCTTAACATACATTTCCAAGATCTATGCACCAGAGGAAGAGGACAGTGGGGACTAAGCATCAGGAAATGAACGCTTTGGCCAGGAAGCAATGCAGTTAGTTTTGCTCATATTTAATTTGCGAAAGCCAGTCACATGATCACACCTAATTTCAAGGGAAGGAGAACTTGCAACCCCCTTGAACTTGGAACTAGAGACCTGGATATTGATGGATATTAAAGATGTCTACTGCATGGTTCTTAGAATGTTGGGGATCAGAGATTTGGGAGGGTCTGGGAAATGGGGTGCCCAAGAGTAACTTCCTCCAGAATATTAAATTTCTCAGTTACCAGTAGCAACATTCCCACCACCATCTTTATTGTTTTTGTACTTCTTTATATTCTCTACAGGGTATCCACAAATATCTTGCTTAATCTTTCCAATGCTCACAATAAGAACTGACATTTTCTTTTACCATTAACCACATACCAGGTACTTTACATATGCTGTTTCACCTAATCCTGTGAGCACTATATTACCATGAATCCCCATGTTACCGGCAGAACAGCTGAGGCTCAGAGAGGTTAAGTGACTTGCCCAAGGTTGTACAGCTACAAAGTGGCAGAGTTAGGGTTTGAACCGAGGTAATAAGTGGCTAGTCATGCTCCCAACACTGGCCCTGCCTTTCTCTAAAGGAGGAAAAAAAAGAAGTAGGAAAAGTGACTGGTATGGCTGATTACAGAAAAATCTTAATTTCTAAGCCATCCACCTTTTCCCTTCCCTCTAGTTGTATCTTGGTCTTTCTCTAAGACAGGCATTAATAGGCATTTGAGTTGGTTTTCTGGATGCTGCGTGGGGAGGAGGGGGAAGAGGCCTTGAAAAGATGTAGAGTGGCCCTGCTCTCAGGCAGACAGCAGCAAGAGGGTCTTCTCTCTAAGGATCCAGAGGTGGGAGGGGGCTTCTTGGTGAGCTCCAGAAGGGCAGAGGTGAGGCCCCATCTGCCTCATTGCAGCCTCAGCCCCATCTGTTTTCCTGCAGTCTCCAGAGGCTCATGACCTGACCCCTTTCATCAGCACTTAGAGAAAGGAGTTTTGAAACATGCTTGTGTCAGTAAGCCCCCCAAAACCCTGAATCAGAAGGAAATGCCTTAGAAGAGCATTGTTCTATAGAACTTTCTGCAGTGATGGAAATGTTCTGCAGTATCCAATATGGTAGCCATTAGTCACTTGTGGCTATGGAGCACTTGGAATATGGCTAGTGAGACGTTAAGAGCTGAATTTTTCATGTTATTAAATTTAAATTAAGTTAATTGTAAATAACCACAATGTAGCTATGGCTATCATATTGGTTAATGCAGCTTTAGGACAGCGATTCCTAAAAACAGAACACTCCCTTAAGTAATTCACAGAACTTTAAATAATCTTGAATTACAGGGTGAGAAATTGTTCCCTTTTTCTCTTGTCTTCCTCCAGCCTTAGGATTCCAGCGAGGAGAAAGTCTCCACTAGTGCTGATGGGTCATTAGCATCTTTCTAACAACTGCTCACCTCTCTTTTTAACGAAGGAAGAGCAGAAACAGCCTGGAACCTTCAGCAGGGAAAAACATTTGACTTAAATTAATAGCATAATGTTGTTATTGTTGTTATTTGTACTTATTTATATGGTTACTATCAATGTGTGACAAGAGAAACTGGTTTCCCATTTATGATCATGACATAGT
Organism: Mesoplodon bidens; assembly: GCF_964165515.1. Classification (NCBI taxonomy): domain Eukaryota; kingdom Metazoa; phylum Chordata; class Mammalia; order Artiodactyla; family Ziphiidae; genus Mesoplodon; species Mesoplodon bidens. Next base: position 15,320,093 of record NC_138169.1, on the reverse strand, counting down.
TTCATCTTAAAATTTTAAAAGTTAAAAAAAAAAGAGTCCAATAGCAGGGTGACTGGAGTTAATAATTCTGTATTGTATACTTGAAAGTTGCTGTGAGCATAGACCTTCAACGTTCTCACCATAACACTTCATCCCTATCAGATGTTCATCATGAAATCTCTGCTTGCATGCCACCAGTGATGGGGAGATCACTCCCTCACAAGGCAACTCCTCTCATCTTTGGACAGCTCTGAATTGGATTCACAGGGTTCTCCCTGTCTCTCTGTGTTATGTGCTCATTGACTGTCTTCCAAGTGACAAGTAGAGAAGTCGGGTCTTCAAACCCAGGTCACCTGGCTCCAGAGTCTGTGTTCTCGAGGCCACGCCAAACTCGTGGTTTCTCCTGGCCTCCTCTGTGGCATTTTCCTGGACTGTTCTCCACCCAGCCCCAACGTGATCTTGTAAAAATGCAGATGGATCCCCTTTAGGTCACTTCCCTGCATGAAACTCTCCAGTGACTACTTCCGGGCTTCCGGTTTAATGAAGCTCCTCTCCCAGGTCCCGCCAGCTCTCCGACCTCATCTCCTGTAGCTTCTCTCTGAATCTCTGCTCCTTCACACCATCTCCTTGCCTCCTGGGGCCTTTGCACTTGCTGGGCTTTGGACAACCCTGGCCGGGCCTGGCTCTTCACAAGCCTGCTTCCTTCTCAGCCTTCCGGGACACCTTCTCAGGGATGCCTGCCCCGATTCCTCCAACACTGCGGACCTCCCTCTGCAGTCTTGACAGCCTCTGTCACCGCGCCCTGTTGATGCCCCTTATGTCAACCTCACAATCTGCCACCGTTTCCTTTTATTGGTTGGTGTCCCTGCCTGTGGCCTAGCTCCCCTACTAGTCTGTGAGCCCCAAGAGGGGAGGGGGCTTGCTCATCCCTGTGTCCAACCCCTAGCAACCAGCATGATGCTTGCCCCATAGCAGGTCATTAGGAAAAAAAAAAAAAGAATGAAGTAACCATTGCTATTTTGATTCCCATGTTACACAGTAGAAAATTGAAGTTCAGCAAGCTTGAGGAACTCTCCTAATCACCCATATATAGTGTGTGTGTGTGTGTGTGTGTCTGTCTGTCTGTGTGTGTGTGCATTGCAGGGGACGGGGTGTGGGTTCCCAAACTTCACCCCTTACGCAGGACCACGTCACCTAGACCATTCTGCCTTTACCTATAACCCTAACGCACCAGAAAAGCTGTGGCTAGGAAGAGATTGCCTTGGAGGTGGGGGGTAGAATCAGAAGATAGAAAGGAATGAGAGAGAGGCAAGGACACAAGAAAGAGAGGCCGAATTTGGAGCGTGGAGAGGTTGTGGGACGGGATACATAGGGGGAGAGATTTTTCTCATCAATTAACACAGGCTTCATAGAAACGGAAAGTATTCCTGGCAGCCTTGCCCTCTTAATACATCATATCTCTAATCCCCGGCGCCCTCTGACCTTACCCATAATCCCTCCTCTTTTGTGCTGTTGCCTAAAACCTTCCTACCCGGGACCTGGCGTTACATCCCTGGTGAGGTCTGAGCCGAAGAAAGACGGTGGCGGGGAGCGGGGGTGGGGCGGTGAAAGAATACATTCTCCCAAGTGTTTGACCAACAAAATCCAGCTAAATTCCCAGCCCGAGCAGTAAACTGTTCTTCTGAAAGGCCCAGGAGCCTCACCCCGTCTCTTCGGAGCCTCCCCAGCCCCTCCCCTTCCCTCCTTGGTCCCCTGCCGTCGCCGAGACACAAAGCTGGGCCCTGGATTATCTTCATTTCCATATGGAGAGCTGTGTAAGCCAGTTCAATGCATGGCCAGTCATTTTGTTCACAACTTTGCAGCAAGCAGGAGCAAAAGCCGCTGGGAAATTAGCCATTCATCCTATCTCACCTTGTGTGCGCATGCATAGATCAGTAAATACAAGGCACGGGGAAATCGAGGCTCCTTTGTGAATTACCAGGTCGGGTCCTGGTGCGGGGACTTCCCTGACATTTGCTGCAACTCTTGATTTTAAAGGAAAAAAATACATGTGTATGTCTATACTTTTGCATTTGCTTTTAAGCAGCATTGGGGCAATCAGGTTTATGCATGTGTGTTTCTTATAATTGGGCAGGCAAGAGGGGTCTTGTTTGTAGTCTGCTTCTATCTCCTTCCCTTACTTACACACACGGAGAATCCAGCCCGGCCTACCCTCTTACACATACACACACACACCACATCTCCATCCTATGTACACATACATACACACCGTCCCCATCCTAGCTACAAGCACTCACAATCACGCCGTCTACTCCTCCTCTCAATCCCTCCCGGGTCAATTAAACCTCTGGTCTGGGTCATGCCAGTTGACAGTGCCTCTGGGGCCCCTCTCTCATGACCCCCGCAAGGTCTCCCACCTTCCCGGCTGCCCCCTGGCCTTCCGCACCCTGGCATTCTCCCAATGGGCGAGTGTCCTGGAGGGCTTCTCCGGTCAGCCAGCCCCCCCTGCTGTCTCCTAAGTTCTCTGCACCTCCGTGGACCCCTCTTGCCTCCCTTGGAGCTGGAGGCCTCCCCAGCTACCCCTCCTGACCCCCAGCAAAGCTCCTGCCCCCAGGGAGTCCAGGACCTCAGAGGTGGTACCTCCCATCCCCCTCCCCTCTCTCTGCCTTCCTGGGGTCTCTGCACAGGGTCACGTCGGCCCCACCCCATCTCCAAACTCAGGACCAGGAAGGTTCTTGTGCCTGGGAAGGGGGAAGAAGAAAGAGCAATGGGGGTCTTTGGGGGACAACGGGAGAGAAAAGGGAAGACGGCTAATGAAATAAAAATACTGCTGGAAAAGCTTCCAGGAGATTCAGAGAGGTGCAGACAGAGAGGGAACAAAGAGAGGACGGGAGGGCCGGGGTGGCCTCCTGGGCATTTGGGGTTGGCCTTTCACAGTGGATGAAACTCGATGTCATCCGTTCAGGCCAGGCAGTGCTTGGGCTGGACCTAGAGGCTGGAGTGCAGCTGGCCACTGGTTCCACAGGCCCCTACATCCATCTGAGCACCACTTGCCTCATCTGAGAAGTGGGCCAAAGACAGGACCTAGCTGGGGGGATTGCTGTGAAGATCAAGTGAGCAATTAACCAGGGCCAGTGGCTGGTACATTAGGCACACTCAGTGAATGGGGGAAGCAGAGGCGGCAGAGTCTGGAACAGAGGAAGTGCTCAATGAATGGCAACAACTGAAGTCTTTCTTAGCACAGTGCCTGGCATCAAGCAGGCGCTTAAAAAGCGAGAGCGGTTACTATCATGGCTGTTAGTGTTATCATTACTAGGCTAAAACCTCTATGACTATTACTATTTCTGCTATGTTACAATGCCTGGAAGGTACTAGGTGCTTAATACATGGTAACTAATATCAGACTATTAATCAAGAAACTCAGGAAAATGACCCCGAGCACAAGGTGCCCTTCACAGGGAGAAATGACTCCGAGCGGATCAATTTGGCCAAGAAGGCTTCCTGGGGTGGGCACATCTCAGTTGGGCCCTGCAGGATGAATAGGAGCTGACTGGCAGAGGGAGGCAGGGACCTTCGCTGATGTGTGTGACTAGGACAGGACAGAGTGGGCCACTGGGAGGGTGGGAGGAGCTTCCACAATGGCTGGAGAGGGAAGACTCTGCCCCAGCCGCCGGGGAAAGCCCCCTAGGCAAGGAGGGCCTCTGCTTTGTGCAGCAGCTGAAAGTGTGGGCTCTGAAGTCAGATGCCTGGCAAGTGACTTTACCTCTCTGAGCCTCAGTTTCCTCATCTATAAAATGGGGGTGATAATGGGACCTCTCTAATAAGAAAGATGGAAAGAGATTGATTGAGATGGTATGTGTAAAGCGTGAAGCACAGTGTCTGCAACCACTAAGTGTGCGAAGAATGGTGGGTATCGTAAGTTTGATACTGATGTCCCCCCCTCCAATATCCCATTTGAGCATTTCCGTGCTGACCTATTTATGAAGAGCTGGAACTTCCCTTTTGTGGACACAGGCCTGTTTGTCAAGCTGATTTGCAAACCCCAACCATTGCTGAGACCCTACCTCCTTCCGCTCCCCAGCTGACACCCTCAGCTTCATCCTTGCCCCTTTCCCAGCCTTTGCACATACTGATGCCTTTGCACATACTGATGCCTCTGCCTGGAACACCATCCCCCCTCCTCTCTCTGGTTTGCTCCATCCATCCTCTGGGTCCCGGCTTAGAGGCTGGCTCCCCAAGTTAAGAGGGTCCCAGGCCCTCTTGGGAGCCCCTGTGGTTCTCCATGTTTTCCATCAAGCACGTGTCACTCTGCATCATAACCATCTCTGCTTGACTGTGGGTAATATAAGGTCAGGGAGCACACAGCAGGGGTCTGGCACACAGTAGGTGCTTAATTTAAAAATGTCTAGCAGGGTAACTTATCCCTGGGGAACCATTTCAAGATTTCTGGGCCACCTCCTGCAGAGCCCCCATGATAAACTCAGATTAATGGCCATAATGTCTTGATTTTCTCTTTCTGTGAGTCTTTAGCTACACAAGCTGCTCCAGAGCCCCTGCTCGACTTGGGCCTCATCTCCAGGGGTCCGCATTCAGCCCCTCCTCTTCCTCCTCCTCTAGGAAACCTTCCCTGACCCCCTCAGTGGCACATACTTGAGTTCTCCTCTATCTGCCAAAGCCTGTTGGGGTGGCTTTTCCATCTGGGTGGCTCTAACTCTTCACACCCTAATTAGGGGCCTCCACAGCTGAACTTCCCCTGCGAATTCAGGGCAGGAAAGAGTGCTCTCAGGTGAGGAGATCCGTATCCCTCCATTTCTGGAGCAAGATTTCCAGGGCATGGTCCTGGATGCCTTAATTATGGACTCTGAGATCTTCCACCAGTTACTTAACCTCTTGGTGCCTTGGTGTTCTAATCTGTAAAGTGGGGATAATAACTCCTACTCTGAGGATTGCTGGGGGATTAACTAAGCTCAGCTGCTTAGCAGAGAGAAGGGCTCCTGATAAACCCAGTGGCTGCACAAAGGCATCCTTTTGTGGCTCTTACAGCACTTAGGACAAAGCCTAACATACAGTAGATGCTCAAGTAATGCCTAAAGAATGCACAAGGAAGAATGTTATTTTGCTAGCTGGATGATCTCGGGCAAGGTTCTGAGCCTCAATTTCTGCATCTGTAAAATGGGATGGACCTACCTTACATGGGTTTTTTTTTTATTGGGCATATGGCATAAAGTAAATAAAACATCGGGCCCCAAGTAAGACCAGAATGAATAAAAATACCTAACACAATGTTTCCTAAGTGCCAGGTCCTTCCATTAGGCATTGAATCCTCCCAGCAATCCCACAACAGAGGGACTATCATGATCACAGATGAGAAAACTGAGGCACAGAGAGGTGAAGCTATTTGGCTAAAGTCACACAGCTTGAGTGGCAGGGCCGGAAGGCAAACCAGGCGTCCACGACGACACTCTCTTTCCTACCATGATAAATATTCCTTTTTGTGCCCCCCATGCTTTCCCATTAGACCACCAGCTTCAGGATGGAGTAGTGGGGTGTGGCTGGTGTATGTCTCTTTAATAACTGCTTTCTCAGTGTCTAGAACATGGTCCTGAAGATACTGGGACCATCCTGTGTCCTGAACGCCTACAACACTTTGCCATCCTGCAAAAGCACGTTCTGGGAAAAAGCATCTCCAGGCTTTGGGGAAGACAGAGCCGGGTTCACGTCTCAGCTATGACTCTGCTGTGTGAACTTGGGCAGATGACCTACCCTCTCTGAGCCTCAGTTTCACATTTGTGACCTGGGGAAGAATAAGCCAGCTTTCCCTGAGCTAGCTGGAGCATAGATGAAATGTGCTAGAGCCACGAGGCTCCTTAGCAGATCACAAGAACCAGAAGCAGCCCATGGCCCTCCGGCTGGAGAGAGAGTCCAAAGCCACCTCATGCAGGGTCCTGGTCCTATGTGTGGAGGGGCAGTGTGGAGATTCCGAGAGTGGCCCCGGAGGGCTCTCCGTCTGCTGCCCGCGCGGTGTCAGGCGGCGGGTGATGGATCGGCCCGGACACACTCCACAATAGCTCGCAGACACTCTATTACCCGGTGATTGTCCGCCGGGCGGCCCCGCTCGGGTAGCGCTGCCACAGATAATGGCTCAGAACAAAGATGGCAGCTGCTTTGTAGGGGAACAGATTTGTGGCCAGTTGAGATAAAATAAAGAGGAAGGAGAAAAGGGAGTGGAGACTGCGGTGGGGAGCAGAAAACATAAAAGGAAGAAGGAGAGAGTGAGGCGAGAGAACGGAGGGACGGAAGCCAAGGTGTCTCGGGGAGAGAAGGGTGCTGGGGCTCAGGCTGAGGACAGAAAACCAGAGGGCTGGCTCCGTCCAATAATAATGACGGTAACGGGGGTGATAATCATAATGAGGGTACTGTGTTGTAAGCTCTTGGTGCTTTCTGTGGGCCCCTGAGGAGTAGACGGAGCTGATCAATTTCTTCCTTGTCCTCACAGCAACAGCAGTGTTCCGCCGCTTGCCTGGGGCCTCAGGAAGGGGTGGGGTCCTGGCCATGAGGTTCCTCCCCATTTAGGAGGTCCGGTTTCCAGCCCCCCATCCTTATTCTAGGCTCAAAGAAGGCGGAAGGCTAGAGCAGGGTGAGGATGTAAAGGGACACTGATCCAGCTAGGGTAGCTCCTTTTTGTTTTGTTTCATTATTATTATTATCATTTTTCCTTTGGGGTAGCTCCTCTTTTTTTTTTTTTTTTTATTGCGGTACGCGGGCCTCTCGCTGCTGTGGCCTCTCCCGTTGCGGAGCACAGACTCCGGAAGCGCAGTCTCAGCGGCCATGGCTCACGGGCCCAGCCGCTCCGCGGCACGTGGGATCCTCCCACACCGGGGCACGAACCCGTGTCCCCTGCATCGGCAGGCGGACTCCCAACCACTGCGCCACCAGGGAAGCCCTGGAGTAGCTCCTCTTAAAGAGCCTTGCCGATCTCTACTCAGTGACTTCGGTTGATATCTCATTGGCCGGCCAAACCACAAGGAAAGCCAGAAGATACATTCTTTCCACTGGCCCAAAACTGCAGGGAATAAAATCCAGAGTCTTTAGCAAGGGATGTAGGGAAATGATGGTGGGTAGGCAATTAGCTGTCTCCACCGCAGGGGCTTCCTAGTGAGCATTTATTGAGCACGTATTGTGTACCTTGACCCAGAGTAGCAGATGGAAGGCCTCAGCTAGAAAAGAGGCACCATGACCATCCGTTTGGCAGATGGGGCAACCGAGGCTCAGAGAGTTGGAGTGCACTGCCCAAGGCCACACAGCAGAGACAGCACTCACACCCAAGACTGTCCCAGGCTGAAGTCCATTCTCATAAATACAGCGTGGTCCAGATCCCTGCTGGTTTTCTCCTTCTTCACTCAGAGAGGCTTCGAATGAGGTCATCATCTTAAAATTCAGGGCTGGGCTGGGGTGGGGCACAAAAACAGATTTGGGGTTTTACGGAGGGAGAAACAAGCATGGAGGAGGCGTGGAGTGAGGGCAAGGATGGGGTGATATGTGACAACAGTGACAATCATATATCTGCCGATCTCTTTCACTTTTCCAACCACTTCCTGGTTAGTATCTCAGTGGCAGTTGACAGCTGCCTGTGACTGAGTGAGGGCAGCTATCAGCAGCTCCGTGGAACAGGTGGGGAACTGGACACCAGCACCCCCAAACTGTAGGAATGAGTCAAGCCCGGACTTGCATGTGCCCATGCTGTTTTCTGTGCCAAGAAGGTCCTGCCCTGCGGCGCGCCCCTCCTCCTTCTTCAAGGCCTGGCAGGATGTCCCTTCCTCCAGGAAGCCTTCCCAGATCTCTCTGCTTCCTCTTGGGCTTGTCCATACCTGAGAGACCTCCGACCCTGGAGAAGGATGGTGAGCTTCTGGATGGCAGGGATGATGTCTCCTTTCCCCATGTGCCCCCCATGCCCTGTCCAGCCTGCAGGTCTCTGGGTTTGCAGGAGGTGGAATAGAGCACCTGCTCTATGGTGACTTAGGGACGTGAATCCCATGAGCAGGGTGACCTCGGGTGAATCCTTTCACCTCTCTAAGCCTCAGTTTCCTCATCTGTCCATTGGGGGTAATGATCCTGTGGACCTTGACCGTGGGGATGAGATGGTGGAGTGAGCACTGAGTCAGCACAGAGCTGGCACATAGTAAGTGCTCAATAAATGTCAGCTCTGCAGCAATGTGGGGACAAAACTGACCCTGCCTCTCAGGGCAGCTGTGTGGCTAAAGGAACAAGGCCACTGGAATAATGTGCTCAGAGTGGAGCCCAGAAGCAGAAAGTAGTCCTGGCAGCCTTTCCCTCTTAATATGTCAGATCTCTAATCCCCGGTGCCCTCTGACCTTACCCACAATCCCTCCTCTTTGGTGCTGTTGCCTAAAACCTTCCCACCCCGGACCAAGCATTACATCCCTGGTGAGATCTGAGCCAAAGAAAGATGGTGGCAGGGCGGGGGTGGGGACATGTGGTGGAGGAATACATTCTCCTGAGTGTTTAACCAGCAAAATCCAGCTAAATTCCCAGCCCTTTCAGTTCTTCTGAAAGGCCCAGGAGCCTCACCCCATCTCTTTGGAGCTCTGAAGCCTGGCCTGCTCGAGGGTATGGGCTGCTCGAGGGTATACCCTGCACTGAAGAGCCACCACGGGGGTGGAGCATCACCTGAGATTCAGGCCTCCCTGCATTGGCCTTTCAAGATAACTTTGCACCAGGCTAGCTCTTAAACATTGGAACAAATTCCACTCATTTGCTGTACTTTTAACCAAACAAGTACGTGCCATGGTGATCTAAGCACCTACTGTGTACAGGACCCAGAGTCTAAATCAGCACCGATGATAGAATCAGAGTCACGTGTTATCCTTCCCAATGTCCCGTATCCCCATTTTTAAAAGTAAAAGAAAACGGGTGCCATGAATTTTACTACTATGTTTGATTTAACTCAATACATTGTATTTCCCAAAGATTGTATTTCCATTTCGATCTGCAATCAATAGAGAAATATCTTGACTGTGACATTTTACATTTTTTTTCTTTTCCCAACTAAGTCTTCAAAATCCACTGTGTAGTTTGCATGAACAGCACATCTCAATTCAGGCTGCCCACATGTCACATACCGGGTCACCACATCTGGCCAGTGGCTACCATACTGGGCAGTGCAGTTCTAGATGGAAATGGTGTTCGCACTGGACTGTAAACCAAGTGGTTTGGGGATTTTTAAAAATTTTATTTTTTTAAGAAAGGATGCACTGCACTCCATTCTGTAGCCAGTATCTCTCCCTGTATATAGATCTCTTTCTCTCTATCTCCCTCTCTCTCTGTAGATAAGATAGATAGATAGGTAGATGATAGATAGATAGGTAGATGATAGATAGACAGGTAGATAATAGATCTCTCTCTCTCTCTCTTTATATATATATATATATATATTTATAGTTCTCTCTCTCTCTCTCTCTCTGTATATAGCTGTGCTTGCTCTTTTTAAAAATAAAATATATCTATCTCTGTAGAAAGATTGTATATATATATTTTATATATATGTATATATATATATATATATATATATTTTTTTTTTTTTTAAGCTGTTGAGCCAGAACATTCTTTGAACTGTCCCTGAATTGTTAGGCGATTTCTTGGTCCAGAGGACGGGGCCACCGGGCCGCCTTCAGGAGGAATTGTGGTGTCCTTCTCACCCCAGAGCCGGAGTGCTGTGCCTGACTCTCCTCTCTGGAGAAAAAAGATATATAACGCCGAATGCTGTGAAATTTGCCGCTGGGAGAACAGCTAATTTTTCACACCCAGACGCACTGGCTGGGTTTGTTAAAGCCCAAGATAATCAAATAATCATTATAACTCATCTTCGCCCCTCCTGTCTTTCTCTCTTTGTACCATTAATGTCCCAGTGGGGAGCAGCTCTGGTGAGTTCAGACCTAGCCTATTTAGATAACCTTCCGGTTGGTCTTCTGAGAGCGAAATATCCCTCCTGGAGTATCTTACAACAAATGAACGAATCCCCTCTAATCTTCTTATCGTTGTAGCCTCTGCTCCAGGACTGGTTATCTCGCAGGCTTGCAAGAGAGAAGAAGTGAGAGATTTATACATATATATTTATGTTTGATAGAAATTTCTATAAATATATGTATATGCATGAAATAATAAAAAGGAGGCACCAAGCAAGAGGCTAAGCTCTTTTCTCTCTCTGCCCAGTGAGGCAGCCCGGCTGCAGCCAGCTGGCCCCTCTGCCTGGCCCGGGAGTCATGGAGAAGGTTCTAGAAAATGCCGCGTGCTGTGCTCCCTCTGCCTATGCTGGTGAGGCTGCTGGCAGGGCTGGGGAGGGGGCTGGACCGGTCAGTGGGGGTAGGGGACCAGCACCCAAGTGGTCGGCTCCCCTGGATACCCGCCTCCCTCTGGCAAGGAGGTTCCCACGTTCACAGCTTTCTCTCCCCTATTTGCCTGTCCTCATTGGCGCCTGTATCTCTCGTCCTTTTTCTTTTCTATGTTTTCTAAAGCTCTCTAGAGCTCCCTTCCCTCCACCTTCTCTCTCATTCTCTCCCTCTCTGGTTTTTTCTCTGCCCCCTCTCTCTCTGGGTCTCTGCCCCCCACCCCCGGTCTCTCCTGTCTCTGCCTCCTTCTCTCTCCTGTGTTTCTTTCCCTGTGTCTCTACCAACTCTTACACCTGTGTCCTAGCCCATTCCTCTCTCTTTCCCTCCCCACCCTCCCTACCAGCCCTTCCCTGCACTGCCCTCTCTCCAGACCGTCCCTAGAGTCCTCGGTTCCCCTCTCCCCTCCCTTCAGCCCCTGCATCCTGGTCCCTCCAGCCTCCCTCTGCCACCTGCCCCAGCATCTCCTCACACTCGCGTTATCTCCCTCCACGCCCCCTTCTCTCACCATCCCCCACCGGTCTCACCTCCGTTCCTCCTTTGGCCTTAATTTCTGATTAATATGTTCTTAGCCAAGGATTGAGTGAGAGAGAGAGAGAGAGAGAGAGAAGGAGGGAGTGAGAAATCTTCTAAATAAATCATTTCGTCATGAAAAGAGCTAATCTGCAAATGACGGTCGCTATTTATCGAGTTTTTAGCAACGCATGTTAAATAGTGATATGGAAGCTACATTTACAAAACCCCATCGGAGCGCTGGAAAGGGATTTTTAACTTCACTGCCCAGAAAGAAAAATGGTGAAGACCAAGATAAGACCGCTTCGAAGCTGTGGCCCTGAACCGTTAGTGGGAGCAATTAAGTAGGCAGGGGTGAGGGGGCAGGGGCTTGCCGCTGCTCCCCACATCCCCACTTCGTCCCCAAGCCAAGGGCAGTCCCTTCCCCTTCCACCCCCTTCTGACTCACCCCTTCCCACCAGCCGCTTCTCTTTCATCCCGGAGCAGTGAAAGTCCAGGTCTGGAGTCAGAGCCGGTGGGGTTTGAACACAGCCAGTACCACTAAGTGCGTCTCATTGGGCAAGAAGCTTCGTCTCCCTGGACCTTGGTTTTCCCATCCAGCTCCTCAGACAAGAGTGCTTGACACCTGAAGGAAAAGAAATGTTACCTCTCTTATACGAAGAGGAACTTTCAGAATCAAAATTGATGGCAATATCCAAAGCAAAATTACTAAATTCCTTCCAAATGATTTTTTTCACAGAAATTTGTCTCTAATGTGGGATGTGGGTGCATTTTCATGCATTGGATACGCTGTGGGGTGGGCTTCCAATTGTGATCGTGCTTAGGGCCCCCCCACCCCGAGTTTCTTAAATAACTCCAATGCTGCTGCTACTAATAATAATCTAACAATAATAATACAAATAATAATGATATTAATATCTGTTTCCCTCTTTTTATGTGTGTGCCATGTGCTGGGGACACTGATCTGGGCTTTACATATGCTATTTTATGTGATTTTAGCTTATTTCTTTGTCTCTCCACCTCTCCCTTGAGAGATTAGGTGGAGATTTTCGTGCCTCACAGGACAGACATGGACTAAGATGTGGAATTTACAAGGGAAGAGAATGCAGCTCAAAAGGATCCCATCCATGAAGGTCAGGCCCGATGCTGGGCTCCGCGGATTCTTAGTTGAATGAAACCCAGGCTTGAAGCTTGGAATCCTCATATGCAACCAGGGAGAACACAGCTAGAGCTGCCCAGCAGTGGACCAGCATGCTTTGTAAGATAGGGAGCCTCCCATCAACTGGAAGCAATCAAGCTCAGACATCCTAACAGAAATTCCTATGTTGAGCAGGAAGGTGGATTTGATTCTGGGGTCAGACTGACCAGGATTCGAATCCTGGCTCTGCCCCTTGCTTGGAGAAGAAAAGTAAATCTGCTCCCGTCAGTCTTCCTGGCTGTGAAATGGGTGCACTAACACCTCAGAGGGAGGATGATTCGAGGGCTAGAGCTAGTTTATGTAAAAGACCCTGGCAAGTAGTAGTTGCTCACTAAATGGCAGTGATCATTATTTCCAGGTCTGCTGCTTGCTGGTCTCCACAGGGCTAACAGAGCAGACAGTGATGGAGGCTGACTCACAGGAAGGTGGCTGGCTTGGGTCTCTGAGTCCAGCTATTGGCTCCCACTTGCCCGGTGATCATGTGCTTGCTGGTCGTCAATTTCCTCACCTGTAAAGTGGGATGATTAGGGGAGATGTAGGGACTGTACTCACATGATGGGAGGGTCATTGGCAGGAATAACATTAACAGCTACCACTAATGGTGCACTGCCAGGGATCTGCAGATGGAGGGTAAGTGTGTGGCCCTGGGTTCAAGCCCCAGCACTGCCACTTCTAGCTATGTGACCTTGGATAAGTCACTTCACCTCTCTGCACCACTGCACCTCATTTGGGAAATATCCCTGCCTCTTTGAGCTGTTCTGGGTGTTTGAGTCTGGGCTCCTTACCTAGCTTTTCTGCTCCAGGTGGGCAGGGCAAAGGTCTTGGGCTTCTCTGTGATCCTCAAGGCTCAGGGCTGAATGCACAGTCAGGGTTAGGAAATAGAGTATTTGTTGGGTGACTGTTTGATAAATACGCGAATATTAACTGCAGCAAGAAGCTGTAGCAGATACTGTTGGCTGCCACGCATGTCACTCAGCCCCACCCCGGGGCTTCAGAGGACAGTTCTCAAACAGGCTGATGGAGTCCTACCTCCAACACCTGCCTCTGTCTGCCTGAGGGCTTCCTAAGGATACAGGGATGAGCTCCATCCCCACAAACGGTAGGTCAGAAGTGCCAGGAAGTTAACGCTCCCAGAAACAACCTCCATCAATGACCGATGAGAGTGAGTGGACAAAGTCCAGGCTTCCTTGCCTCTCAGAGGCATGTTCTCCGAGGCCTCCCAGACATCTCCAGTGGGACTGAGCCCCCGTTGCCCACAGCAGCTCATGAATTCATCCTGTACTGGTTTTCTTTTTTTTCCCTGTCTTACCGTCTCATTCTCTCCTTTATGCTTTTTGGCATCATCTCTCCCAATCTTTGTCTCAGGATTTGCTTTGCAGGAACCCAGCCTAGGAGAGTGTTTTACACCTGCATTCCACAGAGACTCATAAGTTAACAAAAAATGTTTTTACATTTACAACTCTGATCAGCACTGTGAAGAGATACAAGGGATGCTGAGAACTTCTAAAGACTAGGTCGGCCCTAGTCTCAGGATAGAGGTGACGTCAGACAGAGATCTTAAAGGAAGAGAAGGAGTTTACAAGGGGGCGGGGTAAAGGGCTGCCCAGGCAGGAGGAGCAGCTTGGGCAAAGGCCCTGTGGTGGGAGGCACATGGTACATTTTGGTCAGAGAGTGAGGGGGACATGTACCCCCCAACTTACTGTGTGAGCTCTGGGCACTCGTGTCACACCCCTGAGCTTCAATTTCCCCATTTATCAAATGGTCCAAAGCTACCTGCTCCTCCCCATCACTTCCCCAGAACATGATATAGGAACTTAGAGGTTGGAAGTGGTACAAGTGGCCCAAGAATAATAATTCATGTATTCTCTTAATGGCCACTGGTTGAGTTTTTACCATTGAGGCACCATGAAGGGCCCATCTTTGTTCCCTGCATTTTCTCCAAAGCCTTTGCCCTCATGGCTTGACATTCCAGTGGAGGAGAGTGTCCAAACAAACCAGATACACAAAGAGCTGCAAAATATTTATATATGCAGTGATGAATTTTATGAAGAAAAATGAAGCAGAAGGTGGAGGCAGTGTGGGAGAGGGGACCTACTTTAGATAATAAGGCCTCTGGGAGCAGAGACTTGAAGCAGGTGGAGGGGCCCACCATGCAAATATCAGAGAAAGAGCAAACCAGGTAGCATGGACAGCAGGTGCAAAGGGCCTGAGGCAGAGTGACTTGTTGGAGGTGTAGTGAGGAAGCCGGTATACCTGGGACACAGTAAGCAAGGTGGTGTGGGAGGGGTGATAGGAGTGGAGATCAGGGAGGTTGTGGGAGTTCAGATCTCACAGGGCATGTGGGCCTAAAGTGAGGAGTTTAGCTTTTAATCTTAGGGAGTTGAAGATCTGGGAGTCGAAGCTGGGGTGGGTGACATCATGGGATTTATATTTAAGGATCATCCTGGCTGCTGTATGGAGAATGACCCATCAGGGGGCAAAGACAGAGACAGGGAGGTGATTGATGAGCCCCCTCCCTGATCCACTTCCCACCCGGTTACATTGGATGCTGCTTCCCACACACACGTCCCTCCAATGCCCAATCCCCAGGCCACGTGCTGGCCAGGGAGTGATGGGCTACAAATGAGTGGGCAGGCAAGCGCCTCTAATTTCTGCAAGCGCCGTGGGTAAAGGCTGTGGTGATGTGCAATTAAGCTCTGAGCTTTAAAAACACGGTAATAAGGGGCTACGGGCCGAGGAGGCAGCCTGGTAATTTAAATGACATCCAGCTTGAATACGGAGTGTCTAAATGTTCCCTTCCAGAGATTTATATCAGCATAGACCTGCCTCATTCATTTATTTAGTTAACTAGCCACTTATTGGCACGTCCTCCCAGCCGCTCTCTGATGAAAGAGACAGAGGTCTAGATGGCCGCCGGGGGCAACTCCGTGCTAGGCTAGCCGGGGGTAATAATGACTACGGTGATCACTCGCTTGTACTGAAGGCCTACTGTGCGCCTTGCATTCAGAGGGTCTATTGCAAGAATTAGAAATGAGGCTGTACATGTCTGTATGATGTTATCTCCTCGTGCACATGAGGCACGGGGAGGAGAAATGACAAGTTCAAGGTCATGTAGCTAGTGAATGGGATAAAACCCAGGTCTCTGGGTACCAAAGCTGGAGCTTTGCCAGTGACCTAACACTGAATATCAGTTCCCTGCTTTGGGTCCTGGGATGCATGGCTGTTTCCCATCTAATGGCTGTGCAGCCATCAGAATTTGTCTCATCACCTCTTTCAGATTCTCCAACCGGGGTGGGACTTTATAAATCCCATAGGCCAGGGCTCTTCAAATCAGATGCTTCTAGGAGCTAATAAGGTGATGAAAGAAATCTAAGAGGGCCGTGTGCGAGAAGTGGTTATACCTCAATTTTAAAAAAAGAGGAAAAAAATGAACACAACATTGTCAATCAACTATACGTCAATAAAAATTTTTTTAAAGATATAAAAAAGAGGAAAACTAGAAGGTGTCAAAGATGAGGCAGCATTGAACTGAGTCTTTCTCTTCAGTGGCATGAGAAGGGTCAAGAGCATTAAAAAGGAATGAACAATAATCTATAAACACTCGCAAAAGATTTTCTATGCCCGCAATCTCCTCTGAACTAAAAAAAAAAAAAAAAAGGAATGCCTTTCTCATTCTGCTGCCCATATTAGTTAATGTTCCTTCTCTGGACCACTTAAAATCACTATGCATAAGTACATGGTTCCTGCCCCACTCTTTAGAAACAATCTTACAGGAATAACCCTGTGCCCTGGGCTGAATGTTCTCCCCACCTCATCTCATCTAATTGGGAACATGCACTTTCAAGGCAATTATTATTACTGCCCCCATTTTACAGATGAGGAAACTGAGTCTCAATGAGATGAAAGAATTTGCCCCAAGTCTCCCAGTTACTGAGTGGCAGAGCTGAGATCTGAACTGTCCAGAACCTTCAATGCATTTGTCACCCCTTCTGCTCTGAAGCCTGGACACCCCACAAGAGCCCTACCAAGGTGTCATCCAGGCTCTGTGCATACCTCGGGGGTGTGGAAGCAGACTACCGCTCCAGGGGACTTGTTCCATAGTTGGTTACTGAGTGAGCCCTGGCCCTGGTGCCCTCTGTGGTCACTCTTTTTTTTTTTTTTTTTTAATAAATTTTATTTATTTATTTATTTATTTATGGCTACGTTGGGTCTTTGTTGTTGTGCGCGGGCTTTCTCTAGTTGTGGCGAGCAGGGGCTACTCTTCATTGTGGTGCGTGGGCTTCTCATTGCGGCAGCTTCTCTTGTTGCAGAGCACGGGCTCTAGGCACATGGGCTTCAGAAGTTGTGGCACGCGGGCTCTAGAGCGCAGGCTCAGTAGTTGTGGCGCACGGGCTTAGTTGCTCCGTGGCATGTGGGATCTTCCCAGACTAGGGCTCAAACCTGTATCCCCTGCATTGGCAGGCGGATTCTTAACCACTGCGCCACCAGGGAAGCCCTGTGGTCACTCTTAATGATATGTTCAGCCTGGTGGCATCTGGAGGTTGAGGTAACCAATAATTCCAGCTGGAGGGAAGGAGAGTCCCCCCTCCCGAAACAGACCCCAATGGCCACACCCCAGCCACTGCATCCAGAGTCTATTTCTGCCCTGGGAGCTCCTATCCTGGAGGTCTGGGGTCCTCAGCTTGAGCAGAATCTTATGCTGTGTTGAAACTAATATCCCTGTGGCCTCTGCCCAAGGTCTCCAATCTTGGGGACACCCAGAGGAAGTGGAGCCCTGTCCTCCAAATGGAAACCTTTTATGTGCCCTTTGGTTTATAGACATCACTGCTCCTTCCCAAGCCTCAGTTTTCTTTCCTGGAAAATGAGGATTATAGTGGCAGCTTTCTCAGCTGATTGTGAGGGTCAAATGAGAGCTGTGGGTGGGGAAGCATCATAAACTGTGAAGTGCTGTTCAGCTGTGAGTTCTGTTGGTGACGCTGTTTTAGTTGTACCAGCAGAAAGCAGGTGCCAAGTTAAGACCTTGAGAATTGGAGTAAGACAGACCTGTACCCAGTACAGCATCTGGTGTGTAGTTGGTGCTCAGAGAGAATTTGCTGGAGAAAGCCATGAGTCAGGGCTCTGCCCCTCGCTAAGCTGTGTGACCTTGGGCCAGTTGCTCATCTGGCTGAGCCTGACTCCCTCTTCTGTACAATGGTGATAATAATGGTACCTCCCCCACCACCTTGTGGGAGGTTTAAAAGTGATAATGCCTTAAAGCTGGACTTAAACTTCAACCTCTGCATGGATCACTGGGGACTTCTAAAAATGCAGCTTCTGATTCGCTAGACCTGGGGTGGACTTGAGACTGTGCATTTCTAACCAGCTCCCAAGTGATGCTGAGGGTGCAGGTCTGTGGACACACTCGGAGCAGCAAGCATTAAAGCACTTGGTACATTACAAACGCTCAATAATTGCAAGTGATTTTCAGCAAAGACTAAGCATTTCTACACCCTTAAAATTTTGTCTTTCCAGAGTCTTCTCTCCTCACCCAGGCCCCTTCCCGTCTCACTGCTCCCTAATTCTCCTCCTCCCTGAAGGACAGCAGGTTCCCTTCCCTCCCAGAGTCCCTCAGCCTCATCCTGCCGCCACATGCTTACAGGGCCTGTTTAACCCCTCCAGCCACTGGGGCAGGTTCCTTCTGCCCAGAGACACCCTGCGTAGGTTTTTAGGAACAGCTGCCAGCAGCTGAGATATAATGACTGCCTGGAGAGTCGTTAGGATATAATTAATATTTGCAGCACAGAGCTGTGACAGCTAAGCTGCTCCTGCCCACAGAGCCGGGACCTTCGGCCCTTCTCAGGACAAGAACCCCAGATTCTCAGGGCAGCAGCATCCTTGGGGCTGGAGGAGGACCCTGGATGCAGGGGTTGGGGTGTGGTCAGTGGGGTCTATTTCCGGGGACTCTCCCTCCACCCAGCCATCAGAGTTGGTGACTTCTGGAGGCTTCCAGACTGGACACATCATCAAGAGTGGTCAGAGGGCCCCAGGGCCAGGGCTCAAGGTGCCATAGCCCCTCCGCACACCTGAGGCCAGCTGGCCTTTGACGGTTGCCATGGTGATGGCCGTCCCCAGCAGTGGGGCAAGGACGTTGTAGCAGCAGCAGCAGCAGCAGCTGTGTGTGAGTCTGTACCAGCTCCCCTCTGGCTTTCCATCTGTGAGGGGCAGACATCACAGTTACTGCCCTCGGAGCTCGCCCTGGAGGCGGCCCCGGCTGGAGGCCTGGCTCTGGTCTGCTACAGGGCATTTGGTTGGCACTGTGACTCTGCTGGAGCCTGACTGCTTTCCTAGCTCAAATGCTTAGCAGCTGTGAGCCCCCCATCAGATGATCAAACTTTCTGATCAAACTTTCCGAACTTTCTGAAGCCTCAGTTTTCAGGTCTATCAAATGGGGTTAATCACAGAGGGTTGTGGTTAGGATTAAATGAGATAATGTGAGCAAAACGCTTAGTTCTCCCTGCGGATAGGACCTTGTTGCTCCAGGCAGTGGGTCCCAGAGGTTTAAAAGGGAAGGGACTTCTCCTTCTATGGTGTGGACTCACACCATTTATTAAGTGCCTATTGTATACCAGCACTGTGCTCCATTTGTGACAAACATTCTTTTCCCCGTCAATTTCTTCCTGAACATCGTGTGTCTCATCTCATTTAATTCTCCCACTCTTCATGTACATTTGGGCTTATCGTGCCCACTGTACAGATGAGGAAACCGAGGCTCAGAAGGTCAAACCACTTAGATTCTCAAGGGCACACAATACAGACATTGCAGAACTGGAGCTCAAACTCCCAAACCCATGCTTTCTCCTATACATCACAGTTCTAATCGGTTTCCTGGTTTCCAGGCAGACCTGTATTCAAATCCTGCCTTTATCACATCCTTGCTGTGTGACCTTGGCCAAATACCTTTCTGAGGCTCTGTTGCTTCTCTGTAGAGTGGGGATAATAGCAGAGCCTGCCTTATAGGGCTATTGTATGGATTAATGTAGAAGTGTGTGGTGTTTAGTAAATGTCCACTAATGGCACCTGCTATTTTCATTGTTGTTATCATTATTATTTCTCCACCTGTTGGGAACTAGAACCCATCATCTCCAAGTTCCCAGCTCAGGCTCCCATCACCATGTGGGGATGGCCTGGTCTTTAACATTTTGGAGGGGCTCACGTGTCTAGATGAGCCCCTTTGGGGAAGGCAACGGCAGGAGGGGCTGCCATTTCTGGATGCTCTCAGCCCACTTTCTAATCATCTGCCTGTTCCCGCCACGCAGCATTAGGTGGGGGTGTGTGAGCATGGAGGGGTGCCAGGGAGGGAGGGGGTGGCTTTCCCTGCGAAGCTGCCTTCTGTCACTAGACAACCAAACACACAGCACCCACGCTCGCTTGGAAATGGAGCGAGGCATTAAATACAAGCAAACAGCAGAGGCTGAGGCGGACGGCCAGCTTCCTTGGACCTCGCTGGCCAGAAGAGCCGCCCGCATGGCTACTCAGGAAGCAGCTCACGTTCCCTGGTGCCTGCTGCCCGCAGCCTGGGCTGACTCAGCACCGTTCCAGACAGCGACTGGAGGTTCATGCGGGCTGCGGTGTTTGCCTGGCATCTGCCACTGCCCCACTGGAGGGCAGCGAGGGACCTCCGGAGGTCATTGTGGTGCACCCCCCTCAACTTCTGAGTAGCATTTCCAGATAGAGAGTATCCACTGTGTGCCTCAGACTGCAGATCCCCTCAAGCGTGGCTAAGACCCCCCAACTACTCAGAGTACATCATGGGTACTGCCTCGGGAGAAACCCCAGCTGGGGAGACAGACAGGCCTGGGACCACACCCCAACTCTGCCACCCCAATGCTGTGTGACCCTGGACAAGTCACCTCACCTCTCTGAGCCTCCCAAACCTCCCTATTTGTAAAATGGTAGGTGTAATAGTACCTACACATTGGTTCAGGGGTTAAAAACCAAGTATATAGAGTTCCTGACATACAGGTGGGCTTGATCAATGATGCATGTTAGCATAATCATTACTATTTACTATGTCCCGAACCTCACTTTCCAAATCTGCCCCATGAGGATAATTACGTACCTACCCCCAAAACAATGAGCCCATGTTGCTGAATATATTTTTATTTTATTCCTTCCTTCCCCTTGGCCAAGTAACAGGGTAACAATAACAACAACAACAATACTAATAATGGCTAAGATTTTGGAACACTTATATTGATTTAAGCTGGCACTATCCAATAGATAACCATTGTGACCGCTTAAATTAAAATGAAATAAAATGAAAAATTTGGTTCCCTGTCATACAGTCACATTTTGAGTACTCAATACCCACATGAGGCTTGTGGCTACCACGTCAGGCAGCGCAGATATAAAACACTTTCATCATTGCAGAAAGCTCTTTTGGACAGCGCTGGTTTAGATCAGCATGTCTCAAATTTAACGTTGCATAGGAATGACGTGGGATAAACAGGGTTAAACGCAGACTCAGTTTCGGGAGGTCTGTGGTGGAGCCCGAGACTCTGCATTTCTAGCTCCCCAGGTCTGCAGACCACACTTTGAGTAGCAAGGGTCTAGAGCTGGATGCCCAGCACGGTGGCCACCAACCACACGTGGCTATGGAGCTACCTGACACGTGGTGTATCCAAATTGAGATGTGCCCTAAGTGTAAAACACACAGTGGGCTTCAAAGACTTAGTGCAAAAAAATGTGAAATATCTCGTTAATACTTTTTTTCTTTTTTTTACGGTACGCGGGCCTCTCACTGTTGTGGACTTTCCCGTTGCGGAGCACAGGCTCCGGACGCGCAGGCTCAGCGGCCATGGCTCACGGGCCCAGCCACTCTGCGGCATGTGGGATCTTCCCCGACCGGGGCACGAACCCGTGACCCTTGCATCGGCAGGCGGACTGTCAACCACTGCACCACCAGGGAAGCCCTCGTTAATACTTTTTAATTGATTGTATGTTGAAATAATATCCTAGACATACTGGGTTGAATAAAATATATTTTCAAAATTAATTTCAGCTGTTTCTTTATACTTTTTCTTTTTAATAAGGCCAGTAGAAAATTCAGAATAACATATGTGGTTCACATCTTTCTATTGGACGGCAGTGATCTCAGCCCTGAGTGCTACTTATGAACTATCTCCTTTTAGATGTATAGTTTTTTTTTTTTTTTTTTTTTTTGCGGTAGGCGGGCCTCTCACTGTTGTGGCCTCTCCCGTTGCGGAGCACAGGCTCCGGACGCGCAGGCCCAGCGGCCATGGCGCACGGGCCCAGCCGCTCTGCGGCATGTGGGATCCTCCCGGACTGGGGCACGAACCCGTATCCCCTGCATCGGCAGGCGGACTCTCAACCATTGCACCACCAGGGAAGCCCCAGATGTATAGTTTTAACGCATATCTCTTTAACTCTGCCCATTCTCTTTTTTCCCCTGTCCCTGAATTGTTTCCTGAGCATTTTTGACTCCAATCAAAGGGTAAAATCCTTGATAAGAGAGGCTGTGTCAGTCTGCCCCCTTTCATCCATCACAGCAAAAAATGTCACCTCCACTTGTGTGAATCTGTCTTGCCCTAAAGAAATAGTATCTTGCTTGACCTTCCTTTTTGGAACTCTCCTCTCCCCCATGCTCAGGTCACATGTCTGGAATGCGGCTCACCCTCCTGGTCTCTGTGATTGGTCATGTGCCCCAAGTTTGACCAATTAAAGCATTCCATCCCCAGATCATTGATTGGCTCAAAGACAACCACATGACCTGGGCTAGGCCAATGAGATGCAGTCCCTGAACTTTGTTGGACTTGCCAGAAGATTTTGACTGGATTTGAAGCTCATAAGAGGATATAAACCTGGAAGTGCGGGGCTCGGCTGGTTGAGCCTGAGAATGAAGTCTACTGAGGGGAAAGAGATGAGTCCTTGACACTATCTGAGCCCTGGAGGCAGCCCTCTCAATTGCCTGGCTTCATCTGGTTTTTCGGTTAGATGAGTCACTAAATGCTCCCCCTTTTTATTATTTATGAGAGTTTGAGTTGTGTTTTTGCCATTTGAAACCTAAAGATTCTCAGAACCAGATACCTAAGAGATGTTCGAGAGGGACTCAGGTATTTATGTCTTGGCAAGAAGCGGGTGGAAGACAGATCAAGGCTAAATCTTAGTTGGATCAGGCAATGGCTGGGAAGTGTCTCTGGGCATGGGGAACACTGGAACTGGCAAGGGGTAGAGTCTTCAGTCAACGAGCATCTTTTCCCATCCTGCTTAGAAATAATGACCACTATTCTTTCTCCATGTGAACAAAAACAGGCCAGAAGAGAACTGAATTGACTTGAACTTGGAGTGTTATTTTGAGTCAGAGAATGCTGTCCTCCCTAAGAAAAGCAAGAAGGGTCTGAGGCTGCTGTGTCACAGAGTGTCCCAGAAAGAGATGGGGGGAGTGTTAGGGAGAGGACATTCAAGAGGGGACATTAGTGAGCAGGACCCTCTACTACCAACCAACCCTGTCCCCTAGACTGTAAACCCCTCTGCCTTAACCTCCTCCTGGAACCTTCTCTGATGGGTGCTGTGTATTTTCCAAAAATGGCCATGGCCATATTTCTGACCCCACATGTTCCCACTTATCACAGAGAACCTCACCACTGCCCAAGCAAGAAGTGGAGTCTATTTTCCTGCCCTTCAACCCGTGTGACTTTGTGTTAGCTTCAACAAATAGAATGAGACCAAAATGACACTGTATGATTTCCAAGGCTAAGTCATATATGGTTTCCACTTGACTCTCTCAGGACACTCACCCTGGGAACCCAGAAGCCATGTTGTAAGGAAGCCCAGGCTACACAGAGAGACCATGTATAGTTGTTCTGGCTGACAACCCAAGCCAACAGCCAGCATCAACCTCCAGACAGCTGAGTGAGCCACCTGCCATGGATTGAATATTTGTGTCCTCCCCAAATTCATATGTTGAAACCCACCCCCAAGGTGATGGTATTTGGAGGTGGGGCCTCTGGGATGTGATTAGGTCATGAGGGTGGATCCCTCATGAATGGGATTAGTGCCCTTATAAGAGACCCCAAGAGAGGTCCCTTGCCCCTTCTGCCATGTGAGGTTACATTGAGAAGACAACCATTTATGAATCAGGAATTAGGAAATCTGGTTCCCAGCAGATTTTGGATTTCCTAGCCTCCAGAACTGTGAGAAATAAATTTCTATTGTTTATGAACTACCCAATCTATGGTATTCTGTTACAGCAGCCCCGATAGACTAAGGCAGCACCCTTCAGAGGATTCCAGCCCCAGCCTTCAAGTCTTCTAGCTGATGCAGAGTGCAACGGAGATGAGCTGTCCTCAAATTGCAGGTTCGTGAGCCAAATAAATGCTGTCATTGTTTCAAGCCACTGCATTTAACCAATAGATGTTTGGTACGCAACAATAGATGACCAAACCTGGCACTCCCCATGCTGATTGCAACTAGGTGTTTGCTATTTTAAGGAGAAAGGGAGGAAGTATAAAGTTCATATCCCCTGATCTCATTCATTCATTCAATAACTATTTATTGAACTCTATTCAATAGTAGATGCCTGGACAGGACTAGGACAGGGACGTTTGCTGCCCTCATTGAAATGATATATATTCTAGTTGCAGGGAGAGATAGACTGTTTCAGAGTCATTGATGCTATGAGTATGATTAAGCAGAAGTCCATGAAAGCTGCTGGTTTAAGGGTTGTCAGGGAAGGATTCTCTTGGAGGGGGTGACATTTGAACCTGGAGGGTGAGATGGAGCTAGCTGTGAAGACTGGAAGAAAAAGCCTTCTAGACAGAGAAGATGCAGCAAGAACAAAAGTCACAAGGCCAAAAATTCTTGACTTTCCTTGGAGGTTCAAGGTCTAGTTCCATTACTAATTCCCTCTAGGAGAGCCTCAGTTTCCTCTTCTAGAAAATGGGCACAGTCTACCCAACTGCCCTGAGCTATTGTGAGGATGGTGAGAACACACTGATGGGAATGCTTGTGGTTAACCCAGTCTTGCCAGGTGTTGTGGGTGTGGGCTACTGGTCGACTGTGAGGTTGGCGTGGGGTGCTCCACAGCTGCTATGGAAACGGCCTCTGGGATGCTCTGGGGTGTGAAGGAAGATGTGAAGACACGAGGAGGGGGCATTCCTCATGAAGAAATGGAGCTTGTGAGGCTTGCCAGGGTAGAACTGAGTCCCTTGATTTTAAATAATAATGCTAGCTTAGAGTGACCCAGTTCTTACAAGGCCCTGGTACTGTTCTGGGCATTTTCCACATATTATATCAGGTTAATTCTTATCATAGGGGAGAGGTTCCACTGCTGTCCCCATTTTCCAGAGGAGATGCCTGAGGCTTACTATGCCCTCTCAGCCCGATATCTCCCCTGACACATTGAACTTGTACATTTAGTTGCTGGCTTAGCCTAGGGGTCCTTCCTGTTTTGCATCCTCCTGCGTGTCTGCACCTAAAACTTCCTGGCACAGGTGAAGCCTTAATACATGTCAGCAACTGTTATTAATAATATGCACTTATTTGTAGCAGTTTTCTATCTCCCCCACAAGAGTGCCAGCTCCATGTGGGCAGGGATCTTTGTCTGTTTCACTCATCCCTGTCTACCCAGTGCCTAGCACAGTGCTGGGCACACAGTAGATGCTCAATGAATACTTGTTGAATGAGAGATTATATGCCCTTGGTTGAGTTCTGACTGATCACTGACCAGGGTGAGATCTGTTGGCCTGTCCCTTTAAGAACCTTGTCTTCCCTTCCCCTCTCCTCCCCAAAGTTAATTAAGTGCCCTGCCTCTGCAGGGTTAATCCTGTTATCAGCTGCCTGACACACATTAGCTGTGTGTTTACTATTTGTGGTCTGTATCCCTCCACCCCCACTTAAACTGCCCGCCTTATGCATCGCTGTATCCCACAGAGCCTGGCACACAGTAGGTGCTCAATTCATTTGCATGGAATGAATGAGTTGACGTCTCCCTTATTACATACCCAGGCAAGGAGAAGAAGAACCATTACCCGACGTGTTCAGACACTGGGAGACAGTGTGATGAGGTGGACCGGTCTGCCAGTCCGCAGAGCAAGCCAGGACTGGATTCTTTGTCTGGGAGGGGTGGTGAGTAAATGTCTGAAAAGCCTGCCCCCTAACGCAGGGTTTCGGGACACAGACCCTATTGAGAGGCAGGTATATAGACAGAATGGCCTTTGGCGTTCCTTCTTCAAGTCCAGAGCGTCCATGTTTGGGAGATGAGGCCATGCAGGAAAGCCTTTCTCTCTGGATGTGACCTTTAAAGCCAGCAGCCTCTGATAGTATGTGGTGCGTTCTTGGCCATTTTCAGATGTCCTTGGCTGAGCTACGCCATCTCAGCGGCAGCTGCCCCGAGCCCGGACGAGGACAGGTCTCAGTGTCCTCAGTTACTGCTGGAACGCCGAGTGCCCCTGAAGTGGAGGGGGAAGCTGGCCCTGTCTGACTCAAGGCTGGGTAACTCGGCCACCTGGGACCCTGGCCCATCTGGAGCATGGGTGGTCCACTGCCCCCCTTCCTGATGGACACAGCAGCTGTCCTCCTTCTTTCCCTGTCCCCCACCCCATCTCTTGTTTCCCTGCTTGCCCAGTGGCCTCATCCCAAAGGGCAGGTCCTGTGTCCTCGCTGGAGAAGGGCTCTGTGACCCAGGTCCACCCAACCCCCGATGGAGCGCCCACGTGTCTGCCGCCTCCTGGGCAGGTGTTCAGCTGCAATGGGCTCCCACAGAGACCAGCCAAGCCTGAGCGTGTTCCTAAGACACACCAGGGCCAAATCCTGCTCGGTCACCTGTGCCGTGCATGTCCCTGGGCACGTGACCTCGCTTCTCATCTGTCAAGGGGAGTGTCACGGTACCAACGATGTAGGGTTGTTTTGAGGATCTTCCTGGGTCGGGGCCCCTAGAAGTGGAGCCTGGGGCAGGGACGTGATGCCAAAACCTGAACAGGAAAGGACAGGGGAAGGAGCCCAGGCAAGGTGTCCCCCCCGCCCCCATTCCCCGGCCTTGATCTCATCCCAGGGGGCAGAGAAGGGCCCTGTCCATTTCCACGGGACTTTTTTACGGTTCAGTGTGCCCATCCCTCAGCTGCTGCAAGGGCTGCTACTCTGCACTCACTCCTGCAGCTTTCCCGGGAGGATTGCCCCGGATGATTGGAGCTGCCTTCCCGGAAGTGTCTTGGAATCACATCAGCCTCCCCAAGATAGCCGGGGTAGCCTGTAGGTAGCCTGTAGCGAACGACTGGCTCGTGTGGGTACAAAAGCCCCATCCCCTTGCCTCAAGGTGGGACAGACTCTGCGGTGCAATTTACAATCCAGAACTCCCCTGGGGATCAGGTTGGGACCAGATGTCACACCTTTGCTTGGCTTCTCCCCCCTGCCCTGTCCTTCCTCCCCTAGTCCCCTCGAGGTTTCCCCTGAGAGCTTTCTCAGTCAATCACTGGCTCCTTATGAAGCCCCATAACAGGTCTGCTTCTAGAGAACCTGCTTAGTGTTCCCTAAGACAGAGACTTCAGACAAACTCTTGGAAACTCATGGACTGTTGAACCACAAATTGGGTCTAATTACCCTGTGTTTGGCCAAGCATTTCAACTTCCTTCTCAAGAAGCCCTGACAACACTGGAGATTCAGAAACAACAGTCAGATGTTACTGACAACTACTATGGGGTCTAGGACAGGGCCTGGCAGAGAGTGGAGGATTCAATAAATATTTATTGAGTGAAAGACCGGGATGAATCAACGTTTCTTGTGCTGGGGAGGCGGGGGCTTCTGGAAGGACAAAGTGTGCAACAGCTTTCCTGGAGCAGATATCCAGGAAGTACACAAGCTCAGGAACAGGCTGGGAGTATTGAAATGCGGGTCAGGTGCTCAGATCTTCAGAGGTTCAGCAGAGGCTTAGCCTAAGAGGCGGCAAGGTCCCAGAGGAGAGCCCAGACCAGGAAGGGAGTCGTGATCACAGCAAAGATTACAAGAGCTTGTTAAACAGAAAGCCCTGCTGGCAGATGGTCAGCTGGCTCCCAGGGCCCAGACGTGGGAAGGAAAGTCCTTTCCCATTAGGAATCCCAGAGGCCTTGAGACCACTGGAGCAAATCATGCCTTCCTGAGCTAACAACAACAGCAATAACAATAATAATAATGACAAAGCATTTAGCAATTACTATATCCAACCCTCGCATGTATGTTGTTCGTGCTTCATAATAACCCCTGCAAGGGACACACTATCATTCCCATCTCACAGAGGAGGAAAATAAGGCTCAGAGAGTGGAAATGATGTGCCCAAGGTCACACTGGCGGCAGGTGGTAGAGACATCACAGAAGCCATCCGAAGTGGCACTGACATCACAGCCTCTACACTGTCGGCAGGTGCTGAATTTAGAAGGATGGTAAGGAATGCGTTGGGAAAACTGAGGCATAAAAATGATTAAAGATGTAAGATCAGAAAATATCTCCGGATGGATACAGAAGAGACCGATAATAGTGGTTGCCATGAGTCGGAAGTAGAAGGGAGATTTTTACTACACACATTTTACACTTGTTGACTGTTGAACCATGGTGCAGTAGATGACAAAACTGGCCCCTCTGTGTTCATCCATCCCCCCATTCACACCTGCCATGCGGTTTTGTAGTCCTCGCCCACTGTGATTCTGGGTTCATTCATATCACTTGTTTGGCTAATGGGATGTTAGTAAATACGACACAAGCAGAGCCCTAAGAATCACTTGCCCAAGTGGGCTTACTCTGATTTTGCCCAGAGCCATGAGGACAGGCCCTGGCTAACTTGCTGGAGGATGAGAGCCATGTGGAACAGAGCTGAGTCACTATTTATTCCCAGATCAGCTGACAGCCAGCCGAGGCCCAGACGTGTAGATGAGCCCAGTCAAGATTAGCAGAGCTGCCTGGATACTGACCACCACACCGAGGTTTTGTGATGGTTTGTTACCTAGCATTATTGTGGTCATCGATAGCTGATACACATGGAGGTGCATTGCCTCTTCTGAGAGGAAAAAAATACAATTTTTTTTTTTTTTTTTTTTCACGGTACACAGGCCTCTCACTGCTGTGGTCTCTCCCGTTACGGAGCACAGGCTCCAGACGCGCAGGCTCAGCGGCCATGGCTCAGGAGCCCAGCTGCTCTGCGGCATATGGGATCTTCCCGGACCGGGGCACGAACCCGTGTCCCCTGCATCAGCAGGTGGACTCTCAACCACTGAGCCACCAGGGAAGCCCCAAAATACAATTTAAAGTTTAAATTTATACATAGTTCCTGCCCTATGAGACCCTGAAATATAAGGGTTCTCCTGCTCCCCTCAAGTGTATCTTTTCCATTCTGACTTTGACGCTTGTATTTAAGCCTCAGAATCAAACTCACTTGACTGTTCCTCTAAACGCCACCTTCTCCAGGAATCCCTCCTTACCTCCACAGCCCTCGGCATGGCTGCCAGGCTGATCCTTCTAAAACACAGTATTATTATAGACAGCAGTGAATGTACAGTTAGTGCTGACCACGGCCAGGCACTGCACTAAGCACGCTACGAACGCCATCTCATTTAATCATCATTATACCCTGTAAGGTAGGTGCTCCTATCATTATCCACAAGTTATAGCTTGGAGACTGAGACCCAGAGAGAGGGAGCCAGTAGCTCAAGGTCACACAGCACGCAAACTCCAGAGCTAAGATTCAACCACACAGCTGCCCAGCTGTGCCCCTCACACCCACCCTATTGGGCAGCCCATCTCCAAGCTGCAGGAAACTGTCCTCCTTTTATTATATCTGCTTTGCCAGCTGGAAGGGGAGCCTAATGCTCTCATTGGTCAGCCTGGGCGTGAATAGCACATATTCCAGTCTCATCCTCAGAACAGTCCCGGGAGACAGGGACGTGGGGAAACTGAGGACCACTTTTATTTTATTTTATTTTATTTTTAAAATTTTTTTGTGGTTCACGGGCCTCTCACTGTTGTGGCCTCTCCCGTTGCGGAGCACAGGGTCCGGACGCGCAGGCTCAGCGGCCATGGTTCACGGGCCCAGCCGCTCCGCGGCATGTGGGATCTTCCCAGACCGGGGCACGAACCCGTGTCCCCTGCATTGGCAGGTGGACTCTCAACCACTGCGCCACCAGGGAAGCCCAGGACCACTTTTAATGAATAAAATGACCTGACTGGGGGTCACATGGCTAGTCAAGCACAGAGTGGGGACTAGAGCTTGGAGTCTCTGCATTCTGGGTCCAGGGCTCAGCAATCACACACTGCACTGTGTGAAGGTCCTTATACGTATCCACATTTTCCCCTTCTGTGTCTTTGCTCAGCATCTCCCCTCCTCCTGGGGTCCTCTTTCCTCCAGAGGGCGCAAGCAGAGATTTGAGGTCAAGCATTCTGGGTGGGGGGTGCCTGGGATATGTTTCCTCCCTCCCTCCGTCCCTCTTTCCAAAATTTATTCAACAAAAATGCATTGTGCACCCATTCAACGCCAGGTGCTCTCCTTGACTCTGGAGATATGGTGGGAGAGAAACAGACAGGGACCTTGGCCTTGATCTTATGGAACAGCAGGGAAGACAGGGACTTGTGCAGACAATTAACTCGTTACAGTTGGGGGACAGGCTAGTGAAAACACGAAATGTGTCAGACGTAAGGCAGAGTCTGAGTTTAGCCCTGAAACTGGCTGGGTTGCCTTGGGTTGGTTAGCTGATCTCTCTGTGTCTTGGTTTCCTCATTTGGGGACCGTGAGAGTTAAAACGAGATGACCAAAAGCATTTAGCACAGAACTGGCCCCTGGTAGGCGCTCACAATTATTGTTATTGTGGCTGTTGCTGTTATCCCTGGATGCCGGCTGCCCCTCGACGGGAAGCTCCCACTCGCGTGGCCATCTTATCTGGGACGAGGGCTGGCTTCAGTGGCCCTTCTCTAACCCTCTGAATTTTAACCCATCTGTAATGCCGCTGAAGGAAGGAGCTTTGAACAGAAGCCAGTTCCGGCTGCTCCCGCTGTCCAGAGGCCAATCCTGGTCTTTCAAGGGCATGACGAGTCTTCCAAATTCGCTCCAGGGACCTAATGCGATTGTCTCGCTTCTGCAGCTCTGCTGAGAAGCCTCAGCCTGGGACTTCGGGCTGGGCTTCCAGATGCCCCTAGAGCGGAGGGTGGGGGGGTAGGGAGGGGGGAGGCCCCAGGGGATGCTTACGGGAGACCATCAGGCTAAGGAACTGAGCCTGGACGAGCAGAGCCAGGGTGGAGGAGACCACGAGGAAGCACCTCCTATGTACTTGGCAGGACCCACCCATGAAGAGACCCTTCCTCAGTGTTAACAGGGTCATGTAGACATAGTCGCCTTTGATGACCAGAACTTGGGGCAGGGAGTCCCGAAGCCCAGGTTCAATCCTACACTGAGTTGGTGCCCTTAGGACTAGCACATGCTAGGTCTCAGTTTTCCCCAACTATCAACTGTGTATCTCTTTTATAAGGCATGTAGTTCTGTGTTGGAGAGCTGACGCTCTGGATCTGGACTGCCTGGCTTTCCATCATTTAATGTCTGTGTGCCCTTGGGCCGGTTGCTTAACCTCTCTGTGCAGGTTCTGAGACCCTAAAATATGGATAGGCATAAAACCTGGCTCTGTGGCCTCCCAGCTGGATGACCTCAAGCAAGTCGCCTCATCTCTCTGAGCCTCCGTGACCTCCTTTGTGAATCAGGATCAAAGAGAACACCTAATGCCTGCTTTATGGGGTTGCTGCGAGCATTAATTGGGCTGACACTTGGCATGGGATAATCATGTTAGTGTCGACGAATTCCTGCTATTATTTTTCCCTCCGTTCTGTCCTGGTCTCTCTTCCTCCTGTCTCCTTCCCTCCTTCCATAATCATAATTTGGGCATCCACCATGACTCGGGCACTTTCCTTGGCACGGTGCATCTCTAGAATTATTTTAGGAATCAAATGTACCAAATGGGAAAGAGCTTTGCAATGTCAAGGCTGATCTGTCATGGAAAAGAAGGGGTCATAAATTCACACGGTGGCTTGTGGTGACTTCTTTTTCAGCTCACTCACATCTAGGGTCATTAATTTAGAGCCCTGACTAGGATTTCTATCATATGGGGCTGTAGTGACATTGATATTCACCAAGCTCAGTTACTTGTGTATCACCATCATAATTGTTATGACTTGCCATAGTCAAGTACCCCATAAAACGATGCTTTATATCATATTTTGTTCTGAATCCCACATTTAAAAAAATTTAAATATAACCTTAACCTAAGTGATACTATTTGTGAAACCAAAAGTTTGATGGGCTGGCACACGGTCAGCTAAACACTTTGCTATTAAGTGAAATAATATCCACCCCCCCCCCAAAAAAAAGGGCATCCTCATGGGTGCCATATCCTAACAGTATCCAATATCAGGCATTACCCTCTCACCATTCAGCTAAGTAAAAAACCCTTTGATTCATTGCTTCGTATTTATTAAGTGCTATCTCCTTTCCCCAAGCCTAGGGCTTGCTGTCCTATGTGGCTGTAATGACATTAATTTGATGGTGCTAACTTCAGTTACTTGTGTATCACCATCATAATCATCATTATTATTCTTTTTTTGCCATAGCCACACGCCCAATACAACTATTACTCATTTTGTTTTGGATCGTTCTTTTTTCTCCCTCCCCCTTAAATGTAGCCTTAATCTAAGTAATATTATTTATGAAATCATGAATTCAGTGGGCTGGTTATGTATTTCTTTCTCGCATACATGAAAGTGAACACTTAGCTGTAAAATAAAATAAAATGTATGCCCATCGGCCACCCCAACGTGTCTCTAAGAACGCCATTTACTAATCGTGAGCTGCTGTCCCATGCATGACTCTGTTTCCATTTAGCTAACTAGGAAACTCTTTTGATTTATGGCTTCCTATTTACTGAGTGTGACCCCCGTTTTCCAAGTCTTGAGATCTATAAAGGCATAGGGAGGTCAAAGCTCTGGTCTGGAGTGACATGGCAAACCCTGGAACTCAGGAGTCCTGGTCCTTGGAGTCCTCCCTGTGGCCATGGGATCCCCAGCCTTATTCTGACCTGCTTTGGGCTCATTCAAAGCACTGAACAGCCCCCCTGCTTTCCCATCCTTATCTTTCTCCTCCCTGGCACTCAAAGACACGAAAAGGGTTAACATCCATCTCCCACTCTTCTTGACACATCCCACCCTGTGTTCTCCTGGATAATCACTAGCTTCCCTTGAGCAATGACCTTGCCCCCCACCATGGGGGCTATCAAGAGACAGATATAAACACCTCAAAGTTCCCAGCTAGTTCCCTTAATTGGCACCTTTCTGTTCTGCTTTAAATTAATCAAAGCCAGTCCGATATTAATACTGTAGGGGGAATTAAAATCATGCAACACATTAAAGATGTAATTTAAAATTAATAACTCATAATTATTTATCATGGCGTATCAGTGGAGCTATGAATTTTCCCTTCTAACCCAGCGCACATCCTACTGCCTTTGCTTTTAATAGCATCTGGACCATTACTGCGCCCAACCTTGGTTCTTGCAGACACCCAATGTAAGAGACGTAATTCATTTAATTTAATTTTGGGGGGCTTAATTGTGGTAAATCACTACTTAAGAAAAGACATCTATTTGAAAGGATAAATTGGGATAATTTAATAAAAGCTGGAGTGAAGAAACCCAAGGACTTAATCATGTGCTATGGGTTTTGATCAGAGAAGCCCCCTAATTCTTCAATTTATTGAGAGATACGAGATTCAAAGTCTTTAAAACAATGGTACCATTCAAAAGGTTTAACGAACAGTGGCAACAACCCACATGCCCATCAATATGGGATCAAAGAAATAAACCATGGTCTATCCATCCGATGGAGTACTATGCAGTCATATAAAAGAATAAGGATGGATTATATGTATTGATATGGAAGTATTGCCAGGACATATTAAGTAAAAAAAAAAAGTTAGAACAGTGTATAGCATGCTATTATGACAAAAAAACCCTATATATATGCAATTATGTATATATAGAGAGTATCCCTGAAAAGAATTGTAAGAAACTGGAATCACTTGCCTCTGGGGACAAGATTGGGTAGCTGGGGAACAAGGGAAAGAGGAAAAGCTTTCATTCTGTATACACTTCTGTGGCTTTGGAATTTTGCACCATGTGCAAGTACTACCAATTCAAACAGATAAAAAGTTAAAACAGTAATAGTAGGAAAGATTTACCAACTTGGGTCTTGCAGACCTCACACACTCCCACTCTCCTTTTGCTGTGCTCCATGCAGCATCTCTATTGATGGTAATAATTGTTATCATGCATTGTGTCCTCTCAGGACTGGTCACTATGCAGACTTCATCCTGCTTGGTGCTTACATCAACCTGGTGAGACAGGTCTTATGAATCCCTTCGTCTCCAACATTTTTTTTTATAAGCTGAGACATTTTTTTTAAATTAATTAATTATTTATTTGTTTGGTTGCACTGGGTCTTAGTTGCAGCAGGCAGGCTCCTTAGCTGCGGCACGCGAGCTCCTTCGTTGTGGCACGTGAACTCTTAGTTGCGGCATGCATGTGGAATCTAGTTCCCCGATCAGGGATCGGACCCAGGCCCCCTGCATTGCGAGCGCAGAGTCTTACCCACTGTGCCACCAGGGAAGTCCCTGTCTCCAACATTTCATTATGAAGTTTCAAACCTAAAGGTGAAAGAATTTTTCAGTGAACACCCACATTACTTTTCCCAGAGCATTTATCACCATCTGACAGATTAGATAGTTTTCTTATTTTTCCCTTGTTTCCTGCTCTACAAGGAGAGGAAGTTTTTTCCAGATATAATATATATATTCAGATTATTTTCCATTATAGGTTATTATAAGGCATTGACTATAGTTCCCTGTATCTGTTAATAAAGAAAAATAAATTGCAACCCATACTCCTAATTTATCCCCTCCATCTTCCTCCTTGGTAACCATATGTTTGTTTTCTAAGTCTGTGAGTCTGCTTCTGTTTTGTATATAGATTTATTTGTATTATTTTTAGATTCCATATATAATAGGTATCATATAATATTTGTCTTTAACTGACTTACTTTACTTAGTATGGTATTCTCTAGGTCCATCCATGTTGCTGCAAAAGACAATATTTCATTCTTTTTCATGGCTGAGTAATAGTCCATTATGTGTGTGTGTGTGTGTGTGTGTGTGTGTGTGTGTGTATTTCACATCTCCTAAAACCAACAGTCTGTTGATGGGCACTTGGGTTGTTTCCATGTCTTGGCTATTGTAAATAGTGCTACTATGAACATTGGGGTGCATGTATCTTTTCAAACTAGAGTTTTCATCTTTTCCAGATATACACACAGGAGTAGGATTGCTGGGTCATATGGTAGCTGTCTTTTTAATGTTTTTGAGGAACCTCTATACTGTTCTCCATAGTGGCTATACCAATTTACATTCCCACCAACAGTGTAGGAGGGTTCCCTTTCCTCCACACTCTCAAGGAAAGAGGATCTTCATCTCTGTGGCTCACAGCTGTATCCCAAGGACCTAGAACAGTGCTGGCATAGTAGGTGCTCACTAAATGTTAGCTGAATGAATCACCCAGTGATTCAAACTTAGGCATCGAGCCTGGCACACATGTGGTGCCCAGACAATCCTTAGGACGTAAATGACTGACCCAGCCTGCCCACGACTGGGTGCTGGCTTGTGTCTCTCCAGAGCCCCAGGGGTGTCTGTGCCAGGCAGCCAGGTTCCCTGCAGCCTGATGTGGCAGCTGGAGGCTATGCTGGCTCTTAAGTAAAACCAACACGCTCAGCCCCTCTCAATGCCTGTTGACTGTGGCCAGGGGTGGAGAAATCAATATAAAGATTGGTTTTGGAGGAAAGGAAAAGAAGAAAAGCCCTTCTCTACTTCATCGAGGAGGCAGCCCCAGAAAGGACAGGTGGAGGGGCTGACCAGCAGTGTCACAAGCAGCGCACACTGATCTCTGCATTCCTGCCTCGTGCTTGCTCCTTGAGCCGTTTGTATAGATTCCCTTGCCCAGGCTTCATTCATAGAGATGCTCAGCTCCGGACACACTGAAAGTTCCCCCCAGACCACATTTTCTCTGCTCAGAGTATTTACCACAGGCAGGAAGATGCCACATCACTCAGCAGGTCTGCCAGTGTCTGACACCAGTGTCTGGATGCTGGGGAGATAGCGGTCAAGACCGACAGAAATCTCTGCTTTCATGGAACTGACGCTCTAGGGAAGGAGACAGATAATGAACAAGATAAATAAATAAAATGTGTAATGTGTTATGGTTGTAAATGTCAAGGAGAAAAACAAATCAGGGACAGGATAAGAGACGGTGGGTGCAGGGTTGCAATATTATATATTGACATTTGTTTTTTCTTTATTTTTTTGGCTGCGTTGGGTCTTAGTTGCGGCATGCAGGATCTTTGTTGAGGCATGCAGGATCTTTTTTGTTGTGGTGCCTGGGCTCTTTGTTGTGGCGTGTGGGCTTTTCTCTAGTTGTGGCGTGCGGATTTTCTCCCTCTAGTTGTGGCGCATGGGCTCCAGGGCATGTGGGCTCTGTAGTTTGTGGCATGCGGGCTCTCTCATTGAGGTGCGTAAGCTCAGTAGTTGTGGTGCGTGGGCTCAGTTGCCCCGCAGCATGTAGGATCTTAGTTCCCTGACCAGGGATCGAACCCACGTCCCCTGCATTGGAAGGTGGATTCTTTACCACTGGACCACCGGGGAAGTCCCCTGTCTATTGACATTTGATGAAGGAGCAAACCATGTGCTTATCTGGAGAAGGAATGTGCCAGGAAGATGGAACAGCCATTGCAAAGTCCCTGAGGTAGGAATATACTTGGAGAGTTTGAAGAATATAGAGGGGGCTGCATTGTTGGAGTGAGTGAACAAGGGGAAAGTGAGTGGGAGGTGAGGTCAGAGAGGTAATATGGGAGAGTGTGTGTGTGAAACCACTCTAATTGTTGATATTTTCTGATTGAGATGGGAAGCCATTGGAAGGCCTTGAGCAGGGAATTGCATGGTGGCTTCCATGCTGTTGGACGAAGAGAGTGGCAAAGGCAGGAGCAGGGAGGCAAGTTAATTAGGAGATGGTTGTGTTGGTGGCTTGACTAGGGATGTAGCAGCGGACGGTGTGGACTCTCATTCATGAATTCACCCCCAGACTCTTTCCTTTAGAGCTCATTCTCTTTGCTTAAAACATCTTATGAAAAGAAACATAATAACTTGTGGCTGGAAAATTCCAGGAGGGTAGGACCTCCTATGCCACTTTCTTCTGCAGCTTTGACCTCATCTTTCTTGGAACTTGACAGCTGTCCACACAAGCTTCCTGTCCAGGCCGCCATGTCTTTCCACCCGAGCCACCATTTTCTCCTGCTTGTTCCTTGCTTCTCGAACTTACATCTACCCTATAATGCCCGGGTGATTCCACCGAGTGCCCTGGTGCCACCAGCTCTGTCACTGGAGGGGCAGAAGGTTTGGAGTCCGGATGGGGTGGGAACTTTTCTTTTCCACAGGAAGCCTGCGTGACGTGACGGCCAAGGGCAGCGACTCTGAGTCAAGTCCCCACCCTGCCTCTTCCAGGCTGTGTGCCCTTGGGCAAATGAAGAACCTTCTCTGAGCCCCGTAGCTCTCTTCGGCAGAATGGGCATAATAAGAGTACCCCCTTCCAGGGTGGATTCAAGTTTGGAGGGGCCTGAAGCTTATACAATTTTGGAGGATCTAATTAAGAAAAAATGTAATTATGAATAAAAAATTAGCTACAGAAGGGAATATTTTTTTTAAAAGGAGCCCGTGCAAGTAAGAAGCCCTGAGGATTAGGCTTCAGAAGTGCCTCGGTAAATCCCCCTTGGAGGATTATATGAGGCGATGCTCATAAATTCTTTAGCTCGGGGCTGGGCACACAGTTCTCGACAAGTAGTGCGAAATGTTGAGGATGAGAAAATAATCCTAATAACAACAATGACTATTAGTGTGGAGTTTGCATAATTGTCTGAGCAGTAGACCCTTGGGCCATGGGTTCAAATCCTGACCCTACCACCAGCATACACGGGAGGACATGGAGAAATGGCTCGCCCTCTCTGTTTGACCTCTTCTTCCGTGTGCAGGGGGTTAGACCAGGACAGCAGAGACCCGGGGGTCCTCCTCTCCAGCCTTCCCAGTCCCCCTCCCTCCTCCAGCATCCCCAGAAGGGGGGGAGGGGAGAGGGGGGAGGGGAGAGGAGCCCGAGGTCTGGCCCACAGACCTTGCCGACCCTGGCTGCTGCTAGTTCTGCCTTCTCCGGGTTAGTGGGAGGAAACGGATTAAGGGCTTGCTGGGAAAAGTTTTGCCAGGATAACAAGAGCCCCTCAGAGGGCCAAGGTCCTCACATGCTCACTGCTGTAAGGGGAATTGGCAGAAGGAGGGAGGAGGTGGGAAAGGAGCTGGAGGCTGGGGGAGGAGAGGGAGGAGGGCAAGAGGTTGAGGGAGAGATGGGGGAAAGAGGGGGAGGGGGAGGAGGAGCAGGAAGGGGAAGACAAGGAGAAGGGGGAGGGGAGGAGGGGGGAGGAGGGGAGGGGAGGGGGAGGGGAGGGGGAGGGGAGGGGGGAGGGGAGGAGGGGAGACAGGGCACTTCTCCGCTTGGTGGAGAAAGCCTGTCAGTGGCAAATGTTGGATTTCCCAAGCGCACCCATTCCGGGAAGGACAGACAATGTACACACGCAGAGACTGTCGTATAAATGTCAAGCGACACACTCCTCAAAGACCCCACCGCACCTTGTGGCCCAGGGACACCGAGCTGGAAACCGCAGGTGTGACCTGCAACTTCCTTTTACAGATGCACAGACTGAGGACAGAGACGGGCCAGAGGTAATGTCCGTATATTCTTATAAGATATAATCATTCTTGCCTCAGCTAATTGAGTGCTTACTATATGCTTGGCGCTTTATTTTCAAAAACTAACGACTTCTATTTATTTAGGTGTTTGCAGGCTCCTTTTTTTTTTTTTTTTTTTTTGGCTGCTTTGGGTCTTCGTTGCTGCGCGCCGACTTTCCCCAGTTGCGACGAGCGGGGGCCACTCTTCAATGTGGTGCACGGGCTTCTCATTGCGGTGGCTTCTCTTGTTGAGGAGCATGAGTTCTAGGCGCGCAGGCTTCAGGAGTTGTGGCTCACGGGCTCAGTTGCTCCGTGGCATGTGGGATCTTCCCGGGCCAGGGATCAAAGTTGTGTCCCCTGCATTGGCAGGCAGATTCTTAACCACTGTGCCACCAGGGAAGCCCACGATTTGCGGGCTCTTGTGTTTCTCATATGTCTGAGGTGTATGTATCTGTCCCTCTATCTGCTGAGGAAGCTCAAGTTGGCACGTGTGCTGGCTGGAGCAGCCCCTCAGCACCTAATGGGTCATATCTCACTTAATCCTGACAACAAACCCATAGTAATAAGAACGTTTGGCATTCAGTTCATTCTTGCTGCCTACCTGGCACTGTACTAGTTGCTTCCTGTGACTGACTTCATTTAATCCTTACAATAATTCCACGAGGTATCAGCGAGCTTTGCTGTTCCCATTTTGCAGATGAGAAAACGGAGGTTCAGACTTTCCCAAGGCCGCCCAGCCTGTAAGTGGCAGAGCCAGTGCTGGAACCCAGGTCTGTCTGACTCTAGTGCAATTAGTCAAGTGTCACATCCAGACGTGGGAGGATGGCTGGGTAGGTTCTTGAGAACAAGAGGTAGATATAAACTACGGCATACAGAATTTAAGTCAGCTTTAGAAAGGACTTCCTGACAATCTCATGGGCCCGAGGGGAGTTTCAGAGGTATCCCTGAAAGAATCAGACTTTCCTCTCTGTCTTTGCTTGGAGGCAGAAGGGTGGCCCCCATGACCTCTTGAAGTCACTTCCAGCCTGGATTGAACTTAGAGGACCATGAGTCTCCCTCTGCCTCTCAGAGCTTGGGTTAATTTGCTAGGACTTCTGTAGCCAAGTGCCACAAATTAGTTGACTTAAAACAACACAGATGTACTGTCTTACAGTTCTGGAGGCTGGATGTCCAAGATCAAGGTGTCAGCAGAGCCAGCCCTTTCTGAGGCTATGAGGGAGAATCTGTTGCTTGTCTGTCTCCTGGCTTCTGGTGGTTTGCTGGCAATCTTTGGTGTCCTTGGCTTCTAGGTACATCACCTTGATGTCCTTGAGGGACAGGGTGTCCTTGGCTTCTAGGCACATCACCTTCTAGGCACATCATCTCTGTCTTTGTGTCCGCATGGCATTCTCCCTGTGTGCGTGGCTACACTCCAACTTTCCCTTTGTATAAGGACACCAGTCATATGGGAGTAGCACCCATCCTAGTGACCTCATCTT
The DNA here is from genome assembly GCF_964165515.1 of Mesoplodon bidens. NCBI lineage: Eukaryota > Metazoa > Chordata > Mammalia > Artiodactyla > Ziphiidae > Mesoplodon > Mesoplodon bidens. The sequence continues at coordinate 15,280,661 of NC_138169.1, read as the reverse complement.
GACTAATTACATCTACAACAACCCTATTTCCAAGTAAGGTCACACTTGGAGGTTCTGGGTGTTAGGACTCCAACATATGAATTGGGGGTTGGGGGGACACAATTCAGCCCATGACAAAGCTCCATCAGGGTCCTGCTTTCCTCCTAGGCCCAGGCTCCAGGCTGGCCTGTCCCCTCCTTGGTCCCCTCCCCTGAGGCCACACATCTCTCTATGCCCATCCAAGCCATCAGGGGTCTCTTTCTTCCCTGCTCCCCTCTCTCTCTTCCCTCTCTCAGGACACTGCCCACCCCTCAGGACACTCTTGACGCCCAGACCAAGGGGAGGTGGGGGGTGGGAGATCAGGGGTCAGGGAGAGCCAGGAGAAGTCTGGGATACACTTTTATGAAAGGTGGTCAGGGTGGCATCAGAGAGGGAATAGGATTTCAGCAAAGACTTGAAAAAGGTGAGAGTTTGCTATGAGGCTCTCCAGGCAAAGAATGTTCCGGGCAGAGGGAAACAGACAGTGCAAAGGCCCTGAGGTGGGATCCAGGAGCAGAGGCAGCCAGTGGCTGGAGTGGAGTGAGGGAGGGAAGGAGAAGTAGGTAGTAGGGGGTGAGGGTGGCCAGAGGGGCCAACGGCAGGTCACACATCCCCTTGTGGGCCATGGGGAGGACTTTGGCTGTTTCTCGGAGTGAAATGAGAGCCACGGAGGGTTTTGAGCAGAGGAGGGACACGATTTGACTTATTAGGTTCAGCAGGATACCTCTGGTGGCCGTGGGGAGAACAGACTGTAGGAAGGCAGGGTGGAAGCCGGAGACTGGACAGGGGGCTATTGCACTAGTCCAAGCATGAGATGATGGCGGCTTGGACCACAGGGGCTGCAGTGAAGGGTGGTGGGTGGGATTGGGTCTGTTCTGGATGTTCCAGTCACACGCTCATTCATTCTCTCATTTATTCCATTATTCATAATAAATATTTGTGAAGATCCCCCTCTGTGCCAGACACTCGGGATACTGAACATTAAGCAAAACAGACCCAGACCCCTGTCCAAATGGAGTGGAAGTGTAGCGGAGAGACAGATATTCATCCAATAAGCATAAAATAATACAGTGCTGCACATAGCAGGAAGACTCTGAGAGAGACTGTCACGGCCACATACCCCAGCCTGGGGACCTTCTCCTTCAACGTACTCATCACCCACATGGAGAAACTAAGGTACCTGGAGGGGATGTGACTGGCTGAAGGTCACACAGCACGTCCCAGGCAGAGCTAGGAAAAGGACCCAGCCCACCTCTCCCCCTCCCTGGGTTTCCCAGAAGGTGGATGTCAACCACCCATCACCACTTCTCCAAGCCCGGGCCTTCCCAGCTGCAGCCAGCCGTGGTTTATGACCCCCAGAAACCCCTGCAAAGTGTCTTGGCGGCGAGGCCCTGGGCCACAGGAGATGGACTCACCCCGCTTGGGCCCAGGCGGCTGCAGATCGATTGTGCGTGCGCCGCCCTGATACTCCATCTCATTAGGCCCTCGTTTTCATCTCCCAGCTTCCTGGCAGCCTTCAAATTATCCCATAAAATTTATTTACTATTTCATGAATACATAAGCAGCAGGCAGGCACAAGCTTTTTATATATTTACACTGTATATATTTCACGGGAGACTTATAGCTGTCTCTAAGGCAGAGAAGGGGAGACGGGGAGAGAGCAAGCAGACGGAGGCGGCAGCTGGTGGCAGAGGGAGGGAGGCGGCAGGGATGAGGCCACGCCGGGCTGGCCTGAGGCTGGGGCAAGGGAAGGAGGGGAGCTCCACTCTGGGACACTCATCCTGCGGAAGTGGAGGCAGGGCAAGGGGCCTGGGGTGTGAGGATTGGGCTGAGACTGATGCTCCGGTCCGTGGTTCTGGGGTGTGAGACTCCAGCTTTGGCACATCCATGGATACTGATGACCGTGGGGCAATTCTGACCCTAGTCAAGGGCTGGACCCTCATCCTGGCCCCAGGTTAAGTCCTGACTTTTGCTCCAGACTGAGTCCTGATCCTGGTTGTAAACTGAGCCCTGATCCCAGTCACAGACTGAGCCCTGATCCTACTCACAGACTGAGCCCTGATCCCTGCCGCAGCCTGAGCTCTTTTTATAGCCTGAGCCCTGAACACAGTCACAAATTATTCCCGACCCCAGTCACAAACAGAGCTTTGGTCCTGTGCAAAGATGGACTGCTGACCTCAATCCCAGACTAAACTCCAACTCTAGACCCAGACTGAGCCCTAACACTGGTCCCAGACTGAACCCTGATCCCAACCATAGGCCGAGCCCCACCCCCAGCCTTACACGGCTCTTCCCCCTGGCCTGCATCTCACAGTCTTTCTCACGCACACGAGGAGCAAATGAACAGCTCACAGCCGCAGCCACAGGCCCTTCCTCCTCCCTGTGGTCTGTGCCATGATCATCAGTGGGGATCATAGTGTCACCTGACTGATACAACCAGAACCCTCTTCTCCTCTGAAGGCAGCCGCTCTGGATCCTGCCCACTCCTAGTCACCAAGATTTCACCCCACAGCAGGGCCCCAGGGCCCAGAAGCCGGGGCCAGGTGAACAGAACATGGATCGGCATATGAGAAAACCCCTCACAGGGGGCCAGGCCCACGCTAGGCACTCAATAAATGCCTGGTGAACTGAAAAATATGAGCTTTTCCCTCTGCTTCTGCCTCAGTCCTCTAGAAAACTCTCATCATTCTGACACAGTAGGATGCCAGTTCAGGACCCCTAAAGGACAGAGGCTGTGCCCAGGGGTTACTCTGGAGTGGAATCCTGACTCCAGAATCAGTAGTGTGACCCTGGGAAAGTCCTCCCACTTTTAGTGCTCAAATTACCCATCCGGGGAATGGGAAGAGAAATCCAAGCTTCTGTGTGTCTCTTTTGCTAGCTCCTCGAAAGATCTGGCTGGTCAGAGGCTCCAAATGCCGACCCACTGTTCCCATTCACTATCATCCATTATTTATCCACTTATTTATCATCATCGTTGCTGACGTTTATTGGGCACCTACTATGTTCCAGGGCCAGTGCCTTTACTCATTTTAATCTTCATAGTAACTCTCTAAGGCCAATTCCCACTCTTTCATCTCTCCATGAGTTTATTTATTGACTATCCATCTGGTGATCTCATGTGTCTCTCCCTCTCCCCATCCTTCCTTCCTTCCATCCTTCTTCCTTCCTTCCTTCAAGAGGCAGTGCAGTGCAGTGATTGGGAGCATGGGCTCCGGGTCCAGACTGGCTGTTCAGATTCTAGCGCATCCGTTACTAACGGAACAATGCAGGGCAAGGTAAGTAATGCATCTGTTCAATGGAAACAGTAGAAGTTCTTCCCTCTAAGAATTGGTGCAAAGATGAACTAGTTAACAGATGCAAACAGATGCTTAGAATAATGCTTGGCAAGAGTGAGCAGTTAGTAAATGCTGGCTGTGATTATTCACAGAGCCAGTGACTTACCCACGTGCACCAAGCTCCTTCTCTGTGCCGGATACCAGGCTTTGAGTGATGAACAAGACACAGGATGGTAAATACCGACAATGACCATTGGCGTGGTCACTGTGTGCAAGGCACTTTATACTTATTATTCATATCCTCTCAAAAGCCCCAGGAGATGGGCACTATTGTTATCACCATTTTACAAAGGAGTGAACTGAGACCCAGAGAGGGTAAGTGACTTGCCTGAGGACACACAGCTCATAGGTGGTGAAGCCTAAATTAGAACCCAAGAGGTCCAGCTGTTGAGCTTGTGTGCCTAACCATTGGGGAACACTTCCACCTTGCTATCACATGCATTCAAAGTGAGCAGTGCTCTCTGAGACGGTGTGCGAAGAACTATGGATGGGAGAATGAGCAATGGACTCTGCCCGGGCCAGGGTGGGAGTGAGGTCCATTGAGCCGGACCACCCAACAGAATCTTCTGGAATCCCTTCATAAACAACCAACCCCTAGGGATCTCTCCTGACCTCCCTGCTTTCCTTGTGGAACCCTTACTCTTTCCTACACTCCCAGGGAAATGGTGAATCAGCACACCATGGGGGCAGAGACGATAAGAACAGTCCCCTCCCAGCCTCCCCGTTGCAGAGCGGTGCTCTATAATTGCACAGAGCTGAAAGCAGAGGCAACATCGGGCTGGCTCGCCGACACATGCAAAGCCTGGGCTCCAAGGCACCCACTTCGTCATAGCTTCCCTGTCCGGACCATGTCGCATTTATTATTAATGGTAATAATAATTATAATTGCTTATTGATCTCCCCCAATGCACCCGGCACTCGACCCAGCACTGAATTCGGGTCACTGCCCAGCAGACTCACAAATCTATGCCCAGTGCGATGTATCGCATAGTGCTGGTGCTCAATAGATGTCCAATAATGTGACCACGTCCACATGTAGAGTCCCTGCCTGCCACGTCCAGCCGTGCACACATATCTGGTTCATGGCTAAGCAGATAGCCTCTACTTCAGCCACATGGAATCAGTCTCTGACCCAGAGGCATTTATTATTTGCTTTATACTTTTAGCATTTGCCATGGACCATGAAAATGCTCTCCTGGAATGTAAGAAAAATAAAAGGAGGACACTCTGGTCTTCAAGGATTATCTAGGATTGCATTTCTTAACCTTTAACATGCACTTGCCTCACTGCATCCTCGGAAGAACTGCTGTTTGTTGAAATGCCTCGAAGGACAGTGGGCAAGGCAGGGATGATTATCCCTCCCATTTCACAGATGAAGACACTGAGGCCTGTAAAGGTTTGATTTATTCAGGCGTCCATTCAACAAGCATATGCTGGGTGCCTGCTATGCACCAGACACTGTGTTAGGAACACCATGGCCAGGGGCTCAGGGGCTCACCTGGTGTCTCTTAGCCATCACAGGGCACCAGGATCCCTCAGGGAGCTTGTTAACATGCAGATTCCTGGGCCCAGTCCACAGAGATGATGATTCAGTGGATGTGATTCAGGGAAGGGCCAGGAATCTGCATATCAGAGAAAAAACAAACAAACCCTGAAGGAGACACCAATTCAGAAGGAGAGGAAGATTCTGGACAGGACAGAAGCATGCACAGGACCCAGGGTCAAGGCTGAGATGCACCCCAGTGTGCGGGCTGGAGCCCCCCAGCCAGCGGTTTCTTGGTCAAGGTTCTTTCCCTGTCCTTACGGCCATCTGGTCTCCCACTGCCAAGATCCCCACCCGTTGTGTATCCCAGCCTCAGAGCTATCCACATCACCCCAATAGGAGATTTTTCAGGTGACTTGGACCAGGCAGGGACTGGAGCTAATAGGTTTTAATATTACAATGTACCTTTCCATTGTAAAGCAATCTACAGTTTATGAAGTACCTGCTCACATTTTGAAGCACTTCCCAGTTTAAAGGACTTTGCAGAGTGTTCTCACCCTCATCACCTTTCATCAGCCTTCCTTTAAGGAGCCTCCGCATCAGCCTTCAGCAGCTGAGGAGACTGAGTGTACAGCAAGCAGCCCAAAGGCCCCAGTGAGCTGGCCTTGACTAGAACACATGAATCTTCATCCGAATTCCCAGCTCTTTCTGACCAGGGAACCACAGAGGACAAGACGTTGCCCAAAGGTTCCTCCGACCTCTGAGGACAAAGCCTGCCTCCCACTGATGGGAAAAATGCCCCAGGCCTGGGTGGGCCCATCTCCCCATGCCTCCCTCTCTCCTAGCATCCTCGGGCTCCTGGCACTTGGGATGACATGTCCCGGTTACTGGATGAGGCTATCTCCCTGCACCCCTCCCCCAACTTTTCCAAAAGCTCCCACCAGAATAGCAACCCTAGCCATTTACATCTCATCGTCACAGCCCTGCAACATGGGATCTTTATACCTGTTCCACAGAAGAAGAAACAGAGGTTCCAGGAGGTCAAGTCGCTTGCCTGAACTCACATCTACTAAGCAGACGTGGCGGACTTGAATCCAATTCTTTCTAATTCCTATGTTTGTGGTCCTCACTGCTAAGTCACAGTCTCCGCCCTGTCCCGGAAGGTCTGGATTCTTGCCATGGGACTCAGAACCATCCTTACGTGAGCAGGGACATGGGCCGGCCCCTCCATCCACAGCTGTCCTCAAGGCTGAGGGAAGGGGGCTGCATCTCATCATTCAGACCGCCACCTGGTGGAGCCCACATCGCTGGGAGTTTGGGGATGCTGTTATTACTGAAGATGACAGCAATTCATTGCAGAGGAAAACAGGGGAGACAGGAGGGAGAGAGAGAACTTTCTGGGCCGAGAGAGCCCTTTGAAAGATTCCTCTGTCGGCCGTATGGGGACTAAGAACAGACTTCCCCACCCTGTGGGCTTATGCTTAGGAAATGACCAAAGAATAACCCAAGGAGATCAGGCTGGGACTCCGGAGATGCGGGAAGGTCACTGGCAGCTCAGAGCCTGTGGGCCTGAAACAAACCAGTCCTGGGGGTCAGACAAGGCCACCGCTCAGAGTTGGGCAGACTGGTTCCTGCACAAAAGTCCCAAGCCAAGAAGGTGCTCACCCAACCATTTTCCATGGCCCAGAGCCATGCCCATCTGGAAGAAGGGAAGTCTGTTTCTAGTTTTCACCAAGGTGCCATATGGGCTTGTGAAGGTCCTGGTTCAGAGGCAGTGAGAACCTGGTGGCCAACAGGGGCTGCCCGCAAGCTATCAAGAGTCCAGAAGGAGAAGGCTTAGTTTCAGTCCCACTGAATTATAGGGGAGAGAAACGAAAAGGAAGAAAATGGGGAGGGGGAAGATTATCATTTTGTTTTGACTTTCTACATATCCTCAGCTGCTTGAAGAGGAGAGCCGTCGGGCCAGGTAGATACTTCTTTTTTTTCTTTCCCCCTGCACGGCGTGGCATGTGGGACCCTAGTTCTCCTACCAGGGAACGATCCCGTGCCCCCTGCAGTGGAAGCGTGGAGTTCTAACCACTGGTCTGCCAGGGAAGTCCCTTTATTTATTTGTTTTTAATTTTCTTCTTTCATAATGAAACTTACCTTCTTTCACTTCTGATGGGAATAATGTTTTAAAGTGGTTTTCACTGGCGACTTTCCTTTGATGGTTCAAAGTCTAAAATGGAAAGTTGAAGCCTTCTCAAATCCTCTGGCTGTCTAAAATTCCTCTCTCCATCCATTCACTTATCCATCCACCCACCCATCTACAGCCCCATTCACCCACCCATCCACCCATTCGTCCATCCAAACAATAATCCATCCACCTAAAAAATGCATTCATTCATTCATTCATTCATTCATCAACTTAGATATCCACTGAGCACCTACCACGTGCCAAGCCCTCTCTAGGCAATGAAGATCCAGTGATAAAGTATGCAAATGGGATCTCTGCCCTTATGGGGCTGATATTCCATTGGGGAAAAGACAGATCATAAACAAGTCAATAAATAAGCAAGATCATCTCATCAATGACAAGGGCCACACTTAGAATTAGGACATTTCAATGTGCTAGAAAGGGATGGAGGCCTAACTTAGACCACGTGGTCAAGGATGGCCTCTCTGGGCGGGTGACACATACACGATGCCTAGACAGCAAGCAGAGAGCTCTTCCATGCGGCTAATCACTCACTATTTGATCATTACAATATGGCCATCAACATCGTCAACATTAAACGCTGCAGAACTTTTTTTTTAACCTGGAAATATTCAGAGCCAGGCCCAGAGTGGTTGACAAGGTCGGTCTCTCAAAGAGACAGGAAAAACACACCTGGTCTTTGGTAACTATCTTGAGCTGACATCAAAAACCATGCATTGATTGTCACTGATGACGATGACATTCTCCATTTTGGGGGGTGCAGTAGAGTGCGGTGCGGTGGGAAGGTCACGGGGCTGGATCCCCCACCTCTTCCCCTGCTGCTGCCACTGCTAGTCCCCTGATTTCAAGCTGCTGACAACATGGGCCTTGAGATCCGAGCTCTAAATTCTGACTCTGTCATCTATAAGCTGTGTGACCTTGGACAAGTAACTTTGCCTCTCTGAGCCTCAATTTCCTCATCTGGAATGGACATCTCCCTATGTCCTTGCTTCTAAAATGTGTCTTTTCCCCCATATTTTAATGATTCTGAAAGCAAGATAGGTTTTGGAATGCACACAGTTTCCCTGGAGAATCTTGTTAAATTGCAGATTTAGGTTCAGTAGGTCTGGGGTGGGACCAAGATGCTGCATTTTTACCGAGTTCTCAGGTGACAGAGGATGCTGCCAGCCCATGGACCACCATCTGAGTAGCCAGAAAGTGGTCGCCTTATACATTTAATGTGGTGGTTATTAAATCAAGGGGGCAAAGCTACAGTTGATGGACTTCTCCGTTCCAGGAAATGCATTAACCCTGTGTTTCATTTTATCCCCCCAATAACCCCATAAAAATGTTTGTAAAGCACCCAGCACACAGCCCGGCACGTTGAAACCATTCATAGATGTTAGCTCACTCCTTTGAAAACCACCAGCCCTGATGCGGGATGTGAAGGCGGTCGCTGGACTTGGAGGTCCATCTATAATTGGATGTGATCCCCATGGGGCCCAAATGTAGGCCAGGGCGGAATGCTGGCAGGCTCCTCAGAGAGAAAAATGTAAATTCCTCCCGCCATCCCCCACATCCCCCAGTTCGGGGACGTGTTTGATCAGGCCCGCATCAAACAGCACATTTGCAACAAGACAAAACAGAGTGTAGGGGACTAGATTGTGTTTGACTTGGTCCTGCTCACAACCCAGCCACCCGCAACCCTGACCTCCTTCAGACAGACGCGTGCAAATGCTTGTTTCAAGCCACCCAAACGGACAAGCACCTGGACGATTCTGCCTGCGGTTAGGAACTCAGAGAAGAGGGGCGGGGAGAAGCGGGAAGGGGAAGCTGGGTTTTATTTAGGGACTGGGGACGTGAGAGGGAGAGATGAACTAGGAAGGAAATGGGGACGTACGGGGCTCTTTTATAATCTCATAATAAGAATGCCACCCTTGCAAGAAGCATATTCAACTTTGCACCTTCCAGTGCATTCTCTCATCTGATATAGGCGACAGGGTAAGAAGGAGGAAGTAAAGGACCTTATTATCTTTCATATTTCAGCTGAGGAAACTGCGACTCGGAGACTTGGAGGAAATGATCCACAAGCGAGTGGTAAACTAGATTCAGCGGATGCAGGAGGTCCAGGGTAGGGCCTGAGACTCTACATTCCTAACAAGCTCCCAGGTGATGCCGATGGGGCTGGTCCTTGGATCACACTGGGAGTAGCAAAGATATACTGACTGACATATTGAAGGGACACAAAGCAGGAAATTGATCTGCCGCTACTCCCAGAACTTCATCATTTATTTATCTTGGCCATTGGCATTGGGTATTTCTCATTGCCCAGGCGTTGCGTTGATACCACAGAGGACAAGACAGGCCTGCTCACTGGCCTGGTGGAATTTAGACCAAAAGCAAATAAGTTAAACTCCTACAAATTGTGATAAGACTGGTTATGCTTATAGCGCACTGCATAAATGATATTTAGGAGAAGAATGTAGCGTGCAGCACGACCATTGCAAAGAGCCTCTAATCAGTGTACCAAAGCCAGGACGTTGGCAGTCAGGTTCAGGTCCCAGATCCCCCTTGTCCTGGGTGTCTCTGAGCCCCTCATGCCTTGATACACCCATAAAAGTGGTGAGAAAAATCAACCCAAACCACAGCATGGATGCTGAAGCCCCAGCCTTTGGTACCATGAGACTTAGATCTTTGGATTTTTCGCGTTGACAAGGATGTCATCTACCCCAGTGCTTTCCTATCTCTCTGGGCATCAGAATCCTCTGGGCATATGGTTGCCAGATTTAGCAAATAAAAACTCAAGATGGCCAGTAAAATTAAAGTTTCAGGTAGACAACAAATAAATTTTTTGGTAAAAGTATATCCCATGCAAAATTTGGGACATACTTATACCGAAAACTTTTGATTTGTTGTCTATCTGAAATTCACACTTCTAGATCTTAGTGGCCGTAAGTATCATCAACTGCACTGACCTTTCTCTGCCCCAGCTCCCTATCAGCCCATCGGAACTGTAAATGTCCTGCTGTCAACTTCTATCTATCCACCACCTCTCCAGCTTGGGTCTGGACAGCTGGGGCCACAAGAGGACGCTTATCCCTAAGCGATATCGCCCCCCCACCCATCTGCCAAGCAGACAGCTAGGGGCAGAGGGCCCTGATGGAGCACCTGTGAGGGCCCCCGTCGTGGCCTCACCCTGGGGCAGCAACGGTAGCAGCTCTCATGGACGGACAGGCCTGCTACCCTCACATTTGCCACACGCTGCTTGATACGTTTCAGAGTGGGTCCATTTATACTGGGTAATATATAGGCCCATCAAGGCGGCACTGGAGTGGATCCTGCCTTCCCCTCCTCCTCTTCCTCTTCACTGGCCCCTAGGGAGGGAGGGAAGGCATAAATTCAGCCCAATAGCTTCACTAGCCTCCTGCCCTTCTCTGGGCCATGCCAGATGCAGTGGGGGCTGTAGGTGGTGGGCAGCTCAGGAAACACGCATGCCTACTATGTGCCAGGCACTGTGCCATGTATCTGGGATCCAAGGATCAATGTTCTGTGCCCTCTGGGAGTATTGTGGGAAGGATAGGGGATGGGTAGGAAAACAAGGACCAAAGGCAGCACAATGTCACAGACTCTTTGCATTCTGCTATCATCTGCTTATTATTCAAATATTCCATATGAAACGGTCATCACTACTTGTGCACTTACCCAGGCGTGGTTGGGAGAACTCAACATGTAGAATGCCCAGCATACTGCCTGGCACATGGCCGGCCTTCAATAAATAAGAAGGAGTTTTGCTGGAGGGGTGCTGTCTGGGTGAAAATTCCAGCCCCACCTTGAGCAAGCCCTGAATGTCTCCTAACCTCTGTTTCTTCATCTGTAAAATGGGGTGAATCATAGTTAAGTCGCTTATGAGGTTACCGTCAGGGTGAAACGGGTTGACACATATGCAAAACTCTTAGACCGCTCTTGGGCACGTCTGAGTGTTGTGGAAGTGCCGCTGTTTTTATTGCATGGGAGCTGTTGGTTTTACTTTCCTCAATGCAGCGATTCTTTGGGAGCTTGAGTTTTTACCTGGGAAGTGGGGATAATCACAGTACCTACCTTAGAGGTGAGGATTCAAAGAGATCCTGTATATAAAATGCTTGACCCGGGCTTGTTGCTCAGTGGGCATGCAATATGCTATTAGTAATTAATATAGGTTTTCGTTAACCCAAAGCTTGCATTGCAATCATTAAAGAATATGACTTCCCCGTCCTCCCAAGGTTCACAGTCTAATATTGTGACATATTAGGAAACCAACACATGTCTTAGTGCTGTAACCATATAAAACAAAGGCACGTGCCTCTGGGTAGCTCTGATGGGAATGTCCAGCCTCGCTGAAGGCAGAGGAAGCATCCTGGCACCTCCAAGCCTTTGTCCTGGCTTGTCCCCTGCCCCACGTGCCTCTTTTCCCTGTGTTCGTTTCCTGGGGTTGCCGCAACAAATGACAACAAACTGGGTGGCTTAGAACAACTGAATTTTTTCCTTGCACAGATCTGGAGGCTAGAAGTCTGAAATCAAGGTGTTGGCCAGGGTGTTTCCTTCTAGAGGTTCTGAGGGAACGTCTGTTCTACATCCCTCTCTAGCTTCTGATGGCAGCTGACGATCCTTGGCGTGCCTTGGCTTATAGATGCTTGACTCCAATCTCTGTCTCCGTCTTCATGTTGCATTCCCTTCTGTGTGTCTGTTTCGACTCTCCTTCCTTTTTTTTTTTTTCATGAAGACACCAGGCGTTGGACGGAGAGCTCACCCTCGTCTTGAGATCCTTAACTAGGTACATCTGCAAAGACCCTTTTCCGAATAAGTTTACATTCTCAGGTTCCAGATGGACACGAATTTGAGGGGCTACAATTCAACCCTGCACATTCCCTGTCTCTTCTTGGCAAACTCTCTCCTTCCTTTTCTCTGCCTCTCCTCTCCCAGCTCTTGCCCCTGCATCTCCCCTCATGATGTTTCTGCCCCTTTAGCCTCTAAGGAACTGGGTCCTGCTCACAGCACAGGATACGTCTGACTCAGAAGAGGGCAGCTGGCTGCGAACCCCAGCAAACCCAGAGGTGAGTAGACAAAGGGAAGCCCACATACCATATGTCTGAGATTTAAAAGTTATAAATCGAGCAAACAAACTCTTAAATAAAATATGTTCTATTCTCCGGTCTGGACAAATATGCCATCATAACAAACCGGAAGGCCAGCTTTGAGTCTTGCATTCTTAGACTCTGGACAGTTCTGTGCCCACACGAGGCGGCCCAGAGACAGCCAGCCCCTGGCCCACAGACTAATCGCAAACAGGTCAGGATTAGGGTGAGGCAAAAAAAGTGCAGTCAGGGCTTCTCTGGTGGCGCAGTGGTTAAGAATCCGCCTGCCCATGCAGGGGACACGGGTTCGAGCCCTGGTCCGGGAGGATCCCACATGCCGCGGAGCAAGTAGGCCCGTGCCCCACAACTACTGAGCCTGCGCTCTACAGCCCATGAGCCACAACTACTGAGCCCGTGCATGTAGAGCCTGTGCTCCGCAGCAAGAGAAGCCACTGCAATGAGAAGCCCGTGCAATGCAACGAAGAGTAGCCCCACTCGCCACAACTAGAGAAAGCCTGTGCGCAGCAACAAAGACCCAACGCGGCCAAAAATTTAAAAAAATAAAAAATTAAAGAAAGTACAGTCAGATCCCGTATTTAGTTAACACTGTGTTATTTTGTGTATCATGGATTCAAGCACATCAGGCTAATGGCTTCATACGTATCATTTCATTTAATCTTCACAAAAGGCATAGGAGGTACTATAATCATCCCCATTTCACAGATGGGAAAACTGAAGCCCAAAGTCATACCACTAGGCAGTGGTAGGGTTGGGATTCACATCCAGGTCTGTATGAGTCCCAGCAATCAATGAACTCAAACTCCCCCTGGACTCAGCTTGTGCAGAAAGAACCCTTTTCTTCCTCCCCACCCCACTTGCCTCTTCCCCATGGGGTGGGGCCTCCCATACATTTCCCTTGCCACCCCTGGCCCCGACCCCCTTTTCTTTCTCCCCAAGCCTCCACAAAAGGTGCTTTCTCTCTTCATATGCCATTTCGTGCAGCACAAATAGGCTGGCATTTCTAAAAGGAACTTTATTTCCTTTTGGCTTTCCCTCAGCTTTGTAGTGAAGAAAATAGAAATTGCAAAAATAGACAAGTTCTCAGATTGCAAATTTCTGATCCTGAGAATTCCCTCCAGCCAGGACGGGTTGGCACCACTGACGGGCACCATGCCTGGCTTCCCTTCCTCCCAGCTTCAGGCCCCCACTGCTGGGCAGTATCTCGTCTCCCATCCTCAGCAGAAGTTTACCTAAAATTAACAGTACGTGATGATCTTACTAGTAGAGGATGTCTGTGCTTTTCCCTTTACGTCTTCTAATGTTAAAGGCACCCCAATTTTCTTAGGGGAGCCTCAGCTTGCTTGCTTTCAGGCCAGGTGGCCTTTATAGGACTGACCCTACCCCCAGGTCCTGGGATAGGCAGGTGACCCCAGGCAGGCCAGTGAGAGTACCACAGCCCCTTTCCCCATAGTGATTGGTTCAGGCAGAGGCACATGACCCAAGATGAGCCAATCAGAGCTAAGGAACAGGGATACCTGATGTTTGCTGGTGCTCTTGGGTAAAAGTCGCTCTCATTTTTGCTGTTCATGATGCCTGGAGCAGCTGGGGGCCATCTTTGCCAAGCTGTGAGGAGAGGCTGCCTGAGGACGAAGCCAACTCAGAGGAAAGCACGACTTTGAAAATGAAAAAGAGACAAATTCTTGATGACATTGTTTCAGGACCTAGATCCAGCTGTACCTGAAGTCATAGATATCACTATAAACTTTTCAGTCAGTGAGAAAAATAAATTGTTTTTGCTTAAGCCACTTTAAACTGGGTGTCTATCTGGGACTTCCCTGGCAGTCCAGTGGCTAGGACTCCACGCTTCCACTGCAGGGGGCACGGGTACAATCCCTGGTCGGGGAACTAAGATCCCGCATGCCACGTGGCACGGCCAAAAACCAGACAAACAAAAAATAATAGTAAGAAACTGGGTGTCTATCACCCCCCCCAGCTCAATCAATGCAATAACTAACATTTATTGAGCCCTGTCTTAGTTTGGGTTCCCCTAAAAGTAGAGCTTGAGATGAGGACTTGAGTGCAGATGATTTATTTGGCAGGTGATCTTTGGAACAGGAGTGAGGGACAATGGAGAGTGATTCAGGGAAGAAGGAGAGTCAACATAAAGGTGCATCACTGAGCTTGCTAGTGCAGGCAACTGGGACTCAATTTCTCCCCGACATCCTGAGGAGTGTAGAGAATGCCTTCCAGAATTATCTATTGAACAGCAGGAGGTTGAAGCATTATCCACTGGCTTCTGTCCTCCACTGAAGGGCTGACTCCAGGAGAGACGTGATAGGCAGAATAATAGCCCCTAAAGCTGTCCACCTCCTGAACCCCAGAACCTGTGAAATGTTGAGCTACATGGAAAAGGGGAATGAAGGTTGCAGATGGAATTAAGGTTGCTAATCAGCTGACCTGAAAATAGGGAGATTATCCTGGATCGCCCTGGTAGACCCAGTGTAATCGCAAGAGCTCTTGTAAGTGGAAGGGGGAGGCAAAAGATGGACAACCAGAGAGATGACAGTGGGAGAAGGATTCTGCCTAATGTTGCTGAGTTGGACGATGGAGGAAGGGGCCACGAGCCAAGGAATGTGGGGCAGCTTCCAGGAGCTGGAAAAGGCAAGGAAGTGATTCTCCCCTAGAGACTCCAGAAGGAAGGCAGCACTTGATATTGGCCCGGTGAGACTCATGTTGGACCTCTGACCTCCAGAACTGTAAGATATAAGTGTGTGTTGTTTCCGGCCACTACAGTTGTATCTCTCACCTCCAGCTCAACAGTGCAATAGCTAACACTTATCGAGCACTGTCTGAGTTTGGGTTCCCCTGAAAGCAGCATGGGAATTTGATACAGCAGTCACAGGAAACGAATACAGGCCACAACTTAAATGTCCAGGCTACCCTGTGTATATTTGAGTGTGTTCCCATGGCATCAGACAAGACCTGGGACTGGATGAAAGACACACAAAGATACTCTTTTTTTTTTTTTTTTGCGGTATGTGGGCCTCTCACTGTTGTGGCCTCTCCCGTTGCGGAGCACAGCCTCCGGACACGCAGGCTCAGCATCCATGGCTCATGGGCCCAGCCGCTCCACGGCATGTGGGATCTTCCCAGACCGGGACACGAACCCGTGTCCCCTGCATCGGCAGACGGACTCTCAACCACTGCGCCACCAGGGAAGCCCACACAAAGATACTCTTAAGATATGATGCTATCAACAAAGATGTGAATCTCAGCTTGCTTGCACAGGCCTGCACTTAATTAGAGGTGGGCCGAGGGGATGTGGCAGGAGGAACCAGAGGCAGATGCCACAAGCAGTCCCCATGGGCAGCCACTGTGCTAAGTGTGCCACATGCAATATCTTGATTATGCCTCTATTCAAGTCAAAAGGATATGCAAATCCCCTGGGCCCCCAAGGACCTCCCATCTAATGGGGGCTCCAGTTCAAGGGTCCCCTCTTGGTGTGCAGCTCACTGGCACGGCAAGGTTGAATGACCCACCTACTCTCAGAAACGATCAGATGACCTCTCCCTGCCTCACAGGTTGTCAGCTCTGCCTGCCTCTTGGCTTTTCCAGGAGTCACCCTTCAGGTGCCCACGTCTAATCATGGTCTAACCTCCCAGTAGTAAAAATATCCAGGAATAGTAAGATACGGAAACAGAAACAGAAGTGGATTATTCTTTCCTCTGGACCTGGAAATGAGTAAAATGCAGCTGGGTATAAGACAAAAAAGGGAGTGGTGAGGACTGTGGCAAACTGGAGACTGAAGGTGGTGACTGCTACTCATCTCCAGCAAGTGGCTGCCATGCAGAAGTGCAGGCCCAGCTTGGATAGACTTTTCTGTTTTTTTTTAAGACCCCAGAAATCCAAATATTTATATGAGGTCTCCCAATTTTTAAACGTTGGCAACAAACGCGACTAAAAATCAAAACTGAATGAGGCAGACAAAACTCATTGTCCACATGCTGATCTGACTCACACGTCTCATCTCATAGATGAGGAAATTGAGGGTCAGAGTGGAGAAGTGCTTTGCCTAAGACTTCATAGGAAGGGTCAGCCTGACCCATTTTCCTGAGACCAGAAAGCAGGCAGTGCCTCTTCTCTGGGTCACTAACCCCAGCCCAGGAATTCCAGGGGCAGGAAATTTCCCTGTGGGTGGGGGAAACCAGAGTGGGAGGTGGAGATGGGGCTTTTTCTAAGTGCAGGGCTCATCTGGGGCTCCAACCTTCCTGATGCATTTTATAGAGGCTGGAGAGTGATTCCCAGTGCATGGATCCAGCTATCCTCTTTTTTTTTTTTTTAATTTTATTTATTTATTTATTTATGGCTGTTTTGTGTCTTCGTTTCTGTGCGAGAGCTTAGTTGTGGCAAGCGGGGGCCACTCTTTATCGCACGCGCAGGCTCAGTAATTGTGGCTCACGGGCCCAGTCGCCCCGCGGCATGTGGGATCCTCCCAGACCAGGGCTCGAACCCGTGTCCGCTGCATTGGCAGGCAGACTCCCAACCACTGCACCACCAAGGAAGCCCCCAGCTATCCTCTTTTTCACTTTGGTCTCTTGTCTCTCTGCCTCTGTGTCTCAGTGTTTCTTTCTGTCTCTGTCTCCGTCTCTTTTAGCAACAAATGCTCTGGCTTGGACCCCTTCTGTCTCTCTCTGCATCTCTTTTTCTCTATTTCTTGGTCTTTCTGTCTCTCTTTGTCTCTACCCAGTCTCTTTCATCTCCCTCTGTCCGTTCTTCCCATGTCTCTCAGCCTATTTCTTGGTCTGTATTCTTTCTGTCTCTCATAATCTCTGCCCCTTTACATGTCTGTGTGTGTCTCTCTCTCTGTCTCTTCCTGTTTCTCTCCCCATCCGTCTCTCTCTGCACTTTCATGATCTCTGTCTCTCCCCATCTCTGCCACTCTCACTTACTCCCCTCCCACAGCCCCCCGTCCCCCCAGGCCTCTCCTCTCCTGCCCTCCAAGTCCCTCTGGCCACCATGGAAAGGTTACTGTAAACGGGAATGAAGCCGAGGGCAAAAGTAATCAACCCCCTGACTGACCTCCGATCCCACTCTCCACACCCAGGCTGGCGGAGCCGAAGCCCCGCGGTCTTTGGCTGCGCCCCCTCCCCCGCCACCACTCCTGACCCCCTCCCTCTCCACCCCCAGGTCCCCTTGCTGACAAAAGGCCTATCTTCTCTCTGCCTAAATGATTTAAATTCTAATCAAACATCATTTATAGTACATCTCGGAGCCGTCTCCTGGGAGCTGCTCCCACATGAGACGTTGCCATGGCAACCGGGGGGTCTTGTTTCAGAAATGTCAGATTGTATTATTGTCTTCACACTTCTCTGATAACCTAGTGTCTCTCTCTCCCAGCTCCCTCACTCACACCACCATTCCCGGGATTTTATTCCTCTTCTCTCTCTCCCTCTCCCTACCCTCTATTCAACCCCCCACCCCCAGGCTCTTCCCAGGACCCCCAGCCTTCCTCCAGCCCCAGGAGAAAATGGCCTGATCGATTTCATCCCCAGCCTCTCACCAGGCCCGACGCCCCCTCCCGTGTTTCTGGCGCCGGAGCCTCCCCCCTTTGGGAAAGGTGTCTCCCCCACCCCTCATCTTTGGCAGACACGCTCCCCCCTCTAGGGGTTTGCTGGAGTGTTCTGGTGTCATTTTATTTTGCTAGATATGAAAATGAGACATAGATTTTTCCCGGCGATGTGTGTGTGAAGTTCTAATCTGGCTTTTCAGATTTCTTTTTTTCTTTTGGGGGAGGGGGTAGCAGTGGAAGGAACCAAGCTCCTAACAGGATGCAAACAGAGGGGTAGAGTATGGGGCCAAAGGTGTGGTGTGTGGGTGGCACGCGCTGTGTGTCTGTGTGTCTGTGTGTATGCCTGCGTGTGTCTGTGATGTAGAAGGCACCCTTCACAGCCTGGCTTTGGCACCTAACACCTCTGAGAGTCTGGGCACTGCTTGTTTTCACATGGTCCTTCTAGAACATAAATGGGCACATTTTACCAAGTTTCTCATATTCAGGTCAAGTTCATCATTACCCTGTCTGCTGTCAAGATGCAGTAGCCCTGCAAACGGCCCAGAGAGATTTTCTACACCCAACAATCCCCATTCCACTGATGGGTACAATGAGGCCCCAGAAGGAGCAGTGGCGTGATTGAGGACTGAGGTCCCAGTAGGGCCAGAGGTGGCACTGCAGCCCGAGCCTTGCCCTGTCGGGACCCTGGGAGACGGGCAAAGTGTAGGTGGGAACTGGAGCCCCACTGTCCTTCGGTACCATGGCCCTCAGGAGGGGGCCAGGCCAGCAGCTTGGGCAGCAGCCCCACCAGGCCCTGCAGCGATGCTCCCTGGGTGCCAGGCTCTACCAAGCCCTCTATAAGAATCAGGTCCTTTAATCCTTGTAACAACTAATAGGAGGTACTATTATTATTCCCCATTTTGCAGATGGGGAAGCTGAGGCTCAGAGAGGTGATGTGAGACAGCCCGAGTTGGCAGAGGTGGGATTCGAACCTAGGACTCTGTGGCCCCAAAGCGCCCCTTTTCCATTCACCCTGCTGTTTCCTGTGGTGGTGGTGGGGCGGGGCAGAGAAAGCCCTGCCCCTTTGAGCGCTGAATACATGATGATGGAGCATCCCGCCTTTGTCCCGAACATCCAGAGGGTCATGTCATGGGGCAGAACCAGAGCTGGAGGGACAGGCAGGGCTTAGAAGAGGTGGGGGGAAGGACAGTGATTTCTGGACACAACTGAGTGTGTCCGCCAACTGCAGTGACCAGGAGCTGTAGCATGGAGAGTAGGACCCGGGCTACAGCAACCAAAAATCAGATGCAAAATGACCCCAAGAATCTTCCTCCTCCCCAGATGGGGAAACTGAGGCAGGACTGGTCAGGAACTTGCGTGAGGTCCCAGGGCTTATAATGGGCAGCGGTGGCCCTCAGCCTGGTCTTAGTGACTCTGGTGATTTCTATTGTGTGGTTAGGAGTCAGAAGACAAGGGCCTAATCCCAGCTCTGCCCCTCACTGGCTCTGTGACACTGGGCTCCTTACCTAACCTTCCCACGCCTCCATTTCCCCATCTGTAAAGTGGGAATAACTTATAGGGTGGAAGTGAGAATTCCATGAGTCAATCCTTGGACAGCACCGGGGTGGTGCCAGGCCCGTGGGAAGCCTGGTTAAGGTTTGCTGTGTGATGATTGATGATTCTGCAGCCAGGAGAACCCTCCTGGGATCCAGACACCTTCCTCACCCGATGTTTCGTTTCTTTTTAATGGCTGCGTTTGGCCAGGGACCGCCCCCCAAGGAGTTCCAGAAACTGAGATCTCCTATCCCTGAGCTTTTGGGGATCAAACCCTTAAGAGATGCCAGTTTTCCCCTTCTCCTCTTCTTCTGGCCAATCTCCCAGTGAAGTGGGGACTGGGAATAGCAGTGAGTGGGGTCGGCATGGGCCTTTCCTACCCACCCCCGGTGCCTGGCACCTCTGCCACCCTGGACCCAGCACACACTTCGATCCTGGCAGAGACCAGGGCGCGCCCCTGGTGCCGTCATGCAGGGCCGTCTTGAAAGTCTTGATTTTTGACGTTTTCATTTTTCACTGGGCCCCACAAGGTGTGTATTGACACGTGGCCCTGACTGACACACAGGTGGACACAGAGAAAAACAATGCTTTGTCTCTCCGGGTCCTCACTGTGTCTGTGGGTCTCTATGTCTCACTGCTTCTCTGGGTCTCTCTCTGCCTCTCTGGACCTCTCACTGTCTCTTTCTGTCTCTCTGAGTCTCTGTGGATCTCTGTCTCTCTGGATCTTTCACGGTCTCTCTCTGAGTCTCTCATTGTCTCTCTGGGTCTCTTACTGTCTCTCGGATTTCTCTGTCTCTGTGGGTCTCTCCCTGTCTCTCTGGGTCCCTCACTGTCTCTCACTGCCCCTGGCCTCTGTCTCCAGGCAGAGACAGCGTGTGGGAGTGCGGGAGACCGAGAGGAGCGGGGCAGCGGGCGGAGCGGGCAGGAGCGGGTGTTTGTCCAAGGAAGCGCATTGATCCCGTGGCCGTGCGGCCATCGGAGAAATCCCGGCCTCGGTAATGAACCTCGCCACACGCCGCTCGCAAAGCACACACCAGCCCTGGCCCCAGCGGTTAATATTTAACTGAATAAGGGCCATAAATATGGAAAATGGGACTTTTAATTAAATAAGCAGCTTTTAAAAGGGCCCTTGGGCGGGAGAGGCTTTTGTTTAAATATGATTGATTTGACATGTCCTTCCGCTCTCACACTCTCCCGGCTCCCTTCCGATGCTAACTCTTGGCCTCGGCCCGGGGAGCAAGTTGGCGGACGCCGGACTCTGTCCTGCTGGAGGAGGGGGGGTGCGATGGACAGGAGGTGCCCACGGAGGCTGGGATTAAACCTCTGGCCGTGTGGCCTCCCACATTTGGGTTAAACCTCATCAGAGGCTGCCAGCATTGGAGGGAATGTGTATTTCAGCTTCTAGAAGGAGTGAGCTATTGGGAGTGAGATGCCTCCAGATTCCGCGGGTACAGGTTCCCAAAGACCTGGGTTAAAGCCACCACCCAGCTGTGTGCCCTTTGGTGGCCTACCTGGTGGTCCTTCCCTGTGTGCCTCAGTTCCTTCACCTGTAACATGGGATAACAATATTACCTACTTCACAAGGCTGCGTTCAAATTAAGTGTGTTCCAGTCCATGCTGGGGCCTGTAGAATGTTCCTTTCCAAGTGTTTGCCAGGATTATGGCTGGAGGCTGAGAGGCCCAAAGAAGCAGCTTGGAGGGCACATTTCTCTGCCCAGCGTCCACGTCATGGGTTTGCATCCTGTAATTGCACAGACCCCGGTGCTTAGAAGGGCCCCATGCTTGGTTTCATGCTCTGTTGTCCCCATTTTGAAATTCTTAATAATTTTTTAACAAGGGACCCCACGTTTTCATTTTGCACTGGGCCCTGCAAAATACCTGGTGCTGCCTATACCCGTCAATAGGTCAACAATCTTGGTGGCTTGAGGGGTAACTCATCTGAGGAGTTTGGGACTCTCAAATTCCAGGGCTGGAAGGAGTGCCTCCTGGCTGGTGGCCTTTCACTTTCAAAACCTTCCCCCCAATAGAAAACATATCCTATTTATTCTCAAATTAATGTTTATGAGGCACTTTCTACATGCCTGATTCTGGGCATGTCTGACCTCAGCATCCTATTGGTCTCCCCAATTCCTGGGTGAGGGACTCGGTGCTCAGAGAGGCCAAGTCATCATCCTGTGGTTGCCCAGCTAAGGAGCAAGCAGAGTCGGGATACGAACCCAGGCTTCTTTGCCTCCAGTGCCCATATCTTAAGTCCCATGTAGTTTTAGCCTGATGCAGGCCCATATCCTGGGATTCATGTCTGCTTTGGTCCTGACTCCTCTGAGCTAACATAGAAATCACTTCCCTGGATAACTCTGCCATCTTCCATTGCCTAAGGGGGGGTGGCAAGGGGGTGGGGATGATGGTCACCTGGTTTCCTGATTTATCAAGATGTCCCTCCCCCACTGTTTCTTCCTCTTCCTAAGTCAGATAAGTTCTTGCTTATTCCCACTCATGGTCCACCTCTTCCAGGAAGCCTTCCCAGATATGCTCTGCTTGTGATGGTGCATCCCCTTCCTAAATCTTCCAGTATTGGCGGCACACGGTATTTAACCATACTCCTTTGTATTGTTTCTGCAACCATTCATTCATTCACATAGGCAGTTACCATTTATTGATGATCTATTCCTTTATTTCTCCAATTTTAAGATCAGTTTCTTTTCTTCCTTTTAACATGTTGAAATTGAGCTCTATTACATATATAATACCCACATCTATTTTTGGGAAACACTGTAATTAAATGGATGACGCCTCTTACAATTGATGGAATTTTCAGACTCTGAAAATAAGAGTTTGTGCCCTGTGCTGGGTGTTGGGAGGATTGGAATAAGTCAGACAGACCTGCTTGCTACCTCCTGGAAGCTTACAGTCTAGTGCAGATAATATTTTATCTTATTTTTTTTTTCAGATAATATTTTAAAACCATCCTTCTTTTTAATTCTCAGTACATCCAGTTCTGACTTGTTCACGCTTTTACAGTTTTATTTAACCCTCTGTGTCTTTGTGGCTCTGTGGCCAGAAATGTCTTCCCCTCCTCCCGAGAATAAGTGATTTCAGAGAAGGAAAACATGATGAGAATTGAACACACTTACTGTGCCAGGCACTGTCCAGTATCATCTCACTTAATCTTCACTGAAATCCAATAAAGTGAGTGCTGGAGTGATCACTCCCAGTTTGCTGATGAGAAAATGAGGCCCAGAGATGTGGAGTTACCGGCGCAAGGTCACACAGCTAGTGAGTGACAGAGCCAGAGTCAAACCCACACAGTCTGGCTCCAGAGGCCACACCCTTAATCTTAACTCTTTTGATCCTTCTTTCATCCTCTTCCACCCCCGTGTGCACCAGGCCCATCACAGAGAGGAGTTTCAGCTGAATGTCAGTCAATCCAGGGCTTGGGGCGTCAGCTCCCATCAACACAGGAAGGGAGAGCTGCCAGGAGAAAATGGAAGCAGACTGTCTTCCAGAAGGGACCATAATCAAAGGCATCATAGAAAGATCTGGAAGGACCCAGAGCCTTTTTTTTTGGTTTTGTTTTTTGCCGCACCATGCAGCATGTGGGATCTTAGTTACTCAACCAGGGATTGAACCCACACCCCCTGCAGTGGAAGTGTGGAGTCTTAACCACTGGACCACCAGGGAAGCCCTGGAAGGACCCAGAAAGCTCCATCATCAGGTTGGCCTGGTGCTCTTCGTCTAGTCACATCCATGGGCAAACCGCTCCTTTGATGGGACGTCCAGAGCCAAGTTCCCCAGTGCCAGCTCCAAGGAGAGCTGATGGTTCATGCTTCTGTCTACAGGGCAGCCAGTGGGCTGGGTATGGGTCAGTAAGATTCCCCATCTTGCCGTGCTGACGCGCCTGTTGCCATGACAACTCCTCCCGGGCATCACCAGGTTCTGGGTCTGTTTCATGGGCTCCGTGTTGGGGGTAGGCAGGGCTGAGGCTAGTGCTGGTTCTGGGTGAAGACAGCAGCGTAGAGACACAAGGCCATTTCTAATGCTCGGTAATGTCTAACTACCAAGCTGTAGTCACTCATGGCAGGGACAAGGGCAGTGGGTGAGGTGCCTGGACTCCTCTCTTGTGAGAAAAAAAAAAACCTGTGTGTGGGACTTCCCTTGTGGTCCAGTGGGTAAGACGTCGCGCTTCCAACGCAGGGGGCCCAGGTTCGATCCCTGGTCAGGGAACTAGATCCCACATGCATGTCGCAACTAAGAAGTCTGCATGCCGCAATGAGGATCCTGCGTCCCGCAACAAAGACCTGGTGCAGCCAAAATAAATAAATAAATATTTAAAAAAAAAACCCAAACCTGTGTGTGTACACTTGGGAAGGGACCTTCCTCCTAGACCACCCCTCCCAATACCCCTCAGTGAGCCCTAAGATTCCGCCTTTCCAGTTTCTGTCCTATCCATGCTTTATTTCCCACTAGCACCCAAATTCAGCCCTCAGCATCTCCCCCCTGGATGACGGCGAAGATCTCCTAACTGGCTCCTTGGCTGGCAATCTGCTCCCCCCATATCCACGTTCTACCCAGAAGCCAGCTAAGCTTTCTTGAGTTGAAGGTTCTCCCTTCTTCAAGCAGGAAACGCTGGCTCTTGCGGCCCTCCCTTCACTTGGTCCAGGCCACGTCTGTGCTATGGGCGGTGCGACTCCCGTCAGGCCCTGGGAACGCCAGGAATCAGGGAGCTGGGGAGCAAAGGTCAGGGCGAGGCCAGCTCCTTTTGACGTCAAAGAAGATTACGAGCCCTGCTCTCAGAGCTGAGGGCTGGGGCCGAACTCAGCCTGTGATCCCAAATGAGCTGAGTTCAGAGGTCACCAGCTGGCTCCTTTGTGTGTCAATATTAACACGAGAGTCACCTAATTGGGGTGGGTCAGCCAGTGGACACAGCCAGGATGCACATCTGGAGAAAGGAAAGGGACCGATGGTCCCCCAGGCACTGGGTAAGGTGCTTGACATTTTATTAATATTTCTACTAATAATCCTAATACAGAAGTAGCAGAAAATAGCAGTAGCCACATACATTGGATGCCTATTAAATTCAGGCTTGGTTCCTGGCACTTAATTAAATTGTCTCATTTTTCCAACCTCTTTGTAAGTTAGGTTTTTTTTGCTACAGCCAAGGAAACTGAGGCACAAAATGGATACATCAGGGGTCCAGGGTCGCACAGCTTGAGTGGAGGACAGGGACCTGGATCCAGTCAGTTTGCCTCTTTCCAATACTGGGAGGCAGGGATGACCATCTCCCTTTTATTAATGGGGAAAGTGAGGATCAGAGAGGGATCAGAGTTGTCCAAATCCACACAGCTAGCCGGTCAGTGGCAGAGCTGAGTTACGAACCCTCCAGAAGTATGACTCCTCCGGAGTCTGCAATAGCATGGTGTCTCCTTATTATTATTATTTTTATTTATTTATTTTTTTATTTTTTTATTTTTTGTGGTACGCGGGCCTCTCACTGCTGTGGCCTCTCCCGTTGCGGAGCACAGGCTCCGGACGCGCAGGCTCAGCAGCCATGGCTCATGGGCCCAGCCGCTCCGCAGCATGTGGGATCCTCCCGGACCGGGGCACGAACCCGTGTCCCCTGCATCGGCAGGTGGACTCTCAACCACTGCGCCACCAGGGAAGCCCAGTGTCTCCTTATTTTTAAGCTCATCCCTTCCATAGATTTTTTGAAGGCCACTTTTGTGGCCACTGTTCCTGCCTTCCTGGTCCTAAAGGCGTAGTGAAATTTAATTGACTAATGGATGCAGATCTGCCATCTACATGGCTCAGACTGACCACGTATAGACCCCAACACCCATCTCCCTTGGTTTCAGGATAGACGGACCCACGTAGACACTTGCCGAAATCATGGCATCCTGGTAGCTGTCCGACACTCACTTTATGTAGGCTGAGTGCTCAGAAACACCCCTTGTCTCAAATGATTGGAAACTGGGTTCAGTAGCAGTTCATACAACTAACATTTCTCGAGGGTCGGCTGTGTGCTGGGCACTGGGCACTGGGCACATAGTGGTGACCAGAATCCAACACTTCCCTGCCTACCTACAACTTACATTCTAGTGGAGGAGTGGACATTAATCAAATAACCATGCCTGTAATGACACATTGAAACTGTGACAAGAGCTACCAAGCGTAGGACAATTTCATGGACCAACTGAACTTGGCCAGCAGGATTAGGGGAGGTAACCCTGACAAAAGGACCCTTGAGCTGAGAATCTGAAAGATGATAGAGGGTAAGTCCACAAGGGGGGAAAGGAAGGGCATTCTGGGTAGAAGGAATAGCTCATGTAAAAGTTTAACATACATTTTCCCATCAAATCTATACTGTGATGGGAATATTAATAGCCCCATCTTATAGAGGCACAACTGAGGCTTAGAACAATGGGGGTCTTGCCTAAGTGCAGGGCTCTGATCTTAATCCAGGTGTGTCTGATGCCAAATTTGATGCTCTCTCTGCTGTTCCACACTGTCGCTTAGAAATGACATCATGGGATGGTGGGAGGAAAGCTTTCCCTGGGAAAAAATAATGCAAACAGCTTTTTGGGTTTCTATGGTTAAAACCCAACTCAAACTGACTTAAGACAAACATTTTTGTCTTATGTAGCAAAAATCCAGGAATAGATGGCTTCAGGCTCAGCTGGATCCAGATGCTCAAACAATCATCAGGGCTTGATGTGTGTGTCTCTCTTCTTCCCTGTTTCTGCTTCCTGGGTGTTGGCTTCATTCTCAGGCTCCACATGATAGCTACTAGTAGTCCCCTTCTCAGTCTTCCTCACTGTTTGCAGTTCTGGAATAATGAGAGACTCCTCTTTCTCAGCCACTCCAGAAAAACATTCCTGGACTAGCTCCAATTGGACCAACTTGCTTACATGCCCATCCCTGAACCAATCAGTGTAGCTAGGGGACTGAAATGTTCTGATTGGTCAAATCTGGGTCACATGCCCCTCCCAGACCAATGAATGAGGCCCGGGGGATGAAGTATTTTGACCAGTCCTGAGTCATGTGATCAACCCTAGATCTGAAGGTGGGTCAGCCTCACCCAAGCTCTGTGGACCTAGAGTTGCAGAAAGTGGTGATGCATTTACGGAAGAAAAGGGAATGCCTGAAAGGCAAAAAAATCCATGGCTGGATCCCCAAAGGAAGCAAAACAGAAAGGACCTTCATCACCCCTTAAAATCAAGCTGGGTTTTACTTTACACAGGGAACACTCAAAAAGATGATTTAATATGGCCCTTCATGATGGCTCATCAGGCAGGATCACAGACCTTCACAGCATCCTGTCATCTCCCAGGCTTTTGTGGTTTAGTCTCCCATTCTTTCCTGCACCCTGCTTCATTCCAGGTTCTGTTGGAAGTTAAGATGCTCACCACCTTTGGAAGCTGCCAATCTCCCTCTGGATAGTTTATCCATCTCATCTGGAAACTGGAGATCATTATAATACCACCGTTACAAACTTTAGAGGTCATGTAAATAAATTAATTTAGCCCAGTGCATGGGTTCATAGTTAACTCTCTGTCACTGTTAGCTAACAGTATGAGCTTTATGTTGCCTGCTTTGCAGACACATAAACTGAGGCAGAGAAAGGAAACACAGCTTGCTTTAGGCCACACAGTGAGTAATGGAACCAGACACGGCCAGATATGGTTCTTCAAAGCCCATGCTTTGTCATCTCGCCCCTGGAGGGGTGCTTCTGTGTCATTTGCTGTGGTCTTCCTTTTAGCTGCTGGGGTCAATTCATGGAATGAGGTGCACTTATGCATACCTCATTTTATCATAATTATGATTGAAGGATTCCTTAGACATCGATCCAGCTGCCCATTGGTGGGCAGAGGGAATGTATGCAACATTAAAAATTAATAATTTAGTCTACGATGCAGTACATGAGAATCAGAATTGAGAAGTCCAAGAGCAATCTGGGAGGGAACCACAGGGCAGATATGGGAAGGAGACATCCCACCTCTGACACCTTCACAAAGTTGCTCTAAGTGCTCTCAAAGGCAGCCATTGATCACACCCTCATTGCGATCAATGGCTACTCTTTCTTGAGCACCCATGATGTGCAAAGTCCATTAACATAATCTCATCAAACCATCCAACAGCGCTGTGAAAGAGATATTATCATGTACATTTTAGGGATGAGGAAAAGGAGGCTCAGAGAGGCCAGGTGACTTGCCCAAGGTCACCGTTACAATGTAGCACAACCAGGATTTGAACTCAGGTCTATCTACATCTGACTCAAGGTTCGATTTCATAACCATGATCTTTGGCCCTCTTTCAGGATGTCCCGTGATTTACATAGCTGGTTCTTGATCGATCAATGCATCATTGGTTTCCAGTTTTCTAGCAGCACTAGGCATTTGCACAACTCTAAGAGTGAGGGCTTCCTTAAATTTTACACCCTAGGCACCTCACTTGCCTCACCCTAATCCTGGTCCTGTGTTTTTAGAATAACAGACAATACCTTGATTCGACAAGTCTTTACTGAACACCTATGATCTTAAGTGACTCCCTTGCTAGGCAGAGCCTGGGACGGGGATTCACAGGAAGTGTCTTACTGAAAGAGCATTTGCAGGAGAAATCTGTGAGAGGTGAGGGAAGCAGGACGGAGCAGGGATAGGAGCTGGGTGAAGATGTTGTTTTAGCTAGAGTCCCATGGGCAGCTCGGGAGGGTGAATGGTACCGCAGCATTGCCCCAGCTCCTGAAGCAAGTGGTGGACAGGGTGACAAAACCTGCTACTCAACGGCGGCTCCCATTGGCAGAGGGTGTGTCTCTGGAAACGGAAGGAGCTGAAAGCCTTTAGCAGCCACCTCAAGAGTTGGGGATGGGTGCTGGGGAAAGGTGATGTGGGTGGGTTACCAGCGGCATTTGCTATACCTACGATGTGTTGGGCACTATTTGCCCTCACAGTATTTACCCACTTCTTGGAGAGCGGCTGTCATGTGACTAACATTCGGGACCCGTGATTGAATCTAATTCTCCCTACAGCCCTATGAGGCAGAAACAGCCCACTTAACAGATGAAGAAGATGAGGTTCTGTTGGTAACCCAGAGCTGAGCAGATTGCAGAGCCCACCTCGTGTCCCACACTCCAGTCCCCCGGCCTGGCTACCCTCCTGCCGTGCTGTCTGCAGCCTTCAAGAAGGTCAGCGGCCAGGTGGAGACCCAGCCAGCGGCAGGCCGGAGCTGCAGCAGAGGCGGCTTTAATGGCCCTGGCATTGTCTGACATTTGGGTTTCACTCTCTGTGTGAAGTGCATTAATTACTCCTGTTCATTCAGGAGTCCAACTTAACTACCACTTGGATTTTATGGAGTTCTTTGGGGCCGCCATTTCTGCGTGACTTCTGGACACCACGGTGGCAGGAGGCAGATGTACCTTTTCACCCATCTCCGGCCGGTGACTCCCGGGGACTCCGGCCAGATCGCAGCCACGTGCTGGGGGCGCCTCCCTGGCCCGCTCTCTCTGTGCCAGGCACACACAAAGCTCTGCCATCCCCCAAGCACCCCAGGAGGCAGGCACAGTGACTCATCCCCATTTTGCAGATGAGAAAACAGAGATTCCGAGAGCGTTGGTAGCCTAGCTCCCCACGTACAAGCTGTGTGACTCTGGCCACCTCTCTGAGCCTCAGTTTCCTCATCTGCAAGATGGGGGTAAAAACAGTACCTGCCTCATAGGTTGGTTGGAGGATGAAATTTAAATGCTTAGGACAGCATATGACGAATGGAAAGCTCTGGGGACAAGCTGGTGATTATTATAAAGGTGACTCCAGGGTCACTTTGGGACACTAGTGAAAGTCCTCACTGCCCCAGGCTCTGCTTTCTCCTCCCCACTTGCATCCTTGGAGCTTTGCTCCTGTCTCCCAAATAGCAACTGCTCTTAATCGCTCCCACCTCGGCAGGTGTCCTGAGTCCTCATGACTGGGGACCAGCAAGACTTCTGCCTTTGGGGGGAATTTTAGGCACTAGATTAGGGAATCACTTTCAGGGAAAAGGAGGGGCCCTAAGTCCCCCCAAACCATTGCATGTTAGAGCAAGAAGGAGCTGTCTTTTCCAATGACCCTCCCTCCATTCCCATGCTCCATTTTAAAGTCAGGGAAATGGCATCAACCAATATCTGTTGATGAATGAATGAATGAAAGAATGAGTCACACGTGAAAAGCTGGGGCAACGCAAGTCAAGCCCTGGGCTAGGGGCTGGGGTTGGGTGATGAGCAGAGCTGCCTGGTAAGGTCACTTAGCCTGTGCTTTGCACACATCCAGGGGGTGCTGGTCACAAGCCATAAGGTGATAGGTGGCCTTGAAGGAGTAGGGTGGCGGCCGTATGTCTGAGACACAGTCTTTGCTCCTAAGGAGCCCGTGGATAGGTAGGGGAGACAAAAGACAACCATGCATCATGTTAAGTGTGATCATAACAGTGGGAGGCAGCTTCTGCACAGCATTTTCTAAGCACCTACTACATGCAAGGCACTGTTCTAGGTGTTTCGTTGAAATCTTCTCACTAACCCTGGAAGATGGATATTACCACACCCATTGTACAGATGAGAAAATGGAGGCTCAGAGAGGTTAAGCAATTTGCCCAAGACCACACAGGAAATGGCTGACACAGAATCCAAACCTAAGCTCATCTGGTCCAAAACTGTGTGTCCAGGACAGGGGAGTGTCCACTTCTTTAGGAGAGGAGGGGATGTGAGGCCAGAAACTTCCCCTCTGGAATGTGGCGCCTGGGATAGGCAGCGGCCACAGCAAAGTCCACCCAAGTCAGAAGCTTCTTAGCCAACTCCCTCCTCCTCCTCTGAGCCTCCTCCTGGGATGGGATTGAAAGTGAGCTTAGCCCCTTTGTGTGTGTCTGGAAAGTGGACGTTCTGCCCCGGTGGGGGCTCTGGCTTCCACTCCACCCCCTGCCTGTCCCCAAATTCCAGTGGCTTTCAGCGTCCCACCAGGCCCTCCAGACAGCTGACATTTTACACTGCCCCTGTGGTCAGCTCTGGGCAGCGATAACAGGATTAGCCCCATGGAGGCAGATCACTTAATTAAACTTGGGGAGGAAGAACGCAGTCGCCTCTCCTCTTTGCAGCCCTGGGGAGGGGGAGCTGGGGCTCCTAATTGTCCAGGCTGAGGGATTTTACCACCATACCCCACCCCCATCATTAAATCTGACCCAGCCAAAGGCCAAGAGCATCCATCCGTCATCCCTCCACCTGTCCGTCCCTCCCACAAATATTGACTGAGATCCTCACCTATGCCTGGCACTGTGCTATTGCAGGGATAGAGAAATGGTGGACCAAACTGGCTTCCACGCTTGGTTTGGCCAAGAGATTACTGCAGAAGTTATACTACACCAGCTCCAAGCCTAGACCTCAAGAGACCTTGCAGCTTCAGCTCTCTCTCGTAGCCCTGCCTCCACCTGGAGACTGAGCCTAGGCTAACCTGCTACTGACTATATGGGGGAGAGCCAAGTTCTCCCAGCAGAAGCCATTCTAGCTCAGCTGAGCCTCAAACATGTAAGAGAGGCCAGCCTCCATCAGCACCCACCACAGACCACAGAGGCATGAGAGAGCCCAGAAAAAGCCAGAACGGTGACCCATAGACTCTTGAAGCAATACTTAATGTTTACTGTTTCAAGCCACTGAATGTTGGGGTAATTTGTTTGGCAGCATTATTACAGCAGTAGCTGACTGATACAACGTCTCCTTGCCTTTTGTATTAAATCCAACCTCCCCCTGCACCTCATCTCTTCCTGCTCTTTCCTTCCCTCCCTCACTTCGATCCAGCCATGTTTGCCTTCTTGCACTTATTTCCTTGTAAGAATCTAGCTTTTTCCTGCTTCCTGGTCCTCCCAACCATTTCAATCTGGCATATGGTAGGTCCTCAATCAATATCTATAGTATGAATGAATCAACAAATGAACATGGGGTTTACCACCCAGTGGAGGAGGTGATGATACTAAATCACAAACTCTACATGCTACGAGGGAGAATATCAGGGCAGGAGACGCAGGCTGTCCAGAAAGGTTTTCTGACATCTGCGCTGAGGTCTGAAGGATGAGGAGGCATTGATTAGGTGAAGAGGGCATGGAAGAGCATTTTAGGGAGGGGGATCAGCAGATGCCAAAACCCTGAGACAGGAGGAACATGATAACCTTGAAGATTTGAAAAGAAGTCAGAGTAGGGGGTTTTTGATTTTTTTAAATCAAAGAGGAGGTGGGGGGGAGAGGAGGAGGGAAGTGAGGAGCGGGAGGAGAGGAAATGAAGTGAAATGATGGCCAGCCAGCACTTTTGTAGACCCGTGGTCGTGATTATACTAGGCACGTCCCACTGAGTATTTCTAATCTTCCCAGTGACCCTGAGAGGTATCACAACCTGCTCTTTGCAGATGGGGAAACTGAGGCCCATGGAAGTAAAGTGACTTGCCCAGGGCCACACGGTGGGCGGTAGAGCTAAAACGAAAACCAGTCTGTCTGGCTGTAGATTCTGTATTTCTCTTTAAAAGCTTCCGAGACATTTTTTTTTTTAAATGCATGAGAAATCGAGACCCATTACCCCTTGTTAATGCGGGCAACTGTTTGTGGTTCCCTTGTAATTTTCTATCGTTTCTGTTGTTATTATGATTGAGAGATTACAATATGCCAGACACATTATATATAAGTCTCACTTCATCCTCTCAATAACCGTATGAGATGGCTCGTGTTCTTATCCCCACTTGACAGATGAGGCAACTGAGGCTCAGACAGGGGTGCGATTTGCCCAAGCCCTCCTTGGGACAGCGCTGGGATTTGAACCCACTCCCTCGCACCCCCAGCCTGCAGGCTTCATCTGCCTTTGGTGGACATCAATGCTGTTACCTCCCAATCTTGTGTTTTTATGGTCCAGATTCTCCAGAATGTTCCATCTGTTATCTCCGGTGTGGGTGAGGGATGCAGGTGGTGAGTGGAGGAGGGAGTTCTTATCCCTCTTTTCTCGATGGGGAAACTGAGGCCTGAGGAGGGGAAGGGGGGGCCCGTCCAGCTTGGACAGCAAGGCTACCCTCCCTCCTACCCACTGCAGCCGTCCTCCTCTTCCCGACCCCTTGATCAGAGCCCAAAGCCCCCGTCCCTCCCTTGCACCCTCCCCCGGCTCATCCCCCGAGGGAGCGCTGAGGAGGACAGTGATGGATTTGGACCAGCCTTCATTTTCATCCCCTGGCCTCGCATCCCGGCTGCTTCCCCCACCCTCCACTTCTTCTCCTGCAGACGGATGACAAGTGAGAATGCCTGTGACCCAGAGAAATTATCTTCCCTTCTCTTTCACTGCATAATTTTCTGCCCTCTCGTCTGGACAAGCCTGGGTGATTTTTAGCTACAAAAAAAGGGGGGAAATTATCATTCAGGAAAAAAAAAATAGAAGGAGGCTCCTAGCTAACCGACAGACAGGCTGTCTCCTGGGTGAAAATGAGAATTTCCTGCCTTGTGAACTCTGGGGGACTTAGGGGGGTGTTCACACTCGCAGGGTGATTGTGAGCACCCCGGAGGGTGAGGCCCATGGCTCCAGCAAGTTCCAGTGGCTTGAGGCAGGTGCATATTTTTCTGGGGGCACCCCAGTGCCCACCCCCCATGTGGGTACAGACCTTGAGGAAGTCAGAGGGACACAGCATGGCCCTTGGTCACCTGTGAGCACCACGGCATCACCTAGCAATCCAGTGTAATGGTTCCGGGGACCCGGGCAACTTTCCCCCCAGCTTGTGGCTTTCTGGAAGTTTTTCTCCCCACCCCAACACACACACATGCATAGGCACACACAAGGTCACATACTCAGGGCCTGCTCACGGGTCAGCAAGAAAAGTATTATTGACTTTGTTTTTCAAAATCTCTATTTGTTTTTTGATTGAAAATTTCAAGCATTACAAGTAAAGGTCCATCTGTTTTCTCAGTCCTGTAAGTAACCACTGCCTATGGTTTAGTGCCCTTTCCAGACTCTTCCATTCAAACATCACGATTATAAGAATGTACACAGACACAGACACACACAGACACACGGACACACAGATACATGCACACACACATGCAGAGAACTCCCTGAGTTCTTCACCTAGCACTGCCACTTACTGTGTGGCCTTAGGTAAGTTACCTAACCTCTCTGAATTTGTTTGCTCATCTGTAAAATGGGCACAGTTATGGGTTGTACATGGCAGGGAAAATTTAATGAATCAATAAATGTCATGTGCTTAGAACAGTGCCATGCATTTAGGATGTGTTCCATAAACATTATCTATTATTTCAGTTTTCAAATTATGTACATGGAGCTCTGGGACTCTATGGGGGTATTATTATTGCTCTTCTTATGGAGAAATCTTACTCGATTTACTAAGCACAAACACACACACAGCACATAGAAACAGACCTCCAGTGTATCTGTGGTATTACAGTCTCGTGGGGGAGGAGGGGAAGTGATTAGGGGGAAAAAATGTCTAATAAGTCTCCTGAGAAGGATGATAAAAAACAAAGGCTGAGAAACCTTGCTGTGGCTGATGGACAGAAGCGTGGGTCAGGAGCTGTGGCCCCCGGCAGAGGGAGACAGTCATGGTGACCCCACAGCAGGGGGGCTGGCGAATCTGTACCCCAATCTCTTTCCCCTTCTGCCTCTCATCTTCTTCCAGGGCCTCCTGCTGGCCACACACACCTGGGAGCCTGAAAGGGGGTCCACTGATGCCAGCCTCCCACGCACACAGCAGGTGGAGAACAGAGGAGAGTAGATCTGGGCAAACGGATGGTGTCCGGCATCTGATCCTGAGTTAATTTCTACCACTTACAAGCTGAGCGATTTTGGGTCAGATCTATTTGACACCATTTTCAGCCTGACTTCCCAGCTCCCTGTTGGAAACTTTTTCCCACTCTCCCTCTCTGTCCAAGAAATTGGGTCAGAAAGTGTGTGGTTCAAAAGTGGATATGTCCATCATGGTATTGGGGGGAGCTTGTGGTTTAAGAAGGAGCTAGGCTTGCAAAATGGACAGTCACCCTGCAGGCAGGTGAGTCGAGGGAGGTACAGAGGTCATGGGAGGGTAGGAGAAGGCAGAGGAGAGGCTAGGGAGAGGATTCCCAGCTGGACTAGGCCCTGAGAGCTGGGTAGCGCTCTTCACACTGAGGCTGGTCTGCCTCTGTGCCTCCCGTTCATGCCATTCCACTCTGGAATGCTTATCCTTCCACTCGCCATCTGCTTTTGTTTGA
The DNA here is from genome assembly GCF_964165515.1 of Mesoplodon bidens. Taxonomy (NCBI): domain Eukaryota; kingdom Metazoa; phylum Chordata; class Mammalia; order Artiodactyla; family Ziphiidae; genus Mesoplodon; species Mesoplodon bidens. Next base: position 15,246,208 of record NC_138169.1, on the reverse strand, counting down.
CCCATCTAACTTGAGATCCATCTTTTCCACAAAGCCTTTTCTTCCATGAGGTCTGTGCCAACGTCTTGTTTGAGATTTTTTGGAACTAGAGACAATCCCAACTTTCAATCATTTCTGAAATCTTATCTCTTGGAACAGGTGGAAAACATCTGGACGGAGGGAGGCTAGGGCTGTTCTTGAGACGGAAGTCCCGGGGCCAGGTTGGAAGCTCCATGTGTGGCTGTGGATTGGCTCACCAGAGCAGCAGTTCTCAACCCTGGTTTCTCATCAACATTACCTGGGGAGATTTGAAACATCACCAGTGCCCCAGATGAGTTATTTCAGGATCCCTGGGGGTGGGGTCAAGGCATGTGTTTTTAAGAAACTCCCCAGGGAATCCTAATAGGTAGGCAGGGGCAGGATGAATCACATAACAGGCTTTATAATTGGATGACACACATGTGAATCTATAGTCTTCCTTTTCTAAAAAAATTAAAATGCACATATAACTTAAAATGCACATTTCCATGAATTTTTACCTAGGTAAACACCCACGGAACCACCACCCAGATCAAGATATAGAACAGCTCCAGCCCGTGGCAGCCCCCCTCGAGCCCCTCCATCACTCGCCCGCTCCCCAGGGGAGCCACTGTTCTGATTTCTATCAGTAGCCGTTAGTTTGGCCTCTCCTTGAACTCTGGACCAATGGAGTAACAGCCGTTTTGTGTCTGGGCTCTTTCACTCAGTGAAACACTATCTGTGCTGTTGGGTACATCATTTGTTTCTTCTTCATTGCTGACAAGTATTCAGTTGTGTGAACATGCCACAGTTTATTTACCCATTGTACTGTTGATTGACATTTGGGTTGTTTCCAGTCTTTAGCTACTGCAATCAAAGCTGCTCTGAGCATTCTTATACAGATGTTTTTGTGTCTATGTCCTGAGTTAAATGGTATTTTATTCCTTTCTTCCTTCACCTTACACCCTCAAATCTAATTTTTGATGGTACATGTTCGTGAACCAACCGTTCATTTGTGCTCAGAAGAGGAAGTTAGAATACGATGTGGCCACATCCCTGCAACAGGAGAAAAGACAGAGCTGCAGCAGTGCAGGGCAGAAAACAGAACTGAGTCCAAGGAACGTGGGTTTTCTGCACGTCTCCTAGCTTCTTCCCTGAAATCTTTGTATTTTCAATAACACCAAGGCCCTGGGATACTTCCTCCAAACTGCTGTATCTTAAAATGATTTTCAGCATTCATGCCACTTCAGGCATAGAATGATCACATCCTGCTTGAGAGGCAGCTAAAATTACACTTCCTAGCGGAGAATGTGGCCGTTACGATGTTCTTGATTCTCAGTTCTGGCAGCTACCTTGACATCCACCTTTTACGTTCCTAATCCTTTGCACCCAGATAATTTCAGCACCCAAGACAGTATGGACATCGTAGGTCTTCAATACGTGCTTGTTGATTGAATGCCAACGTGCCCCAAGCTTAGGCAGAGAACTGTGAGTTCAGCATCTGAGCTGCAGCATTGGCTCCTTCCCCTGAGGCATGATGGCTTCTCTTGGTCCAGTTGGCCCTTGACCTCAGCTGGGACCTGATTAAGGGAGTAGAATCAGGATGGCCCTGATGCCAGATTCTAGGAACCAGGGCTCCACATTCATCCCATCTGTGTCATCTGTGTTTTCAACCGTTGCATTTCTGAGGCCTCAACTCTAGGAAATCTGAAGTTTGTGGCTACTGTATGATTTCTATTTCAATGCATACCTTTCTTAACAAAGATTTATGTGGGTCTCTTGAGAGAACACAAAACACTGAATAAATGTTGGGTTTTTTTCTTCTTCTAACATCGTGTAAAGAATCTGCACATTCTCATAATTTTTCTTTCTTGCTCCACACAACATTTATTGTCACAATGTACCTCAAACCCAGAAACCCAGGGACTAGCACGAGGGCCTCTCCAGGGCTTGTGCAGAAAAATCTTCTTTCTCTCACTCTTGCTCACTCTTTATCACCTTTGGCTCTTTCTCCATCAAAGTTCAATGAACACATGAATTAAACCCCAGAAAGCAGTCTTTCTCAAATGGTGACGTCTGTCTACCAAACTTGCTTTTGGCTAAAATAAGGATCACTTGTTTTTAAAAAAAAAAGGATCTGTGTCAATCTTGATTCATTTCCCCTTAGCCCTTCACAATAAATATGGGATTTGAGGTAGAGATACTGAAGGAAACAGTAGGTTCATTTTACCATCAAACAGGGCTCTTCCACACCTGGTGCTCCATGTTAGAATCTCAAGGCTGCTGCTTTTGAACTCAGACTCACCCGTATTGTTATTCACTTCTCTTCAGCCCCAATTCCTTACTGCATGTACCAGCCCAGGGATGCTTTTGACAACACATAACAGAAAATCCAACTAACTATATCTTAAATGAATGGGGGCGATTCTTCTCATATAATGAAAAAGTCTAGAGAGAAGTGTGGATTAAATGGCTTGCCTGTCTTTGTGATTCTCTTGGCCTTTCCCTCAAGGTTGCAAAATGGCTGCTGCAGTGCCAAGCATCACATCCAAGTTAAAGGCAAAAAGACAGGTGCTGCAGTTTCACTCTTTATCCAGAAAACAAAAGCTTTCCTGCAAAGCTTCTAGCAGATTTCTGCTTAAGTCTGATTGCTTAGAGCTGTCTCTTAGACACCTCTAGCTGCCAGGGGGAGTTGGGAAAGCAAGTGGTGGGCAGCACAGGTGAAGGAGATTGGAAACAACCGTTTATCCCACTGCATCTGCTGCATCCTGTTTCTACCCCACCTCCCACGCTTCACTGTTGGAACATTTATGTCTTTCCTGTTTGAATAAATGGCGTGTCCTTGGCGGTTGCCTCTAAATATCTCTCGAGTCCATTCTTGACATCATCCACTATGTTCCAGGAATGCTGGCCAACTTTCTGTACTCAAAGAAAGGTGCCCCTGCTTCTTTGGACTCACTGGTCTCTCTGCCCAGCATACTGCTCATCCCACCTCCATTTCCGACATGCATGGGTGGTTTCTTTTCAATCTTCAAGTCTTGGCTTAAATGTCACTTCCTCGGAGTGGCCTTCCCAGACCAAAGTCGGCCCTTACACTAGCCCTTATCCCTACGTGAAATTATACGTGTATTTGTATAATTTGCCTTTATCATCTGTTTCCCCATGAGGCTTAGGGACATCGGAACTTTCTGTCCTAGCAGTATGTCACTGTGCAAACCACAGTGCCAGGCTCCCAAGAAATATTTGTTGAATGAGTAAGTGAAAAGGAGGGAAAAAAAGTCGATAGTCTCAGAACTGTTGGCAGGTCCTGTCAAGTGGAGACTACGGTTCAAATAAAACCAGACCTTTAAATAACGGCAGTTTTGTTAGGAGTAAAATGTGCGTACGCAAACACATCCACGTCCACACACAGACTCCAGAATAAAACAAAACAAGAAGGAAAAAGTAGAGGAATTCTGAGGCATAATAAAGACACCCTCATACTTCCCATCAGCCTTTTTGCTTCATTCCTGTCTTGAGGACCACAAAGGGGACGATGGGCCGCATCAGTGGGCAGATTAACAGAATTAATCATTTGCAGTGCTCTCTTATTTTTAAGACCCAATGCGTTTCTTTTTATGTGGTCCCAGTGTTGCTAGTTTGTGCTAATCGAACCACGGCATGGAGGCACCGGGCTGTATTTCACACAGAATGCAAGTGGGCACCTTTGTTTGAAAAAGACTTGCCTGAAAATTGCTAAGCCCCACCTTAGAGGGGTCTCAAGGCACGTGTGGTTCCTCGCCCATGAAGGCCACTGTAGCTGCCCTGCCTTCACTCTGGCAACCTCCCACTTTGATGCTCCCCTTCTAAGAGATAATCTGCATGCAAAGGTCTTCCCCACTAAACTTCAGCCCGTCGATGCCAAGACCACGTCTCTCATCTTTGCCACCCTGGTGCCTGGCGCCGAGTGGGTGCTTATTCAATGCTGGTTGTGTTCTTATTGGAACCCCAGCTTCTTCCAATCTTTTGGAAGACTCCGCCCCTCCAGTAACCCCACACCCTATTCGAAGCTCTTTTTTTGCACAGGATCTGTGGCACTGCCCTCAGCATCCAGCCTGCAGGAGCTCTGCAGACACAGACCTGCGGGGGCAGCTTTCAGAACGCTGGGTGCAAAGTCCCCACTCCCGTGTACACAGAGCAAAGGGAGCTGATGCTTTTTGAAAAAGGAGGTTAGAAACAAGCTTGGGGATGTCTCCCTCAGCCCCCGCTTTGGCCTCTGGAATGTTCTGGATTTGAGAACATGAGTTACAGGTGAAGGGAGGTGTGAGAGAAGCCGGCGAGCGGAGGGAAGAGCAGGGAACAGTGTCTTCAATGCGGTGTCACATCCCATCCAGAGCCCTCTGGGGAGGACTCCCAGACCATTCTTCATCTCCTTCCTTGCTGGACGACCTCCGCTGGCCGTGACATCCCCGTCCCCGTGCACAATGCCCAGCCCCTTCTCCGGTTGCTGGGTCCCCTCCGTCCAGCCAAGTTTGCTTCTTCGGGACCTGTTGCCACCCGGATTCTGCTCTGGACCCAACGTCCGAGGGTGTTCAGGGAAGGGGAACTGAAGCCCTGAGCAGCCACAGCTGGGCAGAGCCGACCGCTCTGCGTGTCTGGGAAGGTGGCCGCAAACGGGTGGGACTTGGGCAAAATGTCTCCCCTTTCAAGGACGGCAGGGTGACCGTCTGGGCCTTGTCCGGAGCCCATGGAGGAGGCTTAGGGCTTGTTTTCTCCAGCGACGGCCATTCTCAGAGCCAGAAGAGGGAATCTGAATAAAGAGGAGCTGCAGGGAGAGAGTTGCCTCCCCGCCCCAACTGCGGTTTCCAGGCGACACGCGGGCTGTCGCGGTCGCTGTCATACAAATCCTCTTCCCGTAAGACGGCAGGTCCCATGGGGAGAAGGGGTGAAGTGGAATATTTTATCAGCCGTGTACACATGTAACCAGAAATGGGGCTGAAAAGCGAAACCTCGTTTCCCTGAATAGGGGGAAGGAGAGCGGGTGGGTGGCTGGAAGGGACTTATCTCCACGAGGTCAACAGCCAGAACACAGATGCGACCGCGGTCTTCACCCTCCGTGTTGTCAACTTGGAAAACCTAACACCGAGGGCTGTTCTGGGGATGAAGTTTAAAAGGCCTCTTGTTTTTGTATTAAGAATAAGAATCTGATATGCAGAGAAAAGGTGAAGAAAAAACAAAGAATAAGAAATAGTTAAAAACTGAGCAGGAACGGGAGGGCGGCTCTCCGAGGGAGAACGGAGCTGGACTTCCCATTCACGGGCCATTTCTCACTCGTGGTTTGAGGACAGTTTTGCTCCTGTGGGGAGCAAGCCCTAAGTGCTGGCATCCTGGGGGCTGAAGTTCCAAGTTCCTTCTGCAGCACGGGCGGGTCAGTATGGTGCTTGGATGGAGAAAGGAGGGCTTCCCCTCGGGGTCGGGGGAGGCAGGAGGCTGTCCAGGTACCCAGAGTGGAAGGTACACTCTCTCCTCTGCTCTGAAAAGGCAGCATCTCTACCCTGCCTCAGTGAGTGCCATCCTCCGAGGATCTAAAGAACGAGGGGAAAAAATGAAATAAAATAATGTGCTGAAATACTTGCTTTGCCCAAGGATTTAGTGTGAACGTAACCGGCCCTGCAGTCACCAACCCCTTTGCGCGGGGAAAGTAACCACTTGCACGGCGTGTCATAAGGGAGGCTGGTTTATTTGTGCAGCGTAGTCTTTTGTGCTAGTTGGGGACATTGAGGGGGAGAAGGCAGAGACGCACAGGCTGGCTGGGAGGCAAAGGATGAAGTGTTCTTCTGATGATCAGTCTTGGGCCCATTTCCAAAGAACAGAGCACAGACATGATCAGATGGGCGGACAGCACATCCTCCAGCAGCTCTGCCCAGACTCAGGCTGGGGTCTTGCTACAAGCTCATTCAGAAGTTTGTGAGATTATTAAAGTTAAGCAAAGAGGGATGGAGCGTGAGCACGAGAGAGAGAGAGAGAGAGAGAAGAGGAAAGACCAAGAGAGAGAGGGAAAGAGAGAGAGAGAGAGAGAAGAGGAAAGACCAAGAGAGAGAGGGAAAGAGAGAGAGAGAGAGAGAGGTGAGAAACGCAAGAACCCATCTGGGCAATGCATCACGTTGAAATTGCCCCGCATTAAAAATTCACCAGCCAGTGAATTTTCAAGGGATTTGTAGTAATTAGATGACAAAATGCTGGCAAATCTCAGGCTTGCCAAAGATGTTACTCAGGGGTCAAAGACTCGACACTTTCGGCTGGGTAATTTGTAAGTGTCAATCATTCGCTGCCATCAGAGAGGAGGGAGCGATCTAAGGGCTGCATTCTAACTAAGTCGAGGCGCGAGCCTTCAGCCGCCGTCTGCCAGCAAACCCCAAGACCCCGCGGCGCTCCGGCTCCGGTGCAGACGGCAGCTGCAGCCCCGCCCGGGGCTCAGAGCCACATTGGCCGACCCAACTTTCCAACTTCTTGACTGATTTTATTCCCCTTTGTCACTTTCAGGAAGCAGCAGCAGCTTGCCAAGAGTTGGACATCCCTCCTTCATGGAGGGGAAAGTGTCCTGTGGCCGGCCACCACTGAAGGTTGAAACGGCGACTCTCTGCACCTGGACAGGCCCCGGGGCCTAGTCTTCTCATCTGTGAAGTGGGGCGGAGACTCGCCTGGCAGGGCCGTCCTTACTGAAGGACTCTGTACCTGCCAAACCGATTCCTTCGCTCGGTATCTGCCCGCCTTTGTCCCGGGAGCTGTGCTGGGCTCTGAGGACTGGGCAGTGACCAAGAGGACACACCTGCCCCCAGGGAACATTCTAGTTGATGGGGAGGAGGAACGGATAATAAACAAATCAACAGAGAGCATATCAGAGGCTGTTAAGTGCTAGGAAGGAAATGAAACAGAGTCAGGAGGATTAGAGCGTGTGGGGGGACCCTACTTTATACGGTGATGGAAGGAAAGGCCTCTTGGAGGAAACGAGGGATGCTCACCAGAGGGCCTGCAAGGCCAAGCCCCGAGGCCCGAGCTGGACGATTCTGTTCCGAGAATTATCACGAGGCTGGAGACTGGGACGAAGGTAGGCAGGGATACGGCGGGGCTGGGCCCCCGAAGCCTTGGATGCTTTGAGGCCCCACGAAGCTGGGCTCGGTGCAGCCCAGCCTGGACAGTCCCTGCTCAAATCTGATTTGGGTCCTAAGGGGAGGGAAAGCACCTGGAGATGCCCATATGTGGTGTCCGGCCTGCCTGTGGACCTGGGCCGACACTCGCTGGGGGATCTCATTTCAGCTGCTCAACACTGATTGAAAGCGAGCTACAAAGGGGAACAGTGAGCCGGAAGGTAAAATGATGCTATCAGGATGGCGGCTGGCCTGGAACTGCCTGGACCCCAGATCAGCCTGAAAAGGAGACCCTTTACGAGATGATGAGTGCAGAGCGACCCCTGTCTCCTTCACTGCCCCTGCCCATCAGGCTATTTTTGGAAAAAGCGCTGGCTTTGGAACCAGACAGATCCTGGGCCCTGAAGGCTGACTCTGCTGTTTCTGAGCTGTGTAACCCTGGAGAAGGTACTCCATCTCTCTGGACCTCTGTTTCCGCATCTGTACAATGGGCACACGAGCCCCACTCACACAGTACAGACAGGCATTATTCGTAAGAATCTGGCTCAGGGGAGGTTCTCAACAGAAGCACTTCCAACTCCAACACAGCCCTGATAAACGAAAGATGGTCAGACTCTGGCTGGCCGCTTAAAGAGTATCCCAATTAGCAAAAGAATTCTGCGGCTGAACCACACTTTAGGGGTATAAGCCAGGGGGCAAACCTCTACTTTAAAAGAGCTGAAACAGGGTGTCTTTGTATAGCCTGCAGCCTGGTTTGCAAAATAAATGTCCAAAGTGGAATCTACATGCTGGGGATATTTATGTATTTGGCTCATACTGGGTCCAGGGAGGGGCCCAGGCTGGGATCTGTAAATCACTTTCTCCCTTGAGCTCTTCCTGGTTATTTCTCATTTGTTGTTGGCAGGGGCAGGGCGCCATGCAGGGTGTATTTATTCCCCTCGCCCACCTCCTTTCCTGGGCCTGGGTCTCCATCCCAGCGAGCCTTTGCTGCAGGTTTAACTGGGCTGTGAAACTGCTCAAGGGGAAAATGAGAAACTACCCAGTGTTTCATGGGAGGTAGTGGGCTGGGCTTCCTGAGCTCCGATGGCCAACCCTCACCACTCCATGGAGCAGGGATAACTGGAAACCCCTGGACCAGGAGGCAGGTGCCTGCGGCACCCACCAAATCCACGCCAGGCTCCCCTGCAGCTCGGAGGCCCGGAAGCCCACTTGAGATGCAGATGAAAATTAGCAGCAGCAGCAAGTTGGCTCAACTATTCCCCACGGCACCTCGTTAATATCATCCATCTTTGTAGTTTCTACTGGGGAGTTTGGAGCTGACCCGGCATCTGCTTAAGAATCAGTGGGACGGAGAATCGTAAGGCAAACAACACTGATCACCCCCACGGAGCTGCCATTTATTGAGCACTTACTGCATGCCAGGCGCTAAGCTGAGGCCCCTGGTGAGCTTTGGCTCAGCTGATCCTCACGAGGACCCAGGGATGGTAGATGACTGTCCCCTCATCAGTGGGACCGTCCCTGAGCCCATGTGAAGGTGTCCCCCCGCCCCCACTTCCAATGCCACCTCCGTGCTCCGATTTCCAGCCCTTCTCTCTGCCTGACATTATATTACAGGCACTTTTCGAGGATGGACCCAGGCTTTGTTTGTGATGAAGGCAGCCGGCCTCTTTGCCTCCCTGGGTCACAGAGGCTGTGGTTTTTAAACTACCTGTTTGTTGCCCTGAATCAGAGAAAGAGCCAGTGTAGTGGGGAGGGGACTGGAGGACACTGAATGCGTGTCCTGGCTGCTGTCTGGGCAAAAGAGGTGGTGGTTTGCGCTGGTCTCATAGCCTTCTGAAGCCGAGGCTAAGCTCCGGACAACCCAGAGCTGCATGTGCATGGCTTCCCTGTCCTTTGCACAAAGGACACACAGACATGCATGTCTCATCGGAGCTGGGAACCTCCCCAGTGCCCTTGGAGTGTCCCCCCCATCTCAGCAGTCTCAGGCTACCACAGCCTGAGCCGTCTGTTCCTGCCCAGCCTGCGGGCCCCGAGGGGCAGGGGCTGTGTCTGCCCTCTTCCCCATGGACCCCGGGACCTGGCCCAGGGAAGGTGCCGGTCAACATTCTGATGAATGAATCAACGCACGCACTCTCTCTCAAAGGCCTCGGCTGGCGGTCTGGGGCTTGGGGATGAACGTCAGGGAGACCCAGCAGGAACACCCCAGCCTGTCCGGAGCTGGGAGACTCTGGGGATGTCCCCGGAATAGCCTCGAGCCTCAGTTTCCCCAACTGAAAATGGGGGGAAAGAGCAGTGCCCGTGGGTTGCAGGGCTGTGGTGAGTCTTCAGTCATGGATCACTGGACTTCATTTTATCACTGAATGCCCAGGGCCAGAACTTAGCTCTCAGAGAAAGATGGCTGAGTCATTAGGACTCAGACCCCAGCCCTGAGACTCTGTCACAGGTGTGCCTGGAGGGCTCAGGGTCTTCTCATGCGGGCCCCGATTACTCAAGTCCTTACTCTGGGTTGACCTCCATCCTTGACAGAATGGGACTGCCTTTGGAGACATAGCACGGGTCCTCGCTGGGCTTCTGAACACTGATGCTGCTCCCACACCCACAGGGAGGACGGGGTGGGAGGGTGGATGCTGCTTCTCGGACTGGGTTTCGTCCTAATCATTAGGGGCTGTGGCACCAAGTTGGCACCACACCAGGAAAGTCAAGGATGCAGTAGGATGTAATCTCTGCAGACGCCCCGCGAGCTCTGGTTAAGAGTCCAAACACTCCTCCAGATGCGAGAGGAAAAGGGACAGGCTCTGGCTGCTAGCAGCCTGGCTGGAGGGAAGCTTCCAGCTCACAGGAACGGGCAGAAAGGGTGGTTCAGAGCCTTGCCAGGCTTTCTCAAATGGGTGGGGCTGTGTTTCCAGGCAGAGGCAGACACGGAGGGTCAGGACGGGGTGGGGAGTAGTGGGGACGCAGCCTGGAGGTGGAGAACACAGCCCAGAGTTGGCCACCTGCTTCCTACCCTGGCTGACCCTGGAGCTGTGTGCTCTTGGGCAAAGCACCTAACCTCTCCGAGTTTCTGCTTCCTCAGTGGAGGTGAGGATGGTGATAATGGTGCCCATCTCGCGGGGAGGTGAAGGATTAAGTAAAGTAATCCGTGGTTAGAGCAGTGGTGATTACGGTCACTTAGGATGGTGGATGAACCAAGCCCACAATGGGGGAGGCCAAGAGAAGGAAGGAAGGACCCTCCCCCAAGGCCCACAGTGTGCCAGGGGCTTTATGTCTCTTTCAGCCTATGGATGGAGCCCTGGCTCCGAGAGGTGCAGTGTCTAACCTGAGTCACACAGTGGGGTGATCACCCACCCAGGCCCGCTCACTGAATCCTCTGAGGTGGGCGTTCCTGTCATCCCCATTTTACAGAAGAGGAGACCGAGGCACAGAAAGCCGGGCCACTTGGTCCTGAGGTCACAGAGCTTGTCGTGAGCAGGGGAGCTGGGATTTCTACCCAGCAGTCTGGCTTTTCCCACCCAGCTGTGCCTGATTCCGATTCCCTGACCCCAGGCTGTGGGGAGGGTTAGTGAGCTTGTCACCCACGGGAACTGTTTGCAACTCCCAGGCCAGGACCAGCCCGGCCTCACTTGGTGACGAGGGGCTTGGTCCTCCTGGGATGGTCTGGCCCAGGCCACCGGTCTCTCCTGGGGTCTCTGGCTGGACCCCGTAACTGCGGTCAGGAGATCCCTGAGGGAGAGGTTAACCTCCTCTCCCTCAGAGGGGCCGGGTTTGGGGTCCCAAACCCTCAATACCAGCCAGACCCAGGGTGGGTGCCAGCATCCCTGAGAGGCTGCACCCCCTCTCCCAGCCCCTTCCATGTGCTCTGTGTCCCGGGCCCAGAGCCTGCCCCCAGCTCCCCCGAGGGTGCTGGCTGCTGTGAGGGGACCCCTGCTCCCCAAGCTGTCTGGCAGCCCCTTGCGAGAGCGAGTGGCCACGGGCCACCTTGCCATCTGCGGCCCTGCCTTCAGGTTTCCCAATTGCGGCCACATCGTGCCCACACCTGCCCACCGCCGCACGCCATTGCCACTCTCCTTCCCCGGTCCTGGTTTGGGGTGAAAGCCTTGCTTGTTAGTCAATCTGGAGCCCACTTACTGTGAATTACCAGGCCTGATTGATATTCATGAGTGGATACATCTGAAACCTCGGTCAGCTGTCACGTGGCTCTGCCTTGGGGAGGTGGCTGCTCTGAGGACGTGGGGACCTGAGTGGCCCCGGCACACAGCGGCGGTCCCCGGCTGGCGGCCGTCCATGCCCAGCGGTGGCCGGGACTGGGAGGTGCCAGCAGGGTTTTCCAGTCCGGATGGTGGCAGGGAGGAGGGGCTGGGGGCTGGGGCGGAGGGAGGCCAGCAGCCAGCCCCCCCACTTCTCACTGCTCCACCTTTGCACGGCCGTTCCTCCCACCCGGACCTCCTCTTCCTCTCCGCCTAGCTACCCCCTCCCCCCGCAGCTGGGACATCACTTCTGAGAGGTGCCTCCCCAGCACCCCCATCTGAGCCAGGCCCCCCAGCATTATTCTCCTGCTGCACCGCACCATGCCCACGCGCACACACGCCTCAGGGGCATCCCGGTCTGCAATCTTGTTTCCGGTGTTTGGGGTTGAGTTCCATGGGGACCTAGTCTTGTACCCCTGGCTCACCATCTGGTGCCTGGCACAGGGTAGCGTTCAGTAAAACTTGATGGGATGCATGGTAAAGTGCTTCCCCCGGACGAGGCCCTGGGCTGTGGCTCAGCCCACAACTCCCCTGGGCTTGAAACCCCCTGGGAGGGACACTGTATATTCTCTGCAGAGGGAGCAGACGCAGAGATTCAGGAACCTGGGAAGCAGAACCTAGGCTGGTGTGATTCTCAAGCCTGTGCTTCAGGGTTAAAGGGAGGAACTTAACCTCTCACCCCCAAGGGCTTGGGTTTCTGGCAAGTACCGTGTCTTGAGGGTCCGGGGGCTTTTGCTGTAGGCAAGATGCCGCGAAAGTAAATATTGACGATCAGCTCAGAGAACATGCAAACCCCTCTCCATTCTGAAAAACTGCTTTGCTGAGTGGGGGCTGAAAGCATAGATCTGTCTATATGCTTCTTCGCAGATCAGATACCCAGCTGAACAGAAGAGAGATGTGGAAACTGGGACTGCTTTCCAGACACTTGGAAGTTCAAGGCTGGCCTCTCCGAGCAGGAACAAGGAAGGGCTGCTTCACAAGCCCAGCCCTGCAAAACGAGATGGGCGGTGCGCCCAGCCCTGATTCCCGGCTTCGAAAGCCAGGGCAGGGAGGCCTAGGGATTGGAGAGGGGTCAGTATGCAGAGAAATGAGGCTAAATCCAAACTCCGATTTCGAAATTCAAACGTTTCCCAAAGAAAACAAGGTTGGAACGGACTGAGTCTTGGGAACCAGAAGGAATGGGTTTCTTTTTGCTTTTTGTTTTGAAACCCGAGGGCTTATTTAAAAAGGGGGTGGGGCGGGGATGGGAACCATGTCCCATGTACTGGGTGCTCAGGGCACTGTGGGGAGGGGCCGGCTCTCCTTCCTCGAGGAGGATTGGGGTTGAGGCTGCCCGGCTGGAGGGAATCTGTCAGTGACCCCTGAGCAGCTCTGGGGCCCACGTGACTGTGACGATCAGAGGGCAAAGAGCACAGAAACTTCCAGCAGGAGGATATTATCTCGCTGGCCCAGTGACACCCGGGGGCTTGGTGAGCATCCTCTGGGTCCCTTGGCAGCGTGAACGCTCCAGAAGAGAGAGGATTCATCTCGGAGGCTGGGCTCACCTGCCTGGCTAGAACGTTCCCGGGTTTGGCAGTAAAGAGTCTCTGGATGGCCTGCTTCTCCAGAGGTCGGACTAGGGGTGACCTGGGTTCCAGCAAATGCTTAGTGGGAGCCCCCCTCATTTGTGGACAAGCCCTCGAAGGCTTCCTTTGGGGATAGAGCACACACACTCTGCGCCATGAGGAAGCACCGTGGCAGTGACAACCCTGAGAAGCTCAGAGGGAGGGCACCCGAGTCTTGGGTGGCCGGGGGGGGACTGCTCAGAGCCAGTGGTGTCGAGACACGAAGGATGAGCAGGTGGGAAACGGTGGGGGAAAGTGGGAGACGAGGTGTCCCAGTCATCCAGGCCACACATGGGAGCTGGCACTAAGATGGTCCCCAAGGGAAGGGATGGGTGCAGGGTACGCTAAGTCGTGTGTGGGATCCTGACTGCACTCACGGCCCGATTTTCACCTCCTCCACCACCACGTTCAGGCATTTTGCTAGACCCCTCCCTTGCTGACTTTGAGCTCCGCCACGTGACTTGCTTTGGCCAACGGGGCAGTAAGCAAACCTGTCTTCGCGTGTAAGCTGTGTGTAAGCAACAAAAGCCACACGCTTCTCTGGGGTTTTTCATTGACACCTAGCGCTTGGGCCTTAAACCTGTTATCCAAATTCTTGCAATAAGGATCCATGGAAAGATGTGGTATGTGTGTGCAATGGAATATTACTGAGCCACAAAAAGGAACGAAATTGGGTCGTTTGTAGAGACGTGGATGGACCTAGAGACTGTCATACAGAGTGAAGTAAGTCAGAAAAACAAACATTGTACATTAACGCATATATGTGGAATCTGAAAAAATTGGTATAGACGATCTTATTTACAAAGCAGAAATAGAGACACAGACATAGAGAACAAACGTATGGATACCAAGGGGGAAAGGGGGAGGGTGGGATGAATTGGGAGATTGGGATTGACATACATATACTATTGATACCATGTATAAAACAGATAATGAGAACCTACTGTATAGCATAGGGAACTCTACTCAATGCTGTGACCTAAATGGGAAGGGGATCCAAAAAAGAGGGCATATATGTATACGTATAGCTGATTCACTTTGCTGTACAGTAGAAACGAACACAAGATTGTAAAGCAACTATACTCCAATAAAAATTAAAAAAAAGAATCCATGGAAGCATCATATTTTTGGATCTTTGAATGGTGCTCATGTGGGGTTGAGTTCTAAAGTCAGCTCAAAAGGTGAAAATCAGGGACAGTGAAATTGATCTTGACAATGCCCCATGAAGACGCCGGGCAGCAGCTAGCCATTCCCACACTACCTCTCCTGCTTCCTGCAGCACCAGGACCTCCACGTCTTAATGGGCTGACGGCCACCCAGGAGAGAGACTATTTCCCAGCGTTCCTTGAAGGCAGGTTTGACCATGTGACTCTGTCCTGGCCAAAGAGATGTGGGAAGAAGTGACATGAGGTGGCCCAGGCTGTGTCCTCCTGCTGGCCGGGTCCTGCACAGAGAGAGCCCTCCTGGCCATGTGATTCAGAGGCAGCCGGGTCCCTGCCACTATGCAGTGCCCTGTCAGAGCGAGCGTGCTCACCTTCCCAATGTCACGTGAGAGAAGTCAGCCTCCATCTTCTTGAAACCACTGATTTTTGGGTCACAGCAGGGGAAACACACTCTAATACACCGTCTGTCTGCAAGGCCACCACAGTTGGCTGTATCTCTAGCTGGCTGCTGTTCTTTGGTTGAGCACCAGGTAAAGAAGCTGGCTAGCATTTCAGAGTCTACAAAAGATCTCCCAGCTCAAAACTGTTGCGGTGAGATGCTTATTCTATGAGGGCTGGGCAACTGAACCCAAGAATAGAAATACTGGACGGGGAGGGGCTTAAGGGCTCTGGACCCACATCCCAGCTCCTCTGGGAAATACAGTTTGAGAATCATTAAAGCAACCAGTGTTTTAGTTTTAGGCTATGTCTTATGTGGCCCACCACGCCTCAAGCGTCCCTCCTTCTCCCAAGCAGCCAAAACTTTGTGGGGAGGTGGCCAGTGAAGATGCCTGGAGGCAAGGGGGCCTGCCTTGTTCCAGCATCTTCCTGGAGTATTAGCCGTGCGAGGCTCACTGCACTCCTCAAGCCTCAGTTTCCTCCCCTGGGCAATGAGCGTGACAGCCTCTGCCTGGTCGCAGCCGAGACTCAACCCTGCGAGAGCGCCTTGTAAACCATGGGGCGACACACAGACATGCAAGATGGCGGTGATATGATCGCCTGGAGTCTGTTTTGGGGGTCCAGGAGAAGGGGAGGGCTCCAGACAGTTCCTAGGGAAGGCAGGAGCAGCTGCCATCCAGAAATCTGCACGACTACAGAGAAATGTTTGCTGTTGGCCTGAGCCCAAGGATGGGGCACTGCAGCCCCAGTGGATCGTTTTCATGAAAGCTGCAATTAAGGGGAAGTGGGGTCTATTAAAGAAGCTGGAGGGGACGCAGCGCTGGCTTCTGGCAATGCTCTAATTAGATTGCAGGGCCCCTCTTAGTTTGCTGCTGAGCCAGAAGGCCCTGGGCTCAGGGCTTGTGCTGGGTGGTGGGTGATGGCGAGAGCCTGCTGGGGCCCGGGGGGCACGCCTTACGCTGGGGAATGGGGTAACTACGGCGAACGCTTGTACAGTGCTTGCTGCATGGCAGGGACCATACTGTACTCACTTGATCCTCACAACTCCAGGAGTCGTATGGCCATTGTTCTCAGTCCACAGATGAGGACACCGAGGCACAGAGAGGTCGAGGAGCAAGCTCAAGGTCACGCTGCCGGTAAGTGGCAGAGCTGGGATTCTGGCCCAGGGAGCCTGGCTGGGTCTGGGCAGAGGTGGCAGGATGGGAAGGGCACAGAATGGGGAGCAGTGCCACAGTGTGACCTTGGGGAAGCCACCCGCCCTCTCTGGCTCTGGCTTTCTGAGCTGTAAGATTAGAGGGGCTTGCTTTAGATCAGGGATTGGCAAACTTGATGTTAAGGGCCAGACAGTAAATATTTTGGGCTCTGCAGGCCATACAGTCTCTATTTCAACTACTCAGCTCTGCTGCTGCAGCAGGAGGGCAGCCTAGACCATCTGTAAACCAATGGGCATGGCTGTGTGCCAATAAAACTTTATTTTTACAAACAGGCAGCAGCTGGACCTGGTCCACAGGCCCGCAGCCTACCAACCCCCAGTTTAGATCACTCATGTCCCTTCTTTACCACTTTTTTTTTTTTTTGGCCAAGCTGTGTGGCTTGCAGGATCTTAGTTCCCTGACCAGGGATTGAACTCAGGCCCTTGGCAGTGAAAGCATGGGGTCCTCACCACTGGACAGCCAGGGAATTCCCTTTACCACTTCTTTTTTTTTTTTTTTTTTTTTTTTGCAGTACGTGGGCCTCTCACTGTTGTGGCCTCTCCCGTTGTGGAGCACAGGCTCCAGACGCGCAGGCTCAGTGTCCATAGCTCACGGGCCCAGCCACTCCACGGCATGTGGGATCTTCCCAGACCGGGGCACGAACCCATGTCCCCTGCATCGGCAGGCGGACTCTCAACCACTGTGCCACCAGGGAAGCCCCCTTTACCACTTCTTTGTATCACATTCATGTTCTTAATAATTTTCTTTATACAAATTCACTATTTTTTTACCTCCTCCTTAGGGCTTGGCAAAACCGTTGGCTTGATGAGCTAGCTGTCTATTTCCAATTGTAACATACATGTGAAAATAAACCCATGTTAAAAATTAAAAAAAAATAAAGTTTATGGGCTGCCTAAAATCATCTCGTGTACCACAGAAGCCTGCACTCCATGCTTCATGAGACATGTTTACATCAGTGGTTTTCCAACCAACTCCTGACGGGGAGGATGAACATGTGGGGGGCCTTACACCCTGACTTTGAATAGAGCGGTTCTACTCTCTCTGTTTTCTACATTGGGGTTCTTGGTTTTTCTAAGACTTTTGCTTGGACAAAGGGGTCCTGTGGTCAAGAGAGTTTGGAACCGCCTAAAAGTGGCTTCATAATGAACTGGGAACTGGTGAGCTTTGAGCGAGGACATCCCAGCTCTGCCTGCACGGAGCTGTGAGCCTCCACGCTGCTTCTTAGATTTCCTAAAGAAAAATAGATGATTTCCCGTTGCACCTTTGGTCCAGCCCTCTCTCCTGGAGACACGCATCCTCCGGGAAGCTCTCCATCTCCACCCGATGGCTCTCTCCAACTGAACGCGTTAAAAACCCAACGCCTGGTTTCCCCCCTGGGCCAGCTCCTGCACGTGGCCTGCCTCAGCACATGCTGACTTCCATCTTCCCTGGGCGAAGGGCCCAAACCATGGCGCCGCACAGCCCACAGCCAGACCTCTAGTCTGTCCCCTGGGCTCCACCTTCAAAACATCTGGGACCCGGCCGCCTGTCAGCTCCTCCGCTGGTTGAAGCCGCCACGCCTCCCCTGGATTACCGCAGGGGCCCTGCCCTCCTCCCCGGGTCCCCCCGGGGCTCGGCAGCCCAGCTGAGCCTGCACAGTGGTCTTCCCAGTCCCACTGCCCCGCCGTCCCTTCCTTCCCGCTCTGCTCTCACGCCACCTCCTTGGGGAGTCCTCCCTCGGTCCCTCCGGACACCCCGTACAGAAAGCAGCCTCAGGAGCACCAGAGGAGAAAACATCTGCTTGCTGTCTCCCCATATTCCACTGTCAGCTCCTGGGGACCCGGGAGTGTCCCTCCCAGCACCCAGGGCTGGGCCTGGTGCACAGCAGCCTGAGCAAACATCTTGGGATGCACGCGCCCAGGTGTTTCAGGTTCAGACCTCTCCTTGGGCTCTGCAACAGGAGCCCCCGGGGATGAGGCCACGGGCTCTGCCTTCGGGAGGTGACCATCCTCTGGGGGTCTCGGGGGTACCCCATCACCCCCACGCTCTACCTTGGTGCCCTCCACAGTCCCACTGAGCCCCAACATGCGCCCGTGCACTGGGGATTGACGGCATGCAATGGTATTAAAAACAAAATCAAACAGCATGTTAGGAGTTCATGGTAAGTAGGTGCTGAGCAGGAAGAAACTCATCAGGGGAAAAATGACTGGATGCCTTTCATTCAAGCCGCCCTAAGGTTAGATTTTGAGTTCCGGCACACGCCGGCCTTCCTTCCTGAGCCTCAAGCTCCTCATCTGTAAAATGGGTCAGCAGCGCAGCCCGCGGCACAGGGGTGAGCAGAGGAGGGTGTGCATTAAGGCCCCGAGTGGGGCCAGGCTCTCCTGCGAGCACGTGCTGCCCCACTGCCCGGGGCAGGAGAGCTCGAGGCGGGTTGGAACTAGGGCTTCCCGCTACCTGGAGCTGGGTGTGAGTCCCGGGGGCAGCCCCTTGTGCCGTGTCACCTGGGAATGTCGCCTGCCCTTTGGAGGCTCCACTTCTGTACAATCTCGTAAACTTACCTCCCACAGCTGCTGGGAGGACAAAGTTGGCGTTCGTTCCTTCATCACATACTTACCAAGCACTTCCTACCCGAGAGGCACAGGAGATGCAGTGCACACGGAACAGGCATGGACCCTGCCCTCCTGGGGCTGACAACCCCAGGAGGGACGACAGACACGAAACCACGACACAGACAACCATTTACAGCTGTGACAGGGGCCAGGGAGGCGCTTAGGTGTTACGAGGGCATCCAACAGGGGGGCCTGGCTTGTCTAGCGTAGGGTTTGGAAAAGTCAGCTAGGGGAAGGTGCCTATTTCAGCGGCTGGGGCAAGGTGGGAGAACAAATTTATTATTAAGCCAGGATTCTATTAATCTGTTATTATTAATATTGCTGAAAAAAAGGATCACGTATTATTAGTGAAGCTCAGCAAAGAGAACCAGAGGGGCTTTTTCGTGGGAGGGGAGCGCGTTTCATTTCTGCAAGGTGTACCAAAGGGTTAAAGTCATTTTCATTAAAATTCAAATTTCAGCAGGCGCTCACTCTCCCTTCGCCGTCCTTTGAACGTTTGACTGGCAACCATTTCATATTTCAATCTCGGCAGAACAAATTGAATTAGATGTTGAAACCAAACTCGGCTGTGTTCACCAAAGCCTGCATGCTCGGCTTGCACTAATCCTTTCCTAGATGCTGCAGAGCACAGACAGGCGCTGGGAGGGACGGGCCCTGCCACAAAAGACAAAAGAGCCCAAGGAGGCGGTAAAAGGGAAGGAGGAAAAACACGGGGGCAAAGGCCGCTGGAAATTGTCTTCTGCCTGATTCTCGGGTCTTCAAGCCCAGGAGACAAACTCCCGTGTGGATCCAGGGTTTCTGTCCCTGTATTCCTGGCCCCCAGCACAGTGCCAAGTGCAGAGGGATGCCTAGTGTTCGATGGATGAATGAATGAATGATTGGGGGTGAGGATTAGCCGTTGGCTTTGAGGACTTAACTCCGCCACCCTCTCTCTGCCTCTGGCCTGTGCCGTTTCCCCCCTTTCCTTTCTGAGACACCGCAAGATGCCTGGCGCCTTCCCAGGGTCAAGGTGCTTCCGCTGGGACCTGGGCTCACTCCAGTCCTGTGATCCTCCACACCAGCCCCTGCAGAGCGTGCAAACCGGCCGGAGGATGCCAGCTCGCGTTTCCCAGGAGGAAGGGGGCAGACCTCACACTCTGGGATCACCCCATGGCCGAGGGTCTGTGGAATGGCCTACAAGCGCTGACACAAGGGCCTGAGCCTGGCTTCCAGTTTACTGTGGCAATGGCATTGGTGCCCACGGGTAACCCCCAGGATGGAAAGGGTTAGGAATAAGCACAGCAACACCGGTCATTTCTGGGAGAGGGGCTCACTTATTTCCCAACTACACCACAGCAACCGTGGGCCCATCCTGAGTCTGGCTTTGGCTCTGTAGGAGGAGCAACTGGGTAATCCACGTCTCTGCTTGGCCTGCTCGGGGGCTGCCGGGCAGAGGTCACTCCCTCCAGGCTGCCTTCCTGGATACACAGGCTCCTTTCCACCACGACCCACCTCAGAATGCTCATCTTTCCTCAGGTGTGACCTCCGTGCTTTATTTCTGGAATTTCTCTCCTACGTCTTCTGGTGGTTTGGGACCTCTGATGTCCCATCATCATTCAAACTCACCTGAAGCCCCCTCCCTGAAAGCTCCCCCCGTGCCCCACTGCTCTGGTGACAACAGTGACTGTCAATCTCCCCAGGGCCTTGGCTCCAAGGCCCGGAGTCTCCCCAGTTCACCCGGCACACACTGGGTGGATGCTTTTCTTCTGAAACGCTTTCACACACTCCCTCTCCCTCAAAGGGGGAAAGACAGGCCCTCCTCTGGGCCAGGCTAAAGACCTGGCTTTATTTTATTATTACCTAGCTATACTTTTTATTCTAGAATACCAATAATGACGATGATGATTATGATAATAAAAATGATGAGAACTTTACTAGTTCCTGTTTAAAGAGTTACTTTCAAAGGGGTGGGGACAGGGCTCAGGATTACTGAGACACTTGTCCAGGTGCTGTGACTGAAAGGAACAGGGACAGGATCGGCTGAGGAGGACATGTGGGCAGGGGCTGGGCATGGAGAGGAACGGAATGCGGCTACTGTCGATAAGGTGCTCGGGGCTGTCTCTCTGAGGAAGGGAGGGAAGCTTAAACTAAGATCTCAGAGTGGCTGGTGGAGGTGGGGGAAGGAAACAGGAAGAAAGCGGGGGAAGGGTGTCCCAGGCAGAGGAAAGAGCAAGCGCAAAGGCCCTGGGGTGGGGCTGTGCTGCAAAGGCCGGAGAGCAGCAAGTGGGGGGCAGGGGCAGGGGAGGCAGGGCCTTCTTGCTTGTCGTGGTGAAGGGTGTGGTTTTACTCCAAGTGTGCACATGGGGGCAGGGCCGAAGGGTTTAAAACTACATTTCCCATGATCCAGCTCATGGCTGCGTGTGGGGAATGCAGTGCTCCTGGGGGAGCGTGGCGTCTGCTATGGGCGTTGGTGAGGGCCAGGTGTGGCACGAAGGTGGGGTGACTGGGTACCCCCGCCGAGATCTCTAGGGAAGTTGAAGTGACTGCTTCTATTTGCTTATGGGGGGGCCCTTCCCTCCCAGACATTAAGCCCCCAGGGTTGGGGGTACAGACGCCAGGCTGGGACGGGCAGGCAGGAGCGAAGGGGCCACAGTCTCCCTGCGGGCAGCTGGCTGAGTGGCTGGTGGCTTTCCTGCCTGCTGCTCCCTCAGGCCTTCAGCTTCATGACCCCCTTGCTCCTCTGCTGGTCCTGAGCTTTCTCTGGGCTCGGGCCGGGGCTTGCTTGCTTTTTCTTTTGGACACAGGGAAGACAGTAAAGCATGAAGGTCAAGAAAGACCCGAGGCCCTGGGGTCAGATTCACCTCCTGCAGGCGCCTGAGGCTCTCTGGGCCCCACAATACCCCTGGTATATGGAGGCGCCGTTAGCACCATCCCATTTTAAAGATGAGGAGACTGAGGAATCGAAGGTTAAGTCACTGGCCCACGCTCACAAGGCTGGTGAGTGGTGGATGTTACCAGGAACCCAGAATGGTCTGAATGCAGAGCCCAAGCTGGCATGGCAACACCAGGAGGTGGTGAATTCCGATCTGCGGACAATCTAGTACCTTCAGTGAAGTCGGTGCCAATGTCGCCTCCTCCCGTGTCAGGCCCACGGGTCTGCAATCTTATTTAACCAGAAGAATCCACATGGCCCTTAACGGGACAAGCAGTGGGGAGGGAGGGGGTGGACCTCAGCCCTGTCATCCCTGGGACCCATGGAAACCTGGGAGCCTGGTCACCCGAGGGACCCCACGCAGGCTCTATGGTCTGATGTCAGGGAGACACCTCACTATAAAAGCTGGGAATGAGCCACGCCGGGTCTGTGTCTTTTGCTTCCATTGTGTCCCAGGGATAACCTAGGATGGATTAGGAAACACCTGCCGCCCAGGGAACTGGGGACACGCTCAGCCTTGCAGGACTGTCGGTGCTGTGTGGTCTTCCTTGGATTCCAGGCCACTCCGAAAACCGCTTAATGTGGACTGAAACCTCCTCCCAGAAAAATACACAGACCAAATTTTACACAGCAAGTCAGAAGATCCCTGGGCTCTCACTCGGGGCTCCCAGCTGCCCCAGATGAAGAAGGAAACAAAAACGCCGACGAGTGCTTGCTCTGGGCTTTACTTGGATTGACTGATGTAGTCCGAGCACCGTCTCTGAGGTAGGT
Source organism: Mesoplodon bidens (assembly GCF_964165515.1). Taxonomy (NCBI): domain Eukaryota; kingdom Metazoa; phylum Chordata; class Mammalia; order Artiodactyla; family Ziphiidae; genus Mesoplodon; species Mesoplodon bidens. The sequence goes on along the minus strand of NC_138169.1, from coordinate 15,224,151 downwards.
ACAAGATCACCCCCATTTTATAGAAAAAGAAGCTGAGGGTCAGAGGGGACCTCGCCGGTCCAAAGTCACACAGCGGGGGTTCAGACCCAGGGCAGACGGGTTATAGCTCTTTCCTCTCTACCATCCCCCTCCTGGTGTGTGCTGGGTGTGAAGCTCCAGGCGGGAGTAGGTGTGGGCACCCCAGGTCTGGGATGAGCCTTGGGACACTGCTTGCCAGGGCTGGGGACCTGTTTGCATTTTACAGGGTCCCCAGCCTGTGAGTAGAGGGCGTCTGCCGTTAGTGACACAGCCGGGCTCAACCAATGAGCCAGTGTCTGGGTTTGGAGCTTGGTGCTTCGTGAGTGGCCCCACGGTCAGCGCGGACGGAAGACGCTCTGGTGACTAAACCAGGGCTCATGGTCCCAAGTGGCGAGGAAGGGGAAGGACAGAGGCCACGTCCCAGGCTGTGAGCAATCCCTTGGAGAGACGGAGGCAGGAACTCCAGCTTAGCAGCCCTGGAGGGGGGAGCAAGAACAGAAGCTTCTGGAGCCCGCCTTACACACTCAGCACTGTTCCTGGCGTTCTTCATGATTATTACATTTCTTTCTCGCTAACGCCCTCTGAGGTGGGAACCAGTTCGTGAGGAGGAGGCTGGGCCCAGGGAGGTGAGCTGACTTGGCAGGGGTCTCCAGTCTGTGCTGCGTGGAGCGGGGCTTCGTGCCCAAACAGCCCAACTCCAGAGAGCTGCCTTCAGCCTGGTGAGTGTTCTGGGCTCGTGGGCAGTGGGGCCCGAGGGTCCTTGCGCCCATGTAGCTGCGCACCCCAGTGCAAGCCCCGAAGTCCCTCTGCAACCTGGCCTTCGCGCCAGCACGGTGGGGCCCTGTCTGCATCTCAGGGTTGCTGGGAGGAGAAGCAAGAGGGGGAACTCGTGCGGGAAGAGCCAATGGCTGGGCTGGATGCAGGGCTTGGTGGTTTCTGCCACTTCCAGATCCTCGTGCTGCCACGAGGGGCTGCCCGGCACGGTGGCATCCTGCGCCTGTTCTCTGGCCCTGCAGTGCCGGGCACAGAGCAGGTGCAGTCAGTGCCTGGGGCCCGGGATGCCCGGGCAGTGGGCTGAGGCCATCGTCCCCTCTGACCTTGGACCAGTGGAGGGCGGGGCTGCCTGCTGCTGCTGCCCCACCGGGCGGTGCGGCCCACCCGGCCTCCGTGGTAGGGGGCGCAGAGCCGGAGCGGCTGTGCCCCGTCCCCAGGGCTCTGGAGCCACGTACCCTCGGCGCCAGCTCACGGCTGAAGGGTCCGCTCGTCGCCGCCGTCCTCACTGTCTTCCAGCTGCTCTAGGATCTCGTCCAACACCACAGACCGCTTTTTCTTCGGGGGTTCTGCGGGAGCCCAGATGGCAAGAGAGGAGAAAAGAACAGCCGAGAGGGTTGGGAGTCAGGGAGGGCGAGATGACAGAGGGGGAGGGGAAGGGGAGAGCACACAGGGGGCGGGGGAGGGGATTCAGGAGAGGACAGAGGGAAGTGTGGGGGGTAGGAGAGCAGGTACAGACCCGGGGCGGGGCGGTAGGAGAGCAGGTGCAGACCCGGGGGTGGGGGGAGACGAGACGGAAGAAATCAGCAAAGACAAGAAGGCGGGGGAAGGAGCACCAAAGGAGGTATGAGAAAGGGGAAGAGAGCACAGAGCGGGAGACAGAGAAACACGGAGGCTTAGTCTCTACCTCACCAGGGGGCAGCCTCCCTCCCAGCCCTGTCGGCCACCCCTGCCCATCTCCCACCCACCGAGGAAAGAAGGGAGGAAGGCCCTTCCCGGCAGGTCAGAGGTTAGCGAATCTCTGCCTGATGTAGCGGGAGCCAAAACCTCCAGAGAGGCCAAGTCAAGCGAGGGCAGGGCTTGGGAAACAAATTCCTGTTCTCTTGGAGTCGCAGGCTCTTAATGGTATAGTAGGTAGCTGGCATACAGTAGGTTGTTTAGTAAATGCTGCGTGACTAGATGCTCAAGGACTCCGGATGAGGCATGGAGGGAAAAACAATTAGAGGTGGCTTTAGAGAAGAGGGGCTATTTGACCTGGGCTTTGAAGAATGCAGAGGAGTTCTCTGTGAGGAGACAGGGAAGCGGAGGTAGATGCGCAGTGTGAAAGGGCATGGTGGGCTCGGCAAAATACATGTCCCCGGGGTGCCAACCACGACTGGTTATCTACTCTGTGCCATGGCTCTTATCTTCTCAACAATCCCACGGGTAGGTATTATTATTACCTCTCACAGGTGAGAGCACTGAAGCAAAGACAGGTAAGTCTAAGGTCACTCAGCTAGGAAGTGGTGAAACCAGGACCCAAGACACACCAAAGCCCATCGTCTTTCCTCTTTTCATAAAAGTCTCAGGTGCTGCCCAGAGACCGCCAGGGAGACAAAGGGTGGAGGGGAGAGGTGTGCTGGTCCTCTTGGCCCTCCAGGAAGGGAATGGGGTGGGGGGTGGGAGGGGGAAGGCTCTGGGCTTAGATTGACTCTGTCAGTCCCTCTGCTAGTCTAACCACTCTTTCATGGTCAGCCTCACCCCCAGATAACGCTGGGCTTGTTTTGAGGCAGCTGTTGGATGCTGTCCCAATAGCCTCTCCTTCCCTGGTTCAAACAACACCTCCTCTGTGAAGTCCTCCGGGTGGGACAAATTGCCACCGCGATCCTTAGCTGCCAGCTCCCCACTGGGTCTGGGGCTCCTGCAGGCAGCGGGTCTCCCCAGAGCCCAGCCCAACGCTCGCCTTCGAGATGGAGCATCTCGGGTCTCTTCCAGGTGGTCTTGGACAAGTGACTTGACCTCTTTGAGGCTATTTCTCCATCTCATTCCTAAGAACCTGACCCGACACTGACCCTTCTCTTCTCCACGGCCACCTGCCTGACCCGAGCACGCGCACCTTCTCAGCGGACTCTGCTTCCGCCCTCACCCTCAGGGCCACCTATTCCGCCCCCACAGCAGCCCGAGGGATCCTTCCAGGACAGGCCCTCCTGCTCCACTCCGGGAGCTCTGCGTGGTCATCTCGAGGCACTGCCTGGGCCGGCTCCTCCCAGGCCCGTGAAGTGGGTCTAGTTTGCAGACGGTCTAGTTTGCAACCCATGCACGCTCTGTGTTGTGCTCTGTGGCATCTCCCGAGGGGCCCTGCGTGGGGGCAGGGCCAAGATCACGCAGGACCCTGTGGTGACAGGGCGTGTGGCCACTGCGTCTGGCTTTGACCGTTCCCGAGCTGGGTGACCTTGGGCAGGGCACGTGCCCCGTCCGAAATTCAACCCCTCATGTATAACGTGGGGGGACGGGGCTGTTCTGCCACCCCTCCCTGCTCTGTGGCTGCCTTCTGCTGCCGTCCTGACTCCCCGGGAGGTGAGGGCTCCTTCTTCCTGCAAAAGCCCTTCAGAGCCCCCTGACTTGTCCCCAGCACCTACTGTGACTGTGCTCAGGAACAGTGGGCACTGACCCCACAGCCCAAGCATGGACTGGCTGTGAGGCTGTAAGCAGCAGACTTAGCTCTTCTGGGCCTCAGTTTCCTCATCTGTAATATGGGGCCACTAGGAATGCCTACCTCCTGGGGCTGTGGTGAGCACTGAAGAGAGAAAAGAGCAATGCCAGCACGTGGTTAGGGCTCCATGACGGTGCTGAGACCACCATCTTTGTTACTACTGCTCATGTCAGAGGTGTTGATTTAATGTGTCCCTCTGCCATTAGGCCAGGGAGCGCCAGCAGGGCAGGGGCTGTCACAGGAAGGCCGGTACACAGTAGGTGAGCAATAAATAGTTGTCCAGTAATGATTTGGCTGGTCAAGGCCAAAGCAGGTACGGTTCCCCCTCCTCCAGCTGGAAACCAGAGGCACAGGGGTGTCCACTGATGGCTGGGGGGTGAGGGGCAGGCAAGTCGTTAGCGACCAGCTGACTCCACGACCTCCGGAAGTCAGACGGTCTGAGGTCCCAGCTCTGCCACTTAACGCTCGGTGACCTTGGGCAGGTCACTTGTACTCTCTGGGTCTCGGCTGCCTGTCTGTACATTGCGGGTGGAGACGCGGAGTTCACGCACGGAGCCTGGCGCCCCAAGGGCTTGGTACCCTGGGGCCCGTTGTATCTAGCTCAGGCCGGGCCCCCAGTGCCGCCCCGCCCCCCAGAGGACACGTCGGGCCCCGAGTCCCCACCAGGCAACACCCAGCACTCCCCACCCCCCCACCAGGCCCCATCCGCAGGCGGAGCGCCCTGCTTGCTGGGAACAGCTGCTGAAATCCCATTTCCCCAACATCAAAAGCCTCAGTGGGTTTTCACCGAACAAACATAATGCAGAACCGGAGAAAGGTGTAAAATAAATAAACGAAACAAGCTGTGCGTTCTTTTTCAGTATTACAGCTGCACCCGGAGATAAACAACAAGTGAATGTCGCCAAACATCAACACCCAAGAAATTAACTTGACAAAAAGCTCAGCCGTCCCCCAGCAACCCCCCAGTCCTGCCCCCGTCCCCCTCCCCACTCTCCAGCCACCATTTTGCATTTCTGGAGTTCCCATCTAATGATTTTATTTTTCAATTAATTCCTTGACAGAACGCCAGCCCGCATCTCTCTCCCGTCCCTGGCTGGCGCTGGCGCCCTGCGCGCAAGGCACGGGCAGGCAGGCGGGCGGGGGGCTGTTGGGAGGACGGGGCAAAGCTTCAGGGCTGGTCGGGGAGGAGGGGATCCTGAAAGGAACCCTGAGAGGAGGCAGCTGTGACCGGCCGGGGTGGCCAGGCTCGGAGTTGATGGCGTTGCCGGCTGTAGCCAGGCTGCCCGGACCGGAGGGAAACCTGCGGCCCCCCGGCTGAGCCACCTGGGGCCGCGGCCTCCCCTCCCTGTGCTCAGTCTCGGCAGTTACCGAGGAGCACCCAGCTCCTGGGGTGCTGAAGAGCATCAGAAGGGCACAGATGCTGAAGGCCTTTACAGCAGCGCCCGGCACGCAGGAGACACGGGGGAAAGGTGACCGCCCTGACTGTCGTTAATGGGTACTGTTACTGAGAGCGCGTGGGCAGGTCACTTCCCTCCTCCATAAAATGGGGATGGCAGTACCAGCCCTCGACAGATGCAGTGGCCGCGGTGGGTGCCCCCTCCTGACGGTCACTTACAGCATTAGCGGGCGGCTCTGGGACGTATTTATGGCTCCCCGCCTGGAGGGCCAGGAGCTTTCTCTGGCCACAGGGGCACGCGTGGCCCTGGCACAGGGTAGGCTGGAAGTGTTGGAGATTTAAGCCCCCTGGAGAAATGTCCCAGCTCCCTCGACTCCGGGGGACAGTTCTGAGGCAGGTGCCACATGGCTCTCAGGGGTCCCTGTGGCCTGTACAGTGGGGCCTGCTCACTGCATCCCCCAGACTGTCTCCCCTGCTAGCTGGTCAGGGGCTGCTTCCAGGGAACGCAAGCTAAGACACCATTGTCTACAGGTGACCAAACAGGATGAAGCAGGACCTCATTCGGCAGGCCCAGTGAAGGGCACCTGGGTTTGCTGACATCACGGAACGTTAAAAAAAAACCTTCGTTACTAATATGTAAACACAAGAAAGGCTACACAAGAACCTCCATTTCTAGTTTCTCTTGAAACTGGCTGATCTGGCCACACTGGGCCCATGTCCCCACCTAAGGATAACCCATGGGGTGTGTGCCAGTTGCCCCTGGAGATGGGAGGTCTCGTTTATTTGGGTGTTTTCTGCCTGTTCCTGGAGGTCCCGAGCTTGCTACTCCCCGAGACAAAGGGCAGGCGAGGCCTTGGCAAACTGTAAAGTGCAGGCCCGTGTAGCAGGTTTCCCCTGTTAAAACCGTACCTGAGGCGACTCCAACAGGCTGGGGGGAGGGGGGAGGGGGAGCAGGTGCGCCCCTCTCTCCGGTCTGTCCCGCGAGGGGAGGAGAGGAAGGAGGTTAGGGTTGGGAGTGGAGGGCGGGCTTCCAGGTTGGGACAAGGCACCACAGCCTTCGGACTCAGTGGTCTGCTGCCCCAGGCCATCGGGGGGCACAGGCAACCTGCAGTCCCCACCCCTGGGGACATCATGGTGCTGGAGACACAGGATGTGGGTCTTGCGAGGGGCCGGCACCCTGAGGGCTGGCCTGGCGTGTGAGGCTGCCTGCTCCTGGGTCCCCCTGCCTCCCAGGCTCCAGACTGGCAGCCCCCACGGGCAAAACCCTCAGACACCCCGATGGGTCTGCCTCCCAGGGCTCTGTTTATAGCAGGCGCACACTAGATGATCACAGAATAAAGGGCACTCTTTAGAGAGGATCAGCCTGGCTCCTAAGACCGAACGAGTGGCCCTTTCTCGGTACCAGGAGGCTGTTTCATGGATGTGCCTTTGCAGAACATAGCTCGTCCCCCAAGAACCAGGCGTGATCCGAAAGCCACTGCTCAGGGCTGGCAGACGGGAGACTGGGCCCCAGGCCCACCTCTGCCACCTCAAGGATTTCAGGGAGCCTCTTAACTCCATTCCTCAGTGTTCCTGTCTGTTAACTGGGGACAGTGCCCGCTCTCCTGATCTCAGGCCTTGAGGGTTCCAGCCTTCAGTTATTCACAGCAAACAGTCATGGAATATATACTATGTGCCAGGCCTGGTGCAAGGGATACAGCCGCCAAAGGAGAAACTGGACCAGCAGCCACGGAGGCCATGCTGGGGTCCCAGGGCGGGCAGAGCTGGGCTCTGAGCTCTGTCACTCCCTGGTCCCAGGCCGTCTGATCTACTCGAGTTGCTATCTGTAGAAAGGGCATGGCAGTAGTGCCCGCCACAAGAAGAGTCAACAGATAAGGCTTGGATGCACACAGCCCAGCGCCAGGCACACAGAGCTGTTGAGTCATGTTAAAAGTAACAACGCAGGTTCCGTCCAAGGACACCCAGAGAGCGGGCGGTACTCAGGAAACTGGGAACCTAGCAGGCTGAGCTGGGGCCGACCGTACATGAAGGCAGAGAACCCTGCAAACTCGGGCTTTGAGCCCAGCTTCTTTGGGCTCCAGGCATGGGCTGGGTGTGGACTCACAGGTTTCCCACGAGCCGGGTGATATTACTGCCCCATTTTCCAAATGCATAAGCAGCTGTTCTAGGGCTTGGCAAAGACTCCCCCGAATGGGGCCTTGAGCGCAGATCAGGCTGGTCCCAAGGTCTTCCCGTCACCCCACAGAGATGCCTGTGGTCCAGTGGCTCAGCTGCCCGCCCTGCACGGGGAGACGCCAGCCCAGACTCCTCAGACTTCTCAACAGGGAAGGTGTGAAACAGACTCAGGCCACGTGGCAGCGGCCCAGTGCCTGCATCAGCCATTTTTTCAAGAAGCTATTGGTTCCCAACCCACGGCCTGATACAATCGTCTGGAAAACCTCAGATACCTGGACCCTACCCCCAGAGGTTCTGATGCAAATGGCCTGGGGTGGGCATTGGCTATTGAGACGGCCGTGACTACAGCCGTTATGAATCACAGTGCTAAGGACTCTGGCTCCTGTGAAGCAGGAAGCCCCGGTGCAGCCTGGCGGGTTGATCTTGCCCTGTGCTCTGGGCATCCAGGGAAAACAGGAGTTCCGGGCAGCTGGGCTGGCAGCTCTCCATCCACAAGGGCTGGTGAAGGTGCCCGGCCTCGATTATTGTGGATTCAGCCCCAGTAGGGCCGTGGGGCCACTAAGCCTGGGGGCTCTGGGGCTTGGTGCTGCATGTGTCTGCATTAGTTACAGATGCTGGAGCGGCCTGTGTGGGCCGGGGAGACAGGGGAGTGTCCAGGGGAAGGTGACTCATTGCAGAGGACAAAAGAAAAAGAAACCAGGAGAGGCTGGAAGGCGCCCCCCACCGCTCCCTGCCCCACTCTCCTGTCTCGGGTCTGGAGGGATCTTCCCATTTCTAGGGGCTTGGTCGACATTAACTACCTGTCCCTTTCCTCTTGGCAAAGGCCCTGGGTTGGGAGTAGAGGCTAAAAAGAAAGAATCAGTAACATCGTCTCGAGGGGCCAAGGTGGGATGCTGTCTGCACTAGGGTCTGTAAGTGCAAATGTGATGGAGTTAAACGGTCTGGGTGGGTGACTATAGGGAGGGCTGCGGACTGTGGCAAAAGAAGAAGAAGAAAAAAAGAAGCCCATGTAACTCGACCCCAGCTACTCTATGTGAATGTAGGAGCTGGGGTGGTCAGACCTGATTTTTCAACAGAGGCCAGAATCTTGACTTTCAGGTCAAATCCTCTGATAGCAAAATAGGGACAATTAATTAAAACAAAACCAAAACACTTTTTCTCCCCCTTATCTTCTAGGCAAAATAAAGATCTGTGATCTCAGCCAACAGCTCACCAGTGCAGCCTCTGATTTACTTTCTCTCTCCTCTCTGTCTACAAAACCCCACTAGTTTCACTTGTGGTCATGAAGCAGTAATAACAACCTCCTCGTCTGTGTGTTTTCCTTGGGTTTCTCAGGCCTGGGCCAGCCTACAGTTCAGAAACAAACCCAGCCACCCCCTGTCACCAGCCACAACCCTGGAGGCAAGTCCACCCTCCTCCTGACCCTATTTCCAGCACTCTGGTCCCCAGGTCCCCAGACCCTCATCCAATCCGGGCCCAGCCCCTTCCCCTCCCAAGTTGCTCTGAAATTCTCCTTCTGTCAGTTTAATTCCATGATCGATGAGGAAGAGCAGGAGAAATGGCCCGGCACAGCTGGTTTCCCCGTTAGCCCTAGCAGGGATTCCCGGCCTCACTGGCGACAGCCGAGTGAAATGTTTGCAGAACGCAGAGAACACAAGTCAATAACAATTTAGCAGGATTGGGAGCAAGTACCTTCCCCGCACGGACAGCCGCTCCCGGGGGAAGAGGGAGAGAGTATGCAGGATATTGCCGAAGCGCTTGGAAATATTTCCAAAACACCACTCAATGAGGCTCGGGGAGTGGGGGGTGGAAGGAGGGAGGAGGGGGAGGGGGTGACCTGGAGGACAACGACACCTGCTCCAGCTTGCTCCAGGCCCCCCCAGCCTCCCTAGCACCTCTGCAGGGAGAAACATTCGGCTCTCTGAACCTGGCTCCCTGGCCACAGCTCAGCCATTTGCACCATTGCTAGCAGTCGCCACGGAGGAGCCACCTTGGCTCCGGCTTCTTGATTTTTCTTCTCTCGATTCTGCCTGCATCAGCGGGGGTGGCCTGGGGCATGTGAGAAAGAGTGGGTCTCCCGGCCAGTTTCAACCTCTCTCCTGCTGCTGCCCACTGACAGGGCTGGGAGCAGAAGGAAGAACAAATTCAGCACCCTGGACAGGGGCGGGCACCCACTTCCAAGGGGGCAGGGGTGCAACACCTCCTGGGTGGCCCCGGGTGCCCATAGTGACCTTTCCTCTGTCAGGACCCTTTGTGGCAATGCGGGACAGTCCTCCCTCACCTGCCTTCTGCTGGAGCCTCTGACACCTCTGGGGGAAGGGCTGCCACAGCAAAGCCTTAAGGAGGGAATGCGAGGCACCCAAATGGAGGAATAAAAACGAGGCGAGGGGAGCCTATAGGAACCTTCTGTCTCCAGGTAGCTGGAAAGATCCATGGCAGAGGGATATTTTGAATAATAAACTCTGTGACTTCACATACTTGCTTGAACTTTCCCAAGTGTGATTTTTTAAAGCCCGATGATTATGTTTTCAGGGCCAAGATCAGTGAGGCATATTTGCAAGGGCTGGCATGGGGATAATGGGCTCTCCTGGTCCCCAGTCTTTTGAAAATGTGCCGTCCTGTGAATGATTAAGTTATGGGGGGGGTTGGTGAACTGTTGCAGGCTTTAAATATCATCTGTATGCTGATGACTTCCAAATTTATATCTCAGCCCAGACTTCACTCCCGAGCTCCCAACTCACAGATCTATCTGCTTGACATCCCACGGGGAGTCCTAATAGGTGTCTCAAGCCCCATGCGGCCGGATCACTCCCACCCCCACCCACCCTTCCCAGCTTCCAGGGCCTCATCATCACGCAGCACCACCATCCTTCGAGTGGCTCGCTCTGAGCAAAAATCTCTGTACTGGCCTTAATTTTCCCTCCTGCCTCCCAGAAGTCTGGCCAGCTCTACTTTTACCACATATGCTTAATCCACTGGCTTTCCACCCTTCCTGTCTCTGTCCCTGCTCAGACTACCGCCTTGGCTTGCAGGGATGACTATAGTGGGACACCTATTCGATATTCTTGCTCCTCTACAACGCATGCCCCATGTAGCAGCGAGGATGAGGTATGGAGTGTAAATCAGGCCATGGCACTCCTCTTTTTAAATCTTCGAGGGATTTCCCACTGTATCTTGAATAAACGCCAGGCTCCCTGCCCCACCCCACAAGATCCCACCAGGGAGCCCTTCTGGCCCCTGCAGCTTTGTTTCCAACCACTCTCCACCCTGGACTCATTCTCTAGTCACAATGGCCTGCTATGAGCATGCTTCTGCCCCAGGGCCTTTGCACCTGCGGCTCCCTCTGCTTGGAATGATTTCCTCCCAGATCCTGGGCTGGCTGGCTTCTTTGAATCACACAAAAACACTGACTCCTCGGAAAGACTTTTTCCAACCACCACATTTGGAATCTCTCCTCCCTCTTCACACCCCCGAGTGTATGATATTATCTTTTTGCATTTCCTCCACAGGGCTTGCGATCATCATAAGTTTCTCATTATTACCCTTTTTTTTTTAATCATTCATCTCTCCCACTCAAATACTGGCTCCATGAGGGCAGGCACCTTCTCTTTTGTTTGCTGCTTTGTCCTCAATACTGAGTAAAGCTGGATAATTAGACGATCAATGGAGAATTGAGTGAGTGAATGAATGAAGTGGGAAGCAAGGCACTGCGGCCTCTGTTCCAGGAAGAGCTAGGGATTCTCTTTCTTAAATAAATTTATTTTTGGCTGCATTGGGTCTTAGTTGCTGCGCATGGGCTTTCTCTAGTTGCGGCGAGTGGGGGCTACTCTTCGTTGCGGTGCATGGGCTTCTCGTTGTGGCACATGGGCTCAGTAGTTGTGGCTCGTGGGCTCTAGAGAGCAGGCTCAGTGGTTGTGGTGCACGGGCTTAGCTGCTCTGCGGCATGTGGGATCTTCCCGGACTGGGGCTCGAACCCGTGTCCCCTGCATTGGCAGGTGGATTCTTAACTACTGCGCCACCAGGGAAGCCCTAGCTGGGGATTCTTAAGCAGAGGACTCTAGCTGGGAGGATGTGGGTGGGGTTTTTAGACAAAAGAAGGGCGGCCATCTCACAAGCCCTAGGGGCTGTAAACTTTTTCTGTAAAAGGGGAGATAGTAAATATTTTAGGGCTTTGCAGGCCACAGTGTGTCTGTCACAACTACTCAACTCTGTCCTCACAGTGTGAAGACATAGCTAGAGACGCTACGTGAAAAATGGGCATGGCTGTGTTCCCCCCAAAAGCTTTATTTACAAAAGTAAGCTGCAGGCTGAATCTGGCTGTGGGGCTGTAGTTTGTAATCACGGCCCTACCTGGACTGTGGAGCCCAGATCCAATAAAAGGGGGGATAATTTGAAATTTAGGAACTGCTGGGGATCTAGGGAGTGGCAAAATATGGTGAGCTGTTCGGTAAAGTGCAAAGCTGTGTGCCCTCAGGAGAGTTACTAGACCCCTCTGGGGCTCAGTTTGCACCTCAGAAAAATGGGAACAGCACCTCTTCTAAGGAGCTGCAAGGCTAAAATGAGAGTGCATGAAACCACCTGGCAATGTCCCCTGCACACAGTATGTCCTCGACCAAGCTCTCTCCTGTTTTCTTTTTCTCCTGACTTCATCTTTAAAAAGAAAGCACACAATTGCCTCTTTCAGACCAGTGGTGTTTCGAGGGTCAAGGTTAGGGCCACCTGGCTGCATGCCACGCAGGGCCCCTCTTGCAGTGCCCGGTACATATTAGACGCTCCATTAGAATGGGCCCTTCTGACGATCAGGACATTTATCTGTGTTCGTTTATTCACCCCACCGATTGTCAGTGAGCACCTACTCTGTGCTAGATGTGGGGTCAAGGCAGTGGACATGGAGAGGGCCTTGTCCCCTGGAGGATAAAGCCTCTCGGGGAGTAAAGAGGTGAAACCACCACACACGTGAACACAAAGTTCAAGGGAAACGAGGTACACACAAGGGAACTCTCGGGGAAAAGTAGAATCTCTGACACTTGGGCTGAGATCTGAATCACGGGGGGCTGGGGGCCAGGCCGATGGGGCAAGGGCCCCAGGAATCGGGCTCCCTCCTTCCTGGCTAGGAGGGCCACCGTACTGGAGGTCAGTGACTGATGGGACAGGTGCCCATCGTCTGGGCTTGAAGATGGCAGATCTCGCATCCCAGGCTGGCCTGGTTCGGCCGAGGGTGGGGGCGGGCGGGGGAGCAGGCGGGCGACGGCGGCGCTGCCAGCCACTTGCCATGCCGGTCATGTCTGCGCTCCCAGCTCCGGAGGTGAAAGGTGCAGCCGCTAACCACAGCCCATCAGTCCTCCCAGCTGGAATAAGACAACGCTGGGAAGCCGAGCCATGCTCCCGGCCCAATAAGAGCCTGTTTGCCCAGGCCTCCCTGGCTGTGCCCGCTGGAAAACAGAGAGCTGTGCGGGCGGATTGCTTCCGTACCATTATATTCTGTGGGCGGCGCTCGCAGGTACTGCGGCCTGCCGGGGCCCTGAAAGCTTCTCGATGCCGCGATGCCATGACCCTGCTGGTTTGTAACACGCTCGGGAAGAAAAGGACACAGCCAGTGGCCGACTTTCCTCTTCCCTCTGCGTTCTCTCTTTTCACCTGCCCGCACCGAGGCACTGAAGAATAGCACTTCACCTGCCGGGGGCTGCCGAGCTGCAGCTGAGAAGGCTGATTCCGGGGGCCGGGAAGGAAGGCAGGGAGAGGACAGGGGAGAGGGGAGGGCGGCTCTGCGGAAGAGGGCCGTCTTGCTCTTCCCTCGGCCCAAGCACCGCTGTCTGGGGTCAAGGGCTTTGCCTATCCAGGGCAGCTTTTTGAACAACTTTCAAAGAGCTGCCCTCAGCTGTTTCATTTGATGGGTATTTCGTAAGCATCAACTTGCAAGGGAATATCTAATGCCCTGCCATGACAGGGGCAGTGGGTGAAATGAAGACCCTCCTGCTTGGGGAGTGGGTGCCGGGACGGGGGCTTTGAAAAGAGCTTTTTTGGCTGCGGATAGGGAGCCTAGATAAGTGGCGACGTCCAGACTGGGTGCTGAGTGTGTTTAGTTCCCACAACTGCATCGGAAAGCAAGATATCACGCACTTTTACCAGCGAGGAATCCCCCTCCTCCCCTTGCTGTTACTGTGTACTAATTAAGAGCCTACCACATGCCAGGCATGGGGACAGGTTGCATCTACAGATGCAAACGTACCATCCTGAGCACTGCCCAGGCGATGGGCTATTCATTCTCATTCATTCTCCCTCCCTCCCTCTCTCTCTCACACGTTCCTTATTGTCCGGGCTTCTAAAAACTGGGGATTTTCTTTATGTCTCATTCCTGCACCCAGAGAGCATCCTCCCTCGGCCTGGCTCCACCGGAATGCAAGGAAAACAGGGAGTGTTCTTGGTGGCCCAGAGAAGGAAGAAGCGTTAGCGCCTTGCAGGGGAGGGGAGGATAAGTAATACTTGCTGCTTTCTCACCGTGAGCTTTAGAGGCATCATCTCCTGTAAGCCCCCAATTCCCCTCTGAGGGAGGCACCCTAGGTCCACTGTACAGATGACAAAGCTGAGGCCGAGTGACTTCCCTGAGGTAACACAACGGACACGAGGACGCACACTAGGGTGAAACGTTAAGGGGTAGCGGTGCATAGCTGCTCATATGAAGCCAGCAGGACGGCTAAAAGCGCAGGTCTGACTCCTGACTCGGCCACTAGTAAGCTGGGCGCCCCTGGGGAAATCATCTGCCCTCTCTGTGCCTCAATTTTCTTGTCTGTGAAACTGAGGATAATGACGGTATTTACCTCCTAGGATTCCGCAGGATTAATGCCTGTGAAAGCCCATAGATAGTACCTGGCATGGAGTGAGGCTTAACAGATAAAAGTTGTCATGGTAATAATAATAGTAATTAGTATTACCTGGCCTGAACTGCACATGGAGCTGTGTGCCTTGACCTAGGCTTGTCAGGGACCAATGGAGGAGAGAAGGGCTGGTCACAGGGCCTGGGCAGCTCTCGGCCCACCAGCACCCCATCCCTACAGCCTCCCCCAGGGGAGCTGGATCCCAGAGGCAGAGGTGAACTCTGACTGTACCGGCCACAGTAGGGCCAAAGCTCCTCTCTATTTCTCTGGCCACCCCCACTCTGTCCCCGAGGGCAGCTCAGAGGCCACGGTGTCGCCAGCAAGCTTCCTGCTGGGTCCCGCCCAATGGTTAAGATGCCTGCCGTTCATTCCGAGGCCCACCTTCCACAGGGAGCCCTTTGTCATGGCCTCAGCGCTCAGGCTGGGCAAATGGGGCTCGGGGCCTCCACCTGAGTTCTGAGTGCCTTCCTGGCACAGATCAGGGCCAGGGGAGGGAACTGGGCATGGATCCCACCTGCCCTCGGAGTCTGCCAGGGCCCTGGATGCTCTGAACAATGCAGATTTCAACACAAACAAGCTGGGTATTTTTCACCACAGGGAAAGGGCAGAGCAGGGAAAAGGGTCCAGTCAGGAGGGCAGGAGGCCAGCAGCCCTATGCTGAGTATTCAGGGCTGCCGTGGGTACCCCGTTTCCAAAGGCATCAAGCAGACAATGGGGTGGGTGGGTAAGTGGGCTGACATTTGCACAGCACCTGTTCTCAGCCGACTCGTCTACCCTGTTTCCCCCCGCGGTGTCCTGCTTACTTGGGAAGGATGTAGGGAGCAGTCACCCCAAGGATGGAACACTGCAGCCAGACTGTCCGAGTTCAATCCCTGCTTCTACCACTTACTGCCTGTGTGACCCTGGGTCAGCTACTTCACCTCTGCGTGCCTCAGTCCCTGCATGTGTAAAACGGGGTGATTAAGGGCATCTACCTCCTAGGGGTGTTGTGTGGGTAAAAAAAAAAAAAAAGGGCAGCTCGTGCTGCTCTTGTTATTGCCCTGGTCATCTTCACCAGTACTCCATAAGGCAGCACCCTTGTATCCCCGTTTGTAAAATGGGAAACAGAAGCCCCAGGGGCACAGTGACTTGTCCTGGGACACTCAGCTGGGAGGCTACAGAATCCAGGACTTGATGATTCCAACGTTGATGCTCTTCCTCCTAAAACTAACTTTTTGGGGACCATGACCTGATAGAAAATCTGATGACAACAAAGATCCTCTTGCCAGAGAGGTAAGTAAACACACATACATACACACACCAGATGATAACGTTTCTGGGTGTTCACAGCCCCTCTGAGGCCAGCCCTAGACTAGGGCCCATGAAGACAAGGTTTCATGGATTCTGGGTTAAAAATCCCTGTCTCATATCTTGCTGTGTTCTGGATAGTGTCCTTTTGTTTTCTAAGGATTATCATATATTTGTTTGGAACGAGTGCTGTATAAATATGATAGGTAATTGTTTCAGACTCTTCGGGCCCCGAACTTTGAGGCTACCTCTTTGCTGCCTTTTCATGCCCCAGACAGGTGAGGCCAGCTAGAGGTCTGACACTTGGCCATGTTTGCCAGTGACCCTTCTGGACGGAACACATCCCTGCCAAGCCAGGCACTGCTGGTCCTGCCCCCCAGAAAACAGCCCCCCACTTCCGCCCTATGCCCTGACCTTTGCGGGTCACCACAGACGCTGGATATTCTGTTTGGCGCTCCCAATCCCTCCCCTGTCCTACTCCATCCCCTGGAAGGAGTCATCACTGGGGAGCCTGACCCTCTGGCTGACGGAAGGGCCAACGCGAGACCCGGGAGGAGAGCAGGGCAGAGGGGGGCGAGGGGGGCGAGGGGGGCGAGGGGGACGCAGGCATATCTTGCCTGGCTCCCTCCCTGCTTTGGCTCAGGGCCCTGGCGCTGGCTGCATCCCTCCAAACTTGGGGACCAGCCGGCCACCCCCAAGGCCCTGCTCTCCCTGGACCCCAGGGGCATCACTTCCTCCTGATGCCCCTTCACCTCTGCACCCTGCCCCCACCTCTGCATGGCAGGCTTGGGGTGAGTCCTGTTCCCTGCTGGGACCCTGACATCCACCCGCGGTGCTGGGGAGGGTCTCTCAGGGCTCCCTTTCTGCACACTTGGTTAGTTCAGAGCCGGAGGCCCCTTCCAGAACCTGGGGGATGGGGGGAATGTCCCCTCAAGGGGACTCAAAAGAAGTGCAAACACATGGCTGGGCTCTGACACCCAGCGCTGGCCTTGGTGGGGCCTTTTCTCACCTCTGCACCTCGATTTCCTCGTCTGTAAATGGGGACAAGGTAACACGCACATCGCAGGGTGTCAATTCTGAAGGGCCACCTATGTTTCTCACTATGATTTGGTATTCATCCCCTCCATTTCTGGAAGGGACCCTGCGCATTCTGGGTTCAGGGTCTGGATGATTCAGGAGGAAGGGAGCCGTGCGGTACACACACACACCCTAGATCTAACGGAGGCCCAAGGCTTTTACAAGTGGCATCTGCTAGTATAATGCCATGCGTGGGGTTGTGGCAGGGCGGGGCGGAGGGCTCTAGAGCTGGTCTAGAGTTCAAATCTCAGCTGTGCACTTTCCAGGCTTTCTCATGTCTTGGGCACACAGCTGAACCTCTTTCTCTGTCTGTTAAATGTAGACAGCCGTGCCCATGGCTGGAAGGGTTGCCGTGAGGATGAAAGAGACAACGCGCGTCACATACAGAGGACGGCCCGGCACAGAGGAAGCCTTTAATAAACAGTAGCTTTCATGAGTCCCTTTAATGCTCGGCTGGTCTCAGGTCTGTCATCTGCAAAACGGGGCTAATCAGGCCCACCTCACGGGGCTGTTGGGGCATTAATGGGAAGATGTATGCAAATAACCTGCTGTCTTTCCTGATATTATTATTGTATCTGCCCCTGTCTGGGCCTCGGCCTGCAGCTGATAGGGGGAGATAGCCAATCCCACAGAAACGCTTCCAGCCAAGGCTCTCTGCTGGGGTAAGGCAGTAAATGCTGTCTTTAGAGCTCAGTTTATTGAAGGGGGCTGCTCTCCAAGGCAGGGCAGGACTGCTGAGTCTGCAGTCCCCCGCGGGGTGGGTGGGTGGGGGGCAGGGGGACGGGAGAGTCCCTTACACAAACATTTGCCGATGGGTGCATTTAGGCCGGTCAATGGCTGTCGATAAGGATAGGCTCTCCTCCTGCACAGCAGGATTTGGGGACTTATTGAGTTGTGTGCTTGCGACTGTGTACTTAGCCCTGATGGCTCTGCTTTCTCGTTTGCCTTTGCTTATGTATTCCCCAGCCTTGGACTGGCCCAGGCTGGCATGGGGGCCCGGAGGTGAACCAATCAGTGACAGAGGTGACATGACGGTACACGACGGCACGCTCTCCACCCTGGGGGAGGCGCCAGTCCAGCGAGGAGAAGAATCGTTAAGAAATACAGGATGGCGACTTCCCTGGTGGAGCAGTGGTTCAGACTCCACGCTCCCAATACAGGGGGCCCAGGTTCGATCTCTGATCAGGGAACTAGATTCCACGTGCATGCCGCAACTAAGGAGCCCTCCCGCCACAACTAAGACCTGGCGCAACCAAATAAATAAATAAAATAATAAAAAAAAAAGAAATACATGACGACGTGGTAAGGAGGTTTAGGAACACAGGTGGGAGAGCAGAGGACGGAGCCATTACTGACACCTGGGGGTGGAGGGTGGGGAAAGGGAAGGCTTCTTGGAGGAGGTGTCATTTGAGCTGGGCCTTAAAGGCTGGATAGGCACTTGCCAGGTTGGAAAAAAAAAGAAAAACAAAACTGAGAGGCAAGGCATTCTGAGCAGAGGGAACGGCATATGCAAAGACACAGAGACCTCCACGGGAGGTGTGGTGGGGAAGGATTAGGCAGGAAAGGCCACTGGGGTGGGCACGTGGGTGTGTTCTGAAGGATTTGGCAGGTGGAGTTAGAGTCAAAGGGCTTCCATGCTGTTTCTAGACAATGTGCTAGAGAAGGCGAGGCCGGTGTGAGGCCTCTGGCTGCCCTCTCCAGCCACACTGGCCGCCCCGTTTCTCGATGTGTCACACTCATGCCAACCCTGGGCAACCCTCCTGTGGGCACAAACGTCACCACTGCAGGGAGGCCTTTCTGGACCTAGCCCTTTCCACCTGGACCCAAAGCCCCCCAAGGTCACCGCTGCACTCCTCGCACTGGGACATGGCAGAGGCTAAGTATTTTCTGGGGATGGACTGCATCACTGGTGAGGCTGTGTGACGCCACCAAGGTGTATAAGAGCTGGAGCTAGGTCCTGTGACCATCGGGGCCCGGGCAGGAAGCGGAAGGCACTCAAACTGGGTAACTGAGGAGGGTCCAGTAAACAGGTAGCAGGCACAGGGAAATCGGGGCAAGTGGTCCCTGGGTCAGCCACCGGACCCTGGACAGAGAGTGCTGGGTGCAGAGAGCCACCAGATGTGAGCTGTGGCCTCTGGGGGAAATGACAGCCAGCCGGCAGCAACCAGGCAGGAAGTGAGGGGCGGGTGGGGGCATAACCACCCTGACCCAGGCTATTCCTCTCCCCGATTTCCTGCCAGGCCTCCCACTGACCTGACTTGACTGGGAAACCAAAAGGGCATGGAGGCCACCAATGCCACCCACTCGGGTCAGCACCTCCCACTGGCACAGAGAAGCGTATGGATGGCGGAGGGTAAATGTGAAGGAGACGGAGGGAGGTCCAGGAACCTGGCCCCCGCAGCCCGGCCGGAGGACGGCAGTTCTCTTACCGTGGAAGTGCTCGGCCGTCTTCCGCCGCAGGGCCTGCAGGCTCTCCTCGGAGTCGGCCCACTCCAGCACCAGCCTCCGGCCGTACAAGTGGGTGCTGTGACACAGGGCGTTGAAGGCCCTCTGGAACAAAACACAGTGTGTGAGCAAAGACCCACTGGCAGACGCTACAGCCTGCTCTCCTACCCGCCAGCACCGCAAACCTAAATGCCAGCTCTGGCCCCGCGACACCTGCTTCCTGGGGTGGGTGTAGGGAGCTGATGGGCACTTCTATTCCATTAGTGGGTTACGTGCCCAGGGACAGTGTTGCAAGTGGCCGTGCGCTCAATACATCCGCTGTCCGGGCTGTGACTGGTGCCTGGGCCGGGCAGCCGGCTTTCCTCCCGTGTTCCATCCCATCTGGGGACGGCGACCCCATGAGGTGGCTGGTCTCCCACCCGGCTGCCAAGGGCAGTGCCTCCGAGGAAGCCGAGCCCATCCGGCCCCTCGATGACAACCACACGAGCCCTTCACTGTCACTGGGTGGCACCGTCCTCCGCCGGTCCTGGGGATTCTGTCCCCCATCTCTCTCTGCTGCCCTCTGCTGAGGCTCCCTTGGCCACTGCACTGCCGTGGCCCCCCCAGCCACTAGCTTCCGCCCTGGCTCAGCGGCCTGGGACCTGCACATGCTCTTGCCTCCCGCCTTCGCTCTTCCTGACCTCCCCCCGCACCCTGCCTACTTCCCAAAAGTCTTTTTGACTTTTGTTTTGTAACAGCTTTATTGGGATATAACTCACCATACATACAAGTCACTATCATAGAAGTCACCCGTCTACAATTCAATGGCTTTTAGTCTATTCACAGAGTCGTGTGACCACCACCATACCTATTTTAGAACATTTTCTTTTCTTTCTTTCTTTTTTTTTTTTTTTTTTGCGGTACGCGGGCCACTCACTGCTGTGGCCTCTCCCGTTGCGGAGCACAGGCTCTGGACGCACAAGCTCAGCGGCCATGGCTCACGGGCCCAGCCACTCCGTGGCAAGTGGGATCCTCCCGGACCGGGGCACGAACCCGTGTCCCCTGCATCAGCAGGCGGACTCTCAACCACTGCGCCACCAGGGAAGCCCCTTATTTTAGAACATTTTCATCATCATCACTGCAAAAAAACCCCTGTACCCATTTGCAGCCACTCCCTATTCCCCCTGCCCCCCAGCAAGCACTAGTCTACTTTCTGTCTCTGTGGATTTGCCTATACTGGACACTTCCTACAACTGGATTCATATGGCACCAGTGAGTTCCCTCTTAAACATCACCAGGTCTAGAGCTAAACTGGCTCTGTGCTGGGGCTCTTCCCAAAACACCCCTGAGGTACACAGAGGCCACTGCACTTGGCAGCCAGCAGCTTGGGCTCTGAGGCCACCCTGCCTGGGCAGGGCAGGTCCTGCACTTCCTAGTTTCAAGGCCTTGGGCAAGTTAAATGAACCTCCCTAGCCTCAGTTTCCTCATCTGTAAAATGGGAATGTTAACGGCACTATCCTCTAGGGTTCTACAGAAGAAGACAAAGAGTTAACATGCAAAGTGCCCAGAACACTCTGGGGGCGCACAGTAAGTGCTCAATAGATGCCAGTTCTCGTGAAGGTGGTGTTGCTACCACAGACATTTGCAATTTCTCTCGGCACAGGGGCCTCGGGTTAGTGCTAGGTTGAAGGGGCGGGCTCCCAGGCGCTGTCAGCACCAGGGAGCAGCAGTGGCCGGTGGTGGCGTCTTGGTCTCTGCTTCTGGGTTGCAGGCAGCGCCATCTGCTATGAGAAGAGGCACCATGGGGTTTGTCCCTCTTGCTTCTTTGATGCTGTGAAGAGGCAGTGTATAATCAGGGGTCTGATTGGAACCAGTCCCTCTCTGGCCTCATCTGCACTGTGACTGTTATAGGTTGGACTGGGTCCCCCAAAAGAAGAGATGTGGAAATTCTAACCTGGCACCCCAGGTTGTGACCTTATCTGCAAACAGGGTCTTTGCAGATGCAGTTAAATTAAGATGAGGACATCCTGGAGTACGGTGGGCCCCTGATCTAGTGTGACTGGTGTCCTTACAAGAGATGGCCATATGAAGACACAGACGGGGTGAACGCAAGTGACAAAGGAGGCTGGAGTGATATCTACAGCAGGGAATGCAGGCTGTCACCGGAAGCTAGGAGAGAGGCATGGAATAGATTTTCCCTGAGAAGGAACCAATACTGCTGACAAGCTGATCTTGGACTTTTGGCCTCTAGAACTGTGAGGGAAGACATTTCTGTTGTTTTAAGCCACCTAGTCTCTTACAGCAGCCTAGGAAGGCAACAGTGACCTTGGGTAAGCCAACTGCCCCCCACCATGAGCTTCAGTTTCCTTACCTGTAAAATGGGGCTAACTGTGAGACTTACACACTATCAGCCCCAAGGGTGGCAGAGAGTAGGTATTTGATAGACGGATGCATCTGAAAAGCACCGGTGCGAGGTGGGTGGGACATGCATCTTTTAAAAATTAGACATGGGCCCAAATTAAAGAAATGCTTTTGTTCTCCTTCGTGCTTTTCTGAGAAGGGCCAGGCGCAGGAAACTTTTTCTTTCCTTTGTTTTTTTTTTTAACGTTAATTTAAAAAACTCTTTCTGACTGCCAGCAGAGCCTCTGCATTTTTTTTTTCCATGCGGATATAAAAATGCATCTGGATTCCAAGCCGGAATGGCCCATTCAGAGCTTTAAAACACACGCATTCTCAGCTGGTGAGGCAGAGAAACAGCCTGATTGGGGGAGCTGGGGTTTTAAGAGGGGGGAGGGAAATTGGTCGGGAGTCTGGCATGGCGGGTACTCCATCCTGGTGCCAGGGTCCCTGAGGAGCTGCGGTTCCGGGGACACGGTCGGATGGGGGCGGCCAAGAGGTGGCATCTGGCAGGAACTAAGTCAGAGTCAGAACAAGGGGGTACTGGAGCCTGGCAGGTGAGTCCAGGCGAGATGCCCCAACTCCAGCCGTCATATCTGTGTTTCCTTCTTACCCTTGGAAACCCACTCTCCATTCCTGTGCCACGCAAAGCCTGGAGCAGTCTCTGTTCATTATAGGAGTTGCTAAAAATTCCCTCTCCCAGCCTCTCTCTGATATCACCCCTTGCAAATTCTCATCTCCTCTTTGGAAGGACTTTTCACTCCAAGAGGTGAGGGGGCACGGCAATTAAGACTGGAGGCTCTGGACCTGGGCTACTTTGGTTTAAATCCCTGCTTCATCACTTACAAGCTGTGTGATCTTGGGCAAGCTGCTTAACCTCTCTGAGCTTGAGATTCCCCATGTGTAAAATGAGAGGGAGCAGCAAAGAATGGATGCGCAGATTCAATGAACTATTAAGTCTGACTGCCACACTGCCTGGCACATAGTAATTCTCACCTAAATGTTGGCTGTTGTTATTATTATGACGTATGCCCTCAACTTCCCATTGTCACGCTAAAGAGCAGGAAGAATGCTAAGTAGGGTACAAAAGCTCTTTTGTATTTGAGGTTAGAGCACAATGTGTGAATCTCCAAAAATAGCAGAATTACCCTTCCCGGTTCTAGTCCCCTCAGGTTAATAGGAAATCAGGTTGTGTTTCCAGCCCTAGTGGTTGGAATGTGGTGGCCCCAAACTATCGCAGGCAGGAGGACAGTGATTCCTGGCTAAAATTGGCCTTGGATAATTCCGAGTAATTGTGCTTCATGCAAAGTGCCTGTTATATGTGAGACCCGGGGAGGGGGACGGGGAGACACAGCCCCAGGGCCTTGGGGCTTTCGGGCCAGTGCAGGGGAAGGTTCCAGGCACAGCCCCAGCCTCTCTGGCCTGCCCTCCTCTAGCAGCTTCCTCCCAGGTCTCTGTGCCTACACTAGACTCCACCGAAACCCATACCACCTTCTCCCCAGAGACTTCCCGAACCTCAGCTCTAGGGCTGCGGTCACCTTGGGGTGCCCGGGGTTCTGCGGAGTGCTGGGCGCTGCAATGGAGGAAGTGGAAAGTTAGCTGTTCCCAGTCCTTTGCTTCTCTCCGCATCCTGCTTCTGTTGCCTGTGTTCCTAGAGATCTCCTGGGTTCTAGAGAACTCTAAGCACTTGACCTCAACCTACTCATGAGAACAGACATCATTCTCCCATTTCAAGGAAAGGAAAACTGAGGCCAAGGCTGGTATGCAGGTCAAGTTCCTCCTTACTTTTCCTTTCAGCCTCTATGTGTTCCATCCCTGGGCCTTCGTAACATCCCCCTCAGCCTCGGAAGGGCTCCCCTCGTACAGACTGCAGCCAGGTGCCCTCTGCGTGCCCTGCGCCCCCAGCCTCCTTAAGAGCACCTGCCCCGTTAATGCCTGCTTGTGTGCCGGGCTCCCTGGCTCGACCTTGAACCTCTGAGGGAGGCCTCTATCCTGGCTACCCTTGGCACAGAGCTCGGGACAAAGCGTGCTCGGTAAATACCTGCAGGGCGAACCATGGAGCAAGACCTTCACTGAGGGTCGTGAAAGCACGTCTCCAGACCGGGAGGGACGCTGAGGTTGGTCCCGGCTGGAGACAGAGGGCTGGTTTAGATGTCCTGCCCTGGCTCCTCCAACCCGAGATTCAGCCCACGAGGGCAGCAGGGAAAGGAGCACGTCTCGCCCACGACTGTCCTGTCCTGTACGAGTGCGAGGCTCTGCCTTTGGTCAGGACAAGAGCTGACACATACACAGTCCTGGGTGAGGCACAGAGACGGACAGGAGGCCCCGCTCCCAACATGCATGACTTTGGGACCTCGGGATGGGAAGAGTCACCTGTGCCAAATACCCGATTGCCCAGCTAGGTCACTGCCGAAGCCTGAAGGTCTAGAACAAAACTCTTAAGGGCGCACTGGGTTGGCAAAGAGGAGGATGCTGTAGAAGACGAGGCCACCCCCCCACCGGCTACTTCAGGGCCACTTCCTTCATCATCCGATGGGCCCGTGCTAGTTATTCCTGATCCTCCCCTGCACCCCCTCTCCGGGCTTTCAGAGCTGACTCCCCTGGAGGGCATAACCAGGGCTCGCTGGCCTTGGGTTCCATTTAGGACGAGCAAATGGGAGGCGCCGGTGAGAGGTTGGAGGGAGAGGCAGAGAGGCCGGGGGACTTCCTCCCTCCAGGACCACAGCTCCTGCCGGTGGCCCCTGCTTGACAGCTCAGGCTCTCACCTGTCCCTTCAAGGTCCCTTAGCCTAAGGGGGCGACAGCTCCCACTGCCACTGGCCCTGGTGGGGGTGGGTCACATCCCTGGCGAGCCCCCCCAAGCCCTTTTTGCCCCTCCATGAATCGCTCTTCACTTGAACCATCTGGGGTTAGGTTCTGTTTGCTGACACAGATGGTCGCCTGAAGTCCCTCTGCCTTGACCCGCGGCAGATGGACTGCCCCCTTCAGAGAGCAGGTCTTAGACAACGTGAGGCCTGACAAGGGCTGCTCTGAGCAGGTCTAGCCGGAGTCTGGAGCTGCCCCATCACCCGGTTCTCTGCCTCAGCTGTCTTGGAAACACACCTCTTTCATCTCCTCTGACCTAAGCCACCAACTGTGGGCACCGAGAGCCAGCTAGACTGTGACCAGGCCTGGCAGCCACCCTTCCAGAACAGGGAAGGCACCGGAAGGCTGCCAGCTCAGTGCCGGGCCTGACCTTTCTGCGGCTCTCCCTGGAAGACGGGCTTCTGCCTCCTGGCAACAAAAGCCCATTTGATGCCCTTGGCAGGACTCCCGTCCCAAGGGCCATGGCTCCCGGGCCGGGCTGAGGCCAGGCCTCCTGTCCTGAGATGTCCAGGGCATCTCTCAGCCCCTCTGCTGTCTCTTGCCGAGTGGGAGGGCTGCATCTCTCGGGAGATGCCAAATCCACCTGAACACGGACGATGCCAACCTGTCCTAAACCATCTGTGCCCCTGAATCCTGGAGGAAGCGTGGCCAAGAACGACCACGTGGCTCAGAGCACAGCAGCCAAGCCCAGGGAAAGGGAGCACTGGCCCAGCTGGGCCTGCTGGGGGCTCGGCTCCTTCTTTGCCGAGGGGGTTGAAAGACAGAGGCCTATGATTTCTGGGAGGACAGTCTGCTGCCCTGGGATGTTTTGTATCGTCTCCCTGTGGACAGCATGCTGTGCTCTGAGGGGGGGATCACTTTTGTCCCTGTACCAATGCTCCCAGACTCCTGTGAGCTCCCAGCAAACCTTCCAGCCACCTCTGGCCTACACTGGGGAAGAGCTGGTCCTCAGAAAAAGTGGGGCTCTTTGCACAATACCGGTAACTTCAACTGTGGGCCTCCACTCAGCACCTTGGGCCCCTCCGACTTACGATGCCGTGGAGCTGAGGGCAAGTTTCTAAGAGAAACACCCAGGGACTGGTTTTCTGGGCTGTGGTGTCTAAAAGCTTTCAGATGAATAGATGTCTTTTCCTTGCACTCATCCATCCACTCAGCTCAATCCAATTCAACTCAACATCCCTGGAGGACCTACTATGGGCCAAAATGAGGGGACTAAACTAGGGGACAGGAAGGTGACGTACCACCTCTGACCTCGGGGAGAGAGTAAAGAACCACTAGGAAAAGAGGGCCAACCCAGGTAGCCAAGGGCCAGAAGTGACAAGGCAAAGAGGCCGTGGGGCCCAGTAATGGCCTTGGGCTCCACAGGGGGTCGCAAAGCATAGTCTAGTGCTTTCTGGCTTTGATCTGGCGAGACACTTTTGAGTATTCACTTTCTCAACTACAAAGTGGTGGTGCTTCAACCTTCTTGGTGCTGAGAATACATAAGATAATGACTATTCATTTAACCCAGCGCCCGGCAGGCAGGCAGGGCCTGATTCCCGGGACCTGTGATGTTGCCCTTGGTAGTTTAGTTTTTGTATTTATTTTTTTGGCCGCACTGCACGTCTTGTGGGATCTTAGTTCCCTGACCAGGGATTGAACCCGGGCCCTTGGTAGTGAAAGCGTGGAGATCTAACCACTGGACCGCCAGGGAATTCCCAGTAGTTAAGTTTTAAAATGCTGATTACTTAGTGCTGCTGGGAAGGAGGAAGGCTGTCCAGCTCAGCTGGGCTGGTTACCTTTTCCTGGGGAACTGGTCCTGATCGCTGAATAAACCTGAAACGAGGACATCTGAACCTGAGGCCTTCTCAGAGCAGTGGAGCTCTGTGGCCTCCCACTCTGACCCCACAGGGGCTGGGCAGGCCTCAGGGCACACGGAGGGAGAGAGGGATGCAGCCAGCAGATGGGCACATTGCGGGGCTGCTCATACCCCAGAGATGAGGGAGGCACATCTGCTAGCCTGAGGAAGGTGGCTTGTCCTGATCCCGGGTTCTCAGCCCATAAATGTGTTGGCTGAGCCCGAATCCATGCCTTGAAATGCAAGGCTCAGGATTCAAACACGTTTCCCTTTACCCCTGGGCCCTGACGATAGGAAGTAGGCAAAACCTGCAATTAAAACACAAGCACGAGTGCACACCCCTAACACAGACAAGTGGGGATAGCGCCCGAATTCCTGCATTTGTGTCCAGTTAACATTTCAGGAGACAAAAAGCAACTGATACCTTGGCTTCAAAGCAGAGCGCCTCTGCCCCGTGGGGCCCGGGACACTCCCCTGCCTCTGCTCCTTTGGTGCCCTGTGCCGCGGCCTGTGGTGAGGGCTTGGCACGCAGCTTTCCACTTAATCTTCATGGCTGCCTCAAAGCGCAGATCATTTCCGGTTGTGGGCCTGAGCAGCCTGGGGTGTAGGGACATGAAGCCCCTTGCCCATGTTCACGCAGACGGAAGGAGGCGGCTCTGACTCCACGGGCCATGCTGCTAACCACTGTGCCGCCCTGCCTTTCTAGAACATGGGCTGTCTAGGGAGAACACAGCCCACGGAGTCTTCATTTCCATGGGGCCGTGCCCCCTTCAGACCCTGGCTGCACACCCTCGGGGCCCCCGGGGAGGCTGTACTCTATGCCCTCCTTGCACTCAGATAAGCAAACGTGTGTGTGTGTCTGTGTGTGGAGAGTGCACGCCGTCCGTCGCTAGTCTGATGGCGATCGCCGTTTATGGCGCCTGCACCGCGGCTGGGCACCCAGCGAGGAGGCGGCTGTCCCTGCCTTAAGAAGCTCTGTCTTGCTCATCGTCACCTCTTCCCACCACTGGTCTTGTTTCAGCGGAATCTGCAAGGCGAAGGCCATGGGTGCGGAGAGGCCTGATGGGACCCCCCTACGAAACTCTCAGCATTACCCCAACTGGGGTGGGCCTGGGGCTGTGTCCACGCCCCCCTCTCCCCCGGCACCATACAAAAGTAAGAAGCGAGAACGGAGCCGTTAACTGGCACGACTCCCCAGTTAAAGCTGCGGTTGTTTACCAGTGAGAAGAGCGCTGCCTGCCAACGCCGACCGCCATCCCATCTCCCTACTGCCGGCTCCCCCCAAGTGTTTATTTAAGCCAACACATTGCTCTGCTAATTGGATAACATTCCATGTGAAAACAGACCTTTTAAAACAACAGCAGCGGCGGCAAATAAAAACAGCTGCAACTGCAAAAGTACAAAGGCTCGGTGGGCTCGGGGAAGGGAGAAATTAAAGGCACATTCATGGGGGGGGGGAGAATGTTCTGGTTTCCGGGCTGCAAGTCTGCTCTTTGCCTTCTTTCCCTTCTTCCTCCGTGACCAGCCAGTCCAAGTAAAGACAGAGGAGGTGGTGGCTTCTAAATGGAATCCCAGTGACTACTGGTGGCCTGTTGGCCAATGGGCACGGGCACAGCTGGGTGGGAAGCCCAGGTCACCTGGCAGGAGACAGTGTGCGGCTCCGGAGGCCCCTAAAGGAATGCCCACTCCTCCTCTGGGGGCCCCAGAGGAGCTGATTTCATCCTGGGCTTGTTCCCAAGAGATGTTTTAAGGGCCAACCTCTTGGCCTTCCTCCAAAATGTCTAATTGGTGAGTTGCTGGGGATGGGTGAGAGGTGAGAGGGGTGGTGTAATGAGGAGGCGGCTGGTGCACGGTTTGGCCGCAGCTGGCACTCAGTTTAAGTGAATACGTGAATGAAGGGAGGAAGTGCTAATCCGTGGACTTTGGGATCAGATCGACACGTGGGGTTTCCCAGCTCTGGCAAGTGGCGCCATCCCTTCGAACCTCAGTTTACCCATCTGTCAAATGGCTTCCTACCGCTGATGGTACAAATGCCCAGCGCCGCCCCTGCCAAAGACGGGCTTTTAGAAGTTGATGGCTTTTTACTGATGCCAAGAGGCTGCGCTTCCAGAAACATCATCAGGGCCCAGAGAACCACGTGGCACCTAAGACACTACAAACATCCCTACACACAAGTGCAGACCCAGGCCACCGGGGAAGACCACAGCATCTGGGACTTCCTGTCTGCCCTCATCGACCTTTGTCCCTGCTTCCCTCCAGCACGTGGGAGAAGGTTCTTTGAGAAATGTGGGCTCATCACACTTGGAGGTTTAGATAATAATAACAGCAGCCCTTTCAGAGGGACTGCCATTCATGCCTGGGACATCGGGGGCTGATGAAACGCCCTAGGTTGGGAGAACATGCCAGCTCACGGAGCCCATGACAGGGGCTGACGGCCAGGTCCCACCCCTGGCTTAGCATCTCAGCAACAGAGCCAGGTCCCGGCTTCCCATTGGTTCCCAGGACCCTGCACACACGGAGCTTAACAAGCGCCTGGAGAAACCGGGGAGGGAGTTATGCAAATCTCCAGCTGAGTCCGGGGCTGCTGCAGGTTGGGACGAGACAATGCGTGTACGGTGTACATGTCACACACAAAGCCAGCTCGGCCGGCGGCCGGTCACGGGCGCCTCTGGCTATTGTCATCAGTTGCCTGGTTACCCTGAGCTCTTCGTGGAGCCTTGCGCTAGGATTCTCTTCCCTGTTTGGGGTGTGTGCTTGACCCAGAGGGGCCTGACGGATGACGGAGTTCCCGAGGATGTGCGGGGTGGAACACGGGGTCATGGAGCAAGGTCGGAAGACTCAGGGTCCCTGGGGGCGGGGAGGACGCAGATGACCCGTGCTTGGGGCCCAAAGAGAGATGGGGGTGCTGAGCGGATGCCTCCAGGGACCAACCAGGGTGCCTAATTCTCTCCTCAGCCAGCTGGCAAAGTGGACTGGTTGGTGCCCAGGAACGAGTACCGCGCTGTGAGTCACATCCCCGGGTTCACAGCCCAGCCTGGAAACTGCTACTGTCTCCGCTGCTTTCCAGACCCAAGGCTCTGCAATCAGCCTGTGTTCCCCCCCGCCTCCTCCCCCTAACATGTGTCCATTTCCCTCATCTCTTCCTCCCTGTCTCCTCTCCTCCCCTCTGAGGACCGCCTGGCGCCCCGGGGCACAGGAGGCTTACACCTCCAGGTTCCAGCGCCGCTGATGCCACAAGACTTACTGACCACTATCTTCCTGGAGGACGCCCCATGGCAGGAAACGGGGGTGAAGCCCTCGGTGAGGGAGCCGAGTGGTCAGGGTTCAGTCAAGCCCCGGGAAGGATTTCTAAAGCAGGTCTTCTTTCCTGAAGCGCTTCAAAGGGAGAACCGCTGGGGGTGGGCGGCGCTTGTCCTGAGGAACTGGGGGTCCTGGAGGTTCCCCTACCAGCCCTGGGATTCCCACGAGTTCCTTCTTTCGAAATGAAAAAAAGGTCTCTGGGGGTTTCTAACTCAATGTCTCCTTCCAGCACTGCTTTCCCTGTTCAAACTCACGCCCGCCCTCGAGCTAACCAGATATTTACAATATTCAGAATTCTATTCACCAACATGCAGCGCGCCCGGCTCTATGGCTCAGTGGAGAGCGCTAAATGTTCCACTCGGGGGACAATAAAGTTCTTCAGACAGACAGGGAGAAGGAGAAGGAAAAGTCACGGTAGCTTCTCCGGGAAGCAAAAAGAGCAAAGGGATCTTTGCAGGAGAGGTGCGCTCCCGGTGGGCTCAGACTTCATGGGAGACCAGCTCGCTCAGCGGCGGCACGAAGGGCCCGTCCTGGTGCGGTGAGAGGCGGGGATGGCAGGGCCGGGACAGCTCCGGAGCCAGGCTGCCGCCTGTCGGAGGTGAGGGGCCGCAAGAGCCAGTCCTGGAGGGGGTGTGGGTCGAGCCCTCGCTGTCCTCGGCTGCCCTTTCTCTTCCTGGAGCCCGGGATGGAAGGGACGGCGGGGAGGAGCCACCTCCACCAGTCAGCAGAAGGCTGTGCTAGGCTCTGCAAAGAACATTTGCAGCCTGGCCTCCGGTGCCAGGCGCTAGCCAAGCGGGCACTGGCACTGTCCGGCTACCTGAGAATCTCCCCCGCCACGCCCTGTTCCAGTGACCCCAGGGAACCAAAGCTATACTGACTGCATCCTGGTGATGGGAGCGTGGAATTTCAAGGCTGGCAGTCCATGCCTGGTCCAGCCCTCTGGGTCCCGAGAGCCACGTTAATTCTGACTTCAAGCTCTGGAGGGAGGCTGCCGCGTGGAAGAAGCTTCTAGTTGGAGGGGCGTGGACAACTTTTCTC